>NC_088605.1:53552683-54281849 GCF_036013475.1 Columba livia
TTATCCCGTGAAGAAGAGGCCAGCTACAATTTGAGGTTTTGTTACTAGGTTGAATTTCAACCAAGTTTTTGTAAGCAAGTTTCAACAGGTAAGCCCAACTTCACATTTCATTTCAGTTTTAGAAGCTCTCTAAGGTAAACTGACATTTTGCTTAAAACAACAAAATATTTCCGTATTAAACATGCACAGATCCAGCTACCAGTAAGACATGGTGCAGTCTGATACAGTGGAGTTAGCGACAGAGCACTCTGACCACACAGCTGGAGAACGGGGCAACTTCACCACGAACGAACACACTGTGGCCCAGCCCTCTCCTCATGAGGGGTGCAGTACAAAACCTCACTGCAACCCCCTCAGTTCTGAAGCTGAGATTACACTAACCTACTCCTATCACCTATATAAATGCTTCATAGGTTTAAGGTCTACATGAGAGAAATAAAGCTTGCAGGTGTTTTCACACTATTATCCCCAAGCAGATACAACTGATACAAACAACTCCCTCTGCTGTCATTGTTCAGTTTCTCCAGGAAAAACTCCACCTACTTTACTAAGCCCAACATTGTGGTATTTCTTCTCCATTATTTTCTTCACTGGTTCCTCCTCCTTGAAAGTAATGAAGCAAAATCCACGCCTCTTGTTTGTTTTGTTGTCCATGGGAAGCTCTATTGATTCAACCTGGAAGAAAAAGTGGTTTTATCTTCTAACCTGCTATTCATGCCACTTAAAAATGTTTCTAAGAGGTCATATTTGCCAACTGAAAATTATTTAGACTTGAATATAGTAACATGCCTCCTTCATAGGGCTTTACATCACTAGATGTAATAAACATCACTAGAAACCACCAATATCAACATCATGAACAACACCTTCACTAGAAATAGTATTCCTAATTGTGTAAAAGATTGTTTTCCTCTGCCTCATAGTATCTTTTGCACATTCGGGAACTCATAACAAATAATATTTTAGTTGTACTGGATAGTCTCAGTTTGACTTCTAGTTTTACCTCAGTTAATACTGAAGTAGGTAGGTGTTTCAAAGCAGACTTACATCTTCAAGTTTTTTATGAACAAGATGTAACTTTGTGCAAATGCACTTTCTGTTCAGCCACAATGCTGCTAAAATTCTATGTTAAAGAGGACAATTTTTACACCTGATGGCAAACACAGAATAAAGTTATTCTTGCACATGGCACATGCATTTTTAAGCACATATTAGTCAAAGTCTATAGCGCAGAGTGAACTATCTGCATGATATTAAGATGGCAGGTGACATACGAATTCTCTGACAGCAGAATTGTCATGACCTGATGCTGGCAACATGTGAGAACTAACAGGGAAGCAGCAGCCAACTTTGGTTGCCTGTACCAAGCTCATACAAGGTCAGCTTTTTAGCACTGCACTAGTATTTTGTTCACCTGCACCACCAAAAACTGGGGACAGAGAGAGACAGAGACTCCACAGATGCAGAGTTTAGGTAAACTGTCTGAATACACGCCATCGCAGGTCAGCGGGGCTGGCTGAAGAGCATCTCCCCGAGATTACCATAACAGCACGCTCAAAAATGCTGCCTCCCACATCTGTCCCAGTCTATGTCAAACATCCCACAAATCAGTTCCTGAATCTCTGATTTACCTCAGCTTCTCCTTCCATTAATCCAGTCAATGCAACTCAGAGCCTGTAATAAATAGCCTTATTAAAATTCTGACTACTAAGATATATGGAGCTATGCTGGCCATTAACCCTACAGTAGCTTTCACAAAGGTTGTGTCTGGGGGCTGCTTTTTGTGAAGAAAGAACAAGTTCTGCAAGTACAAGCAGTTCATTTTACCACGCACCTCACCAAATCCTCCAAAATATTCCCTTATTTTCTCCTCCGGTGTATCTGGAGATAAGCCCCCAACAAAAATCTTTTTTACAGGTTCTTTTGTTTTCATGGCTTTAGCTCTTTTCGGATCAATGACCTTTCCGTTCAGCTTGTGCTCTTTCTGGTCCATGACCTGTGGAAAATTAAAACATGATCTTACTCACAGTTCAAGGTAAATGTTTCACTGATGTTTCGAGCAAGACACAGTTGTTTTATACTTAGTTTTCCTTAATGCCATCACTTCTATTTCAGTACTTTAATTAAAGCAATAACTTTTTGTACAAACCCAGACAGTTCCATGATTTTGATTGCTATCCGCTGACATAGCCAGTTCTGACAAAGCCTTTCAAGAGTCACCAGGAGCCACATATCACCCAAGGGAAGTAAGAGCATAACATTTCTCAGCAAGTACTCTACAATCCCATCCTCAAACCTTATGAAGTAAAGAATTTGTATTTTAGATACTACCAAAGGTCTAAAAAGGTGAAAACTGGTAAGTGTCCTGGGTCAATAGCATTTGAGACAGGTTAACAGCTAATTTTTGCTTCGATAAAACCCAAATCTATCAAATCCACTGGGTCTATTCCAGGAGTTCACATTTCAGCTCTGGAGTACAAATACTTTTACGATCTTTGTAAATTACTGCTTTCACAGTAGTAGGCAGTAGACATTTATATACAGTATTTTTTAAGTACTCAAGTCCAGTGGCTTGCAGTACACTCCCCTGCAAGTACCAAAAGCCATTCTTTGTGAATCACTGCTGGTCCTGGCCACTGCATCACACGCAAGATGGTTTACGAAAAAAAGCATCGTAAATATATTGTATCCCAGCATCATCTTTAACATATCATGAACAAACAACAACTATGCATACGCTCATCTGAGTGCGGTATCTTTGCTGCCTAAAACTGAACACATTGATTCGTTAATTCAACACTACCTTATCCACACTCTCCGATTCTTTGAAGAGTACAAAGCCGAAGCCTCTCGATCGCCCAGTGATGGGATCTAACTTCAGGGTGCAGTCTACGACTTCACCAAATTTAGAGAAATAGTCCTTCAGATCTTTCTTCGTAGTGTCCCAGCTAAGGCCGCCAATAAACATTTTCCTGTTAAGACAAGATGGTTAATCTGTTAATGTGTCTTACCTAAAATCCTGGACTCTCAAGCTTTATAAGCTGAGTTACCTAATGTAAATAGCTAAATTTTATCAATGACACTACACACACAGCTAGTAAGGCCTGCACTTCTTGAAAACTTGCGTAAATGATCCTGGCCAGATAAGATAAAGGCTTACACACATACACAAATGTTTTGCACCATCTTCTGCAGCAGTTGCTTGCTCTGTTATCCCAAGAAACTACAAGGAGTCACAAAAAGTTATTTTACTACTTCCTTGCATCCTCACCACTGTTGACCCACAGGCTTAATTCCATTTAGTTATCTGTGGAGCACCCCACACAGCCACTTGTGAAACACACAGGCTGAACAGATTTCTAAGGCAGAGCAGTTAAACAGAAGCATTATTAGTAAACTAAAACAAATTTTTAAAGTTTAGTCAAGTCCCATTCCCCAGAAGGCAATAAAAAAAGTAAATTACTGGATGCTCAAAACTTATCTTTCCTCCCAAAACCACAATATAAACACTTGGCATAATCCCATGCAATCATAAGACCATCTTCCCAATATAACCTACAGGACCAGTGTTGCTGGGCAAATGGGTACAGCAGATAACTCTGATCTTGACTTGTATTTAAAAAAAAACCACACTGGAAGCTTGGAATAAAATCATGACCATCCCATAACATTAGTAAGCCACATAAGAAAGAAAAATGAAGAACTACTGTGTCTCAAGATGAAACACTTGTTGTTTTGCATCAACTAAAAATCAAGCAAATAGGCACATAAACAAGACATTCCTAGTTATTAGGCATGGGGCTTATGCATCCATTCAAAAGAGGATTTCTTTTGAGATGATCTCTTTTAATACTGATGAAGAAGATTTCACAGCAGGCTCAAAACAGTAAGTATGGTCCATTATGATCTATAAAAATGCTTTCTACAAAGCTTTGTGCATTTTCAGCATACCAACTTATTCCACAATCACATGTATAGTTATCAGAAAACCTGGAAAACCACAATAGCATGTTTCCAACTCCCCTACTTTCTACACATACACAAATATTTCCGCCAACTGTGTTCAGTCACGTTGTACTTCCACAGGTCAAACTCTCCCAAATCAAAAGCTGCTCATGTGAACTAACTCCAGGCTCTGTTCAGTAAACTGTATTCTCACAGAATTAACACGAGCATTCAGCTTCTGACAAACATATCCAACTTTGATACAAGCAAGGGGGTTCAGCAGCTTCAGGTGTTTCTATAAAAAGGTATGAATAGGAGCACCACTGATTCCCCATCCCTTTAGCTACTTTTCCCACTAGTTCTGCATCTCTCTTCAACAAAGCACCAAAAGCCCTTTCTAGTGTGACATCTTTTTGTCTTCAGGACCAACATAGCAAGAACGGTGCACAGCGGTAAATTCAAAGGATGCTATTCAAAAAATAGCAATTCAAAGGATGTCTTGTGTCCTCCTGTTCATCCACCATTAATGGGTTTTGGGGGGCTTCCCCTCTCCTACCCCCAGCAGCAAAACAGAATACATACAGAGGACGTAGCATTGTAGTTCTGACACATGTGGGATAGTGATATTCTAACAGTTACTATCCAGCATACAAAACACCTATTTTACAGTTATCAACAAACCATTAACACAAACATACAAATCCTGATTTATATAATTATCAGCAATCAATCAACGCTAACCTACAAAACCCTGCTTTATATCACTAAGCACGTGACAGACCCAGAACATGAGTCTGAAACCTGACAGTGCTCTGATTTTCTTCCCACCCTGCAATAATTGCATCTGTGACTACAGCAAAACATGATTGCTTCAGCTTGTCACTACAGAAGTTGATGCATGTCTGCTTTGCTGCAAAATTGAGGTCAGACCAGGGCTACACCACCAGCCTGAGCACAACAAACAGCGAAGGTGAAACGTCACAGTGCTGCCAAAAGCCTTTAAAATACGGACATTTAATAAACCACAGTTTGGCTGGTGTACAGCACACACAGTTTGCCAAAATAAGTCACCAGAAGCACACTGGGAAAGCCTTCAAGCTTATGAGTTAGATAAACAGAGCACAGATGCTGCCCTGACTAGTGGCTTTGCCTTTCCTCCCACAGGCTGGTTAAGAAGTTGCCTGGCAGTTACCAACATGTGGATTTCTCAAGCCCACAGTTCTCACCAAGGAGACCCAAGGGTATGAGAACCTGTGCACTGTTTTCTTCTTGAAGACACTGACCCTGACTCCTAATGCAAAGGAAACACTGTCAAACCTGTAGTCAGTGGCTAGCGAGGATGTGCTCTTCTCCCTCTACTACCAAGAGAGCTGTCAAAACACTCTGTGTCCTGTACAGCGTGACCTGTAAAAACTGACAGGTCAAGAAAAAGTCTGTCATAAGCGGAAAGACTAACTAAACTACAACTCAACCTACACTAAAACATAATCACTGCCCAAGGTCACTGCACCACTCAGTGACAACTTTTTCTAGGCTGTATTGACTCAAAAGAAGACTGCCTTCCTCATGAAAACCCTTTAACAGGTGTGTATTCAAGGGCAAGAAGTAAAACATATATGCAAACTGCAAAGGTACATTAAGAGCAGAGAAACAACAAAAACATTTGAAGTTTTCACTAACAATAGCAAAACACTCAAAAAAAGTTCCTATTCTCTCTCCCTGCTCTTGGCAACATCCAGGGTTATCACAGGAGGCTGACAGTCTGGTTTTACAGCAGCTTTCTACAGGACGCTGTAGTCAGTGAAAGAAACTTTATCTTTTTTTCTTTTTTTTTTCCCCACCTTGATCAAAATCAGACCTACAGCTTGAGTTTCTTATTGGCCTGACAGGAGACAGCATAGAGCAGCAGCCTGTCCTGGAACCGGATTTATTAAACGTTAATTTCACCTGCTATATGAAAGTGACACTCTGCCCCATGCCAAACATCAAGTAGAGACCCTTAAAAGATTAAAATCTGCCTTCATCTGAACTTAGAGCGGTTAACTAAAGCAATCTTCCTCAGAGCAAGCTTTGTAAGAGGAGGAGGAATAGATTAGGGTGCGAAGAAGCCAAGGTGCATCATGCCTCCCAGTGACACACTGATTGTTTTTGCAACACAGGGCAACACTAAGTTACTGCGTCCTGAGGATCTGGCTACAACTGAGTTACAGTCTTGTTAACACATGCACTGCACATCAACTCTTAAAAGTGACAACTGAAAAAGAACGTTTGCAGTTTGACACACACGATACGAGATGCACATCTCAGTAGTCACCCCAGCCGCCGTGGGATGTGGGTTAACAGGAGTGTCACATTCCCACCACTCGAGAGCAGCTCCGTGAGCTCCGTGACAGCGCCGTTCCCGCTCGTTTCCAAACCGACCCCGAGCACCGGCCCACCCGCAGCTCCCCACAGTGCCCCGAAGCAAAACACACACCGACCCGCCTGCGCCTCCCAGGAGCGCCGGGCCACCGGCTCCAGCTCCGGTCTGCAGCCCCGAATGAGCCGAGCCGGGCCGGACCGGGCTGGGGCTGCCGCCGGGCGCTCCGGCCCCAGAGCTCCCGGTAAAGCGGAGGTGCCGAGCGGCGCGTCCCGCCCCCGCCCGGTACGTGACGTCGCCGCGGCGCAAAGTAAACAAACGGGCCGCGGAGCGGGACCGGGCCGGGCCGGCCCCGGGGACACCGGGCTCCGCCGCCCTGCGCACACAGAAGCCGCGTCGCCCCCGCCACTCACCCCTCATCCTCCTCGTTCTTGCTGGCGTCGATCTTGGCTCCCTCCGACTCGATCCCGCCGCCGCCTCCCCCGTCGGCGCCCCCCGCCCCGGCCCCCGCCAGCCCCTCAGGCTGTTCCGCCGGCTCCGCCGAGCCGCCTCCAGCGCCGGCCACCGCCGAGTCCATGGTGAACTGCTGCTCCGACATGGCGGCGCCGCTGTGGCTGACCCGCGCCGCTCGGCCGGCGACCGCTCACCGCCTCCGGCCCCCGCTGCTGCTTCCCCGCCGAGGCCCCGACCCCGCTCGCGAGGCCTCGGCGACGGCACGAACGCGCCGAACCCTTCTTCTTCCCACCCGTTTTTTTTTAATGGCGCCGCCGCCGACTCAACCTAAAATGGCGGCCGGAAGGAGCGCGGCGGGCGCGGTCACGTGACAGCGCCTCCCCGGGAGACGGCGCGCGGGGCCGCCGTTGGACCGGCCGGTTGGTGACCGTTGACTGCGGGCGCCGCCGCCGCTCCTGGGGCGACAGCCGCGGCGTTTGGGGACCTCCCGGGGGCTGCTGCGGAGCGGGGCACGGGGCGAGCAGCTCCTCCTCCCACCGGCAGCTGCCCGCCGCCGCTCCCACCGCCTCGGGGGGACCCGGGCCTGCAGCCAGCTCCTGGGCACCTCACAACCTGCAGGAAACCCATGGAGCACCCTACGGTACCGAAAGGACAGCTTTAGAAAAATAGAAAAAAAATAGAGAGGGGGGAAGTTACTTTTAAAACATAAGTTGCTACAGGTTGATGACAACTTTTAGAGAAGTTTTCTATATATTACCAAGCCTACTAGCAAGGCCATGTTCTGGGGCTGAAGTAAAGCAATACAGGCACTGTAGGTAAAGACAGTTTCTACAGAAATTAATTGCTGACCCTGCAGTTCTCAGCTGAGCTCTCACTTGCAATGGGAAGAGGCAAGGAACAATTGTTCCCAGGAATTAAGTTATAGCCTTAAATATTTTAAAAGTAAGTGCTTTAAAAACCTTGAAAGGTTATATAGATCTCACCCTGCAATCTCCCAACACAGTGCTACTATCAGCATAAAAAGAAGCGTTACCATAGTTCTGGATTTCTCCCTTGAGATGCATGAAGTTGGCAGTTTTGGGGCACAGACCCTCTCCTTTTTTCTGCAGGCAGCAGGAGACCAACCTGCTGGCTTCCAGAGATGCTAACTCAAGGCACTGTGCGGTTTTCTTAAGACAGGTGAGGAAAGAAGTGGTTTGCACTGCTCTGTATCCAGGATAATCCTGAGTCATTTATGATCTCCAGCAAGGTACATGCCCTTCTATGCAAGTAAAGAAATAGAGTTACACCACTGTAAGCTGACAGCTAACAGCAAGGCTACGGATTCACTTAAGTAAGCATTTATTAGAGAATCCTTTAACATGAAATTATACAAATAAAAGTTTGTATAAACACAAGTCCACATTGTGTCATAACATGAATGGCAAAAAGAAAGTAAAAACCATAAAAGAAAACTATTCAGCTGCTATGTACAGTCAGACACAAGTTGTGTCATACACTAAAAGTCTTTTACAAAATAATAATTTCCTCTCACGAAGACCACCTTCCATTCACTCACGATGTTCTGCAAGATGGCTTCGCTGCAGTACCTCTACCTAAAAATCAAGACAAAAATATATGTCAGATCTGTGCAAGTTACTACAAGGAGCTTTAAAAGGTCCATTTTCATGAACTGCTTTAAGTCTTCTATATATTCCTTTCTTCACTGTTAAAGATCATATGCATATTTTATTAAGGCAACACAAGAGGTTTTGTTACCCATAATTAGTCTTCCCCAATATTGCAAATCAGTCAATTTAGGAAGCTGTTCCAGAACCACACACATCTGATGCAGACTATTAATCTGGCTCTGGTTTTCTTCCCCCACTGGAAACACCACCAAAAAGGTTTCCCATTATTTGTTTATCCATCTAAATGACTGCTGTGCAAATGCAAGTTGGGTCAATTTAGTTCAAACAGTCCACGTGCAGATGATCTTTAATGTTTTTCC
This sequence comes from Columba livia, assembly GCF_036013475.1. NCBI lineage: Eukaryota > Metazoa > Chordata > Aves > Columbiformes > Columbidae > Columba > Columba livia. The sequence goes on from NC_088605.1 coordinate 53,561,431, forward strand.
AGATTTAAAAGTTCGTTTTGGTTTGCAGATTTCACTATTAGCTATAAAAAGAAAAAAGCAAGCATTAAATCTTAAAGAATGGACACTTAAAATGAGGTTCCACAATTGAAATACAACACTAAACAGAAGACCAAATGATTAAGCTGTAAAGGCATTTATGTACTTTAACTCCTGTAAAAAACCATTTAAGTTAAGACACTTAATCTCCAAAAAGATTAAAAAAAGAAGCCAAAGTCTGAAGTTTTCCACTTTAATCTTTACGCTGGTACATGAAGTTGGAAGAGACCATACCACAGGACAGCGTTTTCTGGTGTATGCCTTGCGCTCTGCCTGCAACGTGCGACCCCAGAGATAGACGTGGTCAGGGTGACACACGGCCTGCAATGAAGTTCCCGCTGGCGGGTACAAACAAGGTATAATGTCAGAGTTAGAAGACAACATTGTTTTCCTTAAGTTGTACCCATTTCAGTACTTTACCTGTTAATACTTCTAATAAGTTTAATTATTCCTCTAGACCACCTGGTACACAACGCAAAACAGAAAAACTCTTATGTTTTTCTGAAATACTAAAGAAGATAAAGTCACATTTTTACAAAGTTAAAGATCTATAGACACTGTAGGCAAAGCTGTTTTTTAAAAAAATGTTTTTAAGTTAACAAAAGCTTAAAGGAAAAGTCACGCTACGCAAGTTTTTAATCTTCATTTGTCTATTGATCTTTAAATGAGATTAGCCAGAGTGGACCTTGCACTTGTATACACACCTGTTTCCTCAAGTACTAGGTACTGCTTTAGTAGGGCTGGTAGTTGTTTTGGTGATTGCCACCACCACGGGATGCCTTTCCATATGTGCTTTGTTGACCTGTAGATAACATGGGGGGGGAACCGAGAAGCATTAAAATTAACATCCAACACACTGAAGGAGTTTGTTCTCATACGCTACACCAACAAGGGTACTCTTTTTAGAGCCACGTGTTATGAGCAAGAGGTGCTACAGAGCAGGCTACCAAAAGAGGCCACTGTGTAAGGATGCACGTTATCTGGAATGAGATCAAACCCACTCACCACTGTAATCTGTGTATCCCGGCCCATATCCGTAATTGGGATAGTTGTACCCAGAGTAGTCGTAGCCTCCATAGCCACTGTAGCTTTGATCACTATAAGCACTATTGTAGTTCCCATATCCTTGATCATAGTAGTTATTAAATCCTTGATTCCAGTTTTGTCCCTGACCTGAAACCAAGCATAGCATTTAGAAGTTACAGAAATTATTACTATTTCAGTGCACTCCTATGCTACTTCATCTATCTTACAATCTGTGCCAGAAGTACTACCTGCCAGAATCCCCTCACTTTCCCCAAAACCCCAAGAAAAATAGTTTTCTTAAAAGATTTGTGGCATCTCCTTTGGGTAAGAGATGGGTCATGCGATCTTATCACCCACAATGACACTAGACAGCAGGTAGTCCTGCTCATAGAACAGCCAGCAAAAACAAAACACCACAACACTGAAAGCACACACTGCAGCAGCTCCCCTCATTCTCCTAACACCTATTTTGGATCATTAATTGTCTGAACACAAGTTACACCACAGGATCAGCTTTACTGCATTGTGTTGGTTGTGACCACTTGACTGTAAGACTGACTTGCATTAACCCGTAACAGTTGCTTGCTCCTCATCTGTTGGCAAGGTGTAGCAAAGTGACTGCGAGGTGTAGCTGTGCTCTGTAGTACAGCTCAATTTCTCATCCGTGAGCCAACTAACAGTGTATCCACTCACACGAAGGGATAACTGCACTGCTCATTTAGCCGTGCTGCCAACGGCACATTCACAAGAACACCCTACATCTGCCCTGCCAGTTCACCACCTGAATGCAAGCAGAGCAAGAGATTCTTAAGCTTCCACAAGCAATCACAAGCACCAAACCACTTTTACTAACTGCTTAGCTACTTTCAACATTCAATTTAAACACAAGAAGATCTGCATGCAGCCCACAATGAGGAATAGCTACAAACACCCTAGCATTTGGTACAGACACTTCAGCATTTACATCAATTTCAACAACCAAAACACTCACCCCGTCCACGCCCCCTTCCACCTCCTCGTCCACCAGTTGTGTTGCTTTTTCCTCCTTTCTGCTGCTGCTGCTGTTGCCTGTAAACCTCTTTGGGCTGTGCTACTTTGATCTCACACTGTAAAGACAGAAATCCAAAATTTCAAGAGCATTTTGTGAGCTGCCTTCAGGGAAACCTACAGAGATGGTGTATTTCACATGCAGAGAACAAAAGGTTCCATACCTTGCCTGAACCAATTTGATGGTATCTGCTTTCTAGCAACTTCTTTACTGGCTCTTCATCTGTGTATGTGATAAAACAGAAGCCCCTCCTTTCATTCGTTTTTGTGTCCATTGGAAGCTCGATGTTTTCAATCTGAAACCAGAAGTACCTATCAGTAATGCATGAACTCCATAAGCAACTTCTCATGCTACAAGAACCATTTGGCATTTAGATGTCTGCACAGTCAACAGCTTTCAATGGACATCTCATCAGCTCTAGTTATAATTGTAATATACTGCTCCATTTGGAGACGTAGCGTTACTTGATTACAGTCAAGACTAATTGCTACAGACACAGAAGTCTGCATCAGGTAACCTAATCCCCTCAGGGAACACTACAACTATTGGAGCTTTTGACAGCCATAAACCAGCTCATTACAACACCACAGATTCATTAACATGCATACAATTTCAACAATCCTTAGTTTTATGCAAGTGTGAGCCAGCTCTCTCCTCCCAAATTCTTTTGTTTTAAGACAGCAGCAACACTACACTTGAAAACTAGAGCTGTTCTTATAAGCCAATATACTATACCTCGCCAAAAGCGCCAAAGTACTCCTTAATCTGCTCCTCAGAGGTATCCGGGCTCAGTCCACCAACAAACACTTTCTTTGGTGGCTCCTTCCCCTTCAGAGCTTTTGCCCTTTTAGGATCTATCAACTTCCCATCCAGTTTGTGTTCCTTCAGCTCCAACACCTGAGAAGCACACCGGGGAACAAAGTCTCAGTGACCCAAGCAGGCTTTATGCCACCGACCCACAAGAAAATCCACCCACCTTCTCCACACTCGCAGCATCCTTGAAGAGGACAAAGCCAAACCCCCTTGACCGCCCAGTGACTGGGTCTGTTTTAATCGTACAATCCACAACCTCGCCAAACCGGGACAGATATTCTGTCAGGTCTTTCTTGCTGGTGTCCCAGCTGAGGCCTCCAATGAACATTTTCCTGAAATACGAAATAAGAGTACGTGTAAACACACATCAGCACGCGTGGAGCACGGAGCAAGCCCGCTCGCGACCGCCGCAAGCCGAACGAAGCCACGGCCACCCGGCCCGGCGGGCAGCACAGCCGCGCCCGAGGCCGCAGCTGCGGGCGGGCCCCGCGAGCGCCTCCCGCCCCAAGCCCCCCAGCATCGCGCCCCGATAGGCTGCCGGCGACGTCACTCCCCCGGATTGGCAGCCCCCCCGTCCCGCCCCACGGAAACTGGGTCAGCAGCCCGGACACAAAGGGGGGCGTGCGGGCACCGCCGTGCGCGCTCCCGCCGGGTGCAGCCATTTGGCGTGGGCAAGAGGCGGCCCTGGCCCAGGAGGCTCCACCCTCCGGCGCCCAAGCCGCCCCCTCCCCCCGCGCGGCCCGGGCGGGCGGATGAGGGAGATGGAGGCACGATCCCTCCCCCACCCCGGCTCTACCCGTCGTCCTGCTGGTTCTTGCTCGCGTTGATCTTGGAGCCCTCGGCAAACTCCTCCGTACCGCCGCTTATCTCGGTCGCGTCCTCCATGGCGGGGCGAGGGCGTTGAGGCAGCTCAGGCGAGCGGCGCGCACAGCGGAGACCTACGCGGAGGAGAAAATGGCGGCGGAAGAGATCCGGGCACCGCCTGCGCCGCCCTTATATATCGCCGTCGTCAGCCAATCAGCACCGCCTTCTCGCTCGGTGCCGCAGCGCCCCTAGCGGCTTCCGGCCGGGCTACAACACGCGCCCGCCGACGGGTCCCTCCGTGCCCCGGCCCCCAGCCGGCCTTGGTGGCGGCTCTGGCGCCGGTGCCGCCGTCATCCCCACCCGCTCAGTGGTCCCCGCGCCCTTCCTGCCGCGGGGGTCGCAGTCCCGATCTCCGGCGCTAGGGGGCTGGAAAGGGGGGAACGCATAACGTGCAGGGCCGTTCGGGAGGCGGCGGGGCGGGCCCTCCGGGGGCGGGCACAGCCGGCGCGACACTCCCCGGCAGCGGGGCCCCGTCGCTGCCGCACTCACCTCCCGCGATCCGCGCCGGCCCGGCCCCCCGCGCAGCCGCAGGGCGGAGCGCCCGCCGCCGCGCTTCCCCGCCGCCGCCATGGGCGTGCTGCCGGTGCCGGCGGAGGTGCGCGCCATCCTGCTGGACATCGAGGGCACCACCACTCCCATCGCCTTCGTCCAGGTGAGACCGGTCCCGCGGCCGGGAGCCCGCTCGGGGCGTAAGCGTCGCCGTTATTACTGTGATCCCTCAGCCGCCGGCGGGGCGGGTGGCACGCTGCCCCGGGCAGATCTCGGTGCCCGCAAGTCCCCGGGGCTGGGATGCGCCTCTCCCGTGCCAAGAGCAGGCCGGAGCGTCCTACAGACGCGCAAAACCCGCACACGTTCCATGTGTTTTGCTGAATAATGCTGAGGAGAAAATACATCTCGTTTTACCCATTGCCTGTCATTTTTGTGGGCAGCTGTTCAGACTGCGGGCAGCCCAATACATGGGATTTTTTTGGTGGATACGGAGCAGCTGGAGCGCTCTCAGCCTCGTCTCGGAGAAGCCCTCGAGCGTCACTTGCTGAGGTGGCTGGAGCTGCAGCATCTCACCCGAACGTGTGGAGAGCTCCAGGCGCTATCTCGGGGTTATCCCCTGCCCGTTCCCTTCAAAAGGGGGTGCAGCCAGATGCCTGCAGTGCCAACGGAGATGTGTTACTGAAGATGTGTCCCCTTCCTGCAGCGTGCACAGGACCAGTACAGGAGGAAGTTAATGCAGAGGGTGCATCAGGTGTACGTGAGGAGGGTTATACTAACAGCAAATATGTACGAGTGGCTTCTCTTGCCTCAGAGGAGGCTTCAGAGAACTGAAAATGGAAGCCTGTGAGGCCAGGAGGAGGCACTGGGACAAATGCTGTAAGACGCTATTAAAACTCGCAGCTCTGCCACCGCTGTGGGTCCCTTTGCTCCCGGGGGTTTTGGTTCCTCAGCTCATAAGGGACCAATTTGCTTGTATTCAAGACACCTAACAGATACTGTCTAAATGCTGCTCCTGCCGTTAACCTGTATTTCTGTGTGACAGATTATAGCTTTTGGTGGATTTTTTTTGTGGGTAGTTTACAAAGGTGCTTTGTGACCCACATGACGCAGGCATGAAAGCTCCTGCCAGGCTTTCTGGGTGTTTCTGCTAACACAGTTTAACAGATGAACAACGTGACCTACATCTTTCCTGCCCATGTTTTTCCAGTGCTCTTGGAGAAACTTCAGGTCTAGATGGCATTAGAGCTGCCTCCCTCTCCTCGGTATCTTTCAATTTAAACAGCTCAGATTTCATACTGAACATCTAACAGAGGAAATAAGTTGGTTATATCCACCACTAACGTGTTGTCATGCACATAACAGGCACTACATCTGTGAAGGTTTCCTACCAAGAATCTGTTACAGAGAGGCCAAATGAGTTATCGTTCTCAGTAAAAGTCAATTTGCTGGGAAATCCTGAAAATGCCTGAAACAAGTTATATCGCTTGGTCTTTCAGTTAACCTCCCATGATTTCTATTTCCCTTTAAGAAGTCCACTGCTGGTTGTGCAGGCATTTTATTATTTAATATTAAAGGACTTTATTTAATCCTTTCTTTAGTATTAGTATTATCGAATATGAAAAGTAAGACAATAAAATGAGCTGGTCAATGGGTGGACTAAACAGAGATACCAAAAAAGAGAATATTTGATGGCCCCTAAGTTAGTGGTCTCCAAGTTTTCTCTTTAGCTGGGTCCACCCTGGCAGAGAAAAGTAGATGGCAGGGGAGAGATGTCATTTGATAAACTATATCCCCTGGGGTTTGCCAGATCTGGAAAAGAGCAGATTATCACTGAATTTTGTGACAGTTTGTATGGATGTTGAGAGGAAAACTGACCTGTGTCACTTGAAGTCTTGCAAGCGCTAAATAAAGCGTGCTACAGGGCTATTTACTGATAAAAATACTACCCTTTTATTTACTGATGTTGAAAATACTGGGTTTGGCGTTGCCATGAGCAGTCACGAAGGCTTGGGAGGGGCTGTCCAGCTGTGTTGGCAGTTTCTCCTTCCTGCCAGCTGTGTTGGGCCAGCCACATCTGGGGCTGGACGTCGCCGAGGAGCCCATCTGTCTGGCAGTGGGGTGGGGTGACAGTGTCCATCTCCCCAGCACAGACAGGCGGTGGACAGAGCAATGGGAGCTTTGCACAGGCAGGCTCGGGTGTCCTGCTGGCCAAGATAGAATCGGATGAAATCATAAAGGTTAATAACAGCCCTGGTTAAACCTATTAAGAGTTTGCAGACACTGGTGAGAGAGTTGCTAAAAGCTCAAGTAGCCTCGGAGATGCAGATGTTTTCTTGCAGGATGCAAGGAGTCTTCCACACAAACTCATGGCCTTTTAAAATCAGCACACTGTTGCTTGGCATCGCTCCTGACATCCGTCAACCCTCTGTCCCTCTGGCTGTCCAGCACTCCAGCCGTCACACGGTGTCCCCTCTTGGACCTCAGACCAAAGCATTTACCAGAGGGCCAAGGCTTTTGCCCTTTTAGAATCCAGTGAATCAATCACAGAATAAGACACTCTGCTTTCAAAGCCTCTTTGGAAGTTTTTCTTTGCCAGCACGAGACACTGCTTTTGGAAAGCAATTGGGACCTTCTGACGCCTGAATTGTAAGGGAAGTTGCACAAAATCAGCAGGACTATTGCCTTTCCCAGTGGATAATCTTTAATTTCCTCCCTGATTTAAAAGATAGTTTGAAAGTGGCTGAGCTCAAATAAAGGAAATGAGAGAGTAAGTGGGGATGTTTCAAAGCTGTTGATTTCCCAAAGCAACCTGATGGTAATTTTCTAGGCATTTAAAAGATTTTCCTTTCCTTGAAATTTACATTGTTTTTAAAATATACAACACCAGAAACGTGAGTAACAGAAAATCCTGAAGTCCTGCCACCACATCACGCTCTTGGGGAACCACACTTTTCTTAATTCAATTACAAGTGAGGGCACTGCAGGTGGTTCTCGCAATTAAAAATTTGGGTACTTTTTTTGCTCTTTTATGTCACAGAGAAGTATCAGCTTACAGCTATGGCCAGTATTAACTAGGATCCACCTGTCTGAAAATGTAACCATAAAATGAAGTCAACTTGCTGTCATTCTCCACTCTGATGATATTAGAGGTGACATATAGTGAGGAGAAAAATACCACTGGCCATTTTTTGAGCAGAGATGAGCTCAGGTTAGTTTCCTCCTGTCACCTCCACATCTCAGATTTTTCACGGTTAAGAAAGGTTTGATTCTGTACTCAAAGGAAGGAGCTCCCTGTCCTTCCCCTTGTCCTGAGGCTCTTCCTGCACTCAGAGATGTCACAGCAGCTGCTTGTGGCTTCTCAATCATGAAACACTGCTAATGAGAGTGATTTGTAACTATTTCTGCTTGCCCTGGGGATCTCAGGGAAGTTTTGTCATTCTCCTCTGGCACTTTTCCCTGATCCCATTTCATTTCATTTGCAGGACTGTCTTATGGAGCTCAGTGTCACTGGACTAGACTTTGCTTTTTAAAAAGGTCCTCCGGCTCTGGTGACAAGTTGAATTATGTTTTCAGAATGACCTTCATTAGGACAAGTGCCCCATAAAAACAGAGCAGTATAGCTTGTCAGTTTGGAGTATATGTGCAGTCAGCCTTGAACTTCTCAGCTGATGGCAACTTGAGGTCACATCTGCCATTTGAGAGAGTTAACAGGAAAAGTTATCCCAACATTTAAAAGTTGCAGCTACATAGGCATTTTGTGCAAAAAATCCACGTGCACTAACCTTAGTGCAAGGTTGGTGCTGGCCTGGGTGCAGGCAGAGACCCTTGGCTGTGGTTTCACAAGCTGCAGATCTGCAGTGGGAACTCAGGGGAATAACCATGCACACCAGCACGTGAAGTGGCTGTTTTGCAACCAAGTCAGCCTCACCTCTGCCCAGTTAAAAGAGCTGCCAGTTTTTCTTGTGCCTTGCCAGGAGACCTTGTTCCCTTACATCAAAGACAACGTGAAGGAGTACCTGCGTGCTCACTGGGAGGAGGAGGAGTGCCAGCGGGACGTCGGGCTGCTGAGGAAACAGGTGAAATCACCAAACTGTACCATGTCTCCATGGGTTTTGACAAGATGCCTGAGACTTCAGGTCACTTAGACTCCCTCGAGCACCCAACACGAGCCCATACCTCTCTTTGCCCCCCACGCAGGCTGGTTTCCTTGGCGGGTGGCTTCTCCCCCACCCAAAGCCTGGGGTTGTGCTTGGGGAAGGGCTGCTCCTTGGTAGGCAGCAGCTCGACTGCTTCCTTCAGCTCGCCTTGGTCCTCACAGCACTTGAGCCGGGGTCAAACCACAGCTTTTCAGCTCCGTGCCTGCACTGTGCCCGTCTCTTGCTGAATCAGCTGCCTGGGGCTTCCAGGTGAATGGTGTGAATTTGGGGATTGTCCTATGCAGGGACAGGAGTTGGATTTGATGATCCTTGTGGGTCCCTTCCATCTTAGGACATTGTAGTATTCTATGATTCTGTGTTTGGGAAGCAGTGTGGAAGGATGGCAGAGTACTTGCCCTGCTCAGGGCAGCGTATTCTGCCTCTGTACAGGGCCACGGCATTGATTTGAAACCTGTCGCTGTCTGAAGCCAACAGGGGCATTGGCTTCTTTGTCTTGATTTCAGTAATTAAATACTTAAGCAAGAATAACTCTTATTAAATTAGTTATGATACAGCTACAGTAGTGCTTATTGTTGCTTTTGGAAAGTACAATCCAAGCAAGTGTTTCTAGATGCTACTGAAGTGTGAATTTCCCATTGAGAAAAGCATTTCAACAACATTGTGACCCTTCACGTGAAGAACAGCTCAAGCCATGACCTACACAGAGCTGCGTTGATGCAAGTGTTGGGCCCCCCTTCCTAAATTGAGATCATGGAATCAGTAGAATCACAGAATCATTTCAGTTGGAAGAGACCCTCAAGATCATCAAGTCCAACCATTAACTGAACTCTGGCACTAAACCATGTCCCTAAGAACCTCATCTAAACACCTTTTAAACACCTCCAGGGATGGTGACTCCACCACTTCCCTGGGCAGCCTGTTACAATGCCCAACAACCCTTTATGTGAATAAATGTTTCCCAGTATCCAATCTAAACCTCCCCTGGCGCAATTTGAGGCAATTTGACATGCTGAGACCACTTCACCTCTTGTTCTCATGGACAATTTCCAGGCTCAGGAGGACTCCAGCCTGGATGGGGCCGTGCTGATCCCTTTGGAGAGTGGGAGTGGGGAAGAGGAGCTGGAGCGGGTCATCCAGGCGGTCGTAGACAACGTGCACTGGCAGATGTCTCTGGACAGGAAGACCACAGCACTGAAGCAACTGCAGGGTCACATGTGGAGGGCAGCCTATGCAACCGGACATGTCAAAGGAGAGTGAGTAATCGTGCCTTGTTACTTTGTGTGTGTGAGTAATTGTGCACGCCTTTCCCTTGGGCAGGTACGGGGTGCATCTTTCCTTGGTGTCAGTTAGCAGAATAGCTGCCTAAGGTCCTAGAAACAGCCCCACATACCAATGCAATCTCAAATTGCTACCTGGGTAGAGAAGCCAATATATTTACATTCAGTTGTGGCTTAAACCAAGCCACCGCTGTCATGTAACCAACTGCAAACACTTCATTTCCAAACTTGATCATGCAGTGAAACAAATTCATTGAGCTTAATCTTTCGATCTCAGGAGCCAAAAGCTTACAGTAACCTCAGGACTGAACAAGTTGTCCCAGTCCCCACTGGGAAGATGACAAGTGGGTGATATTGTTTCTCCGTAGGGAATAACTGGCACATGTTGGGCAACAGCTGGTTCTCCAGCCACCTATACAGAGTCTGTAAAGGAGATGGGGTCTGAGAAACAGCATGAGGTAATGGAGGCGTGACATGGGGCAATTCTCCTCCCACAACTGATGGGACATTCAACAAGGACAACTATCTTCTGCATGAAAAACTAAGAAAATGTCTCAGTATTTCTCTACAGAAATTTCTTGATAAACCAAGAGACTGAGGCACAAATATGAACTTCTTATAGTTCTGTGTCTGGCATTTTTTTATCCCTGAATTGCACTCAAATTTTGGAACAAGCCTAAACAAGCTGGGATTGCAGAGTCCCTTCATTTGTTTCCTCTTGGTTTGTCTCTTACCTGAGCATTTCCTGCCTTTCCTCTTTTTGCCTTCAGCCTCTTCTTTATGTTTCAGACGCCACACACAGGTGCATAGGTAAGGGCTACTGGAGTTAAGCTTGATCTTCTTATTTACATCCAGAGATGCTTGGTTAAACTATGCATTTCAAGTTCCTAAGGAAGGAAAACAAACCCTTAAGTTCATGAAGTGTTTTGCCAAAAGAAGGATGAGGAAGAAAAAGAAGAGCTCACAGAAAAACGTAAACATCTACCAGAGAAAGCAAACAAAAAACAAAAGCAAATCAAGAGGGACAGCCATCCTGTTGTTGTGGTGGTTTTCTTTTTTAATAAACAGGGATAATTGTCTTATAGTGACCCCAAAACTGTGGAACTGGCCCTGCTGCTTGGCAGCATCCAAGGAGTGAGATCTCTAAAGTCTCCCTCTCACCCAACTGATCTGGCACATAAGTGTCTGAAATCCAGGCACCGAACTCTGCACATGAACATGTGAGGATGGCTGGGTGTTTCTGCAAGAGCTTTACAACCTCAAGGTATTTCCAGGTGCTACCAGATACTTTTAATAAATAATTACCAAAAAAAGTAAATAACTTTTTTTTTTTCTTTAATTTTAAATACATAACATAAAAAGGCCCTGAGCAGCTTCTGTTCTCACTTTGTCTCTCTTGAGCATCCTCTGGCCTTCAGTTCTCCCAAGTTCCCACTACATTGATCATCTTGTAAATGTCCTTTGCATACAAAGAGCTTTTACATACCTGTAACTGCAGCACTGGAGGGATCTGCTGGTCCAAATGAGAAGGGAATGAGGGATTTGGCAGACATCTCCATTAGAAGTTACGCAGCAGTTGCCTTCAGTTTGGTCTTTTTTCACAGCTTTGCTCCCTGCTGCTGGGCTTGTCTTCAGACAGCTGCTACCTGGGCATTAGGCAGAGCTTACATTTTGAGATATGTCAGCCTGTTGCTAGACTTGTATCTTGCCTTACCAGCACTTTGCAAGGCCAGAGGAATAAGGGGAGGGATGCTGGTGCCTAGCAAGCGGCGTGTGGTTCTCCCTCTGCGTTGCAGTTAATCCAGGGACACATCTGGACTGATACAAATTGAGTCACTGAATATAGAATCATAGAATCATGGAATAGTTTGGGTTAGAAGGGACCTTCAAAGCTTATCTGGTCCAGCCCCCTGCTATGAGCAGGGACATCTTCAACTAGATCAGGTTGCTCACAGCCCCATCCAGCCTGGCCTGGGATGTCTGCAGGAATGGGGCATCCACCACCTCTCTGGGCAACCTGGGCCAGTGTCTCACCACCCTCAGTGTAAGAACTTTCTTCCTTGTGTCTAGTGTGAATCTCCCCTCCTTTAGCCCCTTTTAAGTACTGAAAGACTGCAATAAGGTCTCTTCAGAGCCTTCTCCCCAGAGCAGCTTTGACCTCAGTCCCTTAGGCGACTCTTTCCTGTTGTCTGGCTTGAAACAGTTCATATCGTACCACTCATTTAGCTCCTGCAGCTGCAGCCTCCTCTCAGCTCCTCCGTTTGCATGGCCGGAGCCTGTACCTGTGGGATGGGTTTGCCTCGTACGGATGCAGCTTGTGGCCATAGCTCTTATCAACAGGGAAACTTGTGTAGCTTGCAAGGGAGGTGAGAGTTGGGGTGGAAGAGCCTGTCTTCTCTGTCCTCTGTCCTCCCCCTTATTTCTCCCACATGGAGAAGGGCAGCAGGATGCCATTTTCCCCAACCTTCCCTCCTCTCCAAATTGAAGGGGCCAGAGAAAATGCTGCCAGACATCTGAGACAGTTCATCAGAACTGCTGTCTGTGTAGCAGCTGATGAGCTGCTCAGTTGGCTGGAGCTAAGAATATATCACCTGCTGCTGAAATAGACTCCCCGACTGCAGAAGCCCTGAGAAGATTGGAAGCAAAGTCCCTTTGCAAACTAATAGGGCAGTTGTCCATGCCTGGCTAAAGGTGTGACAGCAGGTGCCTCTGGGTTTGCCCTTACCTGCTGCCTTGTTTTGCCCTAGAGTCTTCGAGGACGTGGTTCCAGCCATCCGCAAGTGGCGGGAAGCAGGGATGAAGGTCTATATCTACTCCTCGGGGAGCGTCGAAGCCCAGAAGCTTTTGTTCGGATACTCTACAGAAGGTGATATTCTAGAGGTAGATAAACCTTATCACCTTCTTTAACAGCTTCTCCCTCTGCAGAGTGCTTCCCTCCCACAACTGCTTTTGCTGTAATGCTTCATAAATAGAGTCTGGGGCAGGATGGTGGGACAGTGGAGTTAAGCTCAGCCTGCCAGCATGGCTGAGCGCTGGCCATTGCCTCCCCATGCTGTGGTAGGAAGCAAAGGGGATGTCTCGCTCAGAAGTGAAGTTTTGCCCTGCTCCTCAGGTTGTACTCAGCAATGGCCTTGGCTTTTCTGTCTCTTTCAGCTCTTTGACGGCCACTTTGACACCAAAATAGGCCCCAAGGTTGACAGCGAGAGCTACAGGAGGATTGCTGCCAGTATTGGCTGTGCCACCAACAACATCCTCTTCCTGACGGATGTCCCTCGAGGTAGGTGGCCTGCCAGCCCTGCTGGCTCTCACCTGTGCAAGGGAGGATGCTGCTCTTTGGAGATGCGCTGCTGACTTGCCACAAGCACCCCGCAAATGCTGCAGACCACCTTGCTTGGTGGCATCGCCCTGGCTGGTGCCATGCTCCATCCTTACACATACAGGCTCTCAGGCAGCAGTGGGATGTCTGTGCGCACTGCAGTGAGGGAAAACAGGTCAAGCCGAAAACCTGCCCTTGCACCAGAAGGAAAGCAGAGACTGTTAAAGCAGAGGGGAGCATTTCCTGAAGCAGTTGGTGTGTCCCATGTACAAACAGGGTCAGTGGTTTTCATGACCTGTGTTCATGGGAGCAGATGATGTCTACTGTGCTGCTACATGGCATGCGCGGTGGCCAGTTCTTTGTGCCACTTACCATTAGGTTGTGTTCAGCAACAGAAAATTGGTTCTGGTCGCGAAGACTCAACCCCTGGAAAGCCAAGCTCGGACAGCTAATTTAGTCTCCTGTCTTTGCTTGGAACATCCTTCTGGCAGAAATGGCACCAAGTTGGGATCTTGGTGGAAGGCAGCTCAGTCCAAAGGAGTTAGCCCTTACCTTTTTCCCAGGCCTGGTCGCAGCTTGTAGGAGCTTGCGGTTACCTCCTTTTCCCTGTATTGTCTTCCCATGCTTGGGGAGCGAAGGAAGCTTGTGAGAAGTGACGCCGGGGGTAGTATTGGACTCACTAACACCACAGCCTGACTACAGCCCAGCTGGTTTGTGATACAAATCATAGTACAGTTTGGTTTGGAAGGACCTTCAAAGCTCACCTAGTCCTATCCCTCTGCCATGAGCAGGGACATCTTCAACTAGATCAGGTTGCTCACAGCCCCATCCAGCCTGGCCTGGGATGTCTGCAGGGATGGGGCATCCACCACCTCTCTGGGCAACCTGGGCCAGTGTTTTACCACCTTCATTGTAAAAAATTTCTTCCTTATATCTAGCTTGAATCTACCCTCTTTTAGTGTAAAACCATGGTCTCTTGTCCTATTGTAACAGGCCCTGCTAAAAAGTCAGTGTTTTGGGGCATCTTCAAGCCTTAAAAACCCTCACATGAAGCGATCAGTAAGCACATCTCATCTCTACTCTGCTCTCCTCTGTTTTTTTCAGAAGCCAACGCGGCTGAGGAAGCGGATACTCACGTGGCTGTGGTGATCAGACCCGGCAACGCAGGACTGACGGATGATGAGAAATCGTATTACAGCCTCATCTCATCTTTCACCGAACTTTTCCTGCCTTCGTCCACTTAGGGAAAGTGGCGCACACATAAAAGACTGTGCTTTCACCTGAATCGTCCTTGTGTAATGTTAGATTATTTTGTCCATAATCAGAATTCAAAATCAAACTCACGTCATGTCTTGGACCCGTGACTCGTGCAGGTATGGATGGAGAGTATGGTGTGGGGTCCCTTGTGCAGTAGGATGGAGGTCTGCAGCAGCCAGCTGGACCCAGGAGCAGTGTGAGGAGCAGCACCCATGAGCCCTGCTGTTCCACCCCTGTCCCAGCTGGGAGTTAGTCCAGGGGATGCTTTGAAATCTGGTGCTAAGACACCCCACCACAAACTCCACCATTCCTAGAAACAGATGTCAAACGAGGTGTATGTTCCCCTCTCCCAGAGGGACTTCTGGGGACCATGAGGGAATATGAGTTTCTCCCAGCAGACAGGGTTGCTGGCTAAGTCACAACTTTCAAAGTTTAGGGGGGGCTCGCATACCCAAAGGAAAATGCCAAATGTGGGCAATAATACAGGAGCTTTGGGCTGCCACAGGAAAAGCCAACCCTTGCTGCAGGCAAGCTCTTTAGACCAGGAACAACAAATCTTGGCTGTATCCACAGCAGGTCCAGGTGCAAACCAGTACAACTTGCATATGGAAGCTGCTTAGAGCTACACAGCCAGCCTACCAGAATGAAGTAGAGTATATATAAATACATCTTTAAAAATTAAATTCTAGACCCACCTCAGCGCTGCAGCACAGTGCTGGGATCCAACTGGCTGAACACCAAAGTCCACTTGACCATATTTCTGAAGGATCTCTCTTAGCACCAGCCTGCGGAGCTCCTCAGTAACCAGCATCACCCTGTCCCTGTCACACATTCATAGCACTGGTCAGCTGTGAGCAAACCTTGGCAAACAACTGTTCTTGAGAGACACATCCTGCTGCATTTAATGTGAATTAAGCCCCCAACCTTTTAATCCACTTTTACCGTAATTGTGCCAGTTTATATCCGATGGTCATGGAGCTTTTCCTAATGTAGTAAATAAAAACACAACTTTACTTGCGTTGTGTTCACTCCATCCCAGCATTTAGCCCTCCTGTCTTGTCACCCGTGATCCCAGCACCTAAAGGCAAATCTCTCTTTTTTCTAAATCTGTCGACACCTTCTCCTTTGACCCTCCCTGGCCCATTCTTTAAGGCAGACCAGCCTGTCCTACCGAGGAAGCTGCATTACCTCCCTGACCATGTGACAATTTCAGCAGGGGCTCGCTGGGGCTGTAGGAGCGAGAGCCACAGCCAGGTTATACCTAGTCATAGCAGCCCAAAACTCCAGCTCCCTGGTGCTGGCGCTTGGTGCATGGCTGTCACTTGCTACTTACTCATTTCTGAGCGGCTGTGCTGGAGCTTGTCCTCACAGATGGCCGAAATGCAGCATCAAAGTACATGTTGCCTTCCTAAGCACCGATGTACGCCCACAGCTGTCCCTGTAGAGGGAGACTGCTGTGCAGAGGCATTTGAGGAGGAGACTACATCACGTCCTTCTCAAACTTTGATGGTAGCAGGTAAGGCTGTGAGGCAGCTAGTCTGTGCAACAAGTGCGATCTTCCTCCTAAAAAGAGCCTGCTAATTAGCACTGTTACAGTAAGTGTATCTGCATGGCTGAATAGTCCCTGGCTTCCTAAATGTTAATTTTTGTCACAACACTGTAAATACTCACCCTTTGTTTTTGTCTTTGCCATCAGAAAGCTATGCATGGGGTAGGGGACAAAAATAAAACACGCTTTCTCCATAAAAGCAGTTTATTTAGTGGTCATGTTTCAGTGTATATCGGTTGTCATTTACTTATACTGAAATGTGCTGTTAGAA
Organism: Columba livia; assembly: GCF_036013475.1. NCBI lineage: Eukaryota > Metazoa > Chordata > Aves > Columbiformes > Columbidae > Columba > Columba livia. The sequence goes on from NC_088605.1 coordinate 53,577,555, forward strand.
ATACTGTAAGAAATGTACAGAGTTATCACCAAAAACCTGAAGTTCAGTTTGGATTGCATATAGGAAAAGGACAGGGGAAAAAAAATCACAGCTTTTTTTTTACTTTGATAAAATTACAAAATATGAAATGATAAAATGAAAGCATTGACTTTGAAAAAAAAAGTCGCAGTGAACTATTTACAGTAAAACACCCTTAAATCACTATTTTGTGCTCCACATGCATTGAGTGCATGTGCCCATGGAAGTGGATCCCAACTGCACCTGCCCTCATCCAGGAGGAGCTCTGGGGATGGGGTACTGGGGTCCCCTGTCCTTCACGCTGCTGTGTGGGCCATCCTCAGCACATGTCCCTTCAAGAAAGGTTGCCACTAATGACATAGCTACAAGGAGGCGACCTTCAGCAGCCCAGCAACAAGCCTCCCTTGGCTGGAGATGCTCTGGATTTACACCACAGCTGCCTGAGAACAAATTTTGGCCCACAGAAGATAAAGGGCTTGCTGAAAGCTTTCTACATAGACTAGTTTTGACAGAAGGTTTTCTTGATTGTTTCTCTTTTCAGGAGAGGCCTCTGACCTTTGCAGAAAACAGGATGCCCTCGCACCCTTTATCTCTCAGAAATGCCACGGTGCGGTATGGGTTCCCCTTCAAGTGACTTCTGCCACCATTTTTGTTTCTGCATATTTTCCTGCAGCTCACGCACAATGCAAACACAAGCTGAGCCTGACTCGCAGAGGAAAACAGGACCTGTGCTCATGAGAAGCAACTCCCATCGCTCTCCTGCCCAGCCAAGACAGCAACCTTCCCAAAAACAGGTTTTCAAACAGGGGCTTTGGGCTCCTGCTTTTTCTTTGAAAACAGACCTTCTGTGTGAAAACCTTCCTTCAAGGAGGGAGAAGCCCTTCTGATTTTGCCAGTTCTTTCCTGTACCTCCATCCCTCCGGCCAATGTCACCCAACCTCCAGAGCAGAACTGCCTCCCTGTGGTGACTTAAACCTTCATGTCTTGGTGTGACAGACTCCACTCAGGACAACTGGCCATGCTGAGGGGTCTGGAGAAATGTCAGCCTGTCTGAAGTTTGACTTGTAAGTGCATAAGGAGCACAACTAAACCCTATGCCCAACACCACTTACACCAGTTCTGTTTTCATTCCAGTGAAGCCCAGTGCCTCTAACTCAATTTTTCCCCCTTCAGTAAACAAAGTGAAAAAAAAAAAAAGCTTTTGAAATATTACACATGGTATGTGGTGGAAGCACTACACACTTACTTACAAAGAGCAGCCTTTTCTGGGTTGTCTTCAGAGCACACAGGCATTCCCGTCTTAATTCCTGTCTTAATTTCTTTGACCTCCTTCTGTGCACCTCACTTCCACTGGTCCCCACCGCTGAGTTTGAAACACGAAGTCCAGCACAGCACCCCTGTGCCATCTCCTCTGAGGTGAGGATGGTTCACTCAGCTGTGGCACCAGCCAAGTCTCACTTCTGATCACAGCACAGTTTCTCCCAAACGTGGCTTTACATTTGCCTGCTTTCCAGTCTGGAAGAAATGTCTGTTTGTGCACCATAAATGCCAGTCAGTTGGGGTCTTCCACTGCCCGATTCCAAGCCCAGAAGAAAGAGCTGCTCTTACTCACCCTACCAAGTTACACCAGTTGACAGCAAAGAAAACCACACAAGGAAGCATAACAAAAGACGAAGTCTAGTGACTCAAGAACCAGTGACTTCTGAAGACTCTTGGTGCCTGGAGAGGTCAATTTCCTTCACCTCCTCCTCTGCAGAAGAGGCTGAGGAGTTGGACTCAATGATCCTTGTGGGTCCCTTCCAACTCAGAACATCCTATGATTCTATGAGTGTCTGTCTCAGAGGTGCATTGCAAGGACCAGCTATTGAATGTCTTGAGCAACAGGAGTGCAACAAGAGCTTCTGAGAAAGAGTCACTGGTAGCACAAACCAAAGAGCTTGTGCTCTCTCATGCTGCTGTTGAGAAGGATCCATTCCTCTTGCAGCAGACAGCTGGTTTTGGCTCTTAATGAGACAGCTGCCCTCAGAGCCCTTTGGCAATATGATCATGATTGCACATGAAAACAAACTCATCAAAAAAGTGTAAATGAGGTCATGTTTAACCCATGAAACCACTCCTGCCCCACCTCCCGCTTATGAGAGGACAGGCTACAGACAGGCTACACTTGATCTGTCTGGTACTCAGAGGCTTCCGATAAGCTTTCGGAAAAGGTCAGAAAGTTTTCCTGGTACTCAGAGCAAACGATCTCAAATCTGTAGTGCCTGAACTCCATCGCAAAGGTGCCAAAGTAGCACAGGAAGCACATCACCAAGCCCCACTGGATCCTGGAAGCATGCATGTGGATGCCCTGTGCCATGAGGATGAAATCTGGAAGAGGAAAGTCAAGGACAACTAGTGGGTGCAGAGACACCGACTGGGATGGGAGAAAGCCAACAGGGAAGACAGTAAAACCTTAGGAATCAAAGTCACACAGATGATATTCAACCTAGCCAGTCATCATCAGGACAGCATGAATGTGGTGCCAGAGGTGGAAGGGATTTCAGGTGTCCAACAATGCCCACAGAGGGCAGCAGCTCTCCTATACAGACCAGGGCTTCCTGATCCCAGGTCAAGCTGATAAACATCTGCAGAGGGAAAGACAGAGGCCCAGAGAAGTCAATGACTTGACTGAACATCCAACTAGCCAGTGACAGAGCCAGCAAGTTGGGAATCTGTCTATGGGCCCCTACCTGCCAGAAGAATCCTAGTGGGAACTGGATCAGATCTCTGTACCACAGGCTATGGGAACACCTTTCAGCCTACACTGAGCAATCTTTCATTCTCTTCAGGTCACCTACAAAATCATCCCTTTCTGTGAAGTCCGGAAGCATCAGCCTACTGAAAGCAAAAAGAACGCTGCCAGAGCCAAAAACTGTCATCCGGGCTCACGAACCTGTGTATTGCCTGTCAGCAGGGTCTCACTGCTGTGCCTCAGGTTCCCAGACATCAAAATAATCTCATCTTCAGAAACCTGACTTCTACCCTTGTTCCTTTTTTCTCCTGAGACTTTTTATCTCAATATTCTGTATAATTTTAAATGCTACTAAGTTTCCAGTGCTTCAGTTTAGCTTACCTAAAGCCAAGGACACCTTCCTAAGCTGGGCATCTACCCCAGCCCAATGTATACCTCCTACAAACCTCCTGGCTGTCCTCCCTCTCAGGATTTCCTCTGCACTCCAAGAATGCAGGATCACACACTTTCACAGGTCAAACAAACAAACAAGCAGCCACTCCCATGCTTTAAGTGCACAAAACAAGTAATCTGAGACTTTTCATCTTGGGCTTTACACTGTAAAACAACCAAAGCTTCACTTCAGCAAACAACATTCTGTGCCTGGCTTGTGCAAGGGTTATGCATAGGCTGCATGGGATGGGGAGCCAGTCCCAAACCTTTGCAAAGCCAGTGGGGAGTGGGATTCCTGCCTCATCCTACCCCCTTTTATGAAGTGCCCAAAGACCTGGGTGCCAAGCACTCAGCTAGGGAGGGCTGGGCTGGGAGCACCCAGCAAACCAATAAAGGGACAAGTGACTAAGGAACTGTTTCAAGAGCAGGCTGTTCCTCGAACAAGGGGATTAGCTTATTTCTCAACATCTATTCCTGCCCTTTTGTTCATTCCAGCACTAACCTTGATGCAACTATGCAGTGAATGGATTCACCCCAAACAAACACCCAGGGCACACAAGTGCTGGTGCAAATAGACACATAAAATCTTCTCATCTTCAGAAACCTGATTTTTTGCCTTGTTCCTTTGTTCTCTTAAGAATTTATATCTCAACATTTTGCATAATCTTAAATGCTACTCTGCAGGTAAACAGTGGTGCTATTAAATCACACAGATACTATTCAATATTGTAACCACTTAGGATAACCCTAATAAGTTTTAGAAACATTTATGACAGAAGTCATCCTATCTATGGAGCAGTGCATCCTGGTAAAATACAAGTAGCATAATGAGCCAATAGTAGGATCCTGCCATGAAGACAAGCTGAGCAGCACTTCTAAGTGCTTTGAGATCCTAGGACAGATGCAAGAAGAGCTGACGCTCCCTGCTGCAGAGGGAGCTTCCCAGGGAGCGGGACAAAAGGATACAGAGCACCACGCAGAGGGTGATGCTGGCCGATAGAACGACTCGTGGAATCCCCACTTTACGTCCCTCGTTCTTCAGGTTGATCTTGAGAGTGAGGGCAGACTGGATCCAGCACGCCAAGGTCCCAAAGCCAAAGGTCAGTGACGTGCCCACATTGTGGATCTCCTCATCATTGGAAAGCTAAGAGCAAACAAAACAGTGATTGTTTAGACACAAGAGGAATTATCTGCTAGCTACCTTGGATTTCTGCTGAGGTGAGATACAGGAGAGTGGAAATCAGTGGGGTGTGAGACAGAGATGCTGTATAGTTTCTTTTGGCAGAGACGTAAAGTGTAATATAATCCAGATGAGTTGACAGCTGTCACAGTCAAGCAGATCTTCTGCACAAAGCCAAGCATAGTGAAATACAGAGTTGCTGGGAGATAGCCGCCATAGCTGCCTGATGAGACTCACCAACGCAAAGCTCAGAAAAAATCTTTTCCTGGTTCAACATGATGGCCAGGGCAGGCAAGGACAAACTGCTGGGGTCTTGTACAGCTCCCTGCAATGGAAGCAAACTGTGCAACCTCCAGAGCCAGGTGCATGGAGCAGAGTTGCCTGGGGCGGGGGGTGGCCAGAGCCCCAACACCTCTGCTGAGCTAGCACAAGCCAAAACACAGAGACATGCTCCTGCTTTGCCAAGTTTCTCCCATCAAAAAGCTTAACACCCTGTTCACTCTCCCCTCCATCCTCAACCACTGGAGGCTGAGGCAATAGGCACCCAATCTCTCTGGAGTGCAAGTGTTCCTCTGTCCCTTGGGCTGCCGCATCTCACTGGGCTCCGTGACTGTGCAATACTGCAAGGCAAAAGGACAGCCAGGTTCAATGAGCAAGAATCTGCAAAGGGAGCCCTTAAGACTGCAAATCCATGCAGAACGCCCAGCATGGCCAAGACTTAGGCCAAACAATTTCTCTTTTCCCTCTGCCTCTGAGTCTTTTCTAGAAAATAAACCAAAAGTCTATAATTCCTCTCTGAAGTCTTGATTCCTGTTCTGTGATTTAACAAATTCCCATCAAACAAGCTGCAACCTACAAGACAACAGTCTAGTTCCTGTGCCTCCACTGGTCTCTTCCCTCTCCTCTCTACCTTGGGTTTTTTTCAAGGGTAGGTCCAAATCATAGTACAGGCAAAAATGGGATTGAGCTGGCTGTCCCAAGGTAGCCTGCACTGCAAGGGACTCACAGCCATAATGTCCCTCCAACACATGTGATCTGCAATTTTTCAGAAATATGATTTAATGCTACATTCAGCTTAGCAGTCAGGCAGGGAAAAACACGGACTAAGGTCTCATTACCCTATGCTTTCATGGTTTGGCAAAGGATCTACACCAGGATACAGGTAACTAACAAACAGTGGATAATTAGCCCAGAATTTATAAGCAGACATGATTCAAAGTATCCACTTTTAAATAATAATAATTTGTTCTGAGGAACAAAAAAAAGGAAGGAAAGGTTGAAACTGCTTTCTTGTGCCTGCTCTGTACTAGAAATACTCCTCTCGCACCTAGACAAGGCTGTTACAAAAGTCTCATGGTTCCTAGCTGGGAAGCTCTCGTGAAAAAACAAGACTCCAAGTTTTCAACTTGTGCTGTGGAGTTAGGAAAACAAGGTCCAAAAGAGTCAAATTAGCTCATACCTCATTAAAAACAAAAAAACAAAACAAAACAAACAAAAAAAAACATGTGAAGGACATTAAGTTCCTGCAATTGCTCCACAACCCAAATTCACTCTTCAGAAAACAAGTACCTTTTCTGTATTGGCAAGAAAAACAGTGCCCTGCCTGCAAAGCCAGGAGAGAAGCCAGCTTACACCGACATTTCTCAGCTCCTGCCATTCTTGGGGATCATCACTTGCACCCCAGTGAGAGGGAGAGCATCAGAGCCAGCAAAGGGATAGGGGAACCCAAGTGCTGCTGACTCTAACGCCTTGATTTTCACTAGGAGACACACTCATGAGTGTGGACACCCAACCCTAGAGAGCAACGCTGTGGACACCCAACCCTAGAGAGCAACGCTGTGGCACTGACAGTTTGTCTGTTTGTTTGTACAATGTTGTAGAACGTTATACAATAGAGAATTGGAGGAACCCGTCACATCCAGCCTGAGGACAAGCAGGATTTAAACTACTTATGTTTTAAATGAAGGACACTGAACTGTCTGCTAAATCTGTCCGGGCAGCTGTGCATCTGTTGGCGCAGATGTGTATGTAAACTTCCAGATCTATCCTTTTCCCCAGGACCATCTGTGCCGACCCCCAGGGCTCAAGAGATTTAATAGATTCCCTGCTCTGGCTCTCAGCAGGTGAAGTGGAAGCATGCAGGTACAAATCCTGCCAGGAATAAGTGAAAAATGATTGTGGCCCTTCATTTCAGCATGCCACTGGAGCCACGTCAGCGGAAGACAGAGGTGGCAGAGCACGTACAAGGACAGACACATTATCTCCTGAATTCACACCACAGGTAGTTCCAAGGCCCAAGCAGATCTGCTAGAAAAGCAGGAACCCCACAGCACGGACACAGTGATCCAAGCCTGGCATGCAGTACCTGAAAGTTGCCAAGGAGAGTCATCCCAAAAGAGGCCAAGCACAATGCCACCAGGCCGCTGACATTCAGCCAAGGGTTTAGCACCTTGGGCTTCAGCTGTATGAAGCGCAGGACAGCCACAACAAGCGCTGAGGAGGAAACAGAATGCAAGGGGCATCATTAGTTTGAAATTTTTGGTGTAATGAGGGAAAAAGGACAGCAGAGCTGCTACCATGGATTTCAAGAAAGCAAACTTTAAGCTGTTCAGGGAGCTATTTAGCAAAGTACTCTGGGATTTTCAAACTACTGCAACATGATGCAGTAACCACCTTGCCAGGGGTTCACAGACCCCTTGTCCTCTTTCCATCCAGACGAGAGAGCTCACTGCAGGCTGGCTAGCTTGGTGCTTCTGCACGGCTCCCCCAGCTTAGTCGTAGATGAGATTAAGCACAGGAAGCTTTTCTCTTGTAATCCAGTTACGCCAAGCTCCCATGCTTCCTCTTCTCATTATGTTCTTGTCTAGGAGATGGGTTGCAAATTTTCTGGGGGGAAAGAAGAACACCTTCCTACTTGCCTGTGGTGCTCCCAGCACACGGTCTATCACATCCACACCAGACATTCACACTGTGGCAGCTGGGTTTGTCTCAAGGTATGTCAAACCCCACCTGTATTAGAAAATGCATGAACAGCACATAGGTATTTCTGCAGGTTTTACCATGATGCCCACTGCCTCTTCTCCTCCTCAGGAACAAGCTGCTGGTGCCACAAATGTAAGCTGAAATATTGCACTAATTTTCTGCAAAGACTGGAAGAGCAGCCCTTCCAAACTTAGCCAAAGCACTATGATATGATATGTGATACAATGATTTACCATATGACATAACACCAGGAGATACTCACGTTGCATATTCTTGCCCTCCCTAGGAAATGCTGCACAGAACGACAAAGCAAGCCAGAAAATCAGTTGTCCTTCAGATGGGATTCAAATCAGAGTACTAAAAAGCCATTCTTGACACAACATTGCCCGGTTTCAGCTCTAACTGAGCTTTGGCCTTTTGTATCTTCTCCCTGCATATACAAACCATAGCTCTGTAGTCTTCCTGTGAAGCCTGACCTTGCTTCCAGAGACCATACAATTTATTTTTCCTCTTGAGGAGGAGTTCCCTGTTCAGCCAAGCTTGTCTCCTGCCCCGCTTGCTTGACTTCGACATGGGAATTGCCTGGTCCTGTGCTTCTAAAAGGTGGTTCTTAAAGACTGGCCAGCACCTGTGGACTCCTAAGCCCTCAAAAGCAAAATCCTAGAGTACTCTGCTAAATAGCTGAACAGCTTAAAGTTTGCTTTCTTGAAATCCATGGTAGCAGCTCTGCTGTCCTTTTTCCCTCATTACACCAAAAATTTCAAACTTAACAACTTCATGATCACTGTGGCCAAGACAGCCACCTACCATCACATCTCCCATGACACATTTGCAAGTCTGAAGATTTCCTGGTTATATTTCTTCTTATGTGGAAAAGCAGCACTGAAAGCATCCACTACAGCTTAGCTTCAAAAAGCTCCATGTCTTTTATTTGCCTGCCCTTCTTCAGAGCAGCTGCTGCTGTCACATTCATACGACTGCTATCCCCATGTCCTCCCAGTTCACACGGTGAGTGAGCATCAAGCCAATTCCTGCCCTTTCCTGAAGTCCATGGGCTCAATAAGGCTTGGTGCAGGTCCCCAGAGGCTGCTCGAACAGTAATCTGTAGAAACGGAGCTTTACCTGGGAGCAGCTGAAAAGGCAGGTGTGTGTTCACTCCTGACAAACAGCCACTTTAATGTAAGCAGTAGCCTGCTATTCACATGTCCTTTGAAGTGGTTTGGGGGTGAGAAATTTAAATCGTACCATCACAATCACCTTGCACTGGGTGTCAGGCATACAAATAAAATGTGTGCAAGACCCTGGAGCCAGAATTATTTCTCCTAATCGAGATCCTGGCTCAACATGTAAATCAAGATCTGAATTTGAAACAAAACCACATATGGAAACAAAGTGTAAGGATGCCTAAACTGCCTAAAATCCACCCTGAAGTGATACTTGAAAATAAGGAAGTTCATGTCAAAGTTCATAATTAAACATATTATACTGTGTTTTACGTCCCAAGCCTCATTTTCATTATGTCTGATTAAGACTGTTACAGTATCTTACTCATACACGTACAGGTCTGGATTAATTCCGAAGCCCAAGTCAACTGGATTTCCCAGGTTTCCAAAAAAACCACCACATCATGCCTTTCACAGGCAGTAGGGGTGGAACTCATAGCTTCAGAGAATAGCTCAGAGTAAAACTGAGAGCTCAATAAATCACCCTATATAGGAAAACATAGATGCCAGTACTACTAAAGAAGATCAAATCAAGGTTAAAATAATGAGTTATCTGCCATTTAAGTTTGGGATAATTTGTTCAAAAAACATAAAGGTGAAGGTAACAAACAGTTTTAAGAACCAAACACAGACATATTTTTTCACTTATTTGTACTTTTCAGATTTTTCTTCTCTTTGCGGTGTTTCCCTCTTACTTCCACTGCTGGAAAATGCCAGTAAACTTCCACAGATTTAGTAACAGAATTTAGGAAGGGGCTGGGGGGACTTCAGCAGAGATTATATTTTGCATAATAAGTTGCTGCATTTGCCAGTATTCCCATGCCATTATCTCACATTCACAGCACATAACAAAATCCCACCATGCAATGAAAAACAGTCACACAGATTCAAGGCTAAAATGAAACAACTAAAAACATTAGAATAAACCAGAAACCAATGAAGTTCAAATCCATCTAGCTTCATTCTGTCTTTCTACAAATGAAGACAAAATAGTACTGGCTTAGTAAGTAGTAATAGCAGTTTAAAGGATTTCATATCATCAGATCCAAGAACAATATGTACAGGACATTACTTACGTTTCAGTGACTTATTAAAATAAATTATGAGAGAAGGAAACATTGCCTGTGTGGTTCCTACCTAGAAATGCCGCCATGTTCATGACTTGGCTAAACACGCAGCTTGCAGGAGGTGCATCACCTGCAATACTTGGAAAATATAAAGCATATCATTGTAGCTCTAGGATGGCAAAGACACATAAATAACAACCATCGTGAGAACAGTAGTTGCAGAAAATTAATCTCTTACCTTATATAAGGTGGTCTTTTGGAATCAGGTTTCCTACAAGACATAAATGCATAGGAACCAAGATTCAAGATTTTCTCTCCCATTTAGGTTTTGTTGGTTTATTATTTTAAAGAAACAAGTGATTTAAAATAAAGCTCACAACCAGCTCTTACCTATTTGGTACATTTAGTGGGAGAATTTTGTTATCTTCCACTGCTATAAAATAGCTGCCAGGAAAAAGAAGAAGAAAGAAAAATGAAAACAGTGTCAAACCTCATCCTAGTTTCAATTCCAAATATCAAATATCCAAATATCATTAAGTGCCTCAAAGTCCACTGGCAGGACCTGCTGCAGGCAGCCTGTGTCTCCCTCTGCTCAAGCAGGCAGTTTTCCTCACTTTCCAGCCCAACTACGCACCTCCTTTTGTGTTGCATCTGTTTTGTATGGTCAGGTGGACAAACAGGGTCACTGAACTGAGCTGCCTTAAAAACAACCACCCAGAGGAATGTTTTCGTATTTAATCTGAATAATTTGGTTCATCTGCTTCACCATGTTCCCCCACACCGTAAAAGCTGTTTGGATGCAAACAGAGGGGATGGGACAAGAATAACCAGCAATAAGGGTCACACAAATGGCTTAAGCTGAAAAACAACATTCACAGACCATGGCCAATGCGATATCCTACAATACAGCTGGCTTCTCTAGGCCAAGCATAGCTGCTGATTGCACATTCATCACTCCCAAATTCATGCTGCAGTCACCTGCCTGCATGCTTGGGGAAAGCCCAGCTCAGGGAAATGAAAGTCTTGTGTGCATTTTGGTAAGAAGTGTCAGTGAGAAAGTGAGGTGTCAGTGTTAATCCACTGGCAGATTGTCAGTGTGGTGCTGAATGCTGCAGATTTTGAGTTTGCACCCCAAAGTAGGGCCTAAACTTTGCTGAGTCATTTAAAGAAAAGGCCGTGAAGGAGAATTTTTGCATTTTTGCCTGCCTCTTTTCAGGCAGGTCCCAGCAACATGTGGCAGGAAGAAGGCACAGTGAGAATCTTCGCCTGGGGAGCACAGAAAATCAGGGATAAAAATGTGATCCTCCAAGCCCTGAACTGGCACAGACTGGCCATCGTCATGTGCCTTCTGAGCCTCACAGTAACTCGAGGACAGAGCATTCCTAAAAGACTCTCCCTACAGAGGCAGCCCACACCATAGTGGTACTACCAACTGCCTCAGCCTAATTTACTCTTCCAAACAACCAGCAAGTGGGAACTTACACTATCCATAATCCAGCCGATGTAAACAGGGTAAACACAAGAGGTAAAAACATCCACACGCTGCATTTCTTCCCATCCATACCTGCTAGAAACAAAGAACAAAGTAAAAACAAAGGAAAGAGGGCACAGGTACTGACCCCTTCTTTTGAAAGCAGGAAGAACATCCACACAGCAGGTGTTGAAGCACCCCAAGATCAAGCTCATAATGGTCAGGCAGCAGGCGATGCAAACTTTTCACACAGTCATTATCAGCATAAGGGGTTAAGCTGCTGCACACAAGCAGTTTCATCTGCACCATGCATAAAAACCAAGGCACAAAGAGCCTGCGGCAAGGGGGAAGACTTTTCAGACACGCCTACAGATTTCGTGTGGTTTTCAAAGTATTTTTCTTAAGCACGTTGCTCGAAGTCACACCAGAAGACCCACAGCCCTAATTCCCTGCTGCCTCCCATAGGCACAAGGCGAGGCCACCTCCTTGCTGGGATGATTACCAATTCCACACACACTGCCATAGCAAAGCCTGCAGCACGAAGGGAGAAGGATGCATGTGCTGTCTCATCTCCACAAAGCACACGACCAGCTTCGATCCTGGCCACAGCAATCAGCTAAAAATAGCATTTGGCTTCATCCAGAGTGGAGCCAAGCTTGAGTGCTGGTACCCAGAGCACTGTCAGGACCAAAGCATTACAAACAGGGTCCACTCCTGGAATGTAGATGCTGCGAAATCCTGTGTGGGGTGTTAAGGATGCTGCGTACAGCACCTCCTGAGGAAGCATTTGTCCTTCAGGCAAGATCATGCTGGATGAGCATCTGAGATGTCAGGGCTTTCCTTGTAACACATGCAGTTCAGAAATGCTACTATTTTGCTGTCCTGTGGACAGTCTCCTGTGCCTCCCTGTGAGTTCTTTGGCAATGGATCAAATATTTCCTCATGCTCTGTCCTCCTCTGTGAATATTCCTCCAGGCACCAACACAGCCAAGAAATGCAGACAGAGAGCAAACAAGGCAATGCTCCCTGCTCCAGCGCCTGCTCTCCTTTCACCAGGGCAGCAGCACCTGTGTCCCTGTGCTCTGTTTCCTCCTCCTTCCCATAGCCTGCTGCAGGGCAGGCATCTCCTGGGCTCACTGAGGTCCCCATAGGACAGGGAGGCACCCCAGGGTGTTGGGGTAGCTCAGACATGATGGCCCTTCACTAGAGCCTGCTTGCATCTGCAGGTCAGGTCTTTAAAGCAATGACTCTTTCCTTTGCTCCAGAGAATCATAGAACAGTTCGGGTTGGAAGGGACTTCAAAGCTCATCTGGTCCAACCTCTCTGCCATGAGCCAGGATATCTTCACCCAGATCAGGTTGCTCAGAGCTGTCTCCAGGGATGGGGCATCCACCACCTGGGCAACCTGGGCCAGTGTTTCACCACCCTTAGCATAAAAAATTTCTTCCTCATGTCTAGCCTGAATCCTCCCCTCCTTCAGTTTAAAATCATCACCCCTTGTCATATTGTAACAGGCCCTGCTAAAGAGAAGAAAGCACCCGCATTGTCTTCCTCCCCTTCTCAGCTCCCCAGGCCTCCCTACATCTCACCTGCAGCATAAGAACCATGGTCTTTCTGGGCTACCGCCCTGCTCTCTCCCCTCTGAGGACCTGCAGAAGACAGTAAGCACGTTCACCACCATGCAGCCAGTCCCTAGCTCACCATCCTGACAATATAGCCCCAGGCTGCAAAGGGAATGCTGGCTGGATACTGCTTGGGGCCCCAGCCACCACCTGCTGCCCTGTCCCATGGCAGCAGATGCTGGAAGAGTCAAGGTGAGACTCCCCAGACTCACACTTGCCCTCACTACAGGTCAGCTGTCCTATATTCTCTGCCCATCACCTGTCAGGGGTACAAAACAACATCCCTGCAGTACCCTGAGCCACACCATGCTTGCATAAAACCACAAGACCATGATCTGGTGCTGTCTCTATGGTTAGTCTTGAGTGAGGCTGATTCACAAATCTTAAAAGACCGAAAAGCAATCATATACCATCTCTTCCCTGGCCTGGGAAGAGAGGGAATTGTAGACAGGGAGTATAAAACAATGTAAGTATTAAATATGCCAATTTAACAAGCAGTTAGCTCCAGTATGTATACAGATCTTTAGGATGGTATAAAGGATCAGAAGAAATTCTCAACGAGAGCAGACTAGCTTTCCCCACCCACGTTGTCTCTGTTCCTCCTGCACAGGAGACACAAAGGGTTTCACAGCTCTGTTCCCGCAGTTTTCTGCTCCCATTTTGGTTGAAAGGGAGCAGCCAGGTTATCAAAGAATACAATTATAGAATCATTTGAGTTGGAAGAGACCCTCAAGATCATTGAGTTCAACCATTAACCTAACTCTGACACTAGAGCATATCCCTAAGAACGTCATCTACATCTCTTTTAAACCTCTCCAGGGATGGTGAGTCAAGCAGTTCCATGGGCAGCCTGTTCCAAAGCCCAGCAACTCTTTTCCTGAAGAAACTTCTTCCTAATATTCAATCTGAACCTCCCCTTCCACAACTTGAGACCATCTCTTCTCATCCTATCACTTGCTACTTGGGAGAAGAGACCAACACCCTCAGCCCATGTTTTCTCTGCAAGGTAATTGCTGTGCACGCAGCACTCAACTCTTTCCCACAGTGGTGGATGGACTAAGTCATGGTAACACAATTCTTTCAGGTCACGGGATGGCACATCTTATTACTTACCCTTCCTCCTCAGAAAAGCACAAAGGATTAATTTATGCAATAAAAGCAAACACTAGCAATAACACTTGTCTTCATTAACAGGTTGCCACAGCTCCTCTGCTTTCCAGCATGCCTCCCAGCCATGAAACCACAGCCTGTGTAAGCTATTTCAGCACTGTCGTGCAGAGAGAGAGGTGATAGGAGGCTTTTCCCCAGGCAGAGAGCACAGGGATAGGAACTTGATGGGGAAATAGGAAAATGCTGTCCAAATAACCATTACTCTGTGCTGAGCCCTGCAATGGAGCGAGGGCAGGACTGGTGCTCAACCTCACCAAAGTCAGTGCAACATGGCTTTGGATTCACTCTCTTGGAAAACAGTCCTGTGTTTTGTATTCAGTGTGCCATGCAGAGCCCCCTTCTACTGACCACTAACAGAAAATGACATCTGAAATCACTGCATATTAAATGAGCAACAAGCACAGAGTCCCAGTGGGAAGCCAGGTCCGCTGTTCAAAAAAACACTGAACTGTTCCATTTCAGCTGGTTAAAAACAAACACCCAGAGAACATCCCCAAAACATGCCTCTCTTCACAGCCAAGGAAGGGCAGCAGCCCCACAGAGCAGAACAACTACTCACATGTGGCCAGGTCTCCACCAGAGCTCAGCGCAGCCAGGACTGGACCTTTTGGAAAATAAGCACCCCGCATAGGTCCAGCCAGCCTCACAGGGTGTTGAGCTCTGTGCAAGCCTGCCTCTTACAGGGGGCACCAAGAACTGACCACGAAACGATGCTGCTGCTAAGCACCCTGCTCTGATGGGCTTTGTGCCAAGGCATGGGTGCGGGACAGCACAAGCAAGTAGCATCTGGCACATCCTCAGAAGAGCAGAAGGGCAATGGCTGGACCAGTGGCACTGCTGGCCCCTGCCAGCCCACACAGGAGTGTGCCACCTGCATCTCTCTGATGAAATACCAAAAGCAGGAAAGAATGGTCCATTTCCTCCAGGTCCCCAAATGGGAACATCTTTTCATGCTGTCCATTGGTACATCCTACAAATGCCTGAAGATGTTCAAAGAGCCATATATGGGCAGAGGATGTTTTAAAACCAGGATTCAGCTTCTGGGCATTCCTCATTTACTCTCTGTTGTGTTATTCAGGTACCAGGAACAAAATTACACGTAACCTCGCTTCCAAAGGAGAAACCCCAGCATGTGCCAAACCTACCTAGCTTTGCACTGGTGTCCAGCAGATATCATTCTCAGCAGTCACTTCTGGGTTAACCTGTCCCTTTCACAGATGGCCCCAATGTTTATGTTTTCAAGCTGGGAGACCCTTGTGCATGCAATGACCAGCATCTTCACCAGCAGCTAGGAACAAGAGACTGAGGAACCCAACTGACAGCCTCCCCTGCAGCACAACGGCTGTTGAGCCAAAATAAAATACCAAGAGAGATAGAAAAAATAGCCTAAATTCTCCATGGGAAATGTAGAAACAATTTCTTTGACAGTTGATAGCTCCACAGAGATGACACAAAGCCAACCTTCCCCTCCACAGCTCTGTTCTGCATTGTTGCTGTGATCAATAATGCCAAATCTGAGCAGGCAATTCCAGCCAGTGACAACAGCCATCAGCACCGGCCTGTGTTTTCTCAAATAAACATACCGCATCTAGGAGGCAGTTGATAACTGCACATATCCATTAGTCTTTAATTTTAAGGCTTGCATGGAAAGGCATCCAATGACAAAAACCCCTCATGGTGCAATGGATTCACAAGGCTAATACAAACGAGTAGCTGATCACAGCCAGAGTCGGCCCACCTTCCCAAAAGCATATCCCCTGTTTTTTCAGTCCCTCTTGGCTCCTGGTCTCACACTAGCATTGCAAAAACCCCAGTGAGGCGCACACCTGCTGCCAGCTCTCATGGGTCAGGGTGCAGAACTGCAAAGGGTTTCACATTAGCACTGCCAGACGGTGTGTCTTGAGAATTCGCCTCAATGCAGGCTTTCTCCATTCCCTCCATTCCCATTTTTATGTCTAAATCTGCTCAATCAGCTGTTTGCTCTGGTTTTATTACCATTGCCCCACTACACCCCCTCAACCAATTATGCTCCCATTCCTCTAATGTATGCACTTCAAATACCACAGGCAGCTCACCAAATACATACTGCTGCTTGAACAAGGTTTATTTAATCTAAGTATCTTAATTTCATCTGCAAAGTTATAGGCTCTTCCTGAAGTTTTTGCCAGAGGACCCAAATGTAAGGAAGGACAAAATTACTACATTAACAGAGTCATACATCTTTATTTTTAAGACTAGAGCATGCAGATGCATTGCAAGAGCCTGTACAGAAGCTGCATAACAAGCCAGAGCAATGCTCCTGCATTTCACAGAGCTGGGGCATTGAGTCTTTTCAGAGAACAGGTACAGAGTCAGAAGCACTGGGAAAAGGAGAATGTTTTTCAAATCATTCAGCAAGTCATAAAGAATTGCTGCCAGTCAGCAATAAAGGGGAACAAACACAATTCGTCTTTTGGGGGAACCTGCTATAGCTCTCTGTTGCTTTTAAAAGCAAAAATAACCACAGTCACTTGATACCTATCACTGGAACTGAGCTGATACAAACCAGCACATTACAAAACTTGCCACCTACAAGCCATAGATGTGAACATAACAAAGCAGAGTGTTTTCAGGTTTATTTTAAAGTTCCAAGCCTGATTGCACAATGAAAGAGAGAAAGCACGCCGGAGACTTGGAAGTACATAACAAAATAGCAGGTAACAGGAAAAGATGCCATGCCCTCCATCAGCAGGGTATGACATTTTGGTTGCTACAGGTACCCATCTACTATCTCAAGGATGTGCAGTGCCCAAATGCCATTTTTATTTATTTATATAAGAGAGGAATGGGAAAAGGTAAAGACACCTCCAGGTTGTGCGTGGTGGAAGCAAGAGATGCTCCAGCAATCCCACAATGATGTTGAGAGGCAATGTTTTCACCCAAGAAAACATCCGTACATATTTCTTGTCTGATTTCACACACTGCAAATGCATTCAGTGTGCTAATGAAACACTCCAGCCAACATAAACCTAACAGAGATTGAAAAGCACACCAAAGGAATGAAAGCTAGTCAACAAAAAAACAACAGGGGCAGAAAAAGGCTGTATTGGCATCTGCTTGTCCATACTGTCAGTCTTAGACCTCTCCAAGATTTTCTGGGGAGCTGTCTCCTGTGGTTCTGCAAAATTAATTCGTTATCAATTCTGTAAATACATACATTATGCTTTTCTTGAGTGCCTCGGTAAGTCAAACTCAGAGACACTCCTGCAGCCCTGCTGGGTCCCAAGGCCAGCGTCACTCCTCTGCACCCTGCTGTCCTTAACTGCCCTTGGAACACTGCTTCCTGCTGCCGCACAATCTTCGCCCTCAATCGCACGTAAGTACTTACAGGCCATTGAGGAAGCGGTGCTGAGCTGCTGTGTTACAGCCAGAGATGTTGCCTGTAAACGCTTCTGCGCTGAGACTGCCTTTCTGGCATTTGGCGTTGTATAAACCAGGCGTGTTCTGCTTCAAGACCAGGCTCCTGGATGCTATAAAAGATAAAATAAATACAGCTGGCCACCTTAGGACTTAAGGGGTGTTCTGCAGGTTTGGACAGTACTGTGCTCCAACCCACACACCTACATCATCCCACACTGACCTCCCCAATGTCCCACTTGTACCAGGAGCTTGGCTGGGGCAATCATAGTCCTCAGCCTCCAACTTGCAAAGGAGACAGAGGCAGGAGCTAAGTAAGGCACTGCCTGGGTCAGCAGGCAGTGAAACCAGCTGGGAGCTGCCAGGGCTTACAGTGAGACCCACAGTAAGCTTAGGAGCACTGTGTTCTGTAGGTATGGTTTGTTTGTTTGCCCCAAGGACTTTCAAGGACAGTTCTTATGTTGTTAGGGACATGAGGTTCCTAGGGACATGGTCTAGTGACAGTGTTAGGTTGACAGTCAGACTCGATGATCTTGAAGGTCTCTTCCAGATGAAATGATTCTACAGTTCTAGGACCCCATTCTGCTTGGGAGCTGCCACTGCAAGATCCAGCCCCCTTGGCTCTCTACAACCTCAGGAGCTGCACGCGCCAGTCCCATAGCGAAACCTCAAAGTGGAGAGCTGCTAAAAAATGAGGAGGGCTATTTATCTCCTTATAAAAGAGAAGACAGCAAAGCTTTCTCTGCTTCAGCTATGCTGTGAGGAAAGAGCCTCTGAAACCATCTCTTTGGTCTGCAAACAATACACAAATACCGGTTGATGTTGTGGCAAAGCCCAGAAAGTCTGAGACATCACGCAGACAGGCTGTCCAGTGACTATCCTCCACCTTGACT
The DNA here is from genome assembly GCF_036013475.1 of Columba livia. Lineage (NCBI taxonomy): Eukaryota > Metazoa > Chordata > Aves > Columbiformes > Columbidae > Columba > Columba livia. The sequence continues at coordinate 53,595,740 of NC_088605.1, forward strand.
TCCCCAACCTAATGACCACTGGCTGAACCAGCAACGAGCAGAACAAGTGTTTCTTCTCCCACAGGGTACAGTGATCTCAACGGTGTATTAACAGATTGATAGAGGTCTGCAGAGGTGTTTTGTTTGCTCCTCAGTTCCAAAACCATGAATGCCTTCAAGCACTTCCAATGTGCAGGAGCAAGCAAAGCCAAGACACATGTTGTGACAGAAGGGGGCAGGAAGCCTGCTGGAAAGGACTGTCTCATTATCAGGAAAACAATGTAAGTGTTGGGAGTGGCAAAGAACATGCAACAGGGAGGCAAAAGCTGGCAAAGAGACAGACATATGCTGTGTGGACTTAACAGGCAGCTTTGAAGGTAAGGACAAACTAAGCCTGGCGCTTGCAGAGCAGACTTTGCAGAGCAGTTATTCCTGGTTATATTGCCACCTTCTCCTGTAGTTTATGGATTACAGAGTGCATGCCCTGGCAGGCCAGAGCAGTGCCATATCTCCCTCCCTTTGCTACCCTGACACTGCTTTTTTCCCCACACAAACACAAAACATAAACTCAAGCCACAGAGTTTCCCATGCAGTGTAAGCAAGGCTTTTTCCACCTCCTCACCTTGTCTTTCACCTCTCTTGGCCCTTCCACCTCTCTTGGAGGTGGAAGCATGAGCTCCTTTCTTCACTGCATTTTGCAGCTCCACACTTCTGAAGAGATGTGCACTGTCCCCAGAGCAGCATTTCCTTCAGTTACACCAGTGGGCACCACTAGCAGAAGCGTAAATACCAAGCACTTTTCAGCCGTAGGGAAAACACCCAAGGCCTTCGACATTTTAGGGAGTGTGGCATAGCACAATGAGCCTTCTCAGGACTGTTTGCCCTCACCAACCTCTTCAGCCTCCGACTTTGTGCCTCCTCGGCTACTCACAAGGCAGAGGTCCTTGTCCTCTTGTACTAACCGGCAAAGCACCAGAAAAGCTGCAGCAAGATGATGGGCCAGAGTATCACGTACAAGGAATGGATGTGCAGAACCCATGGCTTGGTTCTTGTTATTACTCTGGCATAGAGGTTGTCAACGGTACAGACTACCACATCAGTCTTTTGGCTCCATTTAGACCTGTGGAGATCATGTGCCCTGAGACAAATATAAGGTAAGCAATCATACACAGGTGTTTCTGTGGTGTTCATCACTGGCTCACCAGCATTCCTTATTTGTAGGAACTAGTTATGTTTATTTACCAGTCTCCCAGACTGCTACAACCACAAATTGCTGTTTGCAGGGTACTCAGGTGAGCTACAGGAGGAAGGTGCCATACGTGTCTCACTTCATGTGAACCTGTTGCAAACACAACACAGAGTGGACCAGGGAACAGCCTCCACCTGTTAAAGAGGGGCCAAGTCTGCTGTGACCAGCCTCTCCATCATGTCCAGAGGGCTTAAAACTTCTGCTGTCTTTTGAAATATTTTCAGAGACAGACTTTTCTGCAGCACAGGAGACTTCTAAGAGTATTCAGCTGGGCCAAGACCACCTTATGGAGGCTCTCCCTGTCAAAGCTGTTGCAATCTCCAGGGGCTTGGCCAGGCAAAGTCCACTCCTGTAGTGCCAAACCCAATGGGCCAGAGGCTCTTCTGGCTCAGGCTGGAGAAAACGGGATTACCATGCCACCACTGCTAATCCCAGGGGTTCCTCATGGGGAACAGAAAAGAAGACAGGGAAGTCAGAAGTTCCTTCCCCAGCTACCTAGATCTGCCCCAGCTCAGGAAATCCAGAGGAGGTCACTGGCACTCCAGCCACCACTGCAGCAGACTGGCCCAAGTCCCCCAGGCTTGCCTGGACATCTCCTCACGGCACCAGGGAGCCCTTTGCTCTCCCCTCCCACGGCCCTTGCCTAACAGCGGTCCTAAAACAGCCATGCCGCCTGTTCCACAGGGGAGCACAGCCCGGCAGCTCCTTAGTGCTGAGGAGGATGAGGCCTCTGCTTTCCTGTGTGGCGGGCAGGGTGGAGAGCCAGCTTCTCTGCTGTCCTGCACATGGGGCCAGCCCTCCCCAAAGGAGCCAGGTCTGCATACCTGCCAAAAGCAAATACCACTCAACAGAGCAAACAGCACTCTTGCAGAGAACCTGCTGCTCCAGCAGGCACCTCTCCCTTGCGGGCATGACCATCCAGGGGTAACTGCAGCATTAAAAATGTGCATTAAACCCCATGCAAGGTAATCTGTAGCTGTTTTTACAATTCTTTTAACAGCTTTTGAGGCTTCATCTGTTTGCTTTTCCTCTCCTCCCTCCTCCCATTCACTCCACCCTTCTCTCCCACCTTTTCCCAGTGTGCTTCCCTTTCACCCCCCTCAACCCACTGTCACCCCTGCACCCCAGGTGACTGCATCTGCAACGTGTGGGGACCCAAGGCAAGAGAAGCCAGGCAACTGGAGGCCTTTGCAAGTCTCCCTGAGGCAGCAAAATAATCATTATTCCCATTTTAGATAATGGGGCCAGTGAGTTGCTTGCCCAGAGGCCACAGGGGAAATCGGGGGGGGGGGGGGGGGGGGGGGGGGGGGGGTTGGGCACAAAGGAGCCAAGCCTGCAGCACTAGCTTTCTCACCTGCCAGCCAATCCCCCTCCCTGTTTATTTCTCCCGATATATTGCTTAGGATCATGTCTCTCGTTTCCCACAGACCTTTCCTTTCTCTGCTTCTTTGCTCCCACTTATCCTGCAATCAGGGCTCATTTCAGCTTGGACTGCAAGATTGGGACTTGAAGTGCCTTTTGTTGGGCCAAACCACAATCTTGCAATCTCAGGCTGCCTGGAAATGGCTGGGGGAGGAGAGGAAACTGGGGACATGCTATTTCTTCCAAGAAAAAAACAATTGAACACGTTGGTGTTCATACAAGCGCATATCCCTGCTCTGCATCCAAAAAGCAAACACCGCAGCACGAAGAATCTTAAAAGGGGAAATGAAACCACAGCACTGACTTCCACAAACCAGGCTCAGAAAATGCTGGCAACTGAGCACCAAGAAGAGCACAAGAAAAGAACTGCACTTTTAACAGTACAACAGTGAAAACAGGAGCCAGATGTTTGTCAAGCAAATATGAGTCCCCATTCTTTACCCTGTTGCCCAAAGGCAGAAAGTCATCAAGAATCAAGCCCCCTTCTTTCAGGCAGTTGTATCCACTTGAGCAAGACACAACAGGCAGTCAGTCTGTTGGGATATACCTTTCAAACACTTCCCTCCTCCATATTGAGTTGCTATTCATCACTAACCATACATGTATACATTGCTACAGCATAAGGACTGTGTGAATGTTGGGTGGCCAATCCTTAAGGTCACTTTCCTGAGAAGCTTTGTTTAAAAAAAAAAAACATAACAAAACAAAACACCACAACAGAAGGGAAGGTTAGTTCAGAATTTCTCCAATCTTTTCTAGCCCGAGGACTCTGAATCAATGGTCTGTCACAAGCACGCTGCTGTAAGAAAAAGCTAAGACAGATCTCAAGCGACCCCATCATCACCCTGGGACAGTAGCACCCAGCATGGGCTTGTCTCTGTCAGATGCAGGATCTCACCCTTCCTTCCCTGAGGGACCACAGCAGGCCGAACGGTATTCCTCAAAACCTCTTCCTCTCCCAGGACTTTACCAGGACACAGCCCGTGTGTCAGGGATCTCGACAGGATCTGGGGAAGGCAAGAGCTGTCCCACCCCAGAGCCTCAGCACGGGTGAGCCTTTTCCACAGCCTCCTGTGCAAAGAGGGCTGGCAGCATGCTGGCAGATGGTCCTGCTGAGCTCTATCATCATTACCATCATCACATCCCTCACCCCGAAAGGATGCCACGGAGGGGCTCACAGGCAAGACGGACTCTTAAATAATGATCTAGATCTCTCTCCCATAGCTGGGTCCTTCAGGCCCTAAGTCAAGCGGCTCTAGTTGTCTTATCTATCTACCTTGTGTCAACCTGCCGTCAATCACCCAGCTCCGGGACGGCCAGCACCGGGATTTCAGCTCCACCCGAGCGCTGTAGCACCTGCGGTGCCCCGCCGGGCCAGTCCCCGCTGCCGGTCGCCGCGGAGGGCAGCGCAGCCCCGGGCACCCCGCGGCGGGGATCGCCCTCCCGCGGGGCTGCCCGACCGCCCCAAGGCCCGGGGGAGGGCTGCGACAGGGCAAGGGGGAGTGACAATGCGCGGAGGGGGGGTGTTGCGACAGGGCGGTGACGGCGCGACTGACGGCTGCGAGGGGCGCTGCGGGGGGTCGCGCGCTCCCAACGGTCGCTGCCGGGGAAGGGTCCCGCGGCGGGGCAGCTGTTACCTGCGGGCGGCTCCGGCACCGGCTCCGGCGGCGGCGATCGGGCTGGGCCAGGGCCGAGGAGGCGGCACTGCATCGCCCCCGCCCCGCCCCGGACGGGCGGGGATTGCAGCCGCAGCCACGGTGGCTCGGAGCGGCTGTGAGCGGCCCCGGGACTCTCCGGAGCCGGGTGGCGATAAAACCCGGTGCGCCCTGACTGCTGTTTTTGGGGTGGTGGGGAGCGAACGCAGCCTCTGCGGGATGCTCAGAGCAGCCCTTCATCACGGCTGGTCCTCGGCAACCCGATCTCTGCCAAAAACAAGCCCTTTATGCTGATAAATATCTCCCGCATGGGTGTCAAGAGGATGAATCAGACTCCTTTCAGTGGTGCCCAACAACAGGATGAGGGCCAACGAGCACAGACTGAAGCATCAGAGGTTCCATCTAAACATGAGGAGAAAGTTCTTTCCTTTGAGGGTGCCAGAGCACTGGAACAGGCTGCCCAGAGAGGTTGTGGAGTCTCTTTCTCAGGAGACATTCTAAACCCACCTGGACACATTCCTGTGCCATCTGCTCTGGTGACCCTGCTTTACCAGGTGGGTTGGACTAGATGATCTCCAGAGGTCCCTTCCAACCCCAACCACTCTGTGATTCTGTGATTCACCCTGGTCAGGCTTTGGGCATCTGCAGCTGGCCACCGCTTGAAGCAAGCAAGGGCTTGGAGGAGGCTGGAGCCTGCATGTCCTAGAGGGGACAGGCTGAGAGGGGATTTCATCAATGTTTATAAATATCTCAAGGGTGGGTGTTAAGAGGATGCACCAGACTCCTTCAGTGGTGCCCAGCAGTAGGATGAGGGGCAATGGGCACAGACTGAAGCATCAGAGGTTCCAGCTAAACATGAGGAGAAATTTCTTTCCTTTGAGGGTGCCAGAGCACTGGAACAGGCTGCCCAGAGAGGTTGTGGAGTCTCTTTCTCTGGAGACATTCAAAACCCACCTGGACACATTCCTGTGCCATCTGCTCTGGTGAACCTGCTTTAGCAGGTGGGTTCGACTAGATGATCTCCAGAGGTTCCTTCGAACCTCAAGCACTCTGTGATTCTGTGATTCATTCTGTGCTCAGCATCAGCTTCATCCATGAGCCCCTCGGGCTGCACCCTGTCCCTGGCGCAGCCATGAGATAGGCTGTCAATTGGCTGTAAATCGGTTCCTTCTCTGTCCCCTTCCCTGCCCTCTCCCCCCAGCCCCAGCAGCACCTACTTGGCATGCGGCTCTGGGTATGCCTTCTGCTCCGAAGCCCCCAGAGACACTGAGGAGAGCTCACTGCCCCAAGTCTGCATCAACATCTTTTCAGTCTTCCTGGGAAGTGACACCCACTCGCTAAATATTTTAGAAGAGCTGAAAGAAGCAGCTACCCAACAGCAAGACACCCCAGGAATGGCCTAGGTCAAGCTTCCACCCCCTTTCCCTTTCCTACTGCATGGTGAGTGTTACAGTCTCCATAAAGCATTTCTGTGGTTGGAAGTTCAAGAGGAAACATTCCCAGTAGAATAGCTCAGTGATAACCATTCAGGAACACATCCTGGGGTGAAAGGATCCCTTTGCTGTCTGTACTTTGCAGGATCACGTCAATGTGAATACTGCCGGTTTTGTCTCATCTCCTGTCTCTCCCCACTCTCCCTGCCAGGATGCAGCATGACTGATGTTATTTATTGACTGTTTCTTCCCCTAAAACCCAAATAAGGAGGCACCCAGTCAAAGTTGAGCTCTGGTGCTATCACTTACAAACCAACACAAGACAGAGACCTGCCTAAATCCACACCAGCCCCCAGAAGTGAGCAGAGTTACACATACACATCAGCAGTTTATTGGTATCTTATATGCTGTCTTTCTAGCAGCCAAGCAGCGCAGCGCTCCTTCTCCCTGCAGCTTTGACCCTCATGGCACACCTTGGAGAGATTTTGGCTCTTTGATCCCTGGGGATTACAAACCCCTCAAAACACAGGTCCTCACAGCAAGCATGCCACCAGCAGGTCCACTGAGCCCTTACCAAAGTGGCCACGTTTCAGCAGTGGTGGCATTGCTAAGGGAGGACAGCTGCTCCTGGAGAAAGGCAACTGCTGCATGTGCTCCTAGGTGTTTTAAAGGCTGAGGGAGCTATTTTTAGAGCTGAAATAATGTTCTCCATGCTCTGGTATTTCAAATTTCGTGTTATCCTGGACTAATAAATGGCTCCTTGCAGCATTAAAAAGCAGCCCCACAAAATCCAGAGATCTTGGCCAAGTTTTCCCTCTGCATGCCTCTGCTGCTGCCCCATGGCACTGCTACCCAATGGAGCTGCAAGTCACAACAAGTGACTGCTGGGCACAGCTTTCTTAGGAAGTCACCATGTCACCAAGACAGTCCCCAAAATAACATGTCTGAAAAAAATACGCTTGAAGTGTCAGCATTAAGCATTAAGCATTGACTGCCAGGCTTCCTGTGATAGCAAAAGTCAAGCAAACTCACTTTAAAAGTACCAGAGGAAAGGTAACAAAGGGGAGTTCAGTAGCCTCTGGCTTTCAGCGGCCAAGACTGAAGAAAACCTCCAGTCAAACAGGCGAGAAGTGACGGCGCTCAGCCTCAGTGATTTCAGCCAAAAAGGAAAACCCAGCAACTAATGAGAAAGCGCCTTAGTCACTTCACCTCTGCTGTCAGCCAAAGCTGGAAGGAAAACAATGCAGCATATGGGATTTTAAAGCAATTTAATTTCTGGTAAACTCTGAGCATCTGAAACATTTTGTTCACAGGAGCTTTTTTTTGAGCAGATGGCATCCCTTCAAGTGCTGGAAAATACACGATTCTGACAGTCCCACCAAAGACCAAGACCTTGCTTAAGTTAAAAATCACAGCTTAAAATAAAAGGGCACAAACTGGGGACAGCAAGTGTGTGCTGGAGCCCAGCTAGCAAGGGATGCAATGGAGGTGCAGGGAGGCACCCACAGTCAAGGAGTGGATTTCTCTGGGCCCACAGGGGTATGTCCTACAATCACTTCTTCACAGGCTGCTGGTCCCACAGTAGGAGCAGCCCTTCTTCTGTGAACGTCATCCAGCAGCGTCCCCCATCAAGGGGTGTGTGGGGGCAAAGGGAGGGAGGTGGGACACGTGGGCACACTGCTTGTGAACTGCATCTCACAAGAACGTATCACTCATCTCCCTCTCAGTAACACCATGCGTCCCAAAGCCTGCTGCAAACTTACCTTGACCTGTGGAAAGCATCTTTCCTCCCATCTTTCCTCCTAACATGACCTTGGTTCCCCCATCTTGTTTGGGGTCATGCCTGGCTTTTCCCACCAGAGGCTGATGCTAACGTTCCTCCCTGCTTGGCCCATGTCTTTTGAAGTCACAATTGCAACAATGCCGGTGCACAGACTTGATGATGCTCGATGACTTCTGCTATCCCGGTCCTCACTGGATTTTCATGCTGGGCCACCAAGACCCACTGGGGATCTGCCTGGCAATTTGCCCAGCCTAGCAAAGGGACCAGCTCCAACACAAGCAAATGTTAAAAATTATGGCTTTGCTTTGCTATCTGTTAATTAGTACTTCCTTCCCTCCAATGCCTTACAGTACGTGGGTGTTTCCTGTCCAAATTTCATCACATCAGTGCTTCATGGGGACTGAACTGCGTGCCAGCTCTGCAACAGAGAGGAGGAGTGGGAGTGCTGAGCCCCTGTGCCCTTACATGAAGTGGCAGGATCAGGCCTTGAAGGTATTTTATTTTTCATTTAAAAAGAGGACTACTGCAGAGGTAAGCCCTGCCCTTGCAGATCTCACTCAGCTCAGGATGAAACAAAGCAACCCTATTCCCCTCTAATTGCATTTCTCCCAGGGGTGATTTTACCACTGCAGATTAGCTACTGTATTGCTGGGCTATTATTTTTTTTTTTGGCAGGGGGAGGGCAGGAAGTGGTAAATAGAGGTGAGGAAGGAGGAAAAGGGAATGCTTTGAGCTTGCTTTCATTCCTGGAAAATATGTGTGTTCTGAAAATAGATTTACCAGCTGGTTTTCCTGTCCCGTTCCTTACCACCCCAAAGCAGGGTTGAGGCCTGGCGAGAAAAGTCATTCACCCAGACATGGGAGTGATGGGGAAGGGGCCAGGGATTGTTCAGCAGCCGCAGGTGGAGCTGCTCCATTCCCCAATGCATGGCCTAGATAAAGTACCTAAGCAACGGTTTCTCAGTTGAAGTGTTAACCCTCATTTCATTAGCCAGATCATCTCCCACCAAAGCCATCTGTTCCTTCATCCAGCTTTTAAAATATTTTGATAGACTTCGTTTCTCAAAATGCCCTACTGCTAAACAGACGCCATCTCAGCAAGCACACCATTGGCTTGGCATTAACAGGAATGCTCAAAATTTGCTGGAGGGGCAGTCGCCTGCAAAGCTCTCTCTCTCACCCCAGATCTCCAGCCCTCGAAGATCATAGAATCATAGAATAATTTCAATTGGATGAGACACTCAGGATCATCAAGTCCAACCATAACCTAACCTAAATGTAGCATTAAACCGTGTCCCTAAGAGCCTCATCTAATTGCCTTTTAAACCCCTCCAGGGATGGTGACTCCACCACTTCCCTGGGCAGCCTGTTCCAATGCCTGACAACCCTTTCCATGAAGATATGTTTCCCAACATCCAATCTAAACCTCCCCTGGCGCAACTTGAGGCCATTTCCTCTTGTCCTATCACTTGCTACTTGGGAGAGGAGACCAACACCCTCCATGCTACAACCTCATTTCAGGTAGTTGTAGACAGCAATAAGGTCTCCCCTCAGCCTCCTTTTCTTCAGGCTAAACAGCCCCAGCTCCCTCAGCCGCTCCTAATCAGACTTGTGCTCCAGACCCCTCACTAGCTTTGTCACCCTTCTCTAAACTCTCTCTAGTATTTCGATGTCCTAATGATGAAGTGCTCCCTCTTCCCAGCTCTGCCACATGCTCCTAACTGAGAAAAATTCACCTGGATTTAGGACTGGAGTGGCAAATGGAAGTGACACACTCCATTTTGCTGCAAGAAAGTGGAACCATTTATTAATCAATGGTAGGAAGGGAAAACGGAGAAAACAAACACCTTTTTTTTTTGTATCCATAAAAAAAGAAGTCAAAAAAATTACTGCCGTGATGGCAAATACGTGGTATAAACAGGAGTTGCCCACAAGACTGTCAGAGTCTGAACTCGGGGGAGAAAACCCGTAAGTGCTGGTGTATGCAGATAAGAGTTGCAGCTGGTATGCCCTGACCCCAATGGGTGCTTGTTCTGATCTGTCAGGAGGATGGTACTCTATGAAGTAGAAAACAGAAATATGCTGTAAAAAATACAAGTTGGTTTTTTTTTTTAATAATGAAATTTAGTAAAATAATGATTTCCTGTTATTATTCTATAAATGCTAGGGGAATTATGTCAGCCAGGAAAACTTAGTACTCCCAGTTAATATTGGGGTTAGGCATTACCATGCAGAGATAGCAGGTACTGTATCACTCAGGCACCTTCCAAGGCCCACAAAAGGGGTTGGGTTTTGGTTTGGTTTTGATCCTGCTTACAGGCTTCATTGCTCATCTGCTTTTCTGGGGTGGTAGATTTATCTTTACAGATGCATCTGGTATTGAGCAGGGTCTCACCTTGATGTGATCTGGCGCCATATCTTCGCTCCCTTCCCTGTTGTCTTTAACCCCAGCTTGGCCACAGCCCATGGCTTGAGGCTGCAAACCTTTCACCTCCCCAGGACCTGCTGCGGCTGCACCAAAGCCAGCAGGACAGGACAGGACAGGCATGGTGGTAGCCTGGGCACAGAGCCCCAGGACAGGCTCGCCAAGGTCAGCAGGCTGCAGATTTGCAAAACCAGGGTGGCAATTCTGCTATCATTTTCTCAGAAGAAGCCTAAATCAGAGTCTAACTCTCCAAGAGGCGGGACAGCAGGGGATGCACTCAGTAAACACAATGCACCCCATGTGTGTGTGGGTGATTTAAATAGCAAAAGCTTCCAAACCATCTGGTGGGCAGCTTTGCAGGTGCAAGGGCACTTCTAGCTCCTTCACAAACCCAGTGCTTTGCTAGGTTTTTTTAATTTTAATTTTACCCCTCTTCCCCCATGTCTAGCCCCTGGATGGCAGAGGTTTCAGTGCTGGGGTTGGCAACCACTGAGCCAGAGCCACTGCAGGATCTGGGGCATGTGGGCCCGTGTTAACAAATGCCATTCTTCCTGCTGGGCTCTGCTTTCAGTTTTTCTTTTCATTCTTCCTTTAAAAGAATGATCTTAAGGGAAACTGTATCTTGATTCCTAGAAGTGCCCCAGAAGTTGTTGAAAAGGAACCTTGTACGTAAGTCGCTGTGAGACCCCTTCTGCATAAGGGTACAGCTACAAAAAAGTCCAGAAGCAAAAATATCAAGGTAATATGGGTCCAGTCTGGCCATGCCTTCATGGCCACAGTCTGGGAGCTGATACACCATGAAGTGTCAAAAATCTCTCCAAATCAAGAGCCCTTTCAGCTGCAAATGCCCCAGACATCAGCTGACCACAGCCCCTAGGCCCGTCGCCATGTTTCCAGCCTAGTATGGCCTCCTATAGATGCAGGAGACCTTACAGAAGAGCTTTTTTTTTTTTTTTTTTTTCTGGGAGCCTCCCACCTCACCCACGCAATGGGATACCTAAACTCAGACCACATTGTCCATGTGCTGGGCTTGTTTTCAGAAAACTGTGTTGTGGCTACTGATTTCTGAGCCTGAAAAAATTATCAGTGCCAGCCAGGGGCTGGCAGTCGCCTTGCATTTGCAAGCTGTGGACAGAGATAAGGACGCAGACATCATCCAGGGTTACAAGGGAACAGCAGAGATACTGGATCGAGCAGGCAGAAATTTGCGCCCATTGCCCCAAACAGGCTCTTGCACACCCCTGCATGCGCCCCCCCCAGCAATCCCCCACTTTCTCCAGGTTTTAATCTAAAAGAGGGGAGATTTAGATTAGACATAAGGAAGAAATTCTTCTCCATGAGGGTGGTGAACAGGCTGCCCAGGGAAGCTGTGGATGCCCCGTCCCTGGGAGTGTTCAAGGACAGGTTAGACAGGGCTTTGAGCAACCTGGTCCAGTGGAAGGTGTCCCTGCCCACGGCAGGGGGGCTGGAACTAGATGATCTTTAAGGTCCCTTCCAAACCAAACCATTCTATAATTCTATAGAGGTATATAGATGTTGGCTACATATTTTAAACTATCTTGGGAATATGGCGACCAAATCAGGGCTGACCACGTAATCTTTTCCTGCCCCAGTCCCCAGCGTGCTAACACTCTGTATTGTGTTTCTACGAGGCCCTGACAGGATTTCATCCATATTTGCAAATCCGAGCACATGATGTAAGTCACAGCTGAAATCCTCCTTTAGTTTTCACACCAAGTCCCAGCCACCCATTGACCAGTGGCCCCCGAATGCTTTTGTGCTGCTGAGAATGCACTAGCTTGGTCCTTGACTACCAGATCAGCAGAAGAAGTGCCCAAGTCCACAGAAACGACTGCACTCACCCTGTGGAGGCTCCACGACTTCCCTGCATTGCTGCACAGAGCTGTGGGTGGATGCAGCAGCTGTCCTGAGGGGCAGCTGGGGCCTTCTTGCCTCCCAGAGACCTGACATCCTCATGAGAAAGGGAAGACCACGCTAGAGAACACAGCCAAAAGTTTTTTAATAAGACAAAGCAAAAATCAAAACAAACATACACCACCGCCCCCCCCCAATATCAAAACAAACACACACACACAAAATTAAAACAAATAAGCAGAAATGGAAATGCATAAAAGTATTCCTTGTTTTATCAAAATTTAAGGAATTCTCTTCAAAAATTTAGTTTTTCTGCAGATTTTTTCCTGGCATTTTTTCCATCAACTCCAGCACATGCAGAAGTTAATGTACAGAAACAGGAATTCAGGTACTAAGAGCTCCAAGGTAAGACATGGAGGAGCTTCCCCTTTTCTGGATGATGTTTCTTTTTACTTATTTTCAGTGTTTCAAAACCATGGGTAACTTGCCAATGGTTTCAAAATGTCAGATCGCCGAATCCCACTGGAACTGGTGTCGCTACTGAAATCTTATACCCGTAAGGGAAAGAAAACAGAACAGTTGTAGTTTGTTGTAGTTTCAGGTAGTCACAGAGGTTCAGAACAGCATGTACCTCTTTGCAGGGCCAATTACTTTTCTTTCACTATCTACTTGACAAGAATCAGCTTAAGGAAGTCCAAGTAATAGCAGCACAAAAGAAAAAAAAAAAAGTAAGTATCTAAAGTATGCTAAGGTTCAACAGGAAGATGTGTATTCAAGTTCCTGTAAAGCACATCCACTGCAGTTCTCCAGCCAGGAAATTGCACAAATGAAACGACGGAAGCACCAGTAAAATCAGGCATTTTGCGCCTTCTCAGCTCTGCTTCTATGCTCAGGAGTCCAGTCCAAACGCATTCACCACACCATTTTCAAGATGGGTTCCCAGTGATATTTGCCACCCTCCAACCTCCCACATCGAGAAGGAAGCAACAGCTATTTGTTTCCAACCAGCAGGTTGGGAAGGTCCCAGCTCTGGGATCCCATTTCCACCCCCTCCTGCAGACACCATAGCGGGTCAAGGGGGTGCCTCCTACCCACGCGTGTGCAACTCCTATGTCCATCAAACAGCCTGACTCCAGATGAATGCACATCAAAACACAACTTTATGCACATCCAGGTCTTCAGGCACATCTCAACAGAAAAAAGGAGAACTTAACAGCAAAGTCTAAAGAAAATTCGTAATATTTTTGGTCAAAGAGTTGTCCTACAGTCACATTGGGCTGATATTTTGCTATTAAAGTGGGATTTTCACATGCAGGAACTTGCCACTGCCACCTTTCAAGCTTATAGCAGCTTTATTATTTTTTTCCCTCTTTATCAGCTTGGCCACTAAGCCCAAAGTCATCAAATCTCTGGGAGCCCTTCCGTTTGACAACACTCCTCCTTCCACTGATGAGGAAAGTAGAAATGCCGTGTATTGTGGAGACACTGCCCTGAATGAATAGCTGGAAAGGGAAAGCAAAACACTGCTGTACTTCTGATGCGTGATGCACAAAGCCCTTGGCTTTTGGAGATGTTTCAAAATGAAACACAGCAGCCAGTCTATCTCATAACTGTTTATTGTAAATCACTCAAGAGTTTACACATCATTAATGGCAAAGGAACACTGTTAGAACACCTGCTGGATGAAATACAGAATAAAGACAACGCTCTTATATTATATGGCATCATTGAAAAAAACAAGAAATGGAACAAAGAAAACTTTTTTTTTTTCAGTTTTACATCTTTCCTGAAAATAGCTGGGCTTGAGTCTCAGTTATCTTGAGATCTCTGCCTTGCCCAGGGCCGCACAGCTGGGAAACAGGCACTCTCTCTCTTGGGGGCAAGGCGGTGACCTTCTTTATAAATGAAACTCACACCCTCTATCTCCAAAAGTGCTCCAGTGCTGACAGTACAAAGCCTCTCTCCTGCACTGGCTAACATCTAACACAAAGGGCTATATGTTCCATTAATTCTACATGCCTTTTTTTTTTAATTTTTTTTTTTTTTTTTTTTTTTTAACAAGGCAACTGTTAAATTCAGAAGCTACATAACTGTCTTTATATTTTGCTCAGAAACCAATGGATGTTGCATGCAGCTGAAATATTAGTAGAGACTCTGACTTAGATAAAGGTCTGTTTCCTAAGACCCACTAGTCAAAGGCAGAAAAAGAAATTAAGAGGCCTCTTGTGCAAAAGGAGCTAAAATATGCATGCATGGATGGCCATGACTGATTAGAATATAACTTAGGTCTCCAAACACTGAAACCGAAGCTGTATTTGGCTTAAGACATTGTCAAGCTCTATACCTTTACAAACTACAATGTATATGCAACAATAAAGGAATCATCTTAACATAGCATCAGTTGGTATTTTGGCCTGTATAGAGACTAATCTTCAACACAAAAGCCTGCTCATCAACAATTGGTTTTCATATTTAGCAAAGACAGCAGCGCAACAGGCTGGCTAACAGGGCTAACGAAAAGAAAAAAAGAGCAGATTTTTAAACTAATGTCTAACTAAATTTAAGCTGATTTTTTTCCCCTTGGACATCCTGTTTTTCCTTGGTGCTGTTACTGTTCCTTTCTCTTAGTCTGTGGTTGAAACAGCACACTGGGCTCTGCTCCATCCCCTCTGACATACACATCTTGAAAGCATGTTCGATTAATAGTAGAAACAAAAATCTCCCCTAACTGCACTTGGAAAGGACAGTTAGCTCCTCCAACCTGCCAGATTTACCATGAATAAGCAAATTACAATGTATCTCAGACATGAACTACAAAGACTAAAAATCAAATCTCTCTCCTGTTTAACTCTAATATTAAATAATAACATTTTTACACTTAATAGTCTGAAGCGTAGACATAAGACAGCTAACAAGGAAAAAAAAAACCTGGGGCTGAATCTGTTCCTGGGGAATTAATTTGGCCCAACTTATCTGGGGGAGAAAAAAGTAAAATAAAAATCTAATTTTACCCAGAGGAAAAGAAATCCACCACAGGCATGTGAGCGGGCACACACCCACCCACCCATGTGTAGGACAGCACTGTCACGGCCAAGCGTTGCTTTTCAAGCGCTGCCATCTCCAGTCCTTTCCTTGCGAGCTTGGATCATTTCCTTCGGAGCCTGTTTGCGGTCAGTGACCAACCCCAACCAAAACATGAAGTCAATGAACCAGGTGGTAGGGTTGAACTTCAGGCCCAGCTCGCTGGCTGAGTAGTCGAATGGGAAGGTGTGGTGGTAGTTGTGGAAACCCTCGCCTGGAAAACAGAGAGAGATTTTGAAGATCACATGTCCAGCATGTTTATGAACTTAAGAACATGCTCGGGTGGGATATTCCAAAGCCAGAACAGGTTATGCTTCACCTCTGACTGTGGGAGACCTCTGGGGCAGACTCACAGCGGGCTCCATCCCAGTGGTCTGGGCTTTCGTGCCCAGTAGGAAGGGGCACATCTCACCCCTATTGGGACCACCATAAGGGCTTCAAGAGAGGAGACACACAACCCAGTAAAACAAGCAGAATCACGTCTGCTGCACTGTCCCCAGGCAACTGCAGAGAGGATTGCTACCATTAACACATCTTTGCCCAGAGACTACAAGGCATTATTTCATTGTGGACACCATCACTAGAATAAGGGAGCCTTCCTCTAGGACATGCAGGCCCCAGCCTCCTCCAAGCCCTTGCTTCAAGCGGTGGCCAGCTGCAGATGCCCAAAGCCTGACCAGCATGAATCAAAGAATCACAGAGTGGTTGAGGCTGGAAGGGACCTCTGGAGATCATCTAGTCCAACCCACCTGCTAAAGCAGGGTCACCAGAGCAGATGGCACAGGAATGTGTCCAGGTGGGTTTTGAATGTCTCCAGAGAAAGAGATTCCACAACCTCTCTGGGCAGCCTGTTCCAGTGCTCTGGCACCCTCAAAGGAAAGAACTTTCTCCTCATGTTTAGCTGGAACCTCCGATGCTTCAGTCTGTGCCCATTGCCCCTCATCCTACTGCTGGGCACCACCGAAGGAGTCTGGTGCATCCTCTTAACACCCACCCTTGAGATATTTATAAATATTGATGAAATCCCCTCTCAGCCTTCTCTTCTCCAGGCTGAACAGACCCAGCTCTCTCAGTCTCTCCTCTTCAGAAAGATGCTCTAGGCCCCTCCTCATCTTTGTAGCTCTCTGCTGGACTCCCTCCAGTAATTCCTTTTCTTCTTAAACTGGGGAGCCCAGAACTGGACACAGTACTCCAGATGTGGCCTCACCAGAGCAGAGGGGGAGGACAAGCTCGCTCAACCTGCTGCTCACACTTTTTCTAATGAGCCCCAAGATACCATTGGCCCTCTTGGCCACAAGAGCACATTGCTGACTCATAGTCAGCCTGTTGTCCACCAGGACTTCCAGGTCCTTCTCTGCAATGCTGCTTTCCAGCAGGTCCACCCCTCACCTGTACCTGTGAAACAGGATGGGATTTCACTCTGAGCTTTGCAAAAGCTCTACCCAGGGCTACAGCACTTACCGATGGCTCCCAGCGTTACAAAGGTGTTCTGCCTGGGGTTGATGTACTTGTCATAAGGGCGGTTGCCATACATGTGGGCAGCGCTGTTGACCAGCCAGGTGACATTAAGGGAGATGGTGTACCGTAGGATGGAGGCAAGGAAGTAGGCATTCCACAGACTCTCCCCCCAGAGGTACCATGGCACAACAGTAGGGATCACAAAGCACATCAGCACGACCGAACTCTTGTAATACCTGCAGGGAAAAAAAAAAAAAAAAGGAAACCATTACCCCAGTGGGAATAACAGCTGGGGGGGCGAAAGAGAGGATGGATCTCTGGAGACACAGCTCTGCCAGAAACTCCTAACAACCTGGGCTGGCCTCATCATCTCTCAGGCATCAGCAGAAGGATGCCTTATAGTTGATGGGAGGTCTACAGGGATGTCTCCAGGGAGACCTTATTGCAGCCTTTCAGTACTTAAAAAAGGCCTATAAGAAAGATGGAGACAGACTTTTTAGCAGAGTCTGCCATGATAGGACAAGGGGTGATGATTTTAAACTAAAAGAGGGGAGATTCAGGCTACATATGAGGAAGAAATTTTTTTACAATGAGGGGGCCCAGGTTGCCCAGAGAGGTGGCGGACATCCCATCCTGGGAGACATTCAAGGGCAGGCTGGATGGGGTTCTAAGCAACCTGATCTAGGTGAAGAAGTCCCTGCTCATGGCAGAGAGGTTGGATGAGATGAGCTCTGAAGGTTGTTTTTTTGAGGTTGTACCTGCTATGCTGGGATCCAGAAGGAGACCTGCAGCTCTCCAGTAACACTGACCATGATGAAAAGACAGCATCTCCTCAGCTTTCTCACAGAACTCTACCTTCACTTACCTAAGTCAAGGCTCTCCAAAGGAAACAGTCCCCGCTCTTTCCTCTACCGAAGATAAATATAAATTCCCACTGATCTGATTGACTTTCGAACATAGCCATGGATAAGGTTTGCAAACCTCATCAGTTCAAGCCCAGGATTTAAGCAGAGCTGGCTAAGAAAAATATTTTCCAGTCCAGAAAATTCCTTCAAAGTTCAAAGCATCTCCTGCTCCAGAAAAAGAAAATAGAATATGAAAACACCTCATCAGGCACCAACCAAAGCCATTTTGTAAGATGCAAGAAGTCCAAACTTAAGTCTTTAATGAAGACACGAGATCTTTCATCTGAACAAGCACCCAACTACGTTTTCTCTGTCTTACTTTGACTGAAACATCCACCCTAGAATAAGAAATCTCCTTACCCAGAGTTCAGGGGAATGAACGCCTCAATACATGCTTGGAGAACAGCATTGCTTCCACCACATGAAAATTCTGTCTTGAAGACACTTCAGCCCTCAGTGTCTCACATCACACGCAGGATTATTTGCTCCATTATTCACAGAGGGTCAAATTTTGCTGGAGCAGTACTGAGCTTTCAGCTGAAGTGATGTGGTTTTAAACTGCAGACTGAGCAGTACCTCATTCGCAGTTCACCAGCACCTTTAAATTCAGCAAAGCTAACAATTTGGCCTTAAAATATGACAAAGAAGCAGGGTTCATTATGATTCTTACTGATCTGACCTGTCAGGTTTTGCACGCTGTCAAAAAACCCCAACACTTGAACATTATAGAAAGGAAAATATGAATTTTTCTTCCCAAATAAAGGAAGGCAAACTCCAAAGTCTTAAATTCAGAACAGAGACACTTGCTAAGATTTAACTTCCTTGCAGAAAACATACTTCATCACTACACAACATGTGCAGCATAACTAAAGCAGCAGAGCCTGCTTCTCATGGAATGCTGTTGTATTGCAAAGGTAATAACACTGCCAAGAGGAGCTGCAGCAAACTGCAAAGCAGCTTTTGCAAACACATGCTGCCAACTGAGGAGCCAGTAAAAGCAAAAAATATGTGGAAGGTTGGGAATTCCTCGCTCCTGGAGCTCTTCTGATGCAGGGGTAATTCTGCTAGTCCATGGATTTCTCTAACAAAAAATAAACTGATTTCTGGACTCAACTGACTGTTGCCCTCACCCATAAAGCACTCAGAAATGAGCTTCTGTAGTTTGCTGAAGTACCTGAACCAAATGCTTGCAAGGCAGAGAGATTCTGTAATTTGTGCATGTAATACAGGTACTCACACGCTCCTCCATACCCACCTCTCACAAAGTGCACAGCAAACTGAACTAGGTCTGTGCTAATTCTCAAGGGAGATGATTAAGGCTGTGAAAAATGACACTCTTGGGAGAGGAAGCACTTGGTCTGTGCTGGCCCATGGGTGCCAGAGATGAGTTTGCAGAGCGAAACATGAACTTCCGCATGAAGGCAGTGAGTGATTACAGCCTTTGCTCCATCAAAGGAGAAGGGCCAAGATCCTAGCACCTTCTCCTGTGGCTGTTTTCATGGCCAGCCCTGGCTTTTTGGAAAAGCAGAGGGACAAGAAGAGGGCTTGTTGCTTGTGCAGCCTGCAAGGACAGCCAGCAAACATCAGCCACACGGCAATAGCGGGGGTCGGAGGGATGGTAGTCCCAGTCCCTGCCATCAGAGTGGCAGGGATATCTTGGGGGAGGAAAAAAAAGGAAAAAAAGGGAAAATATAATCAAGAAGTGAGCCACAAGTAGACAGCCAGGTGGAGGGTCCTCTCCACCCTGCCTCGCACAAGGGCCGAGCGCTCCCCACTTACTTTCTTTGGAACCTGACGACAGGGTCATCCAGCAGGTCGGTGAAATCCAGTTTCCTCCCCTTCTCTATGACGTCCCGGTGCTTGCGCACAAAGAGCCAGCCAATGTGGGAGAAGAAGAAGCCGCGTCGGGCATTGTGTGGGTCTGCATCCGTCTCAGAGTACTTGTGGTGCACACGGTGGTCTCGGCTCCACTCGTAGATATCGTTCTGCACAGAAAGCAGGGCCAGGTGAGAGAAGCCTCCAGCAGTACCACCTCCAGCCACACAAGCAATAAGTCCCTCACTGGTGCTCCTCATAAAAGGTTATTGACCAAAGACATCCTGAGGGAGCCTGGTTTTGCAGCCAGCCAGCCCATCCCACCGCTCCTGTCAGTGCCCACACAGAATGGGATACACTCTGGGAACCGGTGACCATAGAGTGGACACGTCCTGGGGCTGGAGATGGCTGGAAGCCAACAGCCTCTTAGGAATTATTATCATCAGTTTGCCCTGGCCCTGTGTCTTCCCTGGATGTTCCCTGTCCAAGGACAGACACTGGGCTGGAGGAGCCAGGTATGTACATGTTTACACTTGTTATTTTATGAGCCTGCATATTTATTTTCAGAGCACTACTGTGCAGGGGCTCTCAGTTCTGGCATCCTTTCTCTAAGGTGGTTGCAGCTGGTTACCCCTGACACCATCAAGGGACAAATGCAGCACTGAAAACGAGACAGAGCTTGTGGAACCCTCCACATGCCTTTTCCTAAGCTGAACAGAGGCCGAATGTTCTCAGCCTTTTAGAGGGACCCATCTTCCACAGTAAAACCAGCACCTCTGTTTAGATAATTGCTCTGTCTGGAGGGATGTGTACAAGAGCATGAGATGATATATCAAAGGAGATGTAACTGTTTTATAGGAAAATCGAGTCTTGCATTTGCAGCCAGGCTGGAATAAATTACTTATAGCCATAACATCAGCTCAGCATTGGATGCAGATCAGATATAAAGTAAGTTCAGTCCTGTTTCTGCTCGAGCTGTCAGCAGATACGGGTCACTGAAATGCCTTACGGCTGTAAACGGGATTATGTAGACTGCAGGGAGGAAAGGCTGGAACACTATTTCAGAACTTGGATCTGTAAAGCAAGATTTTCCGAGTTTACTCGGACGAAGGTATTTCAGCCTCCCAGTTTGCTCTGCAGGATGCACTGGCTACTGGACTAAACCGGTGGGGTTTGTAGTGGCACTGAGCTGCTAGTGCAGGGCGTTGCAAGTGTGTATGACACCTGCAAAACTCAGGCCACACACTCTATGCATTGAATTGCCCATTGCTAGCACCGAAACACTGAAATGTTATTTAACACTAAGATCCACAACAGCATAAACTTTAATTAGGGAAGTCTTAGTGGAGTGTGCCTTCCTCTGCTTTTCTCATCTTTGCACAGCCAGGGAGGTAGCCAAGCAGTAATACCTAAAGGGCCTGGGTTACTTTTAGGAACAGCAGTAGTACCAACAGTCACCAACCACAGCAGCTTTGCTCCCAGCAGAACCAAGCGAAACATTTGTGGTGTATGTGAAGTAACCGAAGTGCAGCCGCCATCACGGCAGACAAAACACTGCAGGACGTGGTCAGCCCAACCTCCTGACAACTGCGTATGTCCACATTTTGTGAGAAAAAGTTCGTTCTCTGTCTGCAAGAGCCCACAAGGGACAAGCAGAAAACAAAAGCCCAATAAAGATCTCAGCTCCGTTGCACTCAGGTGTGCTCAGCTCTGTACATTGTCATGCCATGGCCACAGTGACACTGGGACTGGGAGGGGACAAGGGAACAATTTTCTGCAGCACTGACTGAACTAAGCCATGGAGAGGAGGCCCCACTGAAAAGATCAGCCCCTTTATCAGCGCTCTGGTAAGTCACACCTTAATTGCACAAGAAAACAAAGTAAACAGAGTGAAGCAAAGGAAGTTACCAAACTCCTCAGTGAGAACAAGGGAGATGTTTACCTTGCTGCTATGTTACGTTTTTCCTGCAGAGGAATCCAAGGGAATGAAAGCCTCTACACTACTTCAAGTAGCTTCAGCAGGAATATCCAGAAGACGGGAAATGCCAAGATTAAGTAATTTAAAAGCAAACCAGGGTTATGCAAGAAGCACACCTAGGAAAGGTCCTCTTTCTTAACCAGAAATAATTTTTCAAGAGAGACTATCGATCAACAAATGTTGCAAGTGCACTTGGTAAAAGCATTTGCAGGACAGCAGATAAGCAGGTCAAAGCAATGATAACTGTGAGAAATTAACTTGGCATTTCATATCACAGCAAACACCTGCAGGGCTGGCAAAAACCACGATTCCCCAGACGAAAGATTTCGGAAGCTGTGAAACAACTGAATTGCATCTAATTAAAAACCATGAAAGCTAAGAGGAAATAAAGGCCAGAGTCCAGAATTGTTGGCAATAAATACACCAAGAACTGGAACATCAGACTAGACATGAGGAAGAATTGTTTTACACTGAAGGTGGTGAAACACTGGCCCAGTTTGCACAGAGAGGTGGTGGATATCCCATCCCTGGAGACATCCCAGGCCAGGCTGGACAGGGCTCTGAGCAACCTGATCTGGGTGAAGATGTCCCTGCTCATGGCAGGGGGTTGGACTAGACGAGCTTTGAATGTCCCTTCCAACCCAAACTAATTCTTAATATGCTGATTCTAAATATGCTCCAACCATCTACATAGCAACCATTTTTCAGGAACACATCACTCTTGATCAAGTTTCAGGTAAAATCAGGAGTAAAATACCTTCCAAGTAGAACATGACAGCATCATGTTGTGACAGTGATATAGACATGAGGTTTCACTAGCAGGTCCCTTAATAAACCTGCAAACTAAAAGCTATGTAACACCCTCAATGTACTGACACAAATTTCCAAACAACCCCTGTAGCTAACACTCACACCACAACCTCAGGCAAAGGACATGGCTTGTGTCACAGAGATGGCCATGAGCACCAGTACAACAGGAATTAGCAGGGGAGACACCAGACATAAGCCAGGCATTACCTATTTCTGAAACAGGCATGTAACAGCAAGAAGCATAAAGTCTTTCAAAATTGTGAGAGCTTTACTCTAGATGGAGGGAAGAAACACAGTTCAGTGTGCTCCCATCATAAAAAACACACCAGGCAACAGGTCAAAAATGGGTGGAACTGATGGCATTTCAGAGGAAGAACAGCATGTCACAGCCATGCAGAAGTTAAAACTGTTCAGCAGAGTTTCCCCTGCCCTTAAAGAAGGTGGAATACTGAGGAAGGCAGTATCCAAGGATGCTGTCAGTATCTCCAAGGCTACCTCCTCCTCCTCCCAAAGCCAGCATGAACAAGATGGACCTGAAAAAACATTCCAGGCTTGGTTGTGGTGGTGCCTGCCTTCAGCAGGCAGTGGATGTCTTGGTAATTATTAATAGCAGCAGGCTTCAGACTGTTCAGAGTGGGTGATTTAGCCTTTTGCTTTCCTTCCAGTACAAAGGGCATAAAGGTGCCTTGAAGCCACTTCTTTGAAGTACTTCCCTGCCTTAGAATCACAGTGTCCTTAGCCAAAAGCAATGATGAGGCCAACACAGCTGAGAGTGAAATCCAGATCAACAGGGGAGCAGAACGCAATGAAATCCCAACGTGCAGGTTCACCGCAACCCAGCTCCACGCATTCATTTGAATTACATATTAAAGATAAGATCAGCTGGATAAACAGGAGGACAGAACCAGGGGGTTCTCAAAACTCGAAACAGTTGTTTCACACACTGAGCAAAGGGACTGTGAAGTTCTGCAAGTAACTGAGCAGCACAAAGCAGCTGGAATATGGCTCAGAATAAAGGAGTGTTATAGTCAAATTGGACACATTCCCATATTCATACAAAAGCATTGTGCACTTTATGATGTCAAGAGGGATGAGATTAATTCTCTCCAACTTAAAAAAAAAAAAGAAAAATCAAAGATGATACACAAATAGTACAAACAGTACAAAAGCAGATAAAGGGACTATACTCTTCCTCTCTCAAGGTACATGAACAAGAGGTCAACAAATTGGACTGAAGGGAAAAAGCTGAAAACTCAAGGCAGAGCACACTCAATGCCACAAGGGGCTACAGCAGCCAAGCTCAAGAAGTTTAATGTTAACAGGTTCACATCTCTATTTTGAACAGCCAAACCAAATTTACACTGAGAAGATCCTGGTTCTGGGCTAACTCCTACCACCAGCTGGGTGCTACACAAATATTTTTGAGGTCTAAGAGTACCTATGAGTAAGTACAGAGCTAGTAACATGCTTCTTGGCAAATTTGTTTGAATTTTACTCATGAAAAACACTGCATAAACCAGAGATAAATGAAGATCGTGAAAGCATCTCTGCTCTCCTTTCTGGGCACGTGAAAATCTCCAGCTACCTGGATTGACAGAGACTTGAATACGCAGACATACTTGCATCAGTCTGGCCCCTACAAAAGTTCCCATGTTGTCCCGCGAAGCATGGGACCTGACCTGTGCCACAGACGGGGTGCCGAGCCCCTAATCCAGACATGCTCGACTTGGTCCTTAAGTAGTCATTGCTCCTAGACTATCTAATGCACAGTCACATGGGTGGGGAGAAAGAGGATGCCAGCGGCTGAGCCAGTGGAGTGTTTTATCAGAAAATATCTTTCTGGCAATATTTATTTTTTTCTATTGCTGAGGGGATCCCTGCACAGGAGATAAAGCTGCCTGGAGGCCAAAAATCTGGACAGGCAACCACAACCCCACCTGGAAAGCCATGGAGTTAGCTGCAGCCAGAAAGATCCGCAGAGGCAGCTTGGCTTTGTAGGAACGGTGGCTCCACAGGCGATGCGCACCCGCCGTCACGCCCAGGGCTGTCATCAGGAAACAGAAATACGCTGAAAGACACAAAACCAAAAAAACATAGGATGTGCCAGAGGCCAGCTGACATTATTTTTGCTTTCTTTGACGTAAAGACGATCCTTGCCCCTGTCTGCCCACATCTGCAGGGTCAGGCAGAAGATGTGGCTGTGCAGACAGGAAGGGACATTCTCAGCCCACCCCACAGTCCCAGGGACATGTGGTCCCACCTCCCACTCCTCCCCATTTAGCCATTCCATTGTTCAGGAGAGTCTGCCACCACGGAAGCCCCATGTTGTGACATATTCATGCCGTGTGCCTTCGCCAGGTACAGTGGAGCAAAGGTTCATCATTCATGTCAGAAGAGCAGCAACTCTTCTAAGAGGACACCACCAGCCTCTTCCAGACAGGTCTTTACTCAAGCCTGATCTGTCAGCTAGTTTAAGAGCATCACATCCCCCCCCTGAAAATATGACCTGTGCCATCAGAGCTTCCACAATAAAACCTTCTTATCCTCAGCAGCTCATGACTCAGTAATAAAAATGCACTAGGAAGCACAGCATCCAGCATCTCCCTCAGTTTCAGGAACCGCTTTTCCTTCCCTTAATTAAATAATTGGCCACATAAACTTGTTTTGAGCACTTTTTTTTCAGATGACCAACACAGCCTGGGAGTGGGTCTGTTCCTCACTCAAGGCATTTGCTTCAGGCTGGACATGCAGCCCGAGTGCATGCATCCTGCAGTGTACCCCCGTACTTAAAATAATACCCCCACTGACAACAACTGCAGCATCAGTACATCCCCAGTTCTCCTTTCAGCATGCTCCCACCAGCTAACGCCCCTGCATTTGCAGGGGAATGGCTGGCTGGAGCTATGTATCTGTGCACTGATTGCTTTTCCTTTGATGCTCTTGCTGGTTTGTTTGTTTTTTTCCTCTAGTGTGTTTGAATTTCTGTGGGATGGACAATCCATAGCCTGGGTTGTTTTGACTCACAACAAGAGAGAAGACCAAGGGAAAGGGTTGGAAGAACAGTGCATTAGAGCTGGTCCTTCTTTTGGAGAGAGACTGGAGGGAAAATGGGAACAGCTACCAAGAAAGTATTCTATAAATCTCAAATAAACTCAACCACTTAAACTACTCACATTCAAGCTACTCAACTGTCCTGATATATAGACTCTTACATCTCCCTCCCATAGGTTTTGATTTTTCATAATGTGCCTAAAGAGTATAGGTTCATTTTACAAGTGTGAAATTAAAACAAAAGTGGATTCAAACAAAAAGAATATCACAGGAGAACCCCAAATGACTGTATGTGGTCTGAAGTGATGTGCTGTTCAGCCAGGGCTTCCTGCTACCCTAAACACATAGGCATGTTTTAGTTAAAACAGCCTATTTCAACTACCTAAATAGAGTTACTGGAACAAAAAGGGAAAACCCTATCCTCAAAAGGTTTTTTTTTTTTAATTTGTGTCTGTGCCTGCACAACAATCTGTCCAGCAGAGAACCCTGTTAAACATGTGTTGGCTAAAAGCAAATCTACAATCAGCTTTTCCCAGTATTTAATGTAAAACATCTATCTTTGCAAAAGGAAAACAAAGCTACATATATGTAGGCAGGTGTCTACTGTGTCCCTCTACCAAATCCCAACTCGAAGTGCTTGAAACTGCAGCACCTAAGAGAAAGTATGATAGAAATATATTGGGTAAAATAATGGCAACCATATTTTGTGTTGACCATCACCCCTGCAGACTGAAGGAGTAAGTGGACCTTATCTACTCTACTGGTGGACCCATCAAAAACAGGTTTACCCAAACTTGTTTCACATTATGTACATGGCCCAAATTCCTGTCACCTCCCACATAGAAAACCAAAGCATTTCCCGTAAAATGCAACAGACAAATGGAGTCAGAATGGTCCTGGTAAAGATGACATATGTCTAAAACTCACTTGGGACACCATCACTGAGGAGAAAATTCTCCTTTTCAGCACACTCCCATGTCCAAGTCACTCCCAGAGAAGGCCCATCTGGGCAGTTATATCCAGTGAGCTGAAGTCTGTTGCCAAATTCAGACTTCTGCCTTTTCCTGAGGGAAGGTACAGAAATGAACTGAAAATCATGCATCCTCTCTGCCCATTATTTAAAGATTTTGTTTCACAGCTCTCAGATCAGTAAAAATGCCAATACCACAACAACTCATGCTCCAGTCTGCGCTGCAGTCTTGCCGTCCTTGCACATGCCTTGTTTAGTGCAAGGATCTTGGACTTCTGTGAAACTGGGGAATACCTACCCTGCCATTCTCTGTACGCGATATTGAGCTGTGCAGAAACATTGCTAAATAATCCAAATTGCTCACATGACCATAATTGCAGGAACATATCTGTGACACAGAGAATACTGACATTATCCAGCTAACATAAAAATCACAGTATCACAGTATGTTTGGGATTGGAAGGGACCTCAAAAGATCATCTAGTCCAATCCCCCTGCTGGAGCAGGAACACCTAAGTGAGGTCGCACAGGAACATGTCCAGGTGGGTTTTGAATGTCTCCAGAGAAGGAGACTCCACAACCCCCCTGGGCAGCCTGTTCCAGTGCTCTGTCACCCTCAAAACATAAAACATAAAAATATTAAGGTTATAGCCCTGAATCACGGCAAAAACATATTGTCTGTGGGCTTTTGGACTGGTTAACCACATGTTAGTCACAGGGACTGAAATCCCCTGTCTTCAGTAGCCTCTTCACTTGCTTAATGCACAAGGGAGGGCTTTTTGCCTGCTTCAAAGTAGCAGATAATTTAGCCGACCAAATGTTTCTCAAGGCAGCCATCCATCTTAATAACGATCAATTGCTTAAAACCAGAAGATAAGTGGGTAGAACAAGACATATGCAACATTAAGTTTGATTTTGCTTTCCTTTTGTGTCCAGTGCAAGAAAGATGCTGTGTGGCAGGTAACACACACACCACATGAAATAGCTGCACTGAATATATGGGATTTATGCAACTTGATGACTCAGCTCTTACAGAGCTCAGCTTAACAGAGACCCTTTCATTCAGTCCACTCCACATCACCAGCATCACAGCAGAATGAACAACAGTATTTTGGGCATCTGGGGGCTGCCCTGGGGTCTAAGCCCTCCAGGGACTTGCCAGCCCCCACCACCACCCAACTGATCAAGCTAGAACGGCTGGGGCTTATTCCCATGCAACATGCCTATTTTTCGACTTTGCAGAGGAGGAATTCTCACAGCAGGAATTTTCCTAATATAAATCCTGAGGGCTGAAACACTGCCAGAAACAAACAAACAAAATCACTCAGAAGTTTGGTGCCCAGAGCAGAAACAAATCCTGTCAGAAATGCACTGTACAGTGATAACAGATTTCTGTGGTTCCTACAGGAATTAGGGTGCCTGAAAATATTATTTTGCCACTAATTCCCAACATATAAATAGCCAAGGTGACAAATATTTACAGTGGAAAGATAGGTCTCAAGGTTCCTTTACAGAATAAATTATGATTTCAAACCAAAATCAGACTACAAACCATTAGATTTTACATTATTATGTACAATAACGTGACTACATGAGAACAGAGCCAGTACTTACCTATCTGGCTCATTTTTGGGGGGTGGGGAACATGTCTGTGAAACACAAGAGTATTATACTTTACAGAGCAAAGCGGCTCAGTTAATAGCAATTTCCTCTTATTCTAAAAACTCTCTCTTAGATCTGGAACTAAACAGGTCTCCTAAGTAACAAAGAATAAAAACCACAGTTCTCTCAGAAATAGGTAAACAAAACAAAACAAACAACAACAACATACAACACAAGAAAAGTACCAATAAACAACCTGGAATCCAAACACTTAATGATACAGTTCTTTTTAATTCAGTGAGGTACTTAATGTGCAAAGAGGAAGATGCCCAAGTAGCCAGATAACTATTCCACATGTTTTAGCGAGTTAACTCTGCAACCAGACTGACTTATTAAAGCAAATATCACACTCACAAGGCAGCATTTCAAACTTCACCTATAGACTGAAGCCTGAACTGCCCTATCCATATATAATGGCTTCATATATGATCATAGGTCACCACAATCACAGAATCACAGAATGGCTGGGGTTGGAAGGGTCCTCTGGAGATCATCTAATCCCAACCCACCTGGTAAAGCAGGGTCACCAGAGCAGATGGCACAGGAATGTGTCCAGGTGGGTTTAGAATGTCTCCAGAGAAAGAGACTCCACAACCTCTCTGGGCAGCCTGTTCCAGTGCTCTGGCACCCTCAAAGGAAAAAACTTTCTCCTCATGTTTAGCTGGAACCTCCAATGCTTCAGGCTGTGCCCATTGCCCCTCATCCTGTTGTTGGGCACCACTGAAGGAGTCTGGTCCATCGTCTTGACACCCACCCTTGAGATATTTATAAACATTGATGAGACCCTCTCTCAGCCTTCTCTTCTCCAGGCTGAACAGACCCAGCTCTCTCAGTCTCTCCTCATCAGAAAGATGCTCTAGGCCCCTCCTCATCTTTGTAGCTCTCTGCTGGACTCCCTCCAGTAATTCCTTTTCTTCTTAAACTGGGGAGCCCAGAACTGGACACAGTACACCTACAAAAATCACCATGTGGAGCCCACGTTTCAGCACTGAGGTCGTGTTCACCAAGAAAAGCCCTGAGCACCACTGTACAAACAACCCAAACACAAGGCCCTGTTCTTCACACAGCCCAAGCCAAATTTGTGACAAGTGCTGCCCCAGTACTCTGTCCTACACAAGTATCAACAAGAGTTGGCAGAGGAAATACAGTTTTTCTGGCACTTCTGCTTGTGAAAACAAGTGGAGCTTGAGGGATGAGGAGGATGGAGCTAGAAAAGGGCTGGGTGAGGACTCACTAGCCACAAGCCAGGGGTTGGAGCGCACACAGATGCCAGGCAGACAAGGCCAGGATCTGAGAGCACCAGGGCCTGGGAGTTCTGCCAACAGTGCAGCAGCTCTGAAGCCACCTGTCAACAGGTTGTGTCATGCTAATACCAAAGGAAAAGGGAAAGAAAAGAAAAAAGTGGAATGAGGATAAGTCTTCCGCCTGTTTCAGTGAGTTAACTCTGCAACTGGGCTGACTTAACAAAGCAAAAATTACACTCACAAGGCAACTGCAGCATTTTGAACTTAACCTATAGACTGAAGCCCAAGCCGTGATATCTTTATATCTTGGCTGTCCAGCCTGGAGAACAGAAGGCTCTCTACTCTCTACAACTACCTGAAAGGAGGTTGTAGCATGGAGGGTGTTGGTCTCTTCTCCTAAGTAACAAGTGATAGGATGAGAGGAAATGGCCTCAAGTTGCACCAGGGGAGGTTTAGATTGGATATTAGGAAAAATTTGTTCAGGAAAAGGGTTCTTAAGCATTGGAACAGGCTGCCCAGGGAAGTGGTGGAGTCACCAGCCCTGGAGGTGTTTAAAAAAAAGCAGAGATAAGGCTCTTAGGGACATGGTTTAGTGCTAGAGTTAGGTTATGGTTGGACTTGATGATCTTGAGGATCTCTTCCAACCAAAATGATTCTATGAGGACTTCAAGGAGAAAAAAATGAAAAAGCAAAAGCTAACACAGCAGAAAAAGCTGTCTGGAGAGAGCTGGGGTGAGAGAGGAAACAGATCTGTGAAAGACAGTGGGATTAAGGCTGGTATTTCTGGTGTTGTGAAAAGCAAACCAGAGTTGTGCAGCTCAGTTTCATACTCAACCCAGAGGCAGAAGAATAAGCTCCTTTTTCAACCCATTTTCTGACGACTTATTCAGTTTTGTCTCACTGATGGACCAAAGGCAGGACAGAGTGTCTGCTTTGCTGAGCCGCTGGCTGGCAGCCACCAGCCTGGCACAGAGCTGACGTGTGCCACTGGGCTGGGGACACGTCCTGGCTCCTTGGCTCTGCAGCACTGCTCTCCTCTCCTGACACACACACACCCAAAAGCATGTCCTTGGCACCAGCTCCCCATTACCATGTTCAGTGTAAGAGTCCAGATTCACTCTGCTAATGCAGATTGACCCATGTTATTTACTGTGTGTCATCCTCACATACCTCTGCACTTTCTGGGCACCGCAGCATTGCATGGCAGGGGCTCCACAGGCCTGCAGAGCCTTCATGGGCCTTTACTCCTGCTTCTGCTACTGTAAAACTTTTGAGAATTTACTCAGACTAAGAGGTGAATTATCATCCCTGCCCCCTGGGATAGTGTAGAAATGCTACGTGCCATGCTTGCTGCTTGTCAGAGCAATAGCTAGCTTGGCCTGGACAGGTGGTGGAGGCCCACGTTTACAGAGTTTTAGAGGATTTCAGCTGACTATGGTTTGCTTTGGATCACTGTCTCCTCAAAGCAAAGACTACAGGAGCTTTAGCTTCCATCGTAGAATCATTTTGGTTGGAAAAGACCCTCATGATCATCAAGTCCAACCATAACCCAACACTGTCAATAAACCATGTCCCTAAGAACCTCATCTACGCATCTTTTAAACATCTCCAGGAATGGTGGCTCCACCACTTCCTTTGGCAGCCTGTTCCAAGCCCACTTTTCTCCCATTTACCTGAATGTGCAGTGTCAGGACAATTCCCTAGAAATTCCAGCCTCTGGACATCCTTTTACAGCAATGGTCACAGACATGCCACAGCTATGTCCAGGTGCCCATCACAGCCAGGAGGTAGCTCTGGTCTCACCCCTCCACCAGCTGCATCCTTGGGCATAGGCAGACAGGCTGCAGCACCAGCCAGGGTGCAGAACAGGTGTTCCCAGTCAACAGCTTGAACTGCCATCCCAGCTATGACCCAAAACTCCGCAGGGTGGTTTGGGGCTTGCTGCAGGTCTGGGAGAAGTCCAAGTCCTGGTTGCAAGTACCTGAAACAGCAGAGCCTGTGCTAAGAGCTCTGGGCTCCACACAACCCAAATGTGAGGCCCAGAGCTGCCTTTGTTTCAAAGCAGGATGATTTAACCCACCAGAGCAGAGGTTCTTCACTCCCCTGGACAGGCAGCATGCTCTCCTTCTTGGAGCCCTGCAGAAGGATAAGGTCCAAGAGAAGGGCATTTCCAGCCACGAGTTCACCTGATGCACAGCATCAGATGCAAAAAAGCACAGCAGATAGCAAAGTGCTTCTGAACTGCAGCAGTGGGAGAAATTTTTAAGAGAGGGAAGAACGAGGAAGAAGGGGAAGAGAAAACAAGCCAGCCTGTGTGGAAGGACAAAGGAGAGAACTGGTGCACAGGGACAGGATGCAAGAGAGACAAAATACAGGAGGTTAAATGGCTCTGCCAACCGGGCACTGTCATGTTGCTAGGTTCCCAAGTACACCGTGCCTGTGCACAGATGCTATTTATGGGAACATGCCAGAAACAAGAGGCAGAAGATTTTTTTTTTTTTTTAATTCAACATCTTTATTAATGACCTGAAACAAAGGCAAACAGCATATTAATTACAACTGCAGATGATGCTAAATTTGGAGCAGCAGTGAGAGAGCTAAGAAACACAAGAGCATCCATGCAGAAACAGGGTAAGTCAGGCTCAAAATGAGAATCTACCTGGATAGAAAAACAAAAATAATGTCGCTCAGGGGGCAATAACTGCAGACAGGGATCTGCAACGAGGATGAGATGCTCAGAGAAGCTGGAGCCTGCAAGGAGGATCATCAACAGCTCATAAGATATGCTGAACATGCAATATGATAGGGCAGCAAGACAGCAGTATGATTTTGAACAGCAGACACAAAGGTATCATCTCACTGTCAAAGAGAAGCAATGCAAACTATACCAGATAAATGGTTAAAAATGGATGGGATGGGAGATGAATAGCATAAAACATTCAGACCATCCTTTTCAGAGTGGCCCATTATCCCCATGGCTGGTTTTCCAGGAAACCTTTATTATGCCCAGTGCCAAACTCTTCTGCAAACCTGAGTGTTCAGAGGAGCAGCCTCTTATGAAGATATGGGGAGACTATGACCATAGTCTGTACCTACTTCACAGGCATTAGGAAATCATCCTCTGCTCTAAATGGTTGCTTAAACTGGAGCAGATCTCTCCCCAAAAAGATTTCAAATCTGTCGTATGCTGAACATCAAAATTGGAACCTCTTCCATTTCTGAAACCTGGGACCCCATTAGAAACATGTAATTACTGTTTGTGAATGCAGCAGATTCCAGATTGCTTTTGACTTTTGTCTGGTTCTAAAAAAAGCAAATCAACCAAAACAGGAAACCCAACAAACACGGGGTTCACTCCACACATCTGAACAGACAATGCTGGCTCCTGAAAGAGATGAGATAACTGGACAGCCTTCTGAGGTACAGATTACAAGGAGACACTGTCAGATAGCAACTATCTGCACGTTACCAATGTCAAACATACCCTAGTTACATGGAGCAAATCGCAATTATCTCTGAGGGACAAAACACCAGATATAAAACCAGTAGTAATGAAACAAAATCAATTGCATATTCACAATGGAGCTACTGTCAATATAAAACATCTTTAAAATACAGAATGTCATGTGACCATTCCCATGGGGTGACGACATGCGGAGCCTGGTACCAACTGACACCCAGTGCCTGCAATCCCTGCCTGCGCAGGGGAGGGAAAGCAGGGCCAGGAGCAGGGAAAGGGATCAGCCCCTGCCAGTCCCACTGCCAGCACCTTTCCTCTACATGCTAAAAACCCTTGCAGAAGTAAGGGATTAGGACACGACGTTCAACCATAGCAAGGTGACTCCCTTGGACTTGACAGGTTCAAAGCATGGAGAGCCATCATCCTCACAGTCTGGTCTAGGTGAGTCATACCAAACACAGATCCTACCACAGATCCATTTTCTAAACAAACTTTAGGACCAGGCAAGTTTTGTGAACATTTGAGCTTTTTTTTGTTTTTAATGTTACAAAATACAATTAATGTTTTTCTGGTCCTGATGCAGCAAATATCACTGACTCAGATTTAAGTCAAGCAACTTGTTTAGCCTTGCAAAAAGAAGGCTGAGGGGAAACCTTACAGCTGTCTCCAACTACCTGAAAGGAGGTTGTAGCATGGAGGATATTGGTCTCATCTCCCAAGTAGCAAGTGATAGGACAAGAGGAAATGACCTCAAGTTGCACCAGGGGAGGTTGGATATTAAGAAAAAATTCTTCACAGAAGGCGTTGTCGGGCATTGGAACAGGCTGCCCAGGGAAGTGGTGGAGTCACCATCCCTGGAGGTGTTTAAAAGGCATTTAGACGAGATTCTTAGGGACATGGTTTAGTACCAGAGTTAGGTTAGGTTATGGTTGGACTCAGTGATCCTGAGGGTCTCTTCCAACCAAAATGATTCTATGACCACAAATCTTAGGTCAGCCAGCATGGGGATGTACTCCACCAAGTGTAGTTCCAGCAGGGCAGGAAATCCCAGACAAAGCCCTGTCTCACCACTACCAAAAATGGGCAAAAACACATGGGGGAAAGCACTGGCCACACCAAACCAGATGGATGACATGCCTTACAAGACTGGAACAGCAGCTCACCTAGCCCAATACTTTTTTCCCCAGCAGGGATAAGACAAGTTGCCCTTTAGAGGAGGGGGCAGGGAAATTTAAAAAGGAGAAAAGACCACACAACCCAGTTACTGTTGTACTAGCAGCGCCAGCACACTGGTGGACCTCAAGATGCAGCATTTTGCACAGAGTATGTGCAAAGTAATTACCAAGGCTGGAGGCTGTCCCAGAGTTGTTACCACGCTTGCTCTTACCAGGAGAGTGACAGATCTTAGATCAAGCTAGCCACCAAGGGCCAGGGCCCTGGTTTTATGTCTCTTTCTGAGCAGTCAGCCCCATCAACCCCCATGCTGGTGCAAAGCCCAGTGCAGAGAGCTCAGAACAAGCTGCACAAGCATCGCTGTCTCCTCAGACTGGCCACTACCACTGACCGCTACAGCCGTAACACATTTTGGCAGCCCCCTGATGCAAAGCCCCCCCTCACAACCAACCTGTAGTCTTATTTTGTATCTGTTCAGGGAGCTGTTCCTTGAGTGGTGTCTTTGGCTTCCAGTTGCAAAAAAAAAAAAATCCAAAGCAAACCAAACAAAACAAACTGAGCCCTCCTACTGCCATAATTTGGAAGACAGCTTCAAAAGCATCCAGCACCCTGGTTCTGCTGTATGTCTTGCTGCTGGGTGATGACATTCCCCAACACTGTTTAGCCTGCAAGATCTGATGCATTCCCAGCCCCAGGTAGGAGTGCTTAAAGTCACATTCAGCCAAGGCTTACACAGTTTTGCACACACACTGTCTCTAGCAGCTCAAGGATCAAGCGGCAAGATCCCACAGGAACTAGAGGGAGTAATTTCTTTAGAAGACGTGAATTCTAGTGACACTAATGGCCAAGAAAGCACATCATCTGCTTGGAGAAGACAAAAAAAATAAATCACAAACACAAGGGCTGCACCTCACCTGTAGACAGGCAACTGAAAACAACTGACCTTAAAAATGCTGTTGCATGAGGAAGACATCTTGTGACACAACACTGTTGGGGGGAAATACTCTCTCCACAGCTGGTGTAGCCAGCAAAGTTTCAGGCAAACCTCTGTGTGACAAAGCCTGGCAAAGAATTTGCATCTCAGCAGAGGCCATTGTTCTTTGTTCCTGTATATAAAGGGCTACCACAACTTGACTTATTTGTATAAATAAGTATTTGAGGATAGAAGATAACAGGAATGCACAAGCAACATTTGTTCATTTCCACAGCAGCATTTTACCTCTGCTTATTCAGCCAGATCTAAACTGCTTGCTAGGGAATTTTAATAATCAAATGCATAAAACCCAAGGTCCTCCACCAGGCTACAAGAACTGCATGAGAAATACAAACAGCGAGTTGCTCACGCAAAAAGCGAACATTGCAAAGCTGACTGATAGCCATCAATATGTAATACTTCTGTATCTTACAGTTAGGATTTTTCCCTTCTAAATATTAAACTACATCTGCATAACCTGCACCTGCCTTCCATTCCTCACTTGTGGCAGACTTAGGACTAATGAACCTCAAGACCAAACCAAGGAAAGCACTTCCAGTCGTGTCAAGTAGTGCAATTCCAGGCAGTGCTGCCATCCATTTCAGCAGCTGCATCACACCCAGCCCCTTCCAAACATCTCCGAGATCCTCCACAACCCACACAGACAGCAGTAGAAGGCTTTGCCCTGAAATGCAGCCAATAATTTCATGGTGCCCAGTACTACAAGGCTTTTTTGTGCTATCATTAGACAACACCAAGTTTTGGGATACATTTTCTTAAAATGCCGTGTCTGCCCTCAGAAATGAAAGCTTTCCTACACCAAATTAGACCAACACTTGGTCTACCCAAACATCTCATTTAAAAAGGCTGGTTGATGTCACACACTGCATTGGTGGGAGAGCCAGCATCAACACACAGCATTATTGTATCTAGATTAGATTATAAAGTCTCCAGTATGTATCTCAACCTCTGTGATCCTCCAGGGCAACTCTGGAGATCTCTTCTTGCCCAGTGGAGAGGCTTGAGGAGCAGTAACACAGCCCTTAATACACACCTTCCCACCACAAAAGGCTCATTTCCTGCCCTGGAACTACATTTACTAAGGAGGCAGAAAGTTCCCACCTCAGTCCCTAAATCGCTGCCAAGAAGAAATGTTGAATTAGTGCCCCAGGGTCTCTGGGAAGGAAACACTTCTCTGAGAGCAGTCAGAGTCAATTGGCCAACCCACAGTTCACCCGGCCCTGCGAACTATCAAAGTCTGGCATCAAAAGCACCTTGGGCTGGATTCAAATTAGCAGCCAAGAATTAAAAAGCGCCGGCACGCAGAAGCACCAGGCCTCTGAGACGCATGTTCCTGCAGAGACCCAACGTGTGGCATCTCAGGCCAGAAGCAAGTTCCTCTAAAATTAGACCTACACATTCTCTGAGCCGCTCTAAATGGAACCAAGAGACAAAGAGATAAGCGGAAGCGTATCAAAGGCAAAGGGGGAGCAGGGTTTTAGAACTGTGGAGAAGATGAGTTCAGATGAGGCCCTTCTCCTGCCCCTCTGTACCACAGTGGAGGAGCTCCAGGAGAGGCCATCTGTCACATCCTCTTGGCCCTGCCATCACCAGCTCACGAAATCCAGGCTGTCTCTCTGCCTGGATGCACATGTCTGCGTATTCATTTTCAGGAACATTCCCCAGAGCCAGCCCTTTTGGCTGAGTATACAAAAGACTTTATTCCGGTTGGAATAGCAGAAACTTTCACATTGACAGCCGCAGCCAATGTGACAAAAATAAAGCAAACAGAGCAATGGAAATCGCAGCTGACAGCAAGAATTCCAGTGAATGCTAGAATTCCCCTAGGAAGCAAATACAGATTCCCTGAGCTCACCAGCAACTGAAGATTGCCTTAAGATGCTGAACAGTTTATTTATATTTTTAGATCAAAAGAGAAGGCTGGAAGATGCTCTGGTTTCTCTAAAATTTTTGATGCTTATGTGTAGCCTCTCTCAGCTCAGCCGAATCCTGCGTCATCACAAAACCATGGGCAGATTTCACTTCTCTCCCAGTGACCTCACTGCTGTCCTCAATCCGCATGCCAGCTAGGAGTTCAGTGGTTTTTAAGTGCTCTATAAATGCCATGAAAGAATTAATGTCGATTTTGTCTCTTTTTTTCAAGGACAGAAGCAAAAAAATAGTGCGGTTAAGCCATTAGCACAGCACTCCAGAGCCCTGCCTTGGGCAGGCAGCTCTGCCTCAGGGAAGAAGGATTAGTTATCTGAGAATTGTAGAATAGTTTGGGTTGAAGGGACCTGTCAAGGTCATCTTGTCCACCCCCACCACAATGAGCAGGGACATCTTCAACAGAAAGCACAGAAGGCATTACAGAGAAGCTACATCGGGGAGGGTACGAAATGCCCAGAAACCCAAAATCAACCAAAAAACAGAGCCAAAGAGCCAGGCAAAGAGAGGACTCAGTCAAGAAGAGCTTCCTCACTTGCCAAGGCCATGTTATTTTCTCCTGAGCCGCTCAGAACATCACCTGAGATGCCAGTGGCCATAAATGGGTCCAGAAAACTCCTCACTTCAGTCTCCCCTCAGAAATCCCCATCCTCCCAGTGCCAACCTGACTGCACAAGAGCATGGCCTGCAGGATTCCTGACACCAGCATCTGACAAACAACCTTCCCCTCTTTTTCATATCAGCCTTGCTTTACTTAGCACAGTAATTTTTAACATTTCAGCTCTCCGTAGGGGCAGCACATTTTATTATTAGCCTATGTGATAAAAATAAAATCTGATTGCAAGAAATCACTTGGCTCCAATTATAACATCAGTGTTAATTGCAAGTGCAACTGTAATTTCAGGGAGGGAAAGAAGAGAGGCAGTGATGAGGATGCACACTATAATAAGTTCTGGTGGGTGCACTGGCATTTTCAAGCCCAGACCTCCCAAAGGAGACATAAACTGTCTTGCCTCCTTGCCAGAAGCTGCAACAATCCCAAACAAGCAGGCCTGCATGGCTCACACCATTTCGCCTGGTGGCATCTCCTGGAGAATGGGCATCCGATCAGCTCCCAGGCCCTTGAGACTCCTCTGATGCTCACGTATCTTTGGCTGATGCTCTTCCTCTACTCTGAGCAAACTCAGCCCAAATCATCCATGGAAACTCCTCAGAGCCCATATACTGCCATCCCCACCTCCACATGTAACTCAAGACAGAGAACCAGAGCCACAAACCCCTGTTCCTTCCCCAAACTTTGCCTGAGCCGGCTCAGGAGCTGGCAGGCCAGGGCTGGAGGAGGCATCTCACAATTCCATGGCCCTCAGCCAGGCTCCCGTGTGTTTGACACAGCCAGCTCTGAGGGTACCAACAAACCTCCGCTGCTCCGCCCTTCATGGGGCTGCTTCAGAGGGACGCTCCCCCCAACCCAGGATGCTGGGGGGCAGCCAGGAAGCCAACAATCCCCGTAAAATTCAGTAGGAGACAGAGATTTCTACTTTTGCCAGATCTGGCTCTCATCTCTGCCCCCATAGCACAGCTCAAAGGGAAGGGGGATTTGAGGTGCTCCTGGTTTGCCTGGAGCACAGCTCAGAGCTGTGAGAACTGGTTAGGAGTGCCTTGAACCCATGTCCTGAGAGCAATAGGACAAGGGGCTGTCACATCCACCCAGGGCTCAGCATACTCACACTCTGTGCCTATATTGACATCACAGGTTTCCTCCATTTCTTTATCATGTTCACGGTGACCACAGGAGGTGCAGCACAGAATACAGAGGGAAACAACACAGAGCACCGTCAATACACTGGGGATTAAATCAAGATGGGGAACAAAAATATGTACTTACATTGGGATGTTCACAGACAAGATCTTATGAAATTATCTCCAGCAACAGCTAAAACAGGAGAGGAGTGAATACTGGGGAAGGAGTGTCATCTTCAGCAGGGCATCTCAGAGCAGGAGCTGGAACAGGACTGCCCTCACAGCACTCTGTGCATTGCTAGGTGAAGGGTATGTTTCCCAACTCCACCACGGACACAGAGCTCAGATTGTTCCCAGATGCAAAAGGTCAGGGAACAGCATATTACAGCCACCCCCAGCTCCAAGCAATTGTAATTTTTAAGCACTGTTTGAGAAAAGACTCTCTTCCTGTCCAAGGTGACGGGAATTCAGCTCTCGACGCTAAGAGGGAAACAGCAAGCCAAGAA
This sequence comes from Columba livia, assembly GCF_036013475.1. Lineage (NCBI taxonomy): Eukaryota > Metazoa > Chordata > Aves > Columbiformes > Columbidae > Columba > Columba livia. The sequence continues at coordinate 53,634,334 of NC_088605.1, forward strand.
CTTGACTATTGAGAAACAGCTGTAAAAACAGCTTTTTCAAATGAGGCAGGGAAAGAAAAGCCAGTGCAAACCCACCCTGGAGATGAGCAGGTCTGTACATTGGTGCTGACCTGCACCTCAGAGATGCAATGTCCACTCTGAAGGTCTGCCTCTTCTCCACTCATCCAGCAGACCAGCTGCTGTTTGGAACTGCTGAAAGCACAGTGGAACTTGGGGCTGATGGACAACCAGTCTGGCCTCCCGTATGTCACAGAAACGTGGCAGAGCTGCTCCTGACCGGGACTGTTCTGTGAGCCAGCAGACAGGAGATCTCCCCTGGGAGTAAGGCAAGGTAAGGTCCATCTGTTCAGTAAATATCTCCTGCCAAGGTGGCTGTGGACACCTCTGCAGAGGTATCTAAGAGAAAAGCATTCACTCCCTGTTTCCTGACCCAGCTCCTCCCTACAGCAATCACCTGAGGAGAACCACTTTGCAGGACCCAGAGGGTGCTCCTGCCAGAGCAGCAGCAGGAGTGACAGTAAAAGAAGTCTTCATCAAATGTCTCCATTCCACATCTGTGAAATGGAGACAATATTTTGACTCTCCTTCATCTGCAGAGGTACCAAGTGCAACTTTCTTGGAGCCAGGATTTATATTCACAGCCACCAGTGCAAAGTCTCTAACACAAGGGAAGCTTTCTGCGAGACCAGCATGAATAAAATGGTTAACGAACTAAACCAGTTAATAACCGAAAAGCCAGTAGATGGCACTAAAGAATATGCAAGACTTCTGAAAGATGCAAAACAAATAAAACTTGCATCTGCAGTGCACAACAGCAACATGTGCCTCATTCCACAGGCCCATTAGGAGAAGAGCTGAGGACAAGGTAATGATCTCAATGGTGCCATCGAGGCTCCACAGCAACCCCAAGTGCTAAAACCACAAGTGCTTTATTCTCTCTTATGGACAGGATGCAGGCAGTAAGATGGGGATCCAGACCCGTGCCTGGGAGCAGCTTGTGTTTTGGTGGGGGTGCAGCTGGGCAGCACCGTCGCTGCAGCAGGGCAGCACCATCACTCCATCTGTGCTCTCAGACAGACGGTGCTCGAGCATGAGGGAGAACTGTGGGTAATCATGGCACGGGGCCCGCCACAGCTGAACACGATCTATCTGGCACTCAAATGTCTCCTAAACACTGCTAAAAAACATCAACAAAGCTCCCTTCCCACATGAGCACCATCGGAGCAAGGCCATCCCTCCTCCCCAATTCCAGCCTCCGGCAAGGCATATCAGTGTGTGAAATGGCAACCACTCGGGGATCGAGCAGCTTTGCTAAGCACGTCCAGATGATAATGGGTTTCTGGGTGACCATGCCTGTGCCAGTTTTTAAAGTTGTTAGTGCTAGTAACGCTCAGCAGCCTGAAAAAACGTTTTAAAGCAGGTAAAGAGGTTAATCTTTGGTGGTTTTTTTCCTATTTCCTATAATGCATTTCACAGAATCATAGAATGGTTTGGCTTGGAAGGGACCTTAAAGACCATTTAGTTCCAGCCCCCCTGCCACGGGCAGGGACACCTTCCACTGGACCAGGTTGCTCAAAGCCCTGTCCAACCTGGCACTGAACACTACGAGGGACATGGCATCCACAGCTTCTCTGGGCAGCCTGTTCACCACCCTCATGGGGAAGAATTTCTTCCTTATGTCTAATCTAAATCTGACCTCTTGCAGTTTAAAGCTATTACGCCTTGTCCTATCACCACATGCTCTTGTAGAAAGCCCCCCTCCAGCTTTCTTCTTTGGCTACATTGAGTTCTTCCTCACAAGCCCCACGTGAAGGCTAAAAAGCACCTTTTCCCAAACAAAATCCAAGACCTTACATATTCACGTGATCACTTATAATGTTGTCTTTAAGAAAAATAAGCTATTACAAGACATTAAAAAAAAAAAAAAAGTTAGGAGCAGCAACATTTGGCCCTGCAAGGAAACACACTGGTAACTTTCTCTGTACAGGGATTTTAAAGATATTTTTGTTTTGCTTTCCTAACCCAAAAAGATAGCCTCACTGGGACCGTACCAGGATGGAGCTGGCTGGAGCAAAGACACTTCTGGCTAAGAAACATCTTTTAATGGCACATTGCAAACTTAGGGGACGAGCCACATGCAAAGTTTGCTGCCAAGTGCACCGTGGCGGGAGGTGCAGTATGCCCAGCCCAAAGGAGGCCACCAGCAAACCACAGCCACTTCCACAGCCCCAGCTGGCTGCATCTCCACATGAGCTCATTCTTGGGGAACCTGCACGCCTGGAGCAGCTGGCAGACCCATCACAACACTCCTGGTTCCTGGCCCCTAACGGTGAGGTGCTCCCACGCTGCGCCGGCTCCCCAGGTGAGTCTGCAGAGAATGGCCAACCGTCCCCTCCAAAGCTCTCTTAGCACCAGGAGCCCAAACTGCTGCAAAAGCAGGTGGAAAAAGAGAGATCTGAAGCAAAAGGTTCATCTGCCAGCTCCCTCTGGGCTTTGCAGGATGGCCGGTGGGGTGGTAAACTCTGCCAAATATGCCAGCCATGCTCAGCGAGCCTACTGGTGGGAGCAGGGGCAGGCAAGACTCAAAGCACGTCTCCTGAACAGTTCCTACTCCTTTCCAAGGCTGGGAACCCCAAGTGCAGGGATGCCCCTAAGCAGCAGCTGCCAGCTATGAAACAGCACAGACTGGAGAGTAAAACACCAAGAGGAGGGAGGGATCATGTATCAGAAGCTGCCTGGCTCCAGATCTGGAATCACAGAATCACTTTGGTTGGAAGGGATCCTCAAGATCATCGAGTCCAACCATAACCTAAATCTAGCACTAAACCATGTCCCTAAGAACCTCATCTATATGTCTGTTAAACACTTCCAGGGATGGTGACTCCACCATTATCCTGGGCAGCCTGTTCCAATGCCCAACAACCCTATCCATGAAGAAATGTTTCCTAACATACAATCTGAACCTTCCCTGGCACAACTTGAGGCTAACAAGATCTTCTCACACCCCTGCAACAAACCCCAGGTCAGGTTGGAAAACAGCACGGTGAGAGGGCTGCCAGTGAGGGCAGGTGGGCTGGCAGAGCAGGGAACACTCCAAAGGCAGAGCACTGGCAGGATCAGCCAGGATGGCTATGTGGCTGTCCCACCAGCACAGCCCAGGGCTGCTCGATATCTTGCACATATCATCTGCTACCTTCCAGGTCAAGGCAACTCCCAGCTCATGGAAAATTTTGACATGAGTAATTTCATTGTTTTTGTTCATCTTGGCCTGAAATCAAATTCCAGAGATGGCCCTGAAAGCCTGTGTTTTAACCAGTCTGTCTGTACATCCCTTGAAAGATAACCCAGTTCCCAGCATCCCCTGGCTGAGGTGGCTGTGCCACTCAGAACGCTGGTTCGGATCCCTTGTGCAACCCCGGCTCCACAGTGAGGGTGGGAAGCCGTAACACAGGCCCCAAGGTGTTGGTGCAGGGGACAATGGGAACAGGGGAGCACAGATAATCCTGAGCAAACAATCAGTTGAGCCTCCCCTTGGCAGCGTTTTTCCATTGTCTATTATGTACAGCTGGACGAACATCAATAAATTACCAATGGAAATGAGCCCTGCTGAGCAGGCAGTTTGGCTTGACCAGCTGTTTTCTAGGTGGCACTGTGACATTTCAGCTCTGCTCAGCAAGCGGTGGGGAATCAGGGATTCCCCGCTGCCTTCAGGGGTGAGAAGGAGGAAAGCAAGCCCTGCATGGAAGTGTGGAAGAACCCTGCCAAGAGCCCACAGAGAACGAGGTCTGTGCACCCGCTCCTGCAGCTCACCCATGCCAGGGCTTGCGTAAAATCACCAGGCAGCTTCCTAAGACCCAGGCAAGCTTGGGAAGAAAAAGATAGCTGTGGATAGATGTGACGAGGGCTGCAGCTCCTCCATCCACATCCTTTGGCATCTCTGCTACACCCCTACCTGCCACCCAACTTGTCTGCCAGACCAGCCCTGCTTCCAAGGTGGTGGCTGGAAAAGGCAGTGGCTAGAAAAGGCAGCCCTCACAGCTGGTCTGTACAGGGAAAGAGATGTGGAGAGCTGGGAACAGATCTGATGGGCACTTCTTGCTTCTGACACAACTTCACTTGGTTGTCTCCTTCCACCCGAGTGAAGTGGGGTAGGTTTGTTAACAGCAACCCTGCTTTTGTCTATCCTGAATCTCCCAGAGGGACCTCAGACACAAGTCACCAGCATGACAGCAAGCTACTTTTTCCTGATATATATTCTGAAGGAGATGCTATCTTCTCACCTTGCCCACCACCGCTCTGGGGTCAGACCTGCAGCAGCCAGCTGCGAGAGCGGCACACAGTGTCCAGACAGCTGGAGCCAATGCACTCGCTCCCTGCTGTGCAGCCCCTGTAAAAACCGCCCAGCAAACTCCTGTAAAATCCTTCTGGTCTGCTTTAGGGTGGCTGTTAAAAAATAACGATATGGAGAAATGGGAGGTGGTCTGTTTCAGAAAGACAAGCATTCAGTTGCAGAGTTGTTGAGACCTGTTTATTATTTAGCCTCTGTTTAATTTCAACTAGGAAAAAACACAGTGGAGGATGGACAGCTTAAAATTGGTAAATCAATCCTTCAGCTCCAGCCTTAGTGAGTTTGGTAATTAAGACGCACAGATGATTTCAACTTGTCTTCTCAAAAAGGCAAAACAGATAAAAAGAAAGCCCACCTGCCCGCATGCTACGGGTCCTGACAGCTGAAAGGAGCCCACAGGCTGCAAGGTCTGGCCATGCGGCTCCCACAGGCTCTCCTGGTCTCGCACAGAATCACATCAGGCTACAGCCAAGGTAAACTATGAAATCAGTCTGAATGCAACCAGGAACAGGGAGGAGTAGCACTCATAAAACAAAACTAAGCAAAACACAACTACCCACCAAACTTTTCCTGTTTACCAGCCTGCCAGGTAAGGGTTTGTGCGAACCAGGCAGTCAGGCAAACACCAGGTCCTCACCAGGGACCCAGAAATTGTTTCTCAATTAAGAATTTGTCAAAGGATGGTTATTGACAGACAGGTTCATGTCCCAACTGCAAAAGAGCAAGGTTGGCTTTTTTGAAGGAATATGACAAGCTGAATAACAAAAACTGAAACAGTGAAAAACAGATTCAGGAATTCCTCAAAGAGAACACATAAACCTGATTTCTAAAGTGTTTGGCTGGGTATTTTTTGAGAGTAACCTCAACACTGCTGGTGGCAGCTTAACAACCCAAATTACTCAACTGTGAGTTCGTTACAGCAGAGACAGTTCTTTCCTTTATTTGTATAAAAGAGTCCCAGGTCATTACATTCTCCATTCACTCAAAAGCACCCCAAAGTAGGTCTTTTACCCAAGAAATTGCACCAGCTGTAAGCAGCATTCAAGTTTTTATCCTCTTGGCCACCTACGCTTATGTGACTCAATACAATTCTGCCCAGTGAAGGATGATGTTGACACCCACCATCCATCAGTCCCACAGACCCTGAGAAACCTCAAACAATACTGCAGCGCATTTGTGTAGCTCTTCTCTGAGCATCAGTCTTCATTGGAAAAAAACAGGACCTCACTGGAGGATGTAAGTAAAGACGCTATATTTCACATCCCCTTTGGCCAACAGATGCTGCAAGCCCCCTCACCTCAGAAAGAACAGCTGGGCTTATTTTCTCTTTGCCGGCATCTTACAGCTCCTTCTCGACTTTTAAATCCTGCATAACGAGAGGTATTACCTTTCCCAAGACACAAAGGACAGGGTGATTTTCTGCTCCCAGCTGGAGCAGCAAGACGAGGGTGTTTATAAAGTAACGAGAGGAGGCACCAAAGGGAAGACAAAAGCGTTCTCTATCAGACTTCTAAACCGAAATATCGGCTGCTGGACCCTTTTCTTCTTTCTTTTTTTTTTTTTTTTCCTTTTTAACTAAAACCGGATGAATGTAACCGGACAGAGAGCGCCTCCTGTTTCTACAGCAACCGCGGGCCCGGCGCGGCAATGGCATCCCGGGAGCCGGGGAACAAAGCGGCGGAGGCTGCCGGGCGGGGGGGTGTCCGACCCCGCGGTGCTCAGCGCAGCGCCCGGCCCGCGCCCGTCCACGCCAAACACGGCGATGCGACCGCACATATCATGAGGTTATAGATAAACACATGGAAAACAAGCTGTGGCTTAGCTCCCGCACCGCTGGCCCCGCGGGGGATCCCCGAGTCCAGCGAGGGCCGCGCCGGGGTCCCCGTCCCCCGCCCCACCTGTGGCGCATCCCCCCGCCGGCCCCGCACTCACCCCAGAGGAGGGTGAGCAGCTGTGCCCGCGGCACCAGGCTGAGGGCGTAGACGGCGCCCAGGTGCAGCAGCCCCATGAGCACCACGTTGCGCCAGACGATGGCCTGCCCGCCGCCCGCCGGGCCCGCCTCGCCGCTCGCCGCCCGCCGGGCCCCGGCCATCTCACCGGCGGAGCGCTAGGGGCGGCGGCCCCCGCGCAGCGCGGCCGTGGGGCGGCTACGAGCGGCCGGGCCGCGCCGCCGCATCTGTTGCAGCCGCCGCCTCCATAGAGCTCCCGCACCGCGGCGGGGGAGGGGGGCGGCCGGCAGCCCTGCATAGCGACAGCCAATGGCCGCCGCCGCCCGCCCCGCCCCCGGCACCGGCTCCGCCGAGGGGCCGCCCCTCGGGGCGCTCCAAGCGGCCCGGCAGGCCCGGCCCGGGGGGAGCGGCGGTGGCCGCCGCGGCTCCGCGCTGGGTGGCGGGGCGGTCAGGGCCTCCGGCCGCCCCGTCGGCTCCCGTGCTGGCGGCTGAGCCCGGCGGAGACCTCTCAGCCGGCTGTCCCGGAGAGCCGGGAGGGAACGCGCCCCGAGAGACGGGTTTGATTTCGGAAGCCCGTGAAAGAAGTAAAAAAATGCCACTGGGGCTAGGGAGGAGCAGAGATCCAAGAGCCGGTTAATAAAGTTGATCTGACTGGAAGTAACAAGCTGGGCATTGAAAACTAAAAAGCAAAACCCAAACAAACAGACAAATTCCTTTCTGTCATAGAATCATTTTGGTTAGAAGAGACCCTCAAGATCGTCAAGTCCAACCATAACCTAACCCTGGCACTGAACCATGTCTTTAAGAACCTCATCTATGCATCTTTTAAACACCTCCAGGGCTGGTGACTCCACCACTTCCTTGGGCAGTCTGTTCCAATGCCTGACAACCCTTTCTGAGAATAAATTTCTCCCACTATCCAATCTGAACCCTCCCCGGGTACAACTTGAGGCCATTTTCTTTCGTCCCATCACTTGTGACTTCAGAGAACGGGCAGGGTATCAGCAAGGCATACCCGAATCAAGCGCGTGCAACACGTTTTGTTTACTCCCTCCCACCACGGATGCAGTAGTATTTTAGCATTCAGATGCGGCTGGACCCTATGTCCCAGGGACGCTGTCCCCAGTACTGCTGCAGGACCCCGCTTTCTAGCAAGCAGCTGCAGGAGAGGGCGGACACCGGATCCCCAGGGGTGTCAGGGTGGGGTTCACCCGTGTCAGAGGGATGAATGACCCAGATTTGTGGAGGAGCAGCAGGCAGAAAGTAGTTCATGGTCACTAGTGCTGTGCTTTGCCTGCCACGGAGCAGGAATCGGGGAGAGCATCTTGCAACAGCAGTGTACGGGGGCAGTTTAAGTCTTTGGGTGGGAACCAGATGCCAAATCTGGGTAAAAAGTTTGTCTGTGATGCATTGTCTTTAGTTTTGAATGTTTCCAGGAGGACAGGAAGGAAGGAGGGAGTGGCACAGGCATGTCAGCAGCCTTCCACCTTGGCTGGGGCTGGCTGCTGAACGATTTATAGCCCCTATTGTGTTTCCATCGCTGCAGCAGGACCACACAAGAGAGTCATTTAACTTGCTCTCTGCTTTCCTGCTCTCACTTCCTTCCAGTGCCCAAGGTCAAGTTCAGTTGTACCTACTACCAATTTAATATGTGATACTTGCCTTCCTTTTAGGACTCTGCCATACGGTGTCAGGGGGCAGGCGGGAGGAAGGACTCCGTCCTTTAGTGTCTTTTCCATCTCTCAGCATCTGCGAGCGGAAAGCCACCCCGCTCCCTTACACACCAGCTGCTCCCTGGCTGCTCTGGGTGCGCTGTGGGTGACCCTCTGGCTTTCAGGAGCAAACTGCACAGCCCCCACACACCCCCGCACACTGCACATCTCTTCAGAAAGGTGGGATGAAAGCACTTGTCTGGATCTGACTTCCACAGGCTATTAGAGCAGGATGCAGGATAGATCTTAGTCTTGGACACTCACACAGATGCAGGTGGGGCTGAAACCTAGCAGCTGCCTTCCAGAAACACTCCTGCCACCCTGGCAAGAGGCAAATGCACAGGGAAACAGCTTTAGGAGATTTCCAACTCATTTGAGTCACTGACGAATGCATCCGTGAAGGTTCCCTCTGCCACCAGTGAGCATTAGTGCAATATTAACCTTGCACAGATCACTATAAGTTTCATATCCTACTTTATCTCCAGTTCATTTTTATATCTAGCTCAGTATATCCACCCTTTTATATCCAGTTCAATCTCCAGTTTGTTTACATGGTAGCCGACGCAGCACAGAAAGTGAGTGAACAAAGATGACATGACAAATGCTCTGTCGTGCCTGGATGTCCTCTAGATGAGGGGAGTGCTGTTGCACGGTGTCATTCCACACGAGCAGAACCCATTACCATTTCCCTGCCCCCAGGAATCACCACTCAGGCAATGGTGCTCCAGTGACAGCATCAGCGTTTGTCCCAGGGTTGCTGCAGTGCCTGTGGGCTGTGAAAACATCCACTCACTTTTAAAAAGCTACCTGGCTACGTGGGTCATGATGTCAGGACTACATGCCGCAGGCAGAGATCTGAGCTGTAAGCCTAAGGTCTTGCCCAGAGATGTAAAGAAAAGACTTTGCAAATCTGACCCTAATTTTCCTTGGTTAAAATTATGTTGGAAAACATTGAGTGAGACAAAATCTCTTGAAGAAGAAACCTGAGGAGCTGAAATCAAAACAGCACCAAACAAACACAAAAGGAGATTTCCCCAGTAAACACTCCAGGGTTCATATATTTAAAAGCAAAAGCTGTACAAGTCTGGGAAAAAAAATGCCTGAGTGTAGTTTAGAAATCTGGAAACTGCTTGGTTTTGCCTGCTGCATTTACTGATGAAGGTGAAGTGACTGCAGACACGCTGGGAATGAGGACTTGAGTCAGCGTTTGGAGAGAAACATCACAACTTCCTTCCCCTTTGCTCATCTTGCCTTGGCTGGCAATCCCAGCTGGACATCCCACTGTTGTGTGTGCCCGTCTGTTCCCTGAGTGTGGCCTCTTCTGCCATAATGATGACTCTTCTGTGCAAGTGAAAGACACACCTGCCATTTAGCTGTGGCTGAAGTGACCCGGCCATAGCCCTTGGTGCTCTTATCTCCCAACTAACTTCAAATGAGTCTCACTCTTGTTTGTCTCAGCACAGATCTTGCTCAGATCTCACTGATGAGTGAGAGGACAGGACTATGGGCTCAAATCCACTCACAGGTGCATGACTCCACCTGGGACAGAGTCTGCCTTGCTGAGCCTAGCTCAAATACTGCACCAGGTTGCTTAGGGGATAAGCGCAGGCTTTTGGTTTTGCTTCAGCGCAGCCTGCAAGTGAACGCATGTCCTCTTCTAGCCTCGCTGGGAGAGAGGACTCATCTGTCATCTTGCCCATGACACAAATCAGTGAATATCTCACTGTCAAGTTCCTACCACTGATGGAGATGAGTGCCTCCTGTCTTGCTGGGGGGAAGGAGGTTACGGGTTCCTCTCCGCCAGCACTACAGTGTGTCAGATAAACAATGCTAGAGCAAAAAACAAAGACTTAAATTTCATGGAGCTTCCTATTCCAGTTGAAAACACAGGGGATTTGCAGGGATCCAGTGCTGCCGCTGGTGTTACGTCCGACCCCCCGGAAAGCATGTTTTTCTTTCTTGCTTTGCAGAGGGCAGCACAGAGGGATTTGCCTAAGCCTGCAGCACCCGGGCAGGCAGCAGCAGCTGCGGGGGTGATGAAGGTGTTGGTTCTCACCAGAAACCCTTCCTGACAGGTAATGCAGGACCTGGAGCCTCTTTGTCTTGCTGATCTGGGTTAGGCTGGGATGGTGCTCTCAAGCCGAGGCTGCAAAGGGCTTGTAAGGCTTTGCAATGTCTTCGAGAAAGAGTTTTACGATTTTTTTATTATCACAAAGGTTTAAGATACATAGCAAAACCTGAGATCTAATATCGTGCAGCTCTAGAATTTACTTGTCCTTCCTTAGTTATTTGACCCGAAATCATTACCCCTTCTGGCTTTCAGAAAGCTGCATGAAGGAGATCAGAAGAAGGCTCTTGTCTGAGCTGGAGATCAGTGGGGGGCCGGGGGGACAGGCAGATGCCTGCTCACCCCCACCCCAAACTTCTCCCAGCACAGCCCTGGCCAATTGCCAGGGACATCTACCTGGGCCCAGGGGAGAGCAGCTTTGTGACTGATAGCAGTACAAATCTCATTAGTGTGCTGGGCTAATTAATTACTAACTACACCTCCTGAGGCAAGTGAATCAACAGAGAGTGTCTGATTAAACCCAAGGTTGTTTTTTATATCTTTTAAACATTCTTCTAGAATTCTCCATCTGGAACAAAGGGGGGCAGTGATGATGAGAGGCAGCGAATGGTTCATGAGGACACACTGAGTATCAGTTTATCCTACTGCTGCCTGCTACCATCACATTTCAGCACAGAGCTTTTTAAAATGTTGATGAGTGGCCTCCTTTTTTTTTTTCCTCTTTTCTCTTGCCATGAACAATTAAATAAGGACTCCAAAGCATTGTTCAAATGAAGCCTTTAAGTCACAGAGAAGGAAACAAAGCCTAAAAATCAGAAGGGCAAGAAATATGTGCTCAATATTTATGTATTGAAGTGCTTCTCATGTACCTGGCAAAGTACAGGCAAAAGGATCCCAAGAAGTTTCCCTTGTGCTGTCCAGGTAGTCACAGACTTGCTAGTAAGGTCAGCTGCAGCTGTCCTTCTAGAGTGTTCCTTAATAAATCCTCTCTTAATTAGACTCTCTTCTGGCTAACTTGCAGCTCAGAATCTCATAGGAATTTTAATCAGTTTAGTCTCTTTAGAATGAGGGTCGCATTAAATGTATCCGTACATCTCGCCTGACTGTTTGGTGATGTTTCGTTCTTATCTGGCAGAGAGAACGTGGCAATGACCAGCCCAGCGTACAGAGGAGTCAAGGCTGGGAGCTTAGCCCTGAGCTTCCCCGTTTAAGATTGGACAAGTTGAATCTGTTCCTGGTGTCAGTACATTATTTGCGACACTCCTCAATGTGCTCGGAGTGCGGCCTTGGCTCTCGTTCAAGGCTGAGCACATCAGCTTGGCCCCGGCAGCCCCCGGGGATGATCAGCATCCCGTGCGGGGCAGGCAGAATCAGTGGCAGACATTTGGCTGTGTAAGACTGTTTCCTTTAGCTCTGAGCCATGCTTAGCTCTCTACATACTGCCCTGTCTTTGCAATGGGTGCTTAGCGTGGCTCAGAACAGCAAACCTTTACGGCTGTGAAGCTGCACGGGATTGCAGACATTGGGCTGGAGGGACAGGGAAAGGAAATATCTGACCCAGGGACTCCTTTTTGTCCCCTTTCAGGCATAACAGAATCAGAGATTAGCCAGGCTAACAACACAACACAGTGGGGTTTGCACTGCTGCAGTGAAGGTGAGTGTGGTGGTGAGGGTGAGGACATGGCTGAGGGGATCCTGCCAGGCTCTGGGGAGCGATGCCACTGCCATGCGTGCTGTCTCTGCCATGCTTCCCAAAACATGCCCCCTCCCCTCTGTAGTTTCTGGAGGAAAAGCTATGGCAGCAAGAGCCCCGTCCCTTCTCTCTGAATAGCCTCGTCAGTCTGGCACATGCTCCCTTCTGGGCAGAAGAAACACAGTTACTGAACAGTAAACCCACATTCCCAATCTGTGTGTCAGGGAATTATGTTATCTGAAAGGCACAACACAGACCCAATCTGATGTAAACACTGCCTGGGCTAGAAACGCTGCAGCGATTAAAAGACAATCCCCAGCGTTTGTGTCTCACGCTGACCTTGGGCCTCTGCCAGCAAAACAAGGTAAATCCATTACAGAGCTTCACAGACAGAAAAGGGTTTTCACTCAAGTATTTAACTTAGATGTTCTGCCCATCGTGGGGCTGCTCCGCAGCACTGACCCCAACACATTCCCCCCTGCTTGCTTCTGCAGCAGAACTCCATCAATGTTGCCCTTTCCCACAAACTCTCCTGCTGGTGCTTTTGCCTGGATGGGGATAACTGTGGTAACAAGGTACCTCCTGGTTCTAGCTGCTGTCAGACAACACCTGTGCTGCTGCGATTACACCTTTGTGTTTCCACCCATCTCTTTTTCTTATAATCCTGCAGCCTTGGGGGTAGGGGGAGAGGGCACAAACAGGAATAGCTTCTTTGGTGTTAATGCTGTGGTATAAATCTCTTCTCACTCTGTGAGATGAAATTTAGGCTATTTGGGGCCAAATTATTTTATCAGTGTAAATTGGCAGAGCTTCATTGCCTTCTGTAAACGAAGATGGCCATTTGCGTTTATAATATCAGATGGGTGGCTAATTGCTTGGCATTCCTTGAAGGTATGAGCAGACGGCAGCATAACTGGTGAACTATTATTATTCATCCCAGCTGCTCTCAGGAGAGAAGTAGCAGATTTTCACATCCACTCCTGTTAGGTACTCCGGCGGTGCAGCTTTCTGCTCCTGAGCTCCTGAGGATGGCTGAGGTGAAGGACAGCTTTCCTTTTGGTGAGGAGAGCAAGGTTACCCCACCGCTGACATAGAGCATCCAGGCCTGCGGTGAAGTGTTACAGCACGCAAAGATGCTTTCACCTCAAAAAAAAAAAAAGTGTTCCTCTCTGATCCAGTGGTCTCATATTTGACCATCTCAATTTCTAGCCCAGGTTTACTCATGGCCAGCTCATATCACATTTTTTCTTAGGTTAGCACGGCTCTTTAGTTCCAGTCAACTCGATTCCCTTGTACTCTTCATTATGTGAAAAAGTTAAGCTTATTTAGTCTCTTCCTGTTAAACAAACTCTTTAGTCCCTGACATCTGCATGCCTGAGCCCCTTCTTGCTTGGCATTTTCTTTTACACAGATGGAAGTCTCAAGAAGGCTTGTGCAATGCCATTAAACGTTCCTTGCCTTTTGCAAAGCCACACCATACTGAGGAGCTGTTCCTAGCTAATCCTCTCAGGTCCCACTGCTCCTCTTATTCCCAATCTATGGGCTTCCAAATTACAGCAATGCTTTTGTCCGCAATCCCGCACCTATCCACGTGCATCCCATGTCTGCCACCACCGTCAGCCTTCTCAGTTGTTCCTGCCAGAAGCAACCAGCTTCACAAAGAAACTGCAGACCACCTGCATGACCAGCCTCCTCCCAGCACCTCCCATCTGCCATTTGGTCCTGATGTACCAAAATTCTCTTTTGCTTTCCTTTTCTTGCAGAACGGCACATCACAGAAACACCAGGCCAGCCCAGCACACCTGCTTGTCACCCTACTGAGGGGTTTTTGAATTCCTGTTTACCTCTGAACTTCTTCTTTCTTTTAAAACTTGTTCTTTTCCCCCTTGAATCGAGACACAAGGGTCCATGTTTCTCTGGCCAGGCTGTGCCCGGCTGGCTCTGATGGAAGCATCACTGCTGGAGTGCCATGCAGTGGTCCTTTTTGCACGTGCAAACACGCATCCCAGGGCACCAAGCTACCAGAATTCTGCTTTCCCCTGCAGGTGACAACACTTGTTCTTCTGCAAAGCCCTTTTCTTCCTGCCTTCCCTGTTATCGGCGCCCCATCACTTCATTCCAAGCTTGCAGAAAAGAGTCCTAGGGGAGGAAATGTGGAGCACACCGAGCTGTTACCCTTCTCATCCGGCTAGGGAGGTGCTGAGAAATGCTTCCTAGAGAATGTGGTCCCAGCAATCAGGAGTGGAGCTGATGACCTGCATGTTTTTCCCACTGAGGCAGACTATGATTTCCTTATTTCTGACAGCATTAACATAATTTTTGATGTGATTCAGCCAACACTTGAGTCTGCTGGGCAGAGTTTTTACTAAGTGTATGGATGAACAAAGCAAGACACCTGGAAACCTTCCAAATGACAGGAACAGAACACCATTTACTGGTAACACTGCTTAGAAACCTGTAACCTAGATGAAGGGGAAGAAAATTACTCCAATTGGTTTTTAAACTCTTGAAACAAAGGAACTCCAGATGAATGCTTTACGTTCACAAATTCTAAAAGCTTATGAGGTCAGAAGAGACTGGAAAGACAAAATTAAGTATAATTTTGTCAGAGGAATGGAACTGTTTTGCCCAACAAATCTGTAACTTATAATCAGTTTAAGTCACAGAAGTCAGCAATGATTTGCATTGTTAATTGTAATATTGCTTGCAGGATGTACTGCCAAATCTATATTCCACAGGCATAGATACTTTAAGTAATTTTCAGGGAAAACTGCCTTTTCCTTTTGAAATATCTGGACATTTCTTCCAACTGTTCTTCCTAGACATACTTGCTCTTCATGTCACACTCTTTCAAATTTTTAAAATTTGAAGCCAACTTCAGCTGTGCTGCAGGAAATAAGTGTGCCAGGGGCCAGCAGAGGCAGGCTCGCAGTTTCACAGCATCACACATCCTCACAGAAGTCATCAGTGCAACAGGGGCAGCCACCTCCAGGTTCAGGGGACTGCAAGAAATGATTCGCACCTTGCTTGCACACTAAACATCCGTGTCTCTGTAGAGGTGGCAGAAACCACTCTGCATCATTTCTGCTCTTAGCTTTTGAAAAATGCATGCAGCTGTGTTCAAAATCCTTGCCAAACCTTGCCTTGAAATGCAAACCTGCAACATAAATGTTAAATGGAGCCTTTAGTCATGAGCATGGAGGAAAAAAAAATATCCTCAAGCCTGGGATGCAACAGAAAGCCACCCCACTGTACTCCAGGTTCAAAATCTCCCAGTTGTACTTCAGAAAGACACATTTTAATAAATAAACATTTATTGAAAATATCACATTAGCCTTTATTTTGCTCATTTGTCCCAGTGCAAAATTAAGCTATTAAACATGTAAATTGTAATAACAGAACTGCGAGCAGCTTCATAAAATGAAAGATCACATACACTTATAATACGATCAGACTCTTTAATCTGGTGGATAAGGAACAGTGGGGTAGAAGGAAAGACTGTTTTAGGGCCTGATACACAACCCATCTTGTTTTAACATGTATATCTTTTATTAAAAGCCACTGTTTAGCAGTATAACATGCATCTAAAAATTGACAATATGGGGCGTTATCCATTAAATACACTATTTGTAAATAAGAATCATTAGGGATGGGAAAAGGATTAAAATAAAAAGAAAAGCACCAGGGCTCCACGGCTCTCCTAGAAGGAAGCATTTTGCAGGGAGAGTGCAATGCCATTTGTGAGCCCTCTACTGCGACATGCCATAAGGACTAGCATTTGGTCCGTTCCTGTGTGTTTGCCACAGAAGTGCACTTCTTTGGAAAAGTGACTGTCAAGGCTTTGCAGATGCAGGGTTACTTCAGACACCCAGCTTATTGGCCTGGGTGAGGACAACCTTCAGAACGGGCATGAAAGCAGAGGTCTCGCTGAAGTTGCTGGTGCTGACGATGTGTGTGTGGATGTTCAGTCCTTCCTGGTAGTTGCGGGTTTCGATGCTCTTCACCATGTTGTGCAAACCACTAATGATGGTTGGAGAGAGCTGCAAGGAAGCCAGACAGGACAGGTCAGCAGGAAAAAGAAACATCACTGTGTACACTAGTGCTAGAATAACAGAAATCCTTTGGCCCTCAGGAAGGTGCAGGAAATTTGTTCCCTTCTTTAAACACAGCTATCTTGAAAGCTGCACCACACTGGGAACAGTCACTGGGAAGTATAACAGCAGACTTCACCTAGAAGGTGCCACCTTTGCACTACTGCAAACCCCTGCAAGCCTTCACTGCCAGCCCCTGGATGCGATTCCCTGAGGTGGGAGAGCTGCTGTGACAGACTGCGGCACATGAAAAACTTACTGAGCTTTGGGTTAATGTTAATTGTTCAGCAAAGATGGCCTGAGGACAACAAGATTAGAGCACTCTAATCCTACAGCACTAAGAGATCTAAGCCCAGTCCTTTGTTCTGCTCCAAGGCCTCCTGCAAGGCTTTAAAAAAATTACCAGATCTTCAAAAGTACTTGCACATCTGCCCTCCAGTGAAATCAGTGAACCTCCAGCATCTAAATCTGGGGTTTTTTCTGACCCCAGGCTGCATGTCCCTCACAGTCCTGGCAGGAAAACTTGCTGTGCTGGCTCATTCTGCCAGCAGCTGGGACAGAAACCCTCCTGCTGCAAGGAGCTCTGCGCTCTGGCTCAGGGCAGCCCCTGCATGGCACCATATGACCTCAAAACACTGTCAAGTCTGCACAGGCACTTGGGGCCAAGCACTCCACTGAACCATTTCTGGGAAATGCATGGAAACATACAATAACAGGATTCAAAGAATGCTTGCAAAGAAAGAAGGAGCACGTGCTACACATTGCAGAAGGGTTCACACCACTGATGAAGTTCTAGGCCATACCTGCAATGTTTGATTGGGGAAGAAAATGCAAAAAAAACTTACTGTCTGTTCCCTAAGTTTGTCATATAGAAACTCCAGACGTTTATTTGCATCATCTAGTTTCCTCTTGGTTTGCTGCAAGAGAGAAGAATATAATTAGAAGACAGTGCTTTTACCACCACCAGACCGACCTGCTATCACTGCAAAGAAGTCCACATAGCACATGAAAATCCTTGCTCAACATTTTCCTACCACATCATTTGAATTCTTTGCTCTGTACTTTTCATCCCTGATTTTGCCAGGAAAGACCAAGTAATAAGACTGTAGATCTCCACATGTAACCGCTGTAGTTCACTACAGTGAATAATAAACTGTAGAGGTGCATACATTGGTATTAGCTGATATAGAAAGGGACAGAATCATGAATTGCGCTAGGAGTTCTTTCTCTGTGGTTCACTGGCAAAGCATAATGATATCTGAATGAAGTTATTACTGGAATCACTTATCCAGCAATGTCAATGAGAGCTTAAGGGCACATGCAGTCACTGAAGTCCAAGTACGTACAAGTCAGTCATCATTTACAGCAAATTCTAATTATATTTTTCATTATGTGATTGGTAAAGCCAGGAGTTTTTGTGTTTACTGTCAACAGAAAAGCTAAGAGCCTAACCCAAACATCCTCTACACATCTTTCATGCTTCCATGCTTTTATATAAACCACCCTTTGATGTATCTGAGATTATTTTGCTACCAAAGGCTCTTAAAGTAACCCCAGTATATTCCACCTGGAATTCCACAGCAGCTGCTGGAGAAATGCATTTTTTATCAAATTTTTTTCTTTTTAAAAAAGAAACAGCTACAGAAATAGAAGATTTTGCTCCAGAATAATAAAACAGTTATAAAGCATCAAGGTTATAGTTAGAGAAGCACAAAAAAAGAAGGTGGCCAACAGCAGCAGAAACGGAATCAGCACACAAAAGTATCGGAACTTCCTACTCAATCAGTGTGCAACATCCCTCCATCTTTAAGTTAGGATAGTACCATTTCTCCTGGGAACTGGAAAAGTTTCCCTGGATTAAATAACTGGCAAGAGAAAATAAAGCCTACAACAATGCTCTGGCTCGGGTGTGAAGAGCAGGTGGCTGTCTGCTATGCTACATATTAGGGAAAGCTGTTTGGACAGTCAAGTGCACAGCAGAGAACAGAGCTTGTAGGTCTCTCAGGCCATGTGTGGAAAACCCCTCAGCAGTAGTTATGTTGTCAGGGAATGGAGACAAGTGAGGAATAAGTACCCCAGGAGGAGCAGATAAGAAACTGGCTAATTCCTTTGGTCTGTAACTCTCTCAGATAGATGAGTTTGGATCATTTGTTTCAAAACCTGTGAAAAAAAAAAACACTAGTTTCATTTTACAAATGGCCAACTAGGGTAAAGAGGAATAAACTGTGTTTAGTGAACAGCAAAACGTATCTCCAGTCAAAGGAAATGAGGTGGAAGAAGCGCAGGTTGGCTGATTTCCTCACTCTTTGCTTCCTGTTCCAGCCCCTGAGTAGTGTCTGTGTTTGTTCTGACAGTAACTGCTGCACACAGTCAGGACAGCATCTCTCAGCTTGGAACACTTCCTCTGCCTAAGAAAATCAGAGACTAAACAAGAAGCAAGCAAAATGTTTTGGCAGAGAAGAAAAGCAGTGGCTGGGTGCAGATGTGAACCAAATGCTTTTGCCTTCTGTGTGTGTCTTGGAGAAAAGGCACCTGGAGGAAGAAAAGGTCAAAGAATCTGTCCAGAATCCGACTTCTACCCTTGCACGCTGCAGCCCAACCTTTAAAGAAATGATTTTAATCTATCAAATGCTACTGAAGCTTATGGGGCCTATCCAAAGAAAGGTCTATGGCCTCAAAATGCATCTAGAAAGGAGCGTGTTGGGGAGTCCGCCCTGAAATTGCCAGGCTGAGACCCAAAGGGGAAAGAAGGAGCAAGTACATGTGCATGTCAAGTCTAAACTACAGAGCCACCTGAAATGGCGGAGTGGACATAGCACAGGAGTGGCATCAAATGCTCAATATTCATCCAGAGCCCTCAGGTCGCTCAGCTCCCAATTGCAATAACAGGAGCGTGAGTCCGTGCTGCTGACAAGCACATTTAGCGCACAAAGCTCTCTGTCCATCATCCACCTCTCAGCATGTGGCGGGCATGAGCTTAACAGTCAGCAGCTGGACTTCAGGGCAGCATGTTATTTACTGACCGCTGGAAATAAACAGGAAGCTTTGAGATGGGTGGCTTATTAACCAAGCACTGATTGCCACAGAAAAGGTTTTTGCTATTGAGATCCCGTGGTCATGTTAAAGCTCTTAACTTTCCATTCTTCTACTACTCATGTCCTTTTGAAATGAGTTTGTTAATCAGAAATCACAGATCTAAATCTGAGGCATGTACTCACATGTATGAGCCTCAGCTCAGACCTGGCGTAATACACCAGCTGCTTCCTGCTCTGAATGATAAGAAGCAGTTGAACAAATGAACAAGAAAGCCCCTCTGAACATCTCAGCACAGGGCATGCCTTCACAGCCATCACCTGACAGGAGCAAGCACAGCCCTTTCTAAAGGCTTTCGCTTTTTTTTTTAACCATCAATATCAAAACCTCAAATGTAACCAAATCCAACCCTCCTCCTTAGAAGAGAGCAATAGAGTGGGCTGCAACGGGCTAATTCCCTGCCCATAAACAGCACCATCACACTCTATCCATGCTACAGGCTATAAGGACCAGAGACAAAGTCCTCAGGCAGCTGGGCTGTGCTCTGGCCCCAGACTGGCACATCCTTTGTGTGTGTAGCTTTTCTATGCATTGCTTGTGGCTTTTCTGTGCATTTCCCTTAGAAGGACAAGCTATCTCGGGAGAGGCTGTGATGGCTGGCTGTGCTGCAGGTACCACGTGCATTCACCTAAACACAGGGGTGCTCTGGGAACACCCCAAAGACCTACCGGATCGGAGGCAGACAGCAGGCACCTCTGGATAAGAGCTTCAAATGTTGTCTTCAGAATAAGGTGCTCCTCAGGGATGGGCTTCTTGGTAATCTTCTCTGTTGGCAGTGCCTGCACGTGCTGAGAAACAGAGAGCAGGTGAGGGTTTTCCAGGTCACTGTGACCACATGTTGTTTTCAACTAAACCAAGGAGCATTATTAGCCAGCTTGGCACAGCTCCTGCTTCTTCCCTGTGGCTGTGTGGAGGTGACATTATCAGCATCCTCTGGAGAGCTGTGAAGTTGCAGAAGGAAGCAGCTTGTTGGTCAGTACTGACTAGAGGATTGAATGCAAAGAGGTAGGGTCTAGGTGATTACAGTAGCAAAATGCCAGCATGGTGCAAAGCTAGTGACTAAAAGTGCTGCAGTGCATTTTGGAGGTACAAGAAATGCCTGGCCAACAGGATCCTGAGCCTGCAAGGCTTCACTGATATACAAACCACTAGTATAACACCAGCCCAGGTTGCCCAGAGATGTGGTGGATGCCCCATCCCTGGAGACATCCCAGACCAGGCTGGATGGGGCTCTGAGCAACCTGATCTGGTTGAAGATGTCCCTGCTCATGGCAGGGGGCTGGACTAGATGAGCTTTGAAGGTCCCTTCCAACCCAAACTATTCTATGAAATGAAAAGTGTGCCATGCTGGGGCTACCTTACCTGGATGGCATTGCCAATGGGGGCCCCAGGGGCCCCCTCCGTGCTGGGTTTTGAGACAGCGGGTGGCAGGATGCAGGGCCCCAGGGACTGGGGAGCAGGTGGGTAGCCACCTTGCAGCACAGGCTGGCCTGAGGGGACATGTTGGGGCTGGAAGCTGAGCGTGCCCACAGGTGGTGCCGGAGCCAGAGGCTGCTGCATCTGCGACTGTGGATCCGCTATCGGGTTCATGATGGGGGAGGTGATGGGAACTGGGGGCTGGAAGTTATCAGGGACCTGGAGAGAAAAAAAAACAACAACCAAACAAACAAAAAACCAGTTTATTTATGCTGTTGTGGCTGCAGCACGCAGAGCACAACACGCAGCTGCTGCAGACTTCCCAATCTGCAGCAGTTGTGAGCTCTGCTGAGCAGATCACTGAGCCGCCAGGACAGAGAAACAACAGGGGCAGGCAGCAGATGATTGCACTCTGACTACACAACCCATTGCTTCTGGCTGCATCCGGATGGCAAGAAGGCCACTGGGCAATAATATCCCCGGTGTTCCCAGTCCTGTGTGCTCTGCTGGGCACAGTGACCCCAAATCAGAGCTGCCTTCCCCCTTCTGCTAAGGGCACAAACCAGGGGTTGGGCAGACCAGCATGAAGAGGACAGTTGCACTAATGAAAACTAACCCACACCTACATCTGTTCTTACTATTGGGTCATTTTATCTAGATTTGTGGGTCTTATTTTCAAGGGTACATTTTTTTCCACGCAGTACATAGCTCACTGCTAGCAACATGCAGCAATAAAGCTCCCAAAAGCCTTTAAAGCTTCTGTCAGGTTTGCGCTAAGACAGATTATAAGCGCATTCCAAATTCATCCCTAAGCATCTGCCAGTCTTTACAGAGGGGCACTTCAGAAACATTTGCTAGAGGAAATAAACAACAAAATGAGCTACTGACCTCTGCTATGTGTCATACAGGAATCCAAACAAAAGAAAGAGCTCCCATAGGAATGTGCACATTTCTTCGTGTGTGCATGGCAAAAAGGAAAGATTACAGAACCCTGAATGATACCCTGACTGAATGATGCCAGAATTAAGCTAGTGGTTTGGGACAGCAAGAAAAATATTCCAAATACAGCATCAACAAAGTCAATAATAAAAGCAATGACACAGCAGTAAACTTTTGAGTGGTGGCTAAGTTCTTAGGTGGAAAAAGTTGCAAATTATGCTGTGGCTTGAAATGCAAGATGGCTCTTCTATTTTGCAGTAGCCCACATGGTGAGTCATTTCATAATTTCCTAAACCAACCCCTCATACAGTGGACATGAGGGAAACAAACAAACAAACATTTCTGGCAGAGGTTTGCTAAATATTTAACAGGGAATACAACACACACAACTCCTCATTTAGTAAGGAGCCAACCCTCACGCCCTGGCTATGGCAGAAATTCTGACTGTGACACATGTGCAGAGCAGTAGCAA
Source organism: Columba livia (assembly GCF_036013475.1). NCBI lineage: Eukaryota > Metazoa > Chordata > Aves > Columbiformes > Columbidae > Columba > Columba livia. The sequence goes on from NC_088605.1 coordinate 53,656,115, forward strand.
AAACTCTGTCTGCAGAAAGCTGCTTCTTGAGCTCTCAGGTCCAACAGTTATTCTCACTGACAGCTTTCCTCCTCTGCCTGAGAGCCTGAAGCCCTTGAAGGCAGCGCACTGGCTGCTGTGTGACAAACGTCCCAGCACTGGGGCACTGAGGAGCACACAAAGCACCATCCATCCTCCAAAAGCTCAACTTGAACTGCAGCAACCAAAACCCCAAAGTTGACGGGAGACTTCTGCCATCACCCAGGCCACATCTTGCTTGCTCCAAGTTTTTTTTTTTTTTCTCTCCCCACACTTTATACGCTCCAGATTGTCTCTTACTTCCCAAAAAGCACCAGACTCAGAGAGCAGCTGATAACACCGCCTACTGTGGAGATATGCAAGACTAAAGTGGCACCAGGGGATGAAAAGGCTCCCTCTGCTCTGTGCCAAGAGTCCCCACTTGTTCTGTCCTGCTGCAATCTAAATCCATTCTACAAAGCTACATTGTCTCCATCACAAAAATTGTCTTACTCTCAGCATCTCTCAGCCTCAGACCCCTAATCAGGATAAATTGCTTTCAGCTCCAGCAAAGGCTGTAATCTGTAACAATTTACATGGACTCATAATTTCATGTAAGTATCATCTCCTGAAAAACTCATCTGCTTTACTGCAGATTAAAATAGCCTGAGATATTTTCTTTCCCCAAACCAGGATCAATGTTGTTATAAACAACTGCAACATTAGCAAAAAGCCACCATCTTTTTAGAGGCTTAAATATTTTGGAAGAGAGAAGTCATACTGGAGAAGCACAACGGCAGTTTCTGCTCATGAGGCACAGCTTTTGTTTGCTGCTAACCCTTCTTTTCCCTTCTCCTGCCAATGAGTTTCCCAGGAGCAGCTCAAGTTACTGCTTTTCAAGCGGTCAGCACTCAATTGTGTCGAGACAGGATTTCCTAGAGTACCTTCTTCTTCTTGGCAGCTCTGTTCAGGGCAGGAGGGTCGTTCCAGCCATTCTGAGGCCCTGAAAGGAAAACAGAGACCTTAAGTTCCTTGGAGGAGGGCAGGGTCTTGGCAGAGCCTGCCCACTTCTCTGCCCTTCTCTGGGGGCCAGAACAGGCCCTGTGCCAGCCAGAGCATCCCAGCACCTCCACCATTCAGCCACCAGACCCTCTGGGGTCTGTGCCCACTGCGCAGGTTTGGCATGTGTTAAGACAGCTTCACACTCAGCAGGGTAGGTTTCTCCCACCCATACCAGATTAGAAGAAATTAGAACTGTTTTCCCCCAACACCATGATCACCATAAGATTATAAACATTAATCAGCAGAAGATATGTCAGAAATCACAGGTGAATAAGAACATGATTAAGCTGCACCCATTTCCTGAGAGCTGCTGCTGCAACTGTGTGTTGTGATGGATTTATATGTGACAGTAAGATGTGTTGCCCAGCAACGTGACACAGAGAGAAGAGGCATAAGAGACATCAGGAGCCTTAAACATTTGAGGCCAGATTCACGCAGCAACTCTGCAGACACAAAGGAGCCATTAAGAAGCCCCTGCCAGCATTTTTACAGATGCCTTGTGTCCCAAAAGCAGAGCAGAGCTGCTGGAGCAAGGTGGCAAATCCAGCTTTTTCACCAAAAAATTGATTTGAAACTCGAAGCAGCATGGGGGATGTCTGAGCAGATTCACTCTGAGTCTGGGGTGTTGTTCTGTACCAAACCTCCTTCTCTCCCAAGCAAGCTTGCTCCATGCAGCTGCAAGATTTGGACACCAAAGCTCACGTTTGTGCATTAGAAACAGTTTCCATCTCACCACAGAGCGCGTGTCACTAGGACCACAGCATTACAGCTCAGCATCACTGCGGCCTAGCTGACTAGTCAGGATTTATTGCATAAAGCCACAAAAAGCCAACAAAACCAAATCCCCACTCAATGGACTTTTTCACCACAGTGTTTCTCACTTAGCAGATGATGGATGCACCTTAGGCAGCAGAGCTTAACATCACTGCAGAATCTGCTCAATTTATCTGAAATTTCATCTGCCCCTGAGCTTTTTGTTAAATAAGTTCCACATCCAGAGCATGTTAAAGGGGTAAATGAAAAAACAATTTAAAACCCCTTTCACTCACAATTTCTTTTTGCCCAAAGGCAGCGCCATTCCTGACAGGGGTCCTCTGCTCCTCAGCCAGAATATCCATTCCCAGAGTATTTCTGATATAGGAAGTCTAACTTCTGCAGTGCTGACAGCAGTAATGCACTAAGAAAATCTCAGTTATTGCTGTTAAATTCCTAGAACAATTTGCTTTAAAAAAGGAAAATCAGCATTTGTTTCTGTGGTTAAAAACTCCAGATATGTTGTTATTCATTTTCACTAAGGAATTTAAAAAAATTATTTGATTAAAATGTAATTGGCAAACAATGTTCTCTGAGGAACACATACGTTATTGATATCTGTTCAATTAATTTAATCTAGTGGCTGTAATTATTTTCAGGTTAGGTGGTACCTAGTTCACCTGCCGAGGAAGAGGCCTGGTCTTGAGGTGGTAGGCTTTCTGCAGATAAAATGCAAAGAGAACTAAAAAAATATTTTCTTTGCAAGAATAAAACACTCAGTCTGTAACAGTTTCGTTTCAATAAGCACAAATAGTTGGAAGAAAAAAAAAATACTTAACCTAATTACAACAACAATTTAGAGACAAGTCATTTGTCCAAACCACCCCATGGAATTGCTTTGTCTGCCTTCCCTGATAAAAAGCCTGCTGCTCTTCCCATGCAGTAATCGGTGTTTCTAGTAATTTCTAACAAATGTGGCAGAGTCCTGACCCACTTTCTTATATCTTCCAGTGTTCTAATTTTCTATTACTACCAGCCAGCACAAACAACACCGTTTCTTGATGGTTTTACCATTCCAAAAAGCTTTTCAGGAGATACTTAAGGTATTTGACTTCAAGGTAGACATCAAGTACTTTCCCAAATCAAGGCACTCTCTCGACTGCATCCAGCACAGAAAAAAAATAAAGGCACGTTCACACGGGAGCTTTACACCCATGTGAAGAGACACGTTGCCTGCTCAGACCGAGCAACAAATCCAAATGGCAAACCACAGCCAACACAGCCTTTGCTGTTTAAGAGAGAAGAAGAACGTCAGGGATGAGATAACTCCTGTCCTTGGGGTTCACCTCATGCAGTCATAGTTCTGGTGCAAACCTTTCCCTTAGCTCAGAATTTCTCTATCACAATTTCAAACAAGATTCAAGACTCTGAAAGTTAAAACTCTCTTGAAAGCAGGTTCCAAGATCTATCAGAACACAAAGTGACATAGGTTGAAAATGAAATTAAATGTGGGCTTTCTCGCTTACTGGAGCTCCAAACGTGGCTTAACATACTGATATTATATACCTTTGCAAAAAATCAGAAGATACTTATAGAACTGTTTCTTTTGTAAGTGCATCTTTAAATCGAAACCAGATGAAAGGCCAGCTGTTTTTCAAGAGTTCAAATTTGAGATATATTTTTTTCCTTTTTCCCTTACCTTCACCTTTTAATGAATTTGCAAAGTAAAGCATGAGATTCCGAGATTAGATCATCACCACACACAAAACCATACCACTTCAAAGCCAAGATCAGCATCACTACACGCTCTGCGCTGGGATATTCAGAGCTAGAGGTGACATCTACTTCTGGCTGCAGATTTCTGTGGTCCTACAGGATCTTATGCCAAGGCGCCCTTCACTAAGCAATACAGCTACTCTGGAAAACATGTTGGTGGCTAAGCATGCACACTGTCATTGCCATATTTACAAAGCAATATTTTTTTTTCTTCTTGTATGTTTTCTGAAAAGTGTAACCTAAAAATTGGAAGAGGACAGAGAAAGCTCTTCAGATGCCCCTTATATTTTTTCCATTGTTCTCCAGCTGCAGGCACCAGTTGCCTGCCAGCATCCTGCCTGCATGAGCCACCTGGCCCCAGCACATCCTTGTGCTCTGGAACCCACTCTGGCATCTCAGCCAAAGGTTGGCATTTGCCAGGCATCAAAGACAATGCCTAAGTTTAGGTTCCTGAAGGTCTGACACTTCATACTGGCTGTCTTCACACCGTGCAAGGAGCACTGATAGTTCTCAGAAAGCTTTATAAAAAGCACAGTATGGACAGCTTTTAATTTTGAGAGGAAATCTGGCAAGGCAATGCTGATAACAACTAGTTTGCTTCTATTTTACTCTATTACATTCTTAGGGACATGGTTCAGTGGTGGATTTGGCTGTGTTAGTTTAACAGTTGGACTTGATGATCTTCAAGGTCCTTTCCAACCTAAATTATTTTATGTTTCTATTTCTCCTATATTAAAATGACATAGTGCTAGACTACTGTCTATGTGGATTACACAATTTTATAAATTGGACAGTCTTATCATTAATGTCCCTAACTTCTGTTGTCCAGAGGCTCACCTGCTCTGAGCATGCCACAACAACTGTCACTCCACTGTTAAGTGTAAGGAACTTAGCAAGTGACAAATCTGAAGTGCCTGCCAGTGACACAAGTACAGTAGTAAAACTGTAAAGAACAATTTTATTGTTCCTTGCATCTATTCAGGGGTGCAGAAGCTATGCTGTCTGCACTGTAATGTGCTGCTTCACATCCCAGGCCTAGAACCCTATCCACCAAGTTTTCCTCTGCTCAGTTTAAAAATTTCTCTGGCTTAGAGATAGAAGTTTGACATGCCCCACAACATGGGGTCAGGAGGGGTCACACTGCAGCATCTCCAAGAACAGAGATGACACAAGTCCTAAATTTTGACACAGCAAAAGACCATTTCTCCTCAAAAATGAGTGTCTGTGTGAAGGCAATGCCAGGCTCACGGATGCCAGGAACACCTGCTGTCCTGGTTTTGGCTGTGATAGTTTGTTTTCTTCCTAATAGCTGGTATAGCACTGTGTTTTGGATTTAGAATGAGAATAATATTGATAATGCACCAATGTTTTAGTTATTGCTAAGTAGAATTCAAGGACAACTTCTAAAGCTGCACCAGGTGCACAAGAAGCTGGGAGGAGAGACAGCTGGGACACCTGACCCCAACTGACCAAAAGGATTTTTGGTACCTCATGACATCATGCTTAGTATGTATTTTGGGGGGAAGAAGGTGGCACATTCAGAGTTAGTGTTAGTCATCGCAAGTCAGTGTTACATATGATGGAGCCCTGCTGTCCTGGGGATGGCTGAACACCTGACAATAGGAAGTAGTGAATGAATTCCTTGTTTTGCTTTGCTTGCACGCATGACTTCCGCTTTACCTCTTAAACTGTCTTTATCTCAACCCATGAGTTTTCTCACTTTTATTCTTTTGATTCTTTCCCACATCCCACTGCAGGGAGTGAGTGGCTGCATGAGGCTTAGTTGCCATCTGGGGTTAAACCATGACACCTACTCTTAGGACTGCTGCTGCCAAGACAAAGACAATCTGCCTTTTCTGCATTACATCACCCTTAATAGACTTCTAAAAGAAAAGGGGGAATCACAGTGGGGTCCTTAGGGCCTGTCAGCAGAGTCTGCATCCCTAGAATATCCCTCAAATCCCGCCTAATATTCTCTCTGCTCCGTACTCCCAGATCTGGACCATGTGGAGGTGAAGGACGTTTATGTCTGGGTTTAGAAAATGACTGCTCATCCTTCCCACACAGCCTGACATATGCGACGCTGTTGTGTCACAGGTTGCTAAGTGAAGAGACAGGTTTGTTATCCCAAGCAAGGTCACTGCCCCACAGCAAACGGTTATGTCCAGGCAGTCACAAGGAGACATCAGCCCCATGCTCTCTCACCATAAGTGCCAAGACATGCTCTTATGTGGCAGCAACACACACATGCTTTTGACTAACATTCAAGAGACACATAAAAGCATTTCTAAATCACTTCTGATCATCTTTTAAGGCATTTGCAGCTACAATAAATCCCATCACACTAAGTGGTTAACGAAAAAATAATGGAAGGGAGGTGATACCACAGGAAGTGTTGTTTGAATTAAATAAGTTATCAATCTCAGAATTAAATTCTGCTCACAAACCAGGGACACAGTGATAAATTACATTTGCAGAATTGTTCTGCAAGGAGAATTGGTATCACCTCTGCAGCAATTAAGAAAGCTTGCTCATTTTTGTATTTTGCTCTCCAGCCACATCACAGGTTTTGGTGCCAGCCTCACAAGGTTAAAACTGTGCCACCACCCATCCACAGTATCCAACAGCCTCACAACAAGACCATGCTGTAGCACCATGGCTCGGGCAAGACAAAAGCTCTGTGTTTGTAGTAAGGTTTGACTCGCAATAAAAAGATGACTGCTCGCACAGTAAGTGCTCACTGCAGCAACACAGCTGCATCATTGCCAGATGCAAAGGGAAAATCGTGTTTTAGAAATGCTTTGAGTGGACCTCTAAGCACAAGCAAACTTCATAAGGAGCATTCACAAGGGAAAGTGCATGTTGAACTGAATGAGTAACAAAGCAAAACCTCGCCCCTCCCCCGCCTGCCCCCCGTCCAAGCGCAGACCTGTTCTCTGAGATGCAGGAAGGTCACTGGTTGCAGGCAGAGTACCTGTTGGTCCAGTAGATAATGCATAAGCCACAGAAGTTGCTGGAGGTCCTGGCCTGCCATGCTGAAAGGATGTGCCAGAAGGAGAAAGAGGGAAGGAAGAGATGGGATTCAGGCTCGTCAGGGAGGGTTGAGGCTGCCCAGGGTAGAGCGGGGAGGGCAGGGAGTGGGCAGGGGGCAGGTAAGAAGGGGTGGTGTTAGGGGGAGGGTTTGGGTAAGAGGCTGAAGCAGGGACAGCAATAGGCTGCTGAGGCTGATAGAGAGCTGGTCCCCCTGTTCCACAAGGGTACTGCTGTGTGGCCTGATATGCTACAAATAGGAAAAAAAGAGATTCAGTCAGTGAATTCATAACAGAGGAACAGGTTTCATCTGCCTCTGCTTCCTTGTCCATCTGATCCTTATTTTTTCCTCCCCTTCCCCCTCAAACCACTCACCTGCCCAGACAAATCCTGGCTCCCACAACACTGCCTGTACTTGCATGGTTGCTCAAAGCCTTCTGGGTTGCTTCTGGGAGCAGGGAGCCAGAGAAAGGAATGTCTTGGCTGCAGGGACTCCCATTCTACCCCCTCAACTCCTCTGCCCAGAGCCATCATGCCACTTGGGGTGGGGTTGGGGGGACACAGACACTCCAGCTGTTTTTGGGACCATTGCAATCCCCATGGTGCCTCTCAAGGAAGGGAAACCCCTGCCTCACTTTGGCTCAACGGGAGAGCCAAGGTCAGGGAACTGAACTTCCAGCCATCTCTGGAAGTGAACACAAGCTCATAGCCTTTCACTGCGAGCCCTGCGCTTATCTACCCTGCCTCTTTCTCTGCCCAACTGTGTTCGTTTTTCCTCCCTGGTGCCAGTGCCTGTACTTCCAGTCTCCTGATTCAAGTGTGTCAATGCTCTGTTCCATTCCTTGTTCACCCCTACCACTGCCCTTCTTTCCTCCTCATCTCCTTTCCCATCTTGATGGAGTCCTGGATTGGCCCAGCCACACACTGTTGAGTTGGGTCACTCTTTGCCAGGCCCGTGCTGCTCATCCAGGACTCACACTGGGGGTTTCTGACCCCAGCATGCCCTTGGGAAGGGCCAGCTGAGGAGCGAGTCTAAGAGCTGTTGGCAGACACCTTTTCAGCAGCAGAGGAGACAGTGTCTGACAGAGGGTGCCTGATGTCTAGATCCCACCAAAAAATGACAACCCTCAGATGTCATCTCAGAGGCTTTTTTCCCCCCCAACTAAGAAATGTGGGAGTGGCTTGGACTGAATCCTCCCAGCCCCACAGAGGGGACTGGTTGTCCCCAAGGAAATGCAGCCTCATCATCTGGGTGGGAGGGAGTGGAGCTGCTGCTACTCACTCTGTGGGTACGCTGGCCGTGGCCCTGCTTGCGAGTACATGCTGTAATTGGAAGGTGTAGCTTGCTGCGGGGGTGTGCTGGGGTTAACGGCACCTGGCACGATAAACCCTGGAGGAGGTGGGTTGTCTCCCTGTGAAAAAAAGAATGCAGGAAAAAGGGGTAGGGGGAGATAGGATGTAGTCAGCAATGGTAATGCAGTGCTGAAGCAGAACCATAACAAAATGATCAGTTCTCATTTCAAGGCCTGAAACCACATTCCCTGGAAGAGCCACTGGCACAGGGGCAAATGCCTCCAACAACCCCAGTGCCTCACGGTGCCCAGTGTGACACTGAAAGCAAAAGCTGTATGTGCAGTGATTTTGGCAGCAGCAGAGCAGCACACACCTCCCTGGAGAAAGGAAGAGGTCCCTGCCAGTGCTGCCCGGTACTTGGGCAGACCATGAGTGCCATGCCATCCACACTGAACAACTTAAACATTAACTCTGAAGCTTCTAATTTCCATAGTAAAGAGGGAAAGGAAAAGTATGACACTTCAAGTACTCCAGAACAGGGCAAGGGCTGGGCTGTGGGGACTCAGATCACACCAAGCTCCCAGTTAAGGCTTTCCAGAACCACTCATCTGAGCCTTGATGAAAAAAATGCAACAAGAGATACAGAGGAGCACAACCAGACCACAAGTGGAAGTTGCTCCTTCCACCTATCTGGAGCAGGCTGTGCCAAGCACAGAGACTGCACTGAGGGACATACCAGGGTTGAGCAGGGGCTCAGAGAAGAATAATGAAGGTTATACCTGTGTGTCAGAGAGACAGCCTGCAGGAGGATGGCTGGGAAGGGCAGTAGGAGTTTTGTTACTCCAGGTAGTGACAGTAGGGGCAATTCTAACCTGAATTGAACAAAGAAATACCAATAATGGAAAACAAAACAATAAAAAAAAAGTATAAAGGGTCTTACAAAATGAGATGCAAAGAAGTGAATGCAAAAAGGTTTGCATGCTGGCATTTGTAACACAGCCATAAAAATTACAGACGGAAAAGTGCATTCAAGATAGACGGATCACTGTGCTCTGGAGCTGAGGTGAATTGCAGAGTGAAGATGAAGCACAGCAGAAAGGCAGCTACAACAGGCTGTGGAGCAAGTGCAGTGTTACATGGGCCAGCCAGCCAGGTCTGCCACGACAATACTGTTACAAGTCCTCTTTCATTGCATCTTCCTATGCAGAAGCTCTGCCCGGGCATGACACTGAGCATTACTAGCCACACCTGGGAGTTCTAAGCTCCTTTCCTCTGTCTTCCTTTGCCACTCCAAAGCCCTTTAGCTCCGTACAAACATTACCACATTTCTGACAGAACATAAACAGAGACCCTCCTATATCTGCAATGTCCCTGAGCAAGGAGAAGGAGTGCTGCCCAGTGGTGGGATGCACATCTGGGTGGTCAGGAGCCCCACACCCTACCTGAATGCAGGCAAAGGGAAGGCTGAAGCCCTAGGGCTTCAGTTCGTCAGACTCCAACCCTGAGCAGTGCTGGGCTAACAGTGCAGTCAGCCATATAACTGCTGTTAATATCTGCCTAACTCATCAATGGGGTAATCTAAAAGATTTTTCCATCCCTTTTCACACGTGTATTTTTTTTTCTTTTCAGATGAAAAACAGGGTTAAAAAACCCACACCAAAAAGCAATGATGTTTCAAGTACATGCTCCTGTTTGGGACAGCAACTAAATAAAGGCTGCCTCAAGCTTGAACAAACCTATCCACACAATTTCTTAAAAGGGATACAAGCAAAACAAGTATCCTAAGACTCAAATATGTAATTTCTTTGCATTCTGCTTCATCAGCATACCACTGGGCACCTTTCTGACACAGCACCTGTTGGCTTCAAGCCCTTCTTGCTGAGCATGAGCTCCCTAGAAATCCAAGAGCACAGGCAGTAACTAACAGTGTGCTTGTGGGGTTGCGATACACCTAGCCTTATAAACATGTGCAGGGTTTGCTTCAATAATACCTTGATGTATTCCTGAAACAGTAGGAGAAAGAGGGGACTGTAGCTTGAAAAGCATTGCTAAGATCATGCCATCTAGAGGACAGCTGCTCTTTTCCACAGCCAAATGGGAAACATGCAGCATTGCTTCTCAAGGCAATTAATTGGTTACAAGGAAGAAGGTCAAAGACACAGGAGAGAATAGCAGAGTCAATTATTTGCAACGATGCGTTTAAAATCATAGGCAATGGCCTTAGCAAGGTAGTCTTGTACAAATGGAATGAAGGTTTTGTCCTTTCTGAAATGTGCCTTGTTAACACCCTGGAGAGACAGCAAAGGCACAACTTTTGACATCAAGGAGAGAAGATATCCCAACTCCCCCTGACTTTTCATCCATTCTTCCTTCCTGCCCCTATTTTTCTAGCAGGCAGTGCCTAAAGGGCAGCCCTGAGAGCAATATGCCTCTGCTTGTGCCCATCTATGTGTAAGGAGAACACCCGCAGCACTGAAACAGCTCTGCTCTCAGTGAAGCTCAGTCCATAGTCCCCCTGTACAGCAATGCCACCTGAGCTCCAGCACTCTGCTGAGGGATTAGAGACTTGGCAATGCTCTTGAAGCACACACACAGCCAGGGCTGCCCACTACATCAAGCTCTGGTGATGGCCACTGTAGTCTGACGAATTGTTGTTCTCAATCTGGAGATAAAACCAGAGCATTTGCCTCCCCCAGGTACTCACCAGGTCTTTCTTCTGCTACAGCTGACTCTCAGGGCTCCCTGCTCCTGTGCCAGCCCCTGCCCCCTTACTACCTGCCAGGAGGTTCAGAGTAGGCTGTAGCCACACCAAAACAAGCCCTCAGTTTGCTATTGCCACTGCTCAGCATCTTCTGCAGCCAACATCAGAGATGTGGCAGGAAAATAATCAGCCCCAGAGGAGGCTGATAAACAGCATGAGCAAGCCCCCAGGCCTGCAGGAATGGGACAACAAACATCAGGGACCATGAGAGCAAGCACAGAAAAGTCCTGCAGCACTTTCACACAGTCATTCTTGGCACTGCAGCACATTTTCAGTCAAAGGGGGAAAATCTTCAGACACCAGCCACTTGACAAGGTGTTTAAGAGATGATTCCACATGAGGAATAAAGGAGGCATCTGTACTGACTGAAAAACAGCATCAATGATTTTCACCGCAAGGCTCTCTGTAGAGGTATGTCACACAGCTCCAGCTCAGATCAAGAGAGAAGAAAAAAAACTCCTCTACCCATCTCTCTCCAGAAGCCAAACCACATGACCCCTCCCTGACTGTCCAAACCCATTTACCTGTTGGTAATACTGCTGGGCCAGACCCTGAGGCCCTTGCATCTGTCCAGCCACAGGGCCAGCTCGTCCTTTGGGCACAGGCTGTCTCTCGTATGGTGCCTTGAGAGCCTCCTGTCCCACCGGCAGCTCCCCTTGGGCTCTGCAAAGCCTGTCCCGTAACAGCATAATGTTTGGCTGCAATCAGAAAAGGACAGCAACAGAAGTTAAATGCACTGTTTCCCACCCAGGGCATCTGGCCACACACAGATGAGCTGGCTGTCTCTCTCTCTCTCTCACTCTCTCTCTCTCAGAAGCCTGTTCTGCTTTATTTGATCAGAATAAGCCTTTTCCGCATGAGACATGGGGCCACTGTAACTGCCTTGTATGTGCCTGCCTCCCATCATAGGCTCCATTTCCAAGCCATCCTGCCTATGAATACCAAACTATGGAAGACGTGAAATAAAAAGAAAACAACCAAATGCCAAGGTACGTGTTTCACGGTGTCTGGCTTGCAGCAGGGACAGTTGCTTCTTTAGTGGCCACTGGCTGCAAGGACCAGGCTGTGAAATGAATAGGGAGAAGAACAAGGCCATGTACTTGTGCCAGCTCAGTGAAGCCTGTGCAGGGAGAGGGGAAACAGCCTGACTGTCACATCCTGAGGTGCATTTCAAATGGCAGTCCTGCTAACTAACCGCACTGTGCATAGATCTTTGCACCTGTTCACACAGAGGGAGGGAGAGAAAAACCTGAAGGTTCTGTACCTGGTTGGTGTTGGCAGGGAGGAAGGTCAAAGCTGCAGCAATGCTGCCCTGGGCAGCCAGGAGGTTGGCATACTGGCTCATCTTCTGGGCTAATAAGGCTCCAACAGCATTAGGATCCACAGCCTGGGTGAGCTGCACAGCTTTGCGCAGGATCACCACTTTCTCTATTAAATCCTGGAAGGTTGGGGAGAAAACAAACCAACAAACAAAAAAACAACCACAAATGAGAACAAGAGGGTGACATAGGCCCTGGCTGATGACTGTCATGGAGGGCTGTTCCTCAGGGCAGCCCCGCTGCATCCCTCTCACCTGAGGGAAATCACAGGGTGTTTGGGGTTGGAAGTGACTTCTGGAGATCATCTAGTCCAATCCACCTACTAAAGCAGGGTCACCAGAGCAGATTGCACAGAAATAGGTCCAGGTAGGTTTTGAATGTCTCCAGAGAAGAGACTCCACCACCTCTCTGGGCAGCCTGCTTCAGTGATCTGAAGCCCAAGACAAATGCAGGTTTCCTAGACAGTTACAGCTGCTCTGAAAACACAACTTTCCCAGCACATGAAACAACAGAACAGCAACCGACAACCACAACCAAGTGGCTTCTAATAGCAAAGCCAGCCGTGCATCAGGTAGATCTCCAAGCCTGAAGAACTGCTTTAGTAAACCGTACTTCAGGCTCCTATCAGCACTGAGCATGCCCACCAAAAGAGGTTGCTTTCATAAAAATATCTATTGACAGCCATGAGAGCTGATGGAAAACATCATGCCCATCATCACCATATCAGAAGTGATGCTATTAGTGTTGATGCACTGCACATTTGTTTGTGGCATGTGAGTAAGTCACTTCTTAACCATTTTAACCAAAAGGATCCAACATCTCCCTTGGGAGAGTTGTCCATGGTTTGCGGATGTAACTGCAAAGATGTTTTTCCTGATATTTACCAGGAATACTCCCAATCTTGCCTTCCTTGCACAACTGCAAATACCAGAGCTGATTTTGGTTGGGTTTCCTCCCAGTGCTAAGTTACAGGAAGATTTTCTGGTAAGTTCTCATGTTTTTCTTATTCTTACTGTATTACATTTGAAGGTACTGCAAATATTAAATTGCCAATATTAACATGCAATCCCTCTTTCAAATCTTACAACAGATTTAATGAGGGCACCACACCCAAGATTTCAACCATACACCACTAATAAAGACTGCTGACTGTTCAAGAATACATTTGTGTTTTTCCCCAAAAAGTCAGTACTTCAGAAAAGGCAGGTAAAGAAAAAAAAAACAAACAAAAAAAACCCAAATCAAGCTAACCAATAGCTTCTATCAATTTCAGCAATTCCACATCATAGTAAACTGGCAGCCTAATTATGACTCCAATAAGATTTTTCAATTTTAATGTCCAAGAGAGAAAAGCAATGCAATCAAAATTCAAACTCAAACCAAAGGTAAATCTGTAATGAAGCCATCACTATCAAGAGACTGGAAAGCAATGGTGATAATTCAAAATTGGAAAGAGATAATAATGTGAAGTAAAACCCACATATACTCCAGTTCCTTCAACTAAGTAATCAGAGACTCACAGCACTGTCAGGTAACATTAAGTACTTTCTAAACTTGGCCCTTCAAAGGCCCCGAACAAATGGAAGAAACTAACATTATACTAGAAAAGAAATTATTCAATAACTGCTTAATCTCTCTGGCATTAATCCTCCTATTCCCCCAACGTATTTGCTACATATTTGACTACATATTTGACTGTTGGCAACCCCCTAGACAAAACTCTTACAAGAACCTTCTTCCAGTCTTGTCTCCAGATTTAACTCTTAATTTATTAAATTTCTTCCCCTGAACATCCAAGCCATCTCTTCCCAAAGCAAAAATGTTTAAGTATTCCCTATTGCAAAAGATGCAAGTATTCAAAGCCTCTTCTTTACCAAACCACCCTAAGCCCTACAACTCCCATTTTACACAGGAAGCATCCAAGCAGGACTACTCAAAATGCCAAACAGGCATTAGGGCCATTGTGCTTCACAACACATTTTCCAATAGAATATTTATGCGTTATTTCCACTAAAGCCACCCATTCCAGAAGGAAAAGGCTTGCATCCTGAGATACATACAGCTACCAGAAAGCATCAAATCTCTAAACTAGATCATATGATTAAAGCACCAGATGATCACAGTGTGTTACTTCCAACATCTTTCTGAACAGAATTACCAACCTGAAGGGACAAGGGGCTGTTTCCATCCTGAGCTCTGGTCCAACAAGCAACAAGTTTTTCCACGTTGCCAGCACAAATGTAACAGAGACAAGCCTGTGTCTGCAGTAGGCTGTCCCCCTCGCTCTCCAGTCTGTTGCCCAGGAGATCTAGGAAAAATATGAACAAAGATGCTGCTTGGTGAATCACTTTGGAGATTCCCCCATCCCGGCTGGGGAAGCCTGCAACACCTGTTGTTTCTCTGCTTAGCACAGCAAGAAGAGATACGGCCTCTGGGGTCCATCGGTGACACTCTCTTGTCTGGCACAGATTATCTCACAGGAGGCCCAGGCACTTCAGAGGCAGCTAATGCTATCACAGCAAAGACTTGTCAAAAGTCTGCAAACCTCAGACAGGTCAGAGGGGACAATCCACTCGCTGACATGAGAAAGGTCAAAAGGCCAGGGCTCAATTTCTATGCTCTGCTGCCTACTTTTTGCAGTCACTCCTTCCAGGGGTGTGACCTGAGTATGCAACTGGCCAAAGAACTGTAAGCAAAGCCATGATACTGCTCTCAGCTGATGTGTGTTGAAACAGGTCTCTACAACTCCATAGACAGTAGATGGCATCTGAGAGGCACAGGGGTATCAGGCATACAGCTATTGGCAATAAAACTTGCTGCTCACAAAGGTCCCTCTGTGCTCAAAAAGAGAATGTATTGGGAACACAGCATCTCCAAGGCTCCTCTCCTCTGCAACAGGACCAAAGAACTATATTATCCAACAAAGAAGCTAGCAAGGCTTTACAGTAATTTACTGGAAAGAAGACAACCATGGCAAAGTGTAGTCTTGCTGTTAAGCAGAATAAATGACATCTGTTCTGTAACATGTCCTTACCGCAAAGGGCTGCAAACTCATCTGGCCTGGCATAAGTGAGCACAGCAGCCAAAGCCTCTCTCCAATTCTGCAGATCACAAGACTGC
This sequence comes from Columba livia, assembly GCF_036013475.1. NCBI lineage: Eukaryota > Metazoa > Chordata > Aves > Columbiformes > Columbidae > Columba > Columba livia. The sequence continues at coordinate 53,671,226 of NC_088605.1, forward strand.
ACAATCTCCTTCCAGTTCTTCGTTACTACTGCAGTGATGAGCTAGATCAGGACAAAGTCCACAGTTATGGTCTTGGTAGGATTTAGTTTCTTTTAAAAGACACAGTATAATTTGTATCTATTCAAATGTACTCATTCCCACTATATCCAGTGTCATGGCAGATACTGCACTGCAATTCACCAGCTGCACAAGAGTGTATTTTACTTTAAATGAGTTCAGGGAAAATCATAAACCAAGCTCAGATAACACAGACAGGCCAATTTTTCTTGCCAGAAAATACGTAAGAAAGAATGCACAAATCTCTGTAAGCTGGGACTGCTGCAGATGCTCTTCAGTGTTGTTTTTGCAGATAATGATAACATACCAAGTATTTAGCTGCAGATTTTCTACACAGTGCCCACCAAGGGGTATGAATTTTGTCAAACTGCTTCATTTGGCTTTAAGCTCTTGGCCTCGGACTGACCAGTGAGGGGCAGCTGAAAAGGCCACTGAAAGAAGCTGGCAGCAATATCAGTCTAAGCTGGCTGCAGTATCCCTGCCAACATCCCTGCCCTGTACCCATGCTGCCTGTCCACAAGCCCTGAAAATGAAATTCCACTTTCCTCCATCTCAAACTCTGCCTCCAGTTATTTTGCTTCAGATAAAAGACAGACTTGGCAGCTGTGCTGCTATTCAGTGAACAAAGCCTTTGTCCTGCCAAGATTTCAAGCTCAGAAACAGCTGAACAAGCACTAAGCATGCAGCTTGGGACCAGAAGAGAAAAATACACACCTGAACAACAAACGCAAGGTCCTAATTACAAAGTCAACACTCACTCTGTAGCACAGCCACAGATAACTGGTCAGCTCTCCATAAAATTACCCTTTCCCAAAGGATGAACTGCAGTGAAGCAACTATTTCTCATGTGCTACAAAATTCTCCTTCATCTGATTAGGCCAGAGGCAGGGAAGGAGGTGGGGGCATGGGGAGAAATTCTGCAGAGAGTTTTCATACTTTGGACTTTCCTCTTTGCACTTGTGCACCACTAGAAACGCAAACTGTTCTTATCTCAAACTGGACTGCAGGCAACGACCAGCAAAATCCTGCTTAAAGAACCCAGCCTGTGGTGCTGCATGCCCTAACTCCCCCAGTGACTCTGCTTTGCTGCCTCCAGCCCTGCTCCAGGAAAGCACTGAAGTACATGCCCATTTTACAGGCTGCCTCCTGCTACTGCATAGAACATCTTTCTTTGACAATGGACTACTAAAAAGTGACAGCGAGCAACTTTCTCCCCTCCTCTAAAAGTGGCCATCCTTGCCAAACCAATCATCCTGTACTCTTCTAAGGCCACTCCTCCTGTTTCACCCTCTCGTTGCTACCTTCTCATGTCAGTAGCAAAGAAGATTTGAATGAGTAGCATCAGCAATCCCTAGTGCTGCACAAAGCTGAGAAGAGTAACAACCAGCTGGCCATAACGTGCTGTCTCCTAAACAGATGATTGATTGACCCTGGGCATACTTAGGTCTCTTCTGTGCACACAGTGAAATGAAGCATTGGCAAATCTGTTAACACTCATCACAGGCAGAAATTAACACTGCCAGCACTGAGCATGGGTCTTGCGTGACTCTTGAAAAATGTGATGAGAGACAACAATGAAACGTGCACCATTTAGGATATTTATCAGTGAGAATCTACTAGTGTACATGCAACTCTGACACTGGAGACACTTCTGCTGTATTAATATCCCAGTAGCATGCCTCTTCTCTCCTTACCAATGCATTAAAAAAAACAAGAATAACAGAAATCCCTCTGCTATGAGATCTTGTGGATAACTTGAATACCATTAGCTTCTCACAGAAATAGACCTATGAAATGGTAAGAAAACTTCTAAGGTACCAAATGGAGTTACCAAAGGTCTACATGCAGTTTGTTTCTTAAATGAAAACACGTACCCTGGTGATTTTGCTCTGCATCTTAGCAAAGTACTTTTCTTGTGTCCTAGAAAGCAGCTCTTGTCCGCCTGCGATGGCCAAGATAATGGCATCTGCCATGCGGTTATCATGCAAGCAGAGATCTACTGCGCTCTCAAAGTTACCCGTCAGCAAAGCCTGGGTAATCAAACCATCCACATCTGCAATGAGAGAGGAGTGCATTTCAGGCAGGTACTCATGGGGATGCTCAAGTTAATCTCTAGTCCCACAACACGCTATGGTCACAGACAGATCAGGTGGGGCACTGTCATGTATCACTTACCTTGCTGCAGAGCAAGATGCTGGTATATATATCATGTCTTTCTAAATAACCTCTGAAACAACTATCCTGCCTACAGTGCCAGAAAATGTCAAACCTGAACAGGAGTCAACAGCTTCTGTGTTACTCAAGATCCCCTGGGAGCTTCCGGACAAACAGTGAGGCACTTCATGCCTGATCATGTGGGTTTTACTAATACCAGAAATCACTCAGAGCAGCTGCATTTCAGCAATGGGGTATAGCAGAGCTGCACACTTCCTCACCTTCCCTAAATAAGCTATATTTTCAAGGGTCTTGAGACTGGTGTGCAATGAACGGAGTTACAGTGGCAAGTAATGATAATCATTCACTATCTGTGCAGAAACTGCCTTCTCGCCGGAACACCAATATCAACATCAGTATTTACAAAGTATCAGCACATACAATAAAATCAACATAAAGGTGGTGTTTTGTTTTTTTACCTCCACTAACAGAGATGTTAAATGTCTTCTTTGCAGATCCCAAATCTTCAGTTTCTTGTTTATGGTCTTTTGCCTGCTTAGAAAAAGGAAAAGCATGATTTTTGAGATTATGTAAGCACTTGGAATATACACACACATTAAAAAAAATATGGCTCCTGCACAAGAAGTTAAAGATAGACTTTCAGACTACCAGTCCCCCAAGGCATCATTAGCTTAGAAGGGAAGAATATCCCTGTCACTTGTTAAAACACTGTTTCAGCACAGAATAATCAACTTCCCCTAGTGCCCACACAAAGCTCCAAAGTACATTAAGAAAGGCCTGGGATTAACAAAGGACCTCCAGTGTCTGTAAACATATCATTATAAAACCATAGGTCTGAACATTTTTTAAAATAGATGCCAAGGAGAAAAAAGCACTGGAAGCCCCAGATTTCCAACCACCAGGGAAGGCTTATGCAAGCACAAGCATGCATACCTAGAGATCACAAATATCAGACACCTGGATCCTGCACAGTGACTTACATAAATGCATCCATGCCCATATACACACAGTCAACTCATAGCAAAATGACAGCCACAATTTAAAAAAAAAAAAAAAAAAAAAAAAATCAGAAAGCTTCTCCCCTCCTCTTTCACTTCCAACCACCATCAAGAACAGTCTACCATAATGCTACCTAGGTTTCACTTAGCTCCACACAGATTTTCAGTTCACCCTCAAAACACTCGGCACTAGGCATACATCCTAGTTTAACTAAACAAAAAACGTGAAAACATGCTTAATTTTGCACACAGAGGTCCAGAGTGGTCCATGTGGACTTAAGCATTTTGTACTCAGTACATGAGTGTGCAGTGGACAGAAGCTGTATTTTTTTTAAAACTCGCCCAGAAATCAAGATAGAGAACATTTCCTGCAAGCACTTGGATCCTGGGATTTCAAACAAAACCTTTCAATAATAATAAATAATAATAATAATAATACACCACCAAACTAAACAGACACGAGAGAAATCTCTCTCCACTATCAATTTTCACAGCACAGCTTAAGAAGAAATTGTCCCACAAACTGCCTCTTCTGTCACAAGCCAGTGCACTAGTACATGCAGCACAAGTTCCAGAGGCTGCTGAGAGCACCCTGCTTATATGCTGATCACTAAAATTGTACTTCAGAGGATGAAGGACAGGTACACATTTGACCAAAAACAGATATTCGGGACGGGGAGGTAAGTCTGAAACAAGCTTTACGTTTTGCTTCTGAAAGAAGGCAGCATCTGGAAAGCTCTTTTGCTTTCAGATGATGCACAATGTGTGTCTGGTATCAGTCAAGAGCCTGTTGCGACTGCCACAGGAATTGTGTGCCCATCCAGTTACTTATGGCACTCCCTGACACATCATTTGCAACTTCAGGCCAATCTCACAAATATTCACCACCTGAGCTGCTAGGTCAAGGTCATGTTTGCCTGTGATGTCTATTCTAGAAGAGACATTTGTTATGAGACATCTAATATCTTCATAATTGCATACAACAAAATCCTTACACAGTCAGATACACGTGTCTGCCACTACAGCAACTAATGAGGGAACAAGCAATCAAGCACCTGACCTAAGGAGACAGCTCTGTTTTGCTGCTCTTAACATGCTATCATAGGGAGTCAACAAGTGCACCACTCCAACATGCACAAACCACTGTTCTCATCTTCACAGGCAACAGCAGATGGGCACCAAGCACAGGTTTTAGCCCAAAACTACCTATGTTTGCTGTGCTAACAGCTCCAATTCTAACCTAAAAGGGTGCCTTGAAGGGATGGAGAGCAAAGTAGCCAGCCTGTTCACAAAGCCATACTAGAATTTTCAGTGCTATTAACCTCACATGGACCCATCCCCATATTTGAAACACAGAGCTGAAAACAATGCTGCTCGAATGGACAGAAAGGCACAAAAAGCTGTAGGATCCCAAAGGCAGATATGGAACAGACTGCCTGTGATAAACCTGGCTGAACTGTTGCCACAGACATTTCTAAAGCAGCTAGCAACCAAAGCCCTGATGCTCACTGTTAGGGTGCAAAGGGAATGGATATCACTGTGATGCCAGTGGGAACAATGAAGGGAATTAATACTTCCCAATATCACAGTTGCATCTCTGCAGAGGGTTATGTGCAGAAACAGGGAAGTAATACACTGACAGCTTGGTAATCATCAGCCAGGGATCAGGAAGAAAGGGATAAGAAAAAAAAACGAGAAAGGTACTAGAGTTGTGGAAGCACATCATTTAGTATACATTAGGTACGTATCAGAGTGAAAACTGTGGCAGAAGAAAGTCCTTGGGTCTGGTGCCAACTGGAGTGTTACAAAATGAGCTTGTTCTTCATCTTCATTGCCACAAGAATCCATTCATACAATGGCTGAGGCCAATGAAAAACAAAAAAGTCAAGCAACTTAACAAGAGCCTACATTTTACTTGTTCAACTAACTTCTTGTATTTTCATACATCCTCAGCATTAGGAAAAGCCAACAAAATGGAATACTGTTAGTAATAACCAAGTAAATACACAGGAGGTAAATGGGGTTAGTTTAGAGGGCAACAGATACCTCTCCCAAGAACTGCTCCTCTGTAGCCTGGCCTTCATCCCCCTTGTTCGGCACAGATTGATCAGATTCTGCAGGAGCCTTCAGCAGAGAGAAGATGCCATAAAAATAGAATATCCAGCAGAAGAGGAAGAAATACTTTGCACTACAGAGTATTGCCACCTTCCCAGCAACAACAGTCTGACCCAGACTGCAAAGCACAGAAATGCATTGGCAACATAGACAAAAGTATGACAAACATGGCAGATGGCCTCCATTTCCTTGCTCTTTGTCATTGCACAGTACCTTGTGCTATTTTCATCTTACATGCCTGAAAACATGCAGCAAAACTTTCCCATTAGGCAACTACAGATGACATCTGACACATCTATGGAACAAGAGCAATGCAGTCCCTGTTGTGGACTTAGGCCACTGCAACTACAACAGGCCACGCGTGAACTGTATTTATCCCTCCTGCAGGGAAGCATGATGGGACCACACTCTCAGTCCTGATTTTGTAAAGCCTGGGGAAGCTGCTGCTCTTGCATCCAGCTCTAGCATCCTCAGCACAGGAAAGACATGGACCTGTTGGAGAGGGGCCAGAGGAGGCCACAAAAATTATCAGAGGGCTGGAACAGCTCTAATATGAGGACAGGCTGAGAGAGTTGGGGTTGTTCAGCCTAGAGAAGAGAAGGCTCCAGGGAGACCTTACCGTACCTTTCAGTACCTAAAGGGGCCTATAAGAAAGATGGGTACAGAATTTTTAGCAGGGCCTATAGCAATAGGACAATGTGTGATGGCTTTAAACTAAAGGAGGGGAGACTCATACTAAATATAAGGAAGAAACTTTTTAAAATGAGGGTGGTGAAACATCCCCATCCCTGGAGACATCTCAGGCCAGGCTGGACAGGGCTCTGAGCAACCTGATCTAGTTCATGTCCCCACTCATGGCAGGGGGTTGGCCTAGATGAGCTTTGAAGGTCCCTTCCAACCCAAACTAGTCTATAATTTTATGAAAGCAGCTGCCAGGCAAGGCTCTCCACTACCTCCCAGCAGCACAAATTGCCACATTGGGTGACACACAGGCAGCAAAAAGGTGGAAGGACATCACTTCAGACCCTGAACTAAAATCTGTGACAGTCCTTCATTGGTAAAGTGAATGATAAAAGTCATAATGTTTTTTAAAAAGTACCTTCATCCTACTCAGTGTAGGAACTTGTCATATGCTGGGTTATTTGTGACTCACTTTGTGACAACTACCAAGTGGAAAGAAAAATGATTCTTACTTTGCACATTACTGTGGCATTATAAAACTAAATGCAGATTTGTACACATGTGCTTACCTCTCCCAAGTCATCATCTGCAAGACTCTCTCTATTTATAGCAGATGTAATCTAGAAAACAACCAAGATTTGTTAAGTAAGTGCGCTTTTATTTTAAGGGAGACAGACCTCTCACTGATTTCTCATACAGTAAAAATGGCAAATGTAGCCACCATGTTGTTTGCAGAACAGTTAACACAAAACTAAAGCCATACCCTTTCCCAGCCTGGTGATGGATTTACTGCTAAGCCCTCTGCACCCCAAGCTCCAATGGAAATAAGAGCTGTTCTATGCCTTTAAACCTTTAATTGTTAACTCAAGGGCCTCAAACCTTGCTAGTGCTGCTGGAAACCACAGCAATGAAAATAGTATCAGAGCACGTGGGACAAAACCTTCTGTTTGCTCTGGTTAGGGAAAGTGAAGCAGTGACAATCCCGGTGAAGCTGAGAGCCTATCAGGAAGCTGTGGTTTCAAGTGCAGCAGACACATGGCTGTGGACTAGGATTTTCCAAGTTATGAAGAGTTAAAATGCACAGCTTTTACTCTTCTGCAAAGCAAATTACTCCAGATTCAATCAGGGCCCTCAAAAATGCCAATTTAATGTATGGAATTTAGAATACATGCAGAAAATATTAGTTCCACACCTGAGAGACTGGATTTCCTAATGCTGCTATAAATCATCTACTTCTTTTAGTACTGCAGGTTTTATTTCACCCTGGTAGGCCGTTTTTCACAAAAAGCTCGGCTCAAATTGCTGGAGGTGGTTTTCTCTATTTTTTTTTTTTTTTTTTTAAATCATTAGTTTAAAACAGAAAGGAAAAATCCAGGACTTGACTAGCATACGAGAATCACAGGTTTTAAGATGATAAAAACAAACCTCTACGTTCTTGAAAGCTTATTCCAAGAAGCTGAAGTCTGTAACCCTTTTTTACTTTTCTTATCCTACCAGTAACATGAAAAACAAGCTGCAATTTAGTGAGTTTATCATCTAGGTATCACAAACTTTCAGACAAGCCATTCTATATTGTTCCTTGACATTAAAACCATGAATTCAATTTCAGTGTGGAATGCTTTGCTAAGAAACATCCACATGTAGACATGGCCTCAAAGCTCCTCTCATCTGTTCCTCAGTATTTTGAGCTGCTCAATTCAGCTATGCCCATTTTTCCATCTTCTCCCCATGCACAGGGCTGATCAATCCCAGAGCAACCGCAGCAGCAGCCTGTAATCTGCATGAGGCCATTCCGCAGGACCACCACTAAGTTTCACCTGATTTTCTAATTGCGATCTGCTTTTCAAAAGACAGCATTTCCTTTGTTGTGCTTGCTTTGACTCATGCAATAAAATTTAGAAGCTGAGGACAGACTGCTAGCAAAAACATTATTTTGTCTGTAATCATAATAAGCTTGTCCCAGAGACCATTTAATTCATAACCATAATAATGTTTTTATGGAGCCACTCTTAGAAAATAAAACATTAGTTTGATACAATGAAAATGAGTCAAACATTAAAATTCATTGAATCAGAACTGAAGAAATAAGAGATAGTTCTTGGGTACAGCATTAAAAGCAACAAAAAGCCAAAATGCACAGCAGGTATCTCCATGTAACACAAAGAATCATATTCCAACTTGGAAGAAAGCTCTGGGCTTAAGATGTGCAAGTTGCTTCCTGGTAGTCCAACACTTTGTCTTTCCAAATGTAACCAGGTTTGATCTCTGGTTTCTTTTTTTCTGAATCTGAACAGTGTCTCACACAAAAGAAAGACTATAAGTTTTCAAGGTAGTTAATGAAACCCAGAAGACTGCTTACATGTTTGTTCTTTACAGAAAGCCTAAAACCAGATCAGATGCTGTGAAAATACAGTAGAGGGATGTCATATAACTAAGTTACATGAATAGCTTGAACCAACAAATATCAAAACTTCTCCATGGATAAAGTTTTTAGATCAAACATTGGACAGGTAATGCAGACACGCATATGAAGTCTGTTGCCTGCTTTGAAATTTTCATTGAACATCCATACTGCAAGAATATGACAGAACTAATAAAACACCTAGCAAAGCAAGCTGCTTGCTGTAAGAATTTTGAAGTTATTCAAGGCTTGTTTATCTAAACAAACAAGAGCAGAAGAAGATTTCTAGTGTCTTCAGAACAAGGGAATTCCTTAATTAACAAAAATATTCAAGTCAGCCATGTTTAAAATGAAGCCCCAGCATCACAGCTAACAGTTGTGTTATGGCTACTAGGAGAGCTGCATCACTGACAAATGCTATCTGCTGGGAAACACACTGAAAACAATGTTGTATAAAAATATTTATTGTGCTGAATAGCCTGTGGATACTGGTAATTGCTCTTCCAGTCCCACAGGTAAATGAGTACTCCAACCATACACGGCACAATAAACATTTCAGGCTGTGCTCTACAGACACACCCATCAGCAAAGCATTTAACACAAGCACAGCTTCTGGACACACTTACCTTCTTCCTCAGATCATCTTTCTTATATCCCAAGAGCTCAAGGTATTTAACACGTGAATCTTCTTCAAAGTTCACCTTTAAAAAAACAGAAGTTAAAAAGAATATATTGCAATTAATAATTTTTCATTTTTCCCCTCAATGTCTTTCCACTTGACTGGCACAAATTACCCAGTGAGAGCCAGTGACTGCAGAGACTGAGCATAAGAAAAGAAATGAAACGGTCTTCAGTGACCTGGGCACCCGAGCAAGTAGCAAGCTTTCAATCTGGTTCCAACAGGTGAACAGTCTGCTTGTCCACTCCATTTGCAAACTTTAAAGTGCTCATAATGAGCAGTGAAAAGCACATCTAAAGCTGCCCCAGAGCTTTGTTTCTCCTTACCAGCAGCTCCCTGCACAAAGACATACTGATGGGGGATGACAAAACCACAGGATATCTTCCTCTAAGGCTTGGCTTCTGTCATGATTTCTCACAAACCCTGCCAACCCCTGGCCGTGAAGACACCCTTCTGGTGGGCTACCTCCAACAGCAGGACTTACAGGCACCATTCCCACAGCCTACATTTTTAGTTCCCAGCACCTCTTCTGCTAAAACACCTTAACACTTGCTACATTTTGGCTTTCTGGGTCAGTGGGGCACTCCTGAATTGCTGGCGTCCCATTACCTTTAAGAAGGCCCACACGTTTTTCTCAAAGTCAGCCTTGGCCATGTCGATTTTCTTCTGGCAGTAGCTGACAAAGCCTTCCGACTGCACGGCCTCCTGCAGCTGGTTTGAGCGAGCCAGGAACTCCTTCTCTGTAACAACCTGGCTCACATAGACATGGTGACGCTGCTGCTGCTGCTCAACGGTCGGCTGCTGCTGAGGCTTGGTGTTCTCAAATGTAACCAGCTTGCCTCCAAACTGGAATTGAGATACATGTGCAGTAGGTAAAAATGCAAGTGTACACTGGAGCACATGTGAAAAAGCATGTGCATAAACACATTTATGCACACGATTTTATATAGTGTATATATGCTTATCATCCAAAGGACAAACATTACCAACAAACTCATTGATTTCCTCCCCCCCACCAATATTTCTACGCATTTAGAGAGCTTGCTGGATAAGTGGGTTATTTTTTATTAATAATAAGATTTATGAGCAGAGCTACTCCTGTGCCTGTTTTTTCTCAGGTAAAAGGCTGACCAGAAGCTGAGAACTGGGGCTGTGGGTCTGTACTGTGCTCAGTATAAATGGAGTACCTCATGATATTGCAATGCTATTACCTAAGAATCCTATGCATCACTAAATAAATGCTTAAGCATGACGTGTGGCCTGCTCTTGGCAGGCTGGTTACCAGTTAAAAGCCTACTGAGAGATGGGCAGTAAACTATGTCATCATTTGGAGAGAAGTAAAAAAACAACAGAAGGAAAAAAATTAGAGGGGGTTTATAATATTATTTCATTCTACAGCTCAAAGTTAATTTACAGAGGCCAGTCCAATAAATGAAAAAGCACTACAAGAAGCAAAAATCCTAACCAAGAAAAAGGCTGACAGCTGCCTCCTGGAAAACCAGGATGAGTAAGGCAATAAACAGCATCATAAAATGACACGTCAGTCAGCGGCTAGGCAACATCACTTTTCTTCGGCAAGAGAAAATTGCATCTAATTTGTGCAACAGTTAGTGAATAAGCAGGCATACGATGCAGAAAACTGAACAATATTTTGGTAAAGAAATGCATTGCAAGTGGTCAGGCTTAAATCTCCAGGAGATGCTCAAGAAATGGTCTGTGGTTCTAAAAAATAAGCAAAAGTTGGAACCAAAGATCAGGCAACTGTACTCTCACAAAAAGCAGGGCCTTGTCACCCTCTCACCTGGCTCCTCTGCAGGTCAACCACCCATGGAGGAGCCCAATCCCTATGTGCTGCTACATTCACAGAATAGCTTCAGACCGCATCCAAGTCTCAGATACTTGCCCAGTTTGATCCTGTTCCTCCTTGACAACAGATATTTGTTTACTCTGATATAAGCACTGTACTTACATAAAAGCAAAGCTCTAGTCCCAAACCAGAAAGAAACAAGTGTCCACTGGCAATACAATGCCTCCTTGTTTCTTTTTCCCAAGCATTTTTTTGGTGACTTTTTGCTGGCTTTCTGTTCCAAGCGCCCAGTCTGGAAGCCGCTGCAAGCATCTCTCACCACCATGACAAACAAGTTTTCCCAAGGTGGAGCACAACATTGAACTCTCCTCTTGCTAACGTGTTTTGCAGATGCCACCACTACTCCCTCCCTGCCTGGCAAACCATGCCGAGCCTTGTCTCCTGCTTACCGAGAACGATGCTCCCACAGGTCGGCGGATCCATTTGGGTGGCTTCTTTAGGGGCAAAATGACACTCTGTGGGGCTGTCTGCTGGGGAAGCTGCAAGGGTGGGAGAGGCTGTCCTGTACCAAATGGGTCGAGGTTCCCAAATGAGGATGAAAGCTTCAATAACAAAAGGTGGAAAACACAAAAGTGACATATCTCCAATAAACTAAACAGAAGCATTTATTTGTAGCAGATCAGTACTCCTGCAAAAAGAGCTGCAGACAGCTGCTTCCCATAAGCCCACATTTTTTCCCCACCTCTTTCTGTCCATAGTCTTAAACTGAACATTGCTCAATACCTGATCAACTTGCTTCTGCCTCAAGCCATCTGTGCTGCCTCCCATGATGGAGTAAATGCTGATCCGCCCATCAAATGAAGCTGCAGACAAGACAGCAGGGTTCCTGGGACACCACTGGATATCAAAGCACCACTGTGTGTTTGTGGGCAACTCATACAGCACCTGAGCAGCAAAAACAAATCCAACAAATCAGGACTTCCATGCATCACCCCATCCAACAGCAGTAATTCTTCTGCCCTGAGACTGGTCTGCTCTTTTTGCTGCCCGTCGGCCTCCATGTCACTGTACACACTAACAGTGGGTAAACCCTGAGAACTGTCAAACAGGAGATTACCACGTATCACTGCTTAGTTTCCTTCTCCTATTAAATCTTCTGTCTAATCCACACAGCACAAACCATGCAGGCAGGGTGTGTCTGTGCTGCATGTGCAGCTATCTATCTGTTCTACTGCAAGTGGTGAGTTGCTGCTGGTGTTCATGCTAGCCCTCGCAGAGCTCATCATGGTATCTCTACACACTACACAGAGACATGCCCAAGTAAGCCTGTTTTTGCAGGACAGCTGGAAAAGTTAAAACCTGCACTCAGGGCAGATGTCTTCTCCTGCCCTGGAACAGACAAGCCCAACACTGCAGCAGACATGTAACCATAAACTCAGAGAAACTCTTCTTTGCTTGTCTCTCAAATTTGTTGCTCAAAGAGCAAAACACTAACTACCTCTCTCTGTCTCCCAGGAAACCATGGTGCGTTTTTTGTTTGTTTGTGGTTTGTTTTGGTTTGGTTTTGTTGTTGTTTATTAATTTTAAATAAAACCATGTAGTATGATTCATCCAAATTTAAAGCCTTCCTAACAGCACTGGATCCAGCACACAGATAAATTATTTAGCACCCCACAGCTTTTTGTACTTTTGGGCTGATATCTGAATTTTAGAAACAGTTCTCACTCTGTCCTCCAGGATTATTGCCCACTGCAGGCAAGGAGCCCTCCAGTGTGCCTGAAGTCCTTCTTGTGGTCTAGGGGCAAGCACTCAAAGTTGTATGAGAAAAGAGTCTGCGTCCCCTTTGAAAGGTAGCCCCAAGCCCAAAAGGACAGGGTAGGAACACATCCAAGTGGCTTTCACCCATCTGCCACTATTGTGTCCCTTATAATGAGGTCTCTACCTCACTACTCAGCTGGAGAGCAGCAGCAGGGACAAACACACGAGATCAGCAATACTAGGAAGGAATCCTGCAGCACCAGAACAAGCTCAGAAGGCACACATACCCAACACAAGCATGCAGGACAGGGAGAAACACCCCACAGAAGCGTAATTTCAAGGAATGCAAACACACCAACAATTGCTTTGCATGTGCCACTGTGTCACCTCTGAACAGGATTTTTTAAAGTGGTGTGTGTACAATACCTCGCCTGTGTTAGGGTTGGAGCAGAGAATTTTAGCATCCTTCCCACAGCTAAGCAGCAGCTCTGAATCCGCCATACTCCAAGCAATGGCCAATATACCCCTGTGTCACAATCAGAAAGAGTTCAGTGTAAATGCAAAATGGTGATAGATAAAGTATATTTATAAGTTGAGTTTCTACATTAGCTGAGTTTTCTACCTCAAAATGCCCTCTTCACTCCTTACTCTTAAAAAAGATGAACTTTTTCAATGTTATCAGCCTTTACTTATTGAAATGGATGCTTTGTTTTCTGCATGAGGAAGTATAAAGGTGCAGCCATTGTATCTGAGAGATAAATGCAGTCACACAAGAGAACCTGGACACCATTGTAACAAACTGGTCTGCGTGCAGTATCATTACCTACAAGTTTGCACACTGTATGTTAAGATTGGTGACTATGAAGTTTTTCACCTTTTTATTAGCAGGGCATTCATGTCAGAACTACTGGCAGTAGTTTTGGTAGAAGTCACAACACGGTCATTTTCTCTCCTTAAATCTGGTGCAGGTTTTGGGCAATAAGGAAAGTTTCACTAATGAGCAGGGATCAAAATTTAACAAAATCTTTCTTTTTACCCAAATTTAAGGCATTTAGGGGACTAGAGGAGCAGAGAAGCTTTGCATGTCCACATGTGAGGATGTGCCCAGACATGTCTTCGGTCCGTTATTCAGTCAAAGTCAAGTACTACTAACTCTTTGCACCTTGGCTCCCTCTTCTCGAAAAGCACAGGAACAAATTTACAACTTCAGTGTTTCGGCAGGAGGGTGCTTTATATTCTGGGTCCTGTTCCCTTTAAACCAGACAATTCTTTCAGGACACGGGGGTGGCTAGTCAGCAAGTAAGCATATAACACTGTCTGCTGCTGGAATCACCACCTCCCAGCTGCGCCTTGACAGGGAACTAATCAAGAAGTGAGACATACAAACTGGTGGAATGCAATCACCAAGAGCATAAACACCACAGAGCAGCAGGTTACAAAAGACTCATACCTGGTATGGCTTTCCAGAACACGAAGCGGCGAGGAGGCAAATCTTAGGTCCCACATCTGAATCACAGGCAACCTATCATCCTCTGAGGCCAAAACCATCTGGGTAGCGACATCAGGGTGCCAGGCCAGGCCCGAGCAGTGCATCTGAGGGACAACATTGCGCCACAGCACAAAATAACTAAGGAGCACTAAAGGACAAAAGACAACTAGCCTAAAGAGGTCTACATGCATGGTAAAAGCACTGCTGCGAGGAAATTTGAAGCTGTGTTTCTGGGCATTATTTCTGACTGCATTCAGATTGAGATATTCTCCTCGTTTCCACGAGTGGGGAGACTTGCAGTTCATTTCCCAAGGTCCTCTCAAAGAGATAACTTTGTGCTGTCTTGTTCATAATCCTATGAATCCCCCTGTACATTTATCTCTAAAAGTTTTACTGATGAAAGCCATTGTTAGGCAGAGGTTATTGTCAGGTGAACACTGTATTGCTAGACTACAATATGATGAAGATAGACTACTGTGCTGCTATGTTAGGTAACAAATACATAAAGCATTGAGAGTTACACAGTTTATCAGAATAAGAGTGCAGTGACCAGGTAGCTGCTTCTCAAGCACCCATTTGCAAGTTTCATTTTCAACTCTTACCACATCTTCAGAATTTGTTATAGCAATTTCCCATTAAAAATATACAGAATTGTCCAAATATGTCACTCTCCACAAGTTCAGCAGGCTCCTTTCTACATTTACACTGTCTGAGGAACAAGTGTGGTGGTTGTAACTACGCAAAGCCATGTCCCCTGTAACCTCCTCAATGGCAACACTCCTCTGCAGTGCTTTGCATATACACAGCCTTGCAGGAAAAAGCATTAGCTGTTTAGCACAGAGAAGGCACCAGTATCTTTATGTCACTTCAGAACGGGTGCTATAAGCAGTCCCTGCACACCAAGAGGCCCCCATACCTCTCCCCAAGCATCTGTGGGGCCGCGCAAGAGTCAACTCACCCGGTTATTGTGGTCACTGACTTTGATAATGGGTTCATTCTTCCGGAGATCCCACACAGTAGCTCGGCCACTTGGGCTGGCGGATGCCAGAATATGCTGGACTTGCCTGTTCCAGGCGATGCAGCTGATGTCCTCAAGTGGCTATTGCACACACAGAACAGCCTATCACAACCTTTCCAAAGGGAGGACTCAAAACCTGTTACTTCCAGGCTATGCAAAATAACAAATCTGCAAGGAGACTCACCCTGAGTACCGTGTGTGTTCTGGTTTCCTATGTAGGGTAGAACACCTGAAAACCCCGATTTATAAGCTGCTAGCATTTCTCTGTAATATCTGCATTTTCTGCTTTACAATCTGATACATCAGTTACTTAAAGAAGACTACGCACAACTGTCTTCAAGAACAGAAAACTACTCCATGGAAGTAGATCCAGGTATATGAACTCTACCTTTGCCTTGGTTGATTAGGTTTTGACTTACCAAAAAAAAAAAAAAAAAAAGTATTTGCTTGGAGAAATTCAGTGGGGATTTTTTATTGCCTGCCCTCTGCACAGTTTTAGTCCTAGAATTAAAAGCTATGTTAACCTAGTCCTTGTTGCACTATTATTTCCAGTTGTCATTGACCATAAGGACTAAAAGATTGCCCAGCCAAAAAAGTTATTATTAGACATAAAAAAATACTATACAGAGGTCTTTAATTAAGGTGTCCTTCCAAAAGCCTACATCATAATAAACAAGTCAAACTAAACAAAGTATCCAAACCCACAGAGTTTTAGGCTAAAAATCTTTGAACTTCTACTTTGACTACTTCTCATCCCATTTCCTCACTTTGTCATAATCAAATTATTATGCAGTAACAAACCTATCTTCCAGTAACCACAAACTTACTGTGCAATTATGTAACAGCTACAGAAATGTACATGCATTGAAACAACAACTTCTCATTCTGTCTCCTTCGCAAGGTACAAAGGACAAAAGACTGTTGTTCTTCTCCATACATCATCTTTAAGAGCCAGAGGCTAAACACTGGCCCTAAGCAGAGCAATCAAACACTCTCTGAAAATCATGAAGGTAACTACCAAACCTACCGCCTCATCTTCTGACTTCTCAGTAGCTGCTTTTTACGTTCTTGTTTTCCTGAATCTATACCTTCACAATCTTCAGACCCATGCACGCAGTGAAACATGCAGAGAAAAACTAGAAGACGCTCAGCCTGCATATAATTGTTATAGGTATTTAAAAAGTGGTGCAACCTGAGCGACTCTGCTTGTTATTACTCATTGCTTGATAAAATGCAATATTTCTCAAATACTAAAGGGCTACTTCAGCTTCCCCTGGCCAAACAGATTTGGACCTGTGCATTCTCGCACTTACAGGCACAGCAGCAAACCATGCTCCAGGGGCTAGGAAAGCAACAGCATCCAGTCATGCTTGTATGGAGTTGGGCAAAAAAATCACAGAAATAAAGCATGGGGAAATAGTGTTGTCACAATGGACTTCCTTCCAGAAGCATTCACTGAAGGACACCTATGCAGCCACTCCAAGAGAGCTGTCCTTCAGGGACACAAGCTCCTGCCATATGCTTTCGGTCACGGACATATCTCAAGGAGAAAAATATTTGAAACCCCACAGTGTAATAAGCGTATTACACAAATTAAGTACTAACAGAAGGCCTCTTTTTGCTGGCCTTCGGGACAGCCACTGGAGAACAACATGCAGGAACATATTCTTCTTTTATTTTGATACAGAGAGATCTGTTGTACCACTCCTTAAGCACTGTATCTTATGTTGCCAGAAATGCAGCTCGCAACTAACAAACAATTACCTGCTACCCCAGTTAGACTTCAAAAGGCTTTTCCCCACCTTGAAATAGGCTTAATACTGTAGGTTTCAATGAGCTCTCAGCATCAGTCATGTGCATATTTTTTGTTAGCCTGCTCTGCAATATTTAACAAATACAAATCTGATACCTGTGTCTTCACTCCTGGTGTCATTGGTGTGGCAAAATTGTTCAAGTCCCAGATATAGATTTCAGACTCATTAGCACCAGAGGCTACCAGATTAGTCTGTAAGACACATCAATTGATGTTAAGAGTATTTTCAGCATCAGCTTTCACAGCCTTAGTTGCTGGGAGTATCAGATCCACAGCACTAGACTGATTCCCCTCCTATCAGCTCAGGATATAGCCTTTGGCTCACAGAGAATAGCTTAGGGTAAAAAAAGCAAGGGTTATTTTGAAGCTATAGGTAAGACTGAGTTAATTTAAAAAATCCATACGCGGCACCACCACACTGGGATACCAAAACCAAAATTCCTGTTTTGTGGAGTGCTCTTGCACTGCACAACAAACATCCATGAAGAGGCTGCGGGGGTACAACCACAGATGCAAGTGGAAAGCAGAGACACTTTTGAGAGGAGGCAGAAGTGGTGCTGCAGCTATTGGTGCCACAGTGCTCTGCTGCCAGCAGACTAGGGGAGGTTCAGGTTGGACATTAGGAAAAGGTTCTTCATCCAGAGGGTTGTAGAGCACTGGAACAGGCTCCTCAGGGAGGTATTCAAGGCCTCATGCCTGGCAGTGTTCAAGAAGCAATTCGACAATGCCCCCAGATACATGGTGTGAATTTTGGGGTGTCAAAGTCCAAGCAGGGCAACAGGTGCCAAGGGCACCGAGCGCCCTTTTATCACATCCCATGGATGGTGACAAGCAAGTTCCAACTTCGTAACGGACAGAAAGGGAAAGGAGACAATTCAGAGAAGACACAATGAACAAAGGGCAGCCTTGCTGAAAGCAAGTGTGCAAAGACAGAAGTGCTATTTAGGAAACAAATTCAGCTGAATTCTCATGCAGCTGGTGGTGACAAGGAAAAACCAGTCCACTGTATCTAGAAGGAAGTAAGTGCTCATTAGTGATGGAGGAAAGCTTGTTAGTTTTGAGAGCTCTTCTGCTCAAGAGGCCACGTCACCACATTTCCTGTTCAGTCTCCTCTTTCCAAGTAACAATACTGAGAAGTCTTTAACACAGATCCTACCCAGACCTCAAAGGAGATACTTAAAATCTGGTGTCACTGGAAGCACAAGTGATAGCAGGTAAATACGCCCAGTGTAATGAGAACATTGGCACAATACACAGGAGCTAAAAACGGAGACTGGCTAAAAACACCACAGAAAAACATGTCTACATATAAGCTCAAGTAAAAAGACCCATTAAATTAGCAACATAAACTGACGAGGGGAAGCAATGAACCAGACACCTTGAATTCTTTCATCCTGAAATGCCAGTAACAGTACAGGATTTTCCTACTAAGTACACACAGACACTCAAACACCAAATTTCATTCACGCTTTTCAGAGGCAGGGAAAGGGACAGTTATAAGTTAAGACAGGCCACTCATTTATGACAGCATGTGATGAAAAACAGCATAAAACCAACCTGAAACATGTTGACGTCGAGCGCTCTTACTGGTCCCGTGTGCTTGTCTTTCTGGGCAATTATGACTTCAGTGTCTCCAGCTATGATTTTGGCTGGGTCGTAGAGAATTATGTTCCCATTTTCGCCCCCAGCAATCAGGACTCCAGAGACTCTCTCAGCCGAGGTCATGCTGTGTGGCCCCCAGATCAGCTTGTGGTACCTGTAAGACACAAAGGTGCCCACAGTCTACAACCATGCACCCCATTTTGCTCAGCACAGCTAAAGCCTCCAGACTGCTGCTAAAAGACAGAAAAGCACTGCCTGCATTTCTCCTTAAGGATCAGTCTTTCTATTAGGTTGGTGCAAAAGCAATTGCTGTTTTGAACCGTGAATTTTAAATCTTTATAACTAGGCTCAAACACATCTTGGCTAATTAAAACAGGAATCATTACAATTAACACATTTTTGCCAATGAGAAATAAGTTTATTCCTGTATCTTAAAAAGCCGTGCTTCAGGATTTCACAAACTCTTGGAAAGCATTTTCTGCATCCTGCTGGTTGTGGAAGCATTCTCTCTACCAAAAGATGTCAAGATGCTTGAGGAAGTGGTAGTCAGTTGGTGAGAGGTCAGGTGAATATGGTGGATGAGGCCGAACTTCGTAGCCCAATTTGTTCAACTTTTGAAGGGCTGGTTGCACAATGCACAGTTGGGTGGTGTTGTGAAGAACCAGGCCCTTTCTGTTGACCAGTGTGGGCTGAAGGCATTGCAGTTTTTGGCACTCAATTTGCTGAGCAGACTTGTCAGATGCGATGGTTTTGCCAGGATTCAGAAAGCTGTAGTGAATCAGAGCAGCAGCAGGGCACCAGTGACTGTGACCTTTTTTGATGCAAGTTTGGCTTTGGGAAGATATTTGGAGGTTGTTCTTGGTCCAACTACTGAGCTGGTCATCGCCCGTTGTTGTATAAGTCCACTTTTTGTCACATGTCACAATCTGATCAAGAAATGGTTTGTCATTGTTGCACAGAAAAAGAGAAAACAACATTTCAAAACAACGTTTTTGATTTTTGATCAGCTCATGAGGCATCCACTTATCAAGCTCTTTCACCTTGCCAATTCGCTACAAACGCCAAATGACCGTAGAATGGTTTGAGTTATTCGGCGGCTTCTCGTGTAGTTGTTAGAGCATCAGCTTCAATGACGGCTCTCAGCTGGTCACTGTCACCTTCTGATGCCTGGCCACTACACTCTTGTCTTCTTTGCAAAACTTCTTGAACCACCACTGCACTGTATGTTCGTTAGCAGTTCCCGGGCCAAATGCGTTGTCAATGTTGTGAGTTATCTCCACTGCTATACGACACATTTTGAACTTGAATAAGAAAATAGCACAATTTGGTTTTTGTCTAACATAATTTTAATAGTATTAAATAAATATAAAATAAACAGCAAGTAATAAGTCAATAGCAAAAAAAGATAAAGCAAGGAAAGCGCGCTAGAACGATGTATAACAACCACATTTAAAAGTCTATTCCAATACCAAACAGCAAATTTCAACAATAAAAAACTGCAATTACTTTTGCGCCAAACTAATACTTACAACCCCTTCCATCAAAAACACACTATGTCCCAATTCTGCTCGTCATCAAGATGCAAGCTCACAACAGTACAACTGATAACCTCCACATCTCTCATCTCCTGGCTGCAAAATCAGATAAATGCTCCCAACTGCACATGATTTTGAGCTCGCCTTTACAAAACAATAGCAGGAATCAAAATAAGAACTGTAAGCCAAACCAACCACAGCCTGGAGGTAAACATCTGATATTTGTGAGCAACATTTCAAATAAGAGAGAAATGAAGTATTTTCAAACCATTGTGTCCATCTGCAAATACTTACATTTCCTTCAACTCTACAAACTTGCTGCATAAGCAGAACAGAATTCCTGTGTATTCAGCCATGCAAATAAGGACTTTTTTTCTACACAAATGACGTGCTGTCACATATCACCTCTTACACAAGCAGAAAGCAAATCTACACTGAATACATGGTGGCAAGGAATTGCTTTCATGGCATTCACCGGGTTATTATTAATCTTTTCCTTATCTCTAGACAACCTTCAGATAATTTCTCTAAAACCCAGCATGATAAAATACATACTGCAGAAAGCTAGACAAAGAGCAGATGCTGGGTGAGAAATGCTATGACCGTCAAGCAGTTCAGCTTCAGTGTTCAGTCTCCCAGTACAGCGTTCAGATTACACTGGTGGTTCACCAAAGAACAATGCTATAAACAGAAACTGGTCTTTATTATCAGACAGATCCTTTTCCTGGGTATGATTTTTACACTTCTGCACATAACTATGAAAGGTTATGAGAAACAGAGTGACTGACAGGGTTGTCTGGGTACTAGCATTACACCACCAGCAAGATTCAACCGGTCTTAAGACAAGAATCCAAACAGAAGGAAGAAAACAACGAAGATCAAAAACCAGAATTAACTTGCCTCTTTCATTCAATTACTTTCCTCTTGCCCTTTGCTCTTTCCAAGATAAAGTTTAGCTCTATAAAAGCAGCATAAAACTTTCCATGGGAAGACAACTAACAAAGCTTGTTGCAGGATTTATCTTTTGTGGGTTTAATCACCTGGCCACTTTCATTTGCTGCAAACCAAAATAAAGCCTGACATATCCATTGCTAGTTGAGGCATTTCTTCTTAGCTTTAATAATAATAAAAAAATCCTTAACCTCATTTGTAATGCATTTTCTGGGCAAAACCAAATGCTTGTGCTGCTCACTGAAGGAAGCATTTCAAAGGAGTGCTACATCCTGGCTAGAGGGAATGTTTTTTGAAATTCAGTAAGCAAATACCACTTGGCAAGCCTCAAAAAATATCATTGTTAAAACAAGGCTGAACGAGGAAATCTGGAAAGATCACACACCCCATCTTTCTCTCAGCAGGTTAGTAAAGAGTGTCAACATCAGCACTGCCCATAGTGCAGAGACCGTGGCTGTTCCTCACAAGTACTAAAAAAGCAAATAACTGCAGGGCAGGGACTGGGAGCTGCTCTGCTCTGCCAGCCCCACAACTCATCGCAACAAAACTGCCACAGCACCAAGCCAGCAGCCTCACACCTCGTACTTTGTCTGGCAAAAGCTGCTGTAGCCGTATTTTACCCAAATCAGGAGAGGATCCCTAAGCAAGGTAACAATCTTATTGTGTGCGAATACACAAAATTGCAACTCCTTCAAATTTGTTTATAGGCAAACTCAACACCTATGAAACCAGCAAAATGCTTTTGGTCAAGAACTTCAGGAAACAGCTGCAGGTCCTTAGGTCTTGAACTTACAGCTTTAGAAGGGATAATACAAAGACTCAAATCCAAGTAAATTCTATTCATGCCATGCCAGAGATGGAGGAGATGGCAGTTGTTTCTCTAGATGTGTCAAATTCTCACTTGGACATCCTGGCAAAGTGCTCTAATTGCCTGCACCTCCAGTCATGCTGTTTTGGATCATCAGGGGAAAGAGTGGTTATGCTGACACTGTACATGGTATGAAAAAGTAGCAGATCCAATCTAACAGTAACGAAAACATTCTCCTTCTCTACCCACAGAAACATCCTGCACTTCCATCTATGTTGTTTCCGCTCACCCACAATGAGCAGCAGTCACTGGACCAGCTACCAGAGAGCCGCTCCAAGTGTTGCCAAGATGGAAACACTGATGCTAATGATATTTATTTGGACAAGCGCATGGTAAGGAACTACGAGCTAAGTGGAGTTGTGCAGTGGGGAACGTGGCTTCTCAGCTGCGGTGCAAAATATGATAGGACACACATAACATGGACCAGTTTAGTTCTGTCGCAGGAGTCTCCCTGAAATAGCTAAATGAAAACACAATAGGGAAACACAGAAAATTGCAAGTGCATTTTGACAATTTCTCATTTTCTTCTTTTCTCTGCAGTATCCCAGAGGCTCCTCAACAAAGAAGGTCAGCATATGTATTCACACCTACCAGCCAATGTCAGATCTTTTAGGTTACGTCAGAGCACAAGCTGCTTGCAACTTTTCAGAGTCCAAACTCACCGCCTTCACAATCCCACCTCAGCGTCCCACAACATTAGTGGCACACCTTCACCCTTCAGCACTGAACTTCTGCTCCTCTCCTTAACAACTGCAAACCTCATGAAGTGGCCTTTCCACATGCAGCATATATAACAGTCCCACAGCCACTGTTCTTCCCTTACAAGCCCTCTGCTCACCTATGAGAGGATGAGAAAGTGGCACAGGACTTCATAGCCAGTGAAGGGTCCGATAAGTCCAGCTCAAATATTTCTAGAGAAGCACTTGTACTGAAGGTTGCATCCAGCTGCTGAGCTGATGTACCTGCAAAGGAACATGCCTGGCAGTGAGAAAGCCATGCTATACAAAAGAACAACTGCAGAAGCAGCACAAGAAAGGGCACAAAAACCATCACCCCTGCATAAACAGACCCTGAGATGGGGTCAAGTTTCCATTTCTGTTATTTAGAAGTAGTTCTACAAAACTCTCCTGCCCATGGTTCCCCCTTTCGGGGGGTCTCTTAACCAACAGGAACAGGAAAAGCTTTGGGCAAGTGCCTCTATCTCCCTGATGATGCACAGAAAAAGTTCAGGTTAGCTATTAGGAAACATTTCCTCCTGGAAAGGGTTGTCAGGCACTGGAACAGGCTGCCCAGGGAAGTGGTGGAATTATCATGCCTGGAGGTGTTTAAAAGACACGTAGATGAGGTTCTGAGAAACATGGTTTAGTGCCAAAGTTAGGTTATGTTTAGACACAATGATCTTGAGGGTCTCTTCCAACCTAAATGATTCTATGAAAATAACCAAAGTTACAAACAAGCAGCAATAGACCTTTAGGACTGCTGTCACCTTACCCTGGCAGAAAAGAGGACGCTTGCTGTCGCCCACGGAATGCAAAGTGTGTCTTCCACACACACGCACCCCAGCTGGACAATTCTACCCAAAGCACTGCACCACTCAGCCCGCTCGAGCCTTCAGGACACTGAACAAACTCCTGCGACTCGCAACCATGACCTCTTCAGGGCAGCTGCCATGCATAGCCCGAGGCCCAGCTTAGCACATCCTTCCCAGGGACTCACCTGTGGCCAGGTAAATGGGGTGCTGCTGGGCGGGGCTCCATGCCTGCATGGCGGTGCGGTCAATCTCCTTCAGCTTCATTTTTGCTGGAAAAGAAAAAAAACTAGAAAAATAATGTTTAAACGGGGGAAGGAGAAGAAAACGGGCAGCGAGGGCTGGCGCGCGACCCGCCGTTCCCAACAGACCGGTCCCAGTTCGCTGGGAACGGCGTGTCGCGCGCCGGTCGCCCCGTCAACCGCCACCTACGCCCCGTTTCTGACAGAAACTGAAAGGAAAAACGGTGGAAAATGACTTTTTTTTTTTTCGCCGCCCGCCTCACCTTCGCGTCCCCAGCGCTCACCCGCTCCCCGGCCCGCTCCAACGTGGCAGCCGCGGCACCGCCTCCCCCGCCGCCGGTTTCCGGGCACACCCCGCGCCTTCCGGCGGCGGGGGAGCGGGACCCCGCCCGGCCCTGGGCGGGAAAGGAGCCTGGGGGTGTGGGGGTGGCGAAGACACCTCCTTCTGCAGGATCCTCGGGGCAGGAACAGCAATGGAGCCTGGGGAAGAGCGAAAGAGGCGTTAGGGGCTGCCGCCCCGCTGAGGTTTAGACGAGGCGGGGGAAAGGGGCGTGGAGCACGAGGGTGCTCCGGGGCCGCCTGTCATCCTCAGCTCAACAGCAGTAATCACGCCGTGGTCATGATGTGAACAGCAGTGAGGCTCATCATCGGACAGGGGCCAGGCGCATCAGCGAAGGAACCCCTCCGCCTTTCGGGGACAGCCCGGGGGGCGCCGTGACTCGTGGCTGGGGAGCTTCGGATGCGGCCCCTGACCCACCTCTCACGGCAGCCAAAGCACAGCTCCGCTGCTGGCTCCTGCCGCTAGGTCCAGCGGCCGCTCAGCGGGCAGATGCCGCGGCGGGCGCTGCCCCGGCCCCATAGCGCGGCCTCGCCTTCTGCGAAGCCGAGCGCCCGCATACAGCGGTGCCCCCGCGGGGCATGGCTCAGCCGCACTCCGCTATGCCGCCCCACCACCGCGCAGCGCAGAAAGGAAACCCGCCCCTTCCGCCCCCGCTATATATAGGGACTGGAAGCGCCGCTCCCATTGGCTGCAAGGATCGCCCTTTATCACTGGCTGCCTCTGCTGCCACCGCCGCAGCCGGTTCGCTTAGTTGTGTTCCCGTTCCTACCTCTGTTGACGTCACACCGAGGCGGAAGTACAGCAGTGCCACACAGCCGGCTGCCGCGCCTAATGAGCAGCAGCCTCCCACGGGAAGGGTTTGGGGTTGTGGCTTGCCAGCCAACGGAACAGAGGGAGCCGGCAGCGCGGGCGGTGCGGTAGCCAATGGGCGGGCACGCCGCGGGGAGGGGCGTGGCGGCGGGTCGCGGCGGTTGCTGCGGGGTCCGCCATGACACGGAGCTGCTCGGCGCTGGGCTGCACTGCCCGCGACACCGGGCGGAGCCGGGAGCGCGGCATCTCCTTCCACCAGTGAGTGTGGCCGTCCCCCGCGGCGGCCCTGCGGCCCGGTGCGGGCGGGGCGGGGAGCTCCGGCCCTCCCTCGCTGCCCTCTCTCTGTCTGCCACAGGTTCCCGGTGGACGCGGCGCAGCGCCGCGAGTGGATCCGCGCCGTGAACCGGGTGGACCCGCGGAGCCGCCAGGCGTGGCGGCCCGGGCCCGGGGCCATCCTCTGTTCCCGACATTTCGCCGAGACCGACTTCGAGCGCTACGGGCTGCGGCGGAAGCTGCGGCGGGGGGCTGTGCCCTCCCGCTTCCCCCGCCCGGTGCGTTGCGAGTTAGCGGCCGCGCTCCCCTCCCCGCCCACCGCCGCCCCGGGCTCTGACCTCCCCTCTCCCTCCCCTGCCAGGAGCCGCCGGGCGAGGGCCGAAGGAGCGGGCTCGCCGCTCAGGCCCCGAAGCAGCCTCTCCCCTGCGCCCCCGCTGGGGACCACACCTATAGCCTGAAGGGGCAGCCAGCGACGGGCGGGGAGGCGCGGCCGCCACTCGAGGCCCCGCAGCTCCCGGCGGGCGGGAAATACGGCCCCGCGCAGCGGTCCAGCGCGGTGCTGAGCATCCTCCGGGAGCTGGCGGAGAAGCGGCAGCTTTCCCAGGAAACCGTGAGTTTGCTGCAGGCCCAGTTTCCAGGTACTGCTGGGGGCGTTGGCCGAGGCAGAGTGTTCCAGGGTCCGTTATTGATGGATTCGTGTGGCTTTATGGGATCAGCGAACCCTGTTTGTTAGGCTCCTAGGTGTAATGGTGAAACGCAGAGGCTTGGCAGTTTGTAGGGCTGCAGTGCACCATTCAATCTTGCAAGGAATTAAAATCTGGAAAAAAATAATTACTTGAGTAATTGCTGCAGTGCTCAGGTCAGACCTGTAACCAGGGCTGTTATATCAAACCGTGCCACCATTCAGTTGAGAGATAACTCTGGAATAGAGCAGATTTAACCAGGAAAACCTTGTCATTTGCACTTTCCAGAAGTGAGGTCTGTTAACATGAATAATATAACCTGAAGAAGCCATTTCCAGTTGCAGAGTCAACTATAGACTAATGGCTTCTCTCTTGTTACGTCAATTGATAAGCAGCACCCACATGCAAGACAGAGTCTTTACTCAAAACTGTAAAATTTGACATTAAATAGGAAGGAGAAAGACCTGTTGTGGGCTTGGCCTCAGACAACGGGGTAGGACACACACTCCCTGTCCCCGGGAGGAGGAGGGGCGTGGTGACAGCTGTACAGGCTTCAGGTCTGTATGGTTCCAGAGGCAGCCCTACAGCCTTGTATTCGGTGATGTATTTGTATTATGCATCCCTCTGTTATCAGCTATTTATTCACTTCACTAAAGCTGACCTATATTTTTTTTTAAGCAGATTTGCCTTGCGAGTCACACAGCTGGAGGCAGATGGCAGAATACTCACCAGAAATGAGGCAATTTGCTTGTGTTCTCCACCTCTACCATAATAAGGCCTATGATTATCTACGGAAGATTCTTCCTGTGCCTCATCCTTCAAGTCTGACAAAGCAAGTTTTTATTCATACATTTCTGAATGCATTTCCAAGTATCCGTCTAGAAATAGGTATAGCAGATCCATCCTGAAAACATTCAGTGGCAGCAGTTTTTCCCTCCTTTGTTTTAGTAACAGGAGAAGGGGAAGCATACATCAAGGAATGTTGATACCCCTCATCTCAGAGAGCTGCTACGTGTTCATGCATGTGGGTCACAGTATAAGAATAACACATTCCTTACATTAACAATTTTGAAGGAAAACTTTGAGACTGTTTTCTGGAAGTGAGAGGAGACAAGAAGGGAATATGAAAAAAGTCAAGGACTGCATAAAGCAGATAGACAGGACTTTTGATTTTTCTTACCTTGCCTCACAAGGACTGTGGAAAGTTAGTGAATCTGGACAAGCGTCTGTTCCAAAGGTAAAGAAGGAAAGTACTTCTGTATCACACAACTCAGTTGTGTAACTCAGTGAAAGTAATTGCATAGGCTGAGAATTTATTATGTGAAGTACTGTTGGACACATTAACAAGGAGAGAAGTTGTAACAGCGCACAAAACAAAAACTGAATTAACTCTCCTCTTACAGGTTTTGAGTCTTAAATTTCTGTATCACAGTTGGAAGATGCACAACATATACATATGTTCTCCGTGCCAGCCTGGGGGGATTTCAGACAACTTCCTCCAAAGAATCTGCTCAAAGGGGTGCCAGGAGGTGATGGGCAGAGAGTAGATCGAGGAGAGGAGCATTCCCCATGGGCTGCCAAGGCTTTTGCATCTTCACAACTGGATTAACATGTCCAATGGGGAGAAAGCCTGTTGGAGGGAGAGCAGCCTGGTGTTCCTGGCGCTCTGCATAGCCCGATTTGCAATTTTTTTTTTTTTTTTTTTCCTCTCTTGTCCCGATCTTCTGTACATTGGAGAGGTAGGAAGCTACTTTGTTATTTCACTCCACAGTCAGTACATTTTGCTTGGCTTCCTATCACTAGTGCGTGAGAAAAGAAACTTGGACTATGCACTAAGACAGGCAGGGCTGGTTGCTTTATTGTCTGTTGCTTAGCCTGCTCTGCAGCACCAGACATGGCTGACCATGTCCTAAGTGGTAAAAGGTGCCAGCTGTTGCCTCAGTTTTCTCAGAATCACATGTCCTAATCTCATCCTCCCTTCCTTTCCAGTTGGCTGTCTAATAATGAGGCTGCTGCAGGCTTCAGCAACAACATTTTCCTCTGCCTTCAGGAAAAAGTGGAGAGAGGGGAACATGCCTACCGTTACTGTGCTCTGATGGTACAGGACATGTCCCTGCAGAAGCAGCAGGAGTGGGACCCGCAGACCCAGTGCCTAACAGGCTTTGTTGACTTGGGAGCAGGCGTCCTTGATGCCGATGAAGCTCCGTTGGCCTCGGATGCGATAATCCTCATGGCAGTTGGCCTCTCAAGTCCATGGAGCGCTCCCCTTGGCTACTTTTTTGTGAACAGCACAACTGGTCACCTACTTGCTCAGCTGCTTCGTCAGACCATCAATAAGCTGAACAACATCGGCATCGTGGTCCTAGCTGTGACATCAGGTGCCTCCGCTCATGGTGCTGAGACTGCCAGAGCTCTGGGGATCAGGATGGATCCTGAAAGGATCTACTGCACTTTTCACCACCCACCCGGCTCTGCTCACGGCATCACGTACTTCTTTGACATTTGGCATACACTCCAGCTGATCCAGAATGCGCTGCAGTGCTTTCAAAAGATAGAGTGGCTTGGTGACACTGTGCAGTGGCAGCACGTGGTGGAGCTGGCAGCTTTGCAGGAGGAGAGAGTGTTAGAGCCATGCACACCCAGGTCCGGCAGACCTGGGACTGAGGAGAGTTACTACCTAAAGGTCAACCTCGCTACCCCGTTGTTCAGCGAGGGTGTTGCTGACGCACTGGAACACCTCCAGAAGCTGGGTCTGGCCTCATTCCGCAACTGCGCTGGTACTGTCAAGTTTGTGCGATTGATGAGCCGTCTCTGTGAGGTATTTTATGGCAGATATCCCTATGGAAGGGAACTAAAGGGGCCTTTGCTAGCTGGAAATTATGCCAAAATAAACCGCCTCTTTAATGATGCCAAGAGCTGCTTTATCACCTTAATGGACTCTATGGGAAGATACATTATTAAGAGCAAACGCAAACTAGGATTTCTGAGTTTCCTCCTCAATGCCGAAAGCTTCAAGTGGCTTTACACCAACTACGCATGTCCAGAAGGCACTCCTTCCCACCACCTCCTGACCTACATCTTCAGCCTCGACCCACTGCAGCTGTTTCTCAGGGCACTCAGGCAAACCTGCGGTAGCAGTGGGAACCCTTCCTGTGCTGCTTTCCAGGCTGCTTATCACAAACTGCTGGCCAGCTGCAGCCTGGCACTGGGCTCCCCACAAAGCAGTGGCTCAGGCAATATGAGCTCTTTGGATATTTCCCCATTTCATAGAAGAGATCTGACCCTTGGCAGCATTCGTGCTCAGTATAACCCAGCTCGTGGGCGGACACTGGCAGCAGAGTACCCCTGTTGTGCAGGGTTTCTTTTGCAAGGCTCTGCACTGAGCAATGCACTGACAGACCTATCGCTGCATGCACAGAGCATCGCCTGCACCGCGGGCTTTGTTGCTGAGCAATTAGCCTCTGACTTGCACTGTGAGGCTTGTCTTGCTGCCCTCTTTGAGTCAGACGAGAGCAGGGGAAGATGCGGGTCAGTGCTCTACATAAAAAAGTTAGGTGGAGTGAGTCTTCCCTCAGCAAGCGTGCACCACATAACAAGCATTTCGGAACAAGTCCTAAAACAGTATGGCAAATTAGGAGATGGTGACAAAAACTCCAAGGTGTGGCATTTGTCTCTAGAACAAAAAATCTTCCAGGAGTTTCTGGGACAAAGTCACCTCTTCCCCACCCTCACAAACCACTTACTTGATGGGGAGTTATGCATCAACAATCACTACACAATCTTAGTGAAGGAAATAATGCGATGTTACTTAAACATCAGAATAAACCATGCCAAACACCTGAACTTAAAAGACCGTTGTGGAAGGCACAGATGGAAGAGACTGAAGGGAAAGGATTTGTTTCCATTGGCACTGGGTAGCTGTCAGTCAAGCCAAATCCACACAGGGCTCTGAGTCTTCATTGCTGGTACAAAGATGCAAGTCCCCTCCTGAGGATCAGCAATGGCCAGATTCAGGCAATATCTGTGAGCAAACAATGTGGTGTCTTCCCATTATTTGCCTGGCAAAACTAGTGTTGATAAGCAGTGATACCTTGAGCTACTGCAGTCTGATCAGTTTGGCTGAGCAAAGCAAGGAATTTCACCTGGTTGTGTGTTCCATCTCACAAAGCTGCACAGCAGCCACGTATTTTGTGTGCCTCACTTGGCAGGTCAGGATGAGCAGTGGATGCTCAAGATACCAGAGAGAAAGGGATGCTGCAGGGCATCCCCTGCAGGTGCTGGGTGGTTTAGTGCCACAAGTGGTCTTGCCAGGAGAATACTGATGCGTCCTCGACAGGGTGGTGGGATTATACATGCTGGCAGTTTGATTTCACCAAATCAGATCTGCTTTAAAAAATGGAGACAAGAAAGCTGACAGAGCTTTTACTTAAAAAGGAAAATAAAGAGATGAAAAGCAAATAGCACTCCAGTTGTACACACTCCTACATGTTTAAGTCTAGATCCAGGGTGGGGACACACTACAATATCAAAGTGCACCTGTAAACCCCCATATTTTACACGCGAGGCAGTGGATACTAAGCAAGAAGTGTTTTTCACTGAAAGCAAGAGGACAATGCAGAGGCTGTTGAGCCCAGAAGCACCCAGGGGCACTCACACTCTGCTCTCTGGGCAGGAGTCCCAGGCACCAGCATGGGGGTGTGCTGCAGCAGGGCAAGAGTTTCAGGTCCCATCACATTTTTCAGCGTTTATAATTCCACAATTGTGACCAAGCGATTTTCTGGCGCACTTATTTTCCAGGTATCTTTTGGACACTGCTTTCTCTTCCCCACAACTCCTGGTCACTCACACATTCACTATCTCTCTCTGGAACACCCTCACTCTTCCTAGCAGCATGCCCACCCTGAGGTCCATACAAACCCACTCTTTAAGTCACTCTGAGCATCTTGTTCCTTCTCTCTGTCCTCTGCTGCAGCCTAAGGTAACCAACAGCCTTCTCTCGGGGCAGCTGGTGTGCTAGCAGGGAAGAGCGAAGTCCAGTAACATATTTCATTTGCTCAACATCCTAACAATGTTTCTAAGACTCCCTGAGCATTAACCATATGCTACCTTCATCAAGCTACTCAAGAAAGCCGAATATAGAAATCAGATGCACAAAAATAAAGCCAGGTTTTACTATGCGGAAACAAACCAGAAGCTCTCTTGACTTGTGCTTCTTAATGCAACCAACTAATCCAGCTTTGCAAGAGATACTCACAAGCCTCCTCCCCAAGAAAGACATAAAAAGACACCAATGCCACAAGAAAACAGTGCAACTAGCAAGCAGTCTAAGGCTCTTGACAAACCTTTGCCTCCAAGTTTTGCTCGAGTCCTCTGTGTGGCATCCGGCTGTCTTCAAGGGTGCTGCAGAACAGCCCAACAGTGCAGCCTTGTGTGTCTTTCCACTCAATCTGAGCCTCTCGTGTCTGGCCAGGGCACATACAACAACACTGCTTTAAAAAAAGAGAAATTATCATGTGGGCTCAGCTACCTGGTGCCAGATAGGTTGACACGATTTGGCCATTTATGAACTGTGTCACAAGGTGCCATGGACTGCTGTGCATGGCAGTACTCCAGTAACCATGGGTCTGTCTCCAGTAGGATTCAGACTCGGACTGAAAAACCAAGCCACCAGAAGTGGGCCTAGTGTTAGCAGATTCATTTTGACATTTCAGTGAAAATCTTTTGTGTATATTTGTCAGTGCTGAAGGAAAGGAGTGCAAAAAATAATCGTATTTACAGAATAGTATAAACGTTTATTTTTCTTTGTGATTTATCTGACTGTTTTGTTTTTACAATATAGAAAAGTGTATTCTTTGAATAGGTCTAGTAAATATAAATTTATTTTTTCTACTTTCAGATGTAAACAGAACTAGAAAATGAACCCTTGCCCCATTCCCAATTATTTTTAATCTAACTGGATGAACTTGACTGTAAGTCTTGTCCAGCAGTTTGATGCAAATGGCTAAGGGAAGTACAAAAACCAATTCACACTTATTACACCAAGGAAAGGGGAGAGAGGAGTCCAAGCTTAATATTGGAGAAAGCTTGTTCAAAACAAAATAGAAGAACTAAGAGCATTTGATTGCACCTTCAAAGTCTTTACAAGCAAAATATTCTCAAGCAATGCCATCATACATAATTACAACTGTAATCTAAATTTCACAAGTGTTTTTGCACACTATATAAATACACATCACAGAAGGTGCAATTTAGGGTAAGACACAGAATATATACAAAATTAACATGGATTGAAGTCTAAACAGAAGAAGGCATATTGCAATCTGTTTGAAAAATAACATAAGTAGGTATTACTTTATTCACTTACACTAATTTACATTTATACAAATCTTACCAGACATACTATATTAGATCACTAGAAGTAAACTGAATAGCCGCACTATCTACATGTAAGGTTACCGCACTGACTTTTTAGTAAATCCAAGTCCTAATTATGAAAAAAAATGGCATTTATTTACATGAGAGGTGGATTTCCTTTTCAGAGATTTGCACAAATATGCTTGTTATTTATGCTCAGGGAGATGGCAATAGTGAACAGGGCCCTTCAGATAATGACTGCCATGACAAACCTGGTCTGCAACAGCTACCCAGCGGCCTGACACCACTGCCTCCCAGGCTCTTCACACCCCCGAGTCATTTCAAGGAGGCACCAGAGAGAAGGGTTGACGAGAAAGGGCCTCCTGCTCAGTACACAGGACTGTGGGGTGAAGACGGGAGCAGAAGCTTTCTCCCATCCTATTGTCGTCACACATGTAGGCACTTAGTTCTGCTGCTGGTTTGCTTAGCCCCTACCTTTCCCCAGCATGGCCATGCAAGAAAACCTGGAGGAAGAACTCTGATGCATTTCTCTGTATTTACAGTTCTACACAAGGAATACAAAATCCGTTTTGGAAAAACCTAGCTGTCTCATTCAGGCAGTAGTGAGACAAGTAATAAAAATGCCTGTGATCAAGCATGGTTATTGACATTCATGGTAGTTAAGTAATCTACCAGGTTAATTTTCCAAATGTGTTCCACTATAAAAAATGTGATCTCAGATTGCCTGTAACAAATACTGGAAAAAAAAAATCCCCTGCCCTAGTCCACACACAGCTGTAGCTGATTGATTCCCCCCCACCCTTCTGCCTTTTGTAAAAGATTCTGTGCATCTGTCTGGTAGCAATCCTGATTCTGTGCTAGCATCCTCTCTGATCAAAGCTCTCACAGTCATTCTGAACAACACTAAAAAAAGACCAAGTAAATTGCCAACATGCAGAGAAGCAGCATTGTGAAGACCCGAAACCAGGCTGAACATGATCCCTACCTGCCTTTGCAAATCGATTCAGATGCAGATTGTCTTGAGTCCTCTCATTAAGACAACTGTGGTCCCACTGTCTCCCATGACCTCAGCTTCCTGGCCTTAAACACTCCAGGTTACAGCTTGGTCCTAGAAAACACAGTGGGCTGCACAGCCCTACCTTCAGCGAGGGATTAGGCTGCCACAGACGTCTGAACACCAAGTTTCACCTAAGCAACAGCACCCACCTGCTGCACGCTCAATTAACTCAGGCACAGTCCAGCATTGTGGCATGGCTGCTCTTCCTCACTTTTGACAACAGGCCACTGTCTTAACCTTCAAGTTCCAGCTTAGAAAACACCTGAGCCCTCAGCCATAATCCTATCAAAAGATTCCCATTAATTCCATTGGCCTCTAAACACTTGGGGCCTCATTCCCATGATATTTTCTGCCACTTGCCCAATGGAAAACTGCAAACAACCCCTCCTGTATTATTGCCTCTGTATTTCACACTGCTCTGTGCACTAAACGAACATGCTGTATCAGGTCCTAAATACAAGTACTACCTTCCATTTTGATGCTCATTTTTACACGCTTCCTTTCAGGACTCTCTTGGATACACTGATACCTTCGTATTATGGGCCTGTCACCAAAAGTGTCTGACATCACCTGGGTCTTATTGTATGCACAAACTGATGCAACTCCATTCACTGTAAATAATATATATTATAATAAATTATATATGCCATTCAGGCCATTATTCTGGGGAGAAAGGGGAGAACACACCTAATTTTTAAGAAACTCAAGGTAAAAGCTGTACATTGGGAAGAAAAATTGACCTTTAGGCATCACCTTAAGTAGAAGAGGATTTAGCTAAGATTTAAAAGTCTTTACATCTTGTTATAAAAGATTTTCTTGTTTCAATCTTATGCAGGTCAATTTACAACAAGCACCAAATTAACAAATACTATTAAATCCTCTATGCCAAACCAAAGTGTCCCTGTGCCTTAAGTGTTCTGTTCAGTCCGCTTCATTGTGGCTCATGTGCACGAGTCAGCAGTTCATGGCACAAGGGTCACTTTTGGACTTCCCTGCAGAGTTAATAACTCTCATCAAACAGCGTCCAAACTCCTCCAGGATCATGCGCTCTGCTGCAGCTTTCGACTTGCCCATCTTCTCCGCTTGCTCTGCCTGTGCAAGAAGGCATTCGCACGTGGCATCAGCTACCTCCTTGGTAACAAATGTAAAGGGCAGCCTGAAAAAAACCAAAACACAACAAAAATCCACTCAGT
The DNA here is from genome assembly GCF_036013475.1 of Columba livia. Lineage (NCBI taxonomy): Eukaryota > Metazoa > Chordata > Aves > Columbiformes > Columbidae > Columba > Columba livia. The sequence goes on from NC_088605.1 coordinate 53,705,674, forward strand.
CCCAGCAAAAACACACAATACACCTAACTCCAGGGCTGGGCAACTTTTTAGTACGAGGACTCATGAGATTTCATCTGTCCTGTGGCTTCCAAGTGCCTTTAGACAACCAACAGGGAACAAATAAGCCACAGTTACAGTCCAGTGAACTGGTGGGCCACTGTGCTTTGGTGCCTGCCTCCATTCATGTACATTTGGAAATAGACTCTGAAATTCCCAGGTACATAGAACAATTCTCCAGCTTTTACTCTAAGGGCAGCTCAAGGATTACATCCTCTCAGTAAATGCTTGCTGTGAGCACCTGGCAACCATGAGAAGACAATGCTCTGTTACATACTTGAACACAGCCAAGTTTGGCATACCCTAGGTTCCATAGAAAACACGGCTGCATGAACAAAAGGTTCCACTCATCTGAGTGTTCCTGCTCCTACAACTTATGCAGATAACATTCAAAGGTGACAGGGACATACATGTTAGAAGCAACTGAATCAGGTGCTGCATTAACTTACTTTCCCCCACCACTGCTGAGTGCTGGTGTTGGCCTTGTCAGCAGATCTGAGATCTGGGAAGATAACTTGGTCTTTGCGGCTGTCTGCTGCTGGACCCTAACTTCTGCAGCATCTGCTAAATGCATCAATGTCTTTCGCTCTGGGCTTTCTTCAAAATTTTTACAGCCAATGCATTTGCATATGGAAGAACACATGATTTTTGCCTGAAAGAAGCAAACAAAATGTAAGAAACCTGTTGCAACTTTTACTCCCTTTATGACAAGCCACAACCAAATGATCTTATTTTCATCTGTTATCAATTAGCCACTAGAAGAAATCTCCAAGTAGTAGTTTTCTCTCTAAATTCTCACCTCAAACTGAAATGTCTTCCCAGAATGTATACTTGAATCAAATGCAAATCAATCATTTCCCACTCATCCATTTCTTCACCAACCTACTGGTTTCAGTGGAAATAAGGTGGTTGAGCTATGAGAAAGGTCAGTCTGCCACTGTTTCTACATCCACAGACTGATCAGTTAGCTGATGCAACTACCATAACTTTTGCCTTTGTCTTCCACAGGCGTGTTCTACCCGAGTCCTCTGAGGGACTTGCTGCAATAGATTTCTTTAGGAAATACTGATCTGCAGTAAAGGACAAATCTGAGCCTTAGTTTAAAGTTGCTACATGGTTTAAAATTAACCTTTACAACAGAAATGATCAATTTTGCACATACATGGTTTTCTACATGCAAAATGCTGGAGGAAGAGATAAACTGAAAAAATCATAGCAATATGAAGACTAGACAAAGCAAATCTGAGAAGCTGCAGCACTAAAGGGAAAAAGTCAGTATCCTTAAGGTAACACATCATACCTCATAACATTCGCAGTAGTTTTTGAGACATCCTGAGCGTTTACAGTTACACCCTTTGCTGTGTCTCCGATCTGATTCTCCTTCCTTTCCTTTCCCTATTTTGGGCTTAAAGGCTTCAGGGTTTCTGTCAAGGCAGGCCTGTCAATGCAGACCCAAAAGATCAGTCACTGCGTGCGGGGAGCAGAACTTAGAGGTACAATAAAAGAACTTAAGCCTTCCACATGTAGGAGGAGATCAGGGAATTAATTATACACCCACTTCTGCCCCACACCATAGCTTCAGAAGGCACAAGCTATACAGCTTTCATTCCAGCTGTCTTTGGAGACAAACCAAAAGGTCAGCTGTCCCAATGTAATGCTCCGTATGAGCATATGAAAATCTGTGCAAATGGGAACATGCTCTTCAACTTCAGAAGTGGGGGAGCAAGAGAAAAGAAAGAAAACCACCATCACCACCACCACCCAACCAACCAAAAAGCACAAACAAAAGAAGACCCTTCACCTTTATTGCTTTTTGCCTATCATTTTCATGGTCCAGGTTGTTATAACAATTTGTACAGTTGCAGTTATTGCAGAATTCACCGTTTGCAAAACAATCACAATACCTGAAACAGAAGATGCAGAAGGGATTTTAAAACATGACAATTACATTGTTGTTATTACTGATGGCAGTAGCAGAAGTTCCTAGTCTGGCAATATGCACATGCAACAGTAAGGGTAAGGGCAACCCTATGCTCAACTCCACGTGTACAAGTGGTATAAGCCTCATTGCAAAGCCTAAATCCTCTAGAGCAGGTCTAGCTGCAGTCTAAAGATACAGGTATAGCTCAAGGGTGTCTGTCTGAACTGATTCACATAGCTCAAAATCCCATAGCAGCAAGAGAAACTAATGAGACTTTTTTCTATGGTGACTCCTAGGTGGCTGACCCAGACATCTCATGGGCCATCCTGCCATAGCCACATCGTAGTCAGTTCAAGTCAGCCTTCAGGAGCTTTCCTACAGCCAAAAAAAGGGCAAGCAATTGTAGTGCCAATCAACAGGAAAGCTAATACATCAAAGAGACTTTTTTGTTTGTTTTGCCCATAAGCCATTTGCAGCTATGAACAGAGGCAGAGTTCGCCAAAACAGTGATGGAAGAATAGAAAAGGACTAACAAGCAGTGCACCTCATAGGCTTTGAAGCACAGGTAACTAGGGGAAAGGATCTGCATGGGGATAAAGCTGTAGTTAAAGGATTTTTAATAGGACAAGTATGTGAATAAAAAGCAGCAAAACATTGTCAGGAAAGCAAATCACATTGCCACGCCTCTTAAATACCTCTGCTACCTCCTACCAAAACCAGCATCCCACCACCCCACAGGCATGATGCATGATAGAACCACATTCATTCCCAGCTCAAACATGGTTTTGGGCCATGACAAACTCTGGCAGGTTTTCAGTGCTTCCAGTACCACCTCCCAGCTATAGCTGGTGGAAATTGCAGATCCTCTTAGCTGTTTTTCAGATCCTGCTGGAAGTGTGTGTTCATTTTTAGGAGCCTAAACCCCCTGCAAGACTGGCTTCCTGTGGCTTGCCCTGGGAACACTACAGGACCTAGATTAGGGTTGCCCTGGAGCCCATGACAACCCTCCAATCTGGTCAAATTGCATTTTGGTGATTTTTAGCATCCTGAGTGGTCCCAGGGACAAGCTACAACCTGTAATAGCTGTCTTTTCTGTTCTGTTTAAAATTCAGTAGTGGAATGGTCCTGGTTTCCAAAACAAACAGTGCTGGTATGAACCCAGTGGATCAGTGAGCAAATAACTTGTCTAGGTTCTTCTTTGAGGAATAGACTATATGTCTACCTCCAACATTTGGGAAAAAGCAACTCCCATTTCAGACAGGAAAATGTTTTACTAATGAAAAGGCACATTTGCCAGAGTGAATTAGACATTTGCTCTGCACCAATGCCTAGCCACTTAAAGGTATAATTAGAGTAACTCACAAGAAAAATTTCTTTGAAAATAGCATTCTGAAGGTGCAACGCATCACCAGCATTGCCATTGTTCCCCCAGAATTTCTAGAGCATTCAGGTGTCAAAGCATCTAACTTATTTTGGCACTATGAAATCAGTCATGTATGTTGTAAATAGTTTGAAGAAACAGCTACATGTCTTCCCGTTTACCATGTGTCTGGTGCAACAGACAATTTGAGTCTAGGAAGGCACAGAACACACCTCCCCACACAGAGTGGCATGTGTCACATGAAAAGAAACCCAAGTTGAAAAGTTTAAACACACTTAACTTGGGTTCAGATACTGCTGCATCACTTTCCCTTAGCACACCATTGATTTCCTCTTCATAGACAATGATTCAGGGAACCACAGGTAAATTTCAGTATCTCCTCTTCATATTGTCCCAGAAATGGGTAAACTGACTTTGCTTCAAGTTAAAAACCCCCACCATTTCCTCTATTTAAAGTGCTTTTATGTCAAATTGTTACAAAAACACTGAGTGGAAAAGCAAAATATCTCATGAGGATGAGCAAGACTCAGACCTATCAGTGAAGAATCACTTGTTTATTCAATCATTAAGAAAAGATGCACAGCCTATTTTCTCTAAATTACTTGATACAGCATGGCATTACTGATGGATGCCCTTCAAAGTATAGATGACCACCAATGATACCATGGGATGTCATCTCACTCACACCACCACCACAACTCCATCTGCTGAGCAGAATTGGCTCCACCATGCACAAGGCTACGAGCTTAGAAATCTATAAAATGTGAGGGAGTATATAGCTCATTTGAATTGCAAAATAGCATAGGCACTGCATCATCTCCACCAATATCAACAGCAAGCTTAAATCAGCATCTAGATATAATATTTCTGACATAAGTAAAAACATTGTATTTTGATTCTTAGCATAAATTTGTGATGTCAAAAATAAGGCTTAAAACCAAAAAATCACCAACCAGAAAACCAAGCTGTACTTACAATTTCAAACATAGAGACTTAGTACAATTGCAGGGCTTCCTGGGGCGGTTTGCAGATTCAGAAGAAATTATTCTGTGGGGGAGAAAATAAGTGCATTTATATACACATTTATGAGTTTCTTCCTATTTTACTTTCAAGTAAGTGGCTCATAAACAAACTTCAAAAAAAGCATTATATTCCTCTTGCATTAGGTTTTTGGCTGACTGCGTTTAAGTACCTATTATATATAGTGCCTTTCCAGTATAGAAAGGCCTGGGTTATCTGCTGTAAATCTGGCTGCATGCCTAAAGTAGAAATGAGGCTTAAAGCTAGAGGAAGTACCATAACCAAAACCTGGAATCAGAAAACATCTCCAGAACTCCCTATATGCAGAAGGACTAGATCCAACCAAAGTTCACACAACATGATTGTGCCTTTCCTTTTCTTCTATTTGGATTAAAAAAAACACCTCCGAAATAACAGGAAAGCAAGCCAAAAGATGGCATTCAGTTTATAGATAAATTTTATATCAGACACAGGCTTTAACTGCTCTGAAAACTTGGGTTTTGTGTCACTAACCGCTTTTCATGAGATTCATTCCATCCCTATCCAGCAATTTCTGCACATAATACCAGGGAGATGAAATCAAATCCATTTGTTTCAATAGCTGCATCTGGATTTGGGATTAGTTTGCAGCAACAAAAATCACCTTGGCATTTACAATTTCCAGCAAACAATAACACAAAAGGAGTGTGCAGAACAACTAAGTCTGCTGGGTTGGTGAAGGAAAAAGAAAACAAACAAAACCACCAAAAAACAAACGACACCACACACGTTAGCCATTATTTTCATCCTTAAATAAAAAATACAGGACTGAAAAAACCCAAAGCCTCCTATCAGGACCGATTTTGGGCTTTAGTTTAATTTTGATGTTTGGCTAGATTTCTGCATGTGCTAAACATTCTCCTCTTATATCATCCAGCACCTCTTCCACGCGATGTTAAAAAATACTTGAGGCCTACAGATACCGGTGTGCATGCAAAATGAAGAATGAGCAACAGGGAGCTTTCAGGTCATCTTCCTGCTATAAAAGTTCAAAAAACAGAAAGGAAAACATAGCTTTCATCAAGAGACTGGCTCAACTGTTAGACAGATCCACATTGTTTATTCAGAGATAATAACCACACCACAGTATACTTAATTTTCTTGGAAAACCCCCCAAACCAAACCCTAACACCTCAGTCCCCACCCTTCCTTATAATGAGAAGATGCTCATTCAGCAGGTGGTGCATTGTGTGGTTTTGTTGTTTGTTTGTTTGTTTTTTTAATCTCTTTGCAAAACACTCACCCATTGAATGGTAGCCGTGCTTGGGACTGGATACTAGATGTCCCTGTAAAGCCAGTGTTGCTTGCTATAGACACATAGGATGATTGCTGTAGCTAACAAAACAAAAAGGTTAATATGTAACATAAAAGAAATTAAAGTATCCACAAAAGGATTTATAGCTAGTCTTTTAATTAGCTTTCCAGATATTGTTATAAAAATAATACGCTTGTAAGCACAGTTTTAGAAATTTGCAGAACTTAGACCAGTAACCTCCTGCCTCCAGACTTTGCAATAAAAGTTTATTTTAGATGATATTTTTCTTCTCTATTACAGTATGCACAACCATACAGATAACACAGAAACTATACACATTAACATTCAGATATCAAACAGTTCCAGCTCCTAAACACGTGCTCATTTCCTCACTTTTCCTAAGAAACCCTGTCCCCAATAGAGCAGGATCGCTTCCCGCACAAATTACTTTAGTAGCTTCCTTAATACACAAGCCACTTATTACAGAATTAATTAAATGCAAGTAAAGTGATTTACATTCTAACTTCACTGCAGACTTGGACCAACAGTTTGTTTTTCTCATAAAAAACAAACAAAACCTCCTAAGAAACTGCCAAACAACACTGGTTTTGGCTACCTTTTTTGGATTACCTACACATAGCCATTTTCTCCTGCTGGGACAGGTTCTGAAGATAGATTGGAACATAACAAGATACAGACCTAGTGGGGCCGGCTCAAAGGGGACAGATTGTGTCTGGAACCCAAAGCCTTTGAGAAGAGTTCCAACAAATGGTATTATTTACTTTAAGGTCAGATTTGTAGAAGTGGACTGGAAGGACATGGTATGAGTCTTTAGGGACAAACTGCAGTTGTGACAAAACCAAAAGGGAACCAGAAATGAGGCTGGTGCTACTAATGTCATGAGCTGACAGGATCTTTCTTTGTACAGACTGGCTGGTCGGCCTTCAGCAGAACATTTCATTTATTATCCTTTTCACTCTCAATGTTGGTCAGATCTTGGCAAAAAGTAAAAACCTAATCCCTAGACCTGGGTTGGGGAGCAAGAATGTTTAACAGGCAGGTAGTTACATTCCACAACAGCAATATTGCCTTATTTATCTCTGGATTAACGCCATACCTGTGTGACATACTGAGCTGGAAGGACTGCATAGCCGACGTTTCCTGTGCCAGGTGCTGGTGCCAGTACAGTGCCTGGTGGGAGGTTGGTGAGGTTGGGCTGTATCTGTGGCAGTGGAGTGGCTGGCATTATAAGTCTTTGTTGGGGCTGACTTGTAGTAACTATCTGGGAAGTTGGGTTGATTGGTTTGGGAACCACCTGGAAATAAAAGAGTTGTTTATGAAATCACTGCTTTGTTGATTCAGAATGCACTTTTATTAATAGAACAATTCATTATGGTGTTGAAAGCAGACTTTTTTCTTCATCCAAAGTCAGTCAGGAATATGCCTTTTACATTTAGCTCACCTGTTTCACAGTCTGTGCTGGCACTATGGGAACAGACATCCGCACTGGGGTTGCGTTCACCACCACTGGCTTTGCTGGTATCAGGAAACAATGTCACAGTAACACACATTATTCAAAGTCCACAGTTGAGTCTTCCAGACTTTCACATGCGCAAAACACAAAGATACTTAATACTGTAACTATACACTGAGATTAACTGGCTGAACTCATGACACATAACACTTATGTCTAAATAACACCTTTGTAAACAGGTATTTGCACAAGAGTATGTCCACACATTTCACAGCAATGGTTTAAAAACCAGATTGGGTGCAGAGATCCTCTGGACACTGGATTTCCCTTAGCAAAAGGAGAATACAAAAATCACAGCTTGGTTTGAAATCTTTTATTCCATCACAGCTCTAGAAAGCATGGACAGAAACAAGGAGAAACATTTGGTGCATTTAACATGCAAGGATCTTCATGTTGCAGGAGTTTTGGCAATATGTTTGTGGGCTGCTCTGGCTTCACACTTTTCATACAGTGGATGTGAGACTTGACCTAAGTCAGCCACAAAGCTGGTAAACTAGGGAAAAGCAACCTAAACTGCTCCAAGGATTCAGGCCCAACTACAGAGCAATTTGACACAGAGAAGCAATTCCACACAAAACTGGAGGTAACACTAGAACATACCACCTTTCAAAAATCTGTGCAAGTCTATCACAAAACCAAGTGTGCCTGGCCGTATTGAAAGATCTGTTATGTGCTCATTTTAATTCTTACAAAACAAACAAGAAAACAAAACAAAACAAAAAACCCAAACAAACAAACAAAACCCAAAACAACCTTATTTCAGACAAAACATTAGTACCCATACTTACCCTGTTGAAGAGGCTGTGTATTTGTACTGGGATTTTGACTGGCCGATTGGGTTGAACTATTGGCTGTTGTAGCAGTAACAAGTCTGACATAATGAAACTTGCTTCCAGGTACCTGAATCTGCTGAACATTAGGTGCAGTTGCCAAGGGAATAATTGTCTTAAATTGAGATGCACCCACTCCGCCTACTGTAATGGTCTGTACTGCTGATTTCACAGCCTGTTAAGCCAAAACAGAGAGCACAAAGTTATTTGTACAAAGGCAAAAAAAAATCATCATGTTTATTCCTCTATTTGTTTCTGAGCAACTCCTTAATCCATGTGTATCCTCAAGAAGCCGTGTTTATGCTTTCAAAAGTAAAACAGATGTGAAGAGATTAAATGCCTCTCAACAGCTCAGAGCAAAGCAAACTCAGTTCCATTTTCAATGCTTTACACCAAACACCTGAGTAAACTAATATTTGCAGGAGTGGTTTGGTCCACTTCCTCAGAGACAAAGTCTGCTGAGTAACACTTCAGTTGCCCACAGAGAACATAGCTTAGTTTGTATGTAAAAATTGAGCAATGAACAAACCTAGAAATATTCCTACTAATTTAAACATGGGGCAAGAACTCCTTGCAGAACTGTTCATGCTTGGACTGTGGCATGATTTATCTCTGTGTGTACAGGTCCACGCTGTTAAGACTGTGATTAATATGCAGAATTCACTGTGCAACCCCTGACGAGGAAATGGAACAGAGTTTATAATAGCTGAAGACATAAGAAAGGACAAGCTGAGAAAAGAAAGCAGAAAGAACAATGAAGAGTAGCAAAACAAATGTAATAAGAAAAAAAGCAAAAATGGGAAAGAAGGAGAATTCATCAGATCTGCGCTGCCTCACAGCTAGGGTAATGATATACCCAGAATTCGCAAGACTTCATCTTTCCAATTTCTCTCGAACTACAAAATGATAACAAGTAAATGTTTATTTTATTTATGCACATAAGTATATTTTTTTAAATAATGGTCCCCTTTTCCAGCCTTCCTCATCACCTCAAATCTTTGTTTATTCCTTCTCTTTCTCCTGCCATCTAACTTCATTTGGAGCTCAGCTTTTTATTCTCAGTATCTTGATATTAAACATATAATTGTCATTAAGTTTTAGTATTAAATTTGGTTGACAACATGATGTGACTATTTATTAGAACATTTTACCAGCTCTCCAGCTTTCAGCAGCTACAGGGCTGCAATCTGAAATTGCATATGTTTTACTAAAAATATAAACCCAGTCTTTTCAATAAGGTGTTTTGTTGTTGTTGTTGTTTTTTGTTTGTTTGTTTTTTAAGTACACTGAAACCTCAACAACTCAGAGCAATTCAAAATAGGCACTATTTGCAAGCACAGTTACAGCGTAAATATTATCACAGGGAGACCAGCATGGACAAAGTTCCCTCTAGCACACAAATTAGTGTCTGCCATCCAAGGACAACTGGGAAAAACGTACAATTCAAGTCACAGTTCTTCAAAGGGCATGTTCTTGAGCCGAGTGAAGAGACAGGTGAAACCGTGTGGTTTCAGACAGCTTTGGATCAGAACTGAATACATATAACACACACGTATCTCTGTTTTGTCACTTATGGTGTTTCCAATAGTCTTAACCTTTTAACAACTGTTTTAAAAAGACAACTTTGCCAGTTTCACTCTGAAGAAAAAAAAAAACCACAAGACACCTCAAATCATGTTAGCATCCATGTATTTGTATCATCATTCCAGTTATCACCTGTATCATTAAGATGAGACTGGCAAAACCTGTCCGAGTCTCTGGTCTTGTGCTGTACATGCAACTGCGTCCACTCCCTACTATATCCACTCAGGTTACTTACGCTCGTACACAACCCCTTCATGCTTACCAAAAACAGGAATACAGGTTTTAAGACAGAAAAAGATTCATCTGATTACAAAAGAGGAATAAAACAAGAACTGCAGAGGTGTTTTGTGTTGTCATTTATTAATGCAAATCAGTTTATCAAAGCTATTATGGAAAACCCTGATATTTTTCTAGAAGTGGGACAAAAAGAAATCAGTAATTTCTAATTCTGTAGGTCTCAGGCCACAGTGTCTTGCTTATGCAGACCTCTACCACAAGAATACAAACTCCATTGTTGGAAACCTCAAATACCTGTAAAGCAGCCCTACTCAGTGGCACAGAAACACTGGTAGAAGAGACAGAACCACCCAAAGAACTCTTACTCATATCAAAGGAAGCCTTTCAGATGACTTGGGAGATTCAACATACAGAGATGAGAACTATGGGGCTTTCCAGGTTGGAAAGCTGCTTTCTAACCACACGCCCTTGTACTCGCTTGCAATGGTTTGCATCCCTTGACTGCAGAAGCACATGCTCCTCAGGACAACGCTTTTGCCAATTAAGCAAACACTACTACAAGAACACATTGGGACTGACCACTGCCAATTTGCAGTTCAGCACTCCAGTTTCCTGCAAGTGATGAGACGAGATGGAGACACGCTAGAAGACAAAGGAAAGTCAGGCTGTACCTGGGCAGTTGTGTGGTTGACTACGGGCTTCCCAGGGGAGGAGGGCGCTGACTGCTGCACTGTGAGGATCTGCTGTCCTAATGCTACATTCAGTGGGACGCCCACCGTCTTCTGGGGGGAGTTGGGAGGCTGCGAAGCCACTGACACCACTGTTAGCTGCTTGGCAAAACAAAGAAGCAGTTTAAATCTCTGCAAAGCATAGAAGACCCTGTACATATGCATGCCCTTCCTCATGGAAGTACAGTTCTCCACAGGTAGAGTTCTTCCTGTGAACAAGGGTGCTGTATTTAATCACAAGTCACATGGGTCCAACCATGCAACAGCAGCACACAAACAAGTTTTTTAACGAGAATCTTCAAGGCACTGCTGGTTTCCAGCACTGAAAGATCCCTGCATAAAGCTAGCACTACTTCTGGTTTTTGTTTCCTTTTTTTTTTCTTCTTTCTTTTTTTGTTGTTGTTGGTCAAGATGGATTTTCTGAACAACAGCTTCATGGCACCATGACTATTTCATGATAAACACAACGTTTTAAAGGAGGGCTGTGAAAAGGAAAAAAGTATCTAATTTTATGCTATTGATTCAGGCAAAGTATAAGAACATCAGTATTTTCAATCTGTTTTGCACATTCCTGTAGGCATACAGTTTTCTGACTGCATTTCTGCAAAGTGCACTGCTTGAATACTCTATTCTATATATCCACACCCATTCCAAGGTTGTTTCTTACTTTTCTTTCTAAACTTTCTTCTTTACGTTTTAAGAAAACTACCAATTTTAAAAATAATTTGCCTTTAAAAGATACTTAGAATTGCTTGTCTACAGTTATTTCAAGATGTAACCCTAAGGAGTCTTTTCACCTCCCACTCACTGTTAATTTTTATTCTATTTTTTTTTTTTTTAAACTTCCTCCCCATTTTGCTTCCTTCACTAATAATTCTCAAACAAGTCTTTAACTTCATTTGTATAATATTACATAGCTAAAGCACAGCCAGACTAAGAAAGTCTTTAGTCTTATGCTAGTTTTTACATAGAATATTTTGCGTGCATTATGCATCTTGGTTCCACCCACGTACTCATTCTTTCTCCAGCAATATTCCTCTTCTTAAGACGATTTTAAAAAATAAAATAAAAGCATCACTATGACACTCATCCATAATGCAGCTTACGGTGGATGAGTTACCTTTTCTATATATTGCCCACCTGTTCTAATCTCCAGCTCTGTACTTGCCAAGGACCACTGCAAATCTCATTTACTTCAGGCATAATTAGAGAAGACTAAATTATATAAGCACTAGCAGACAATGGTCAGTAAGTGCTAACCTATTAACATCACTGAGGTCTCCTCTTAAACAGTTTGTTGATTTTGTAAAAAGGCATGAAAAAATACTGTTTGAGTGCTTGGCTAAGAGAGAACAGCTGCTGTCAGAATGGATGCTTGGGGAATGGCAAGAACTAGCAGGAATAGGAAATTAATGCAGTAATGCTTATTTATTTAAAACAGTAAAGAAGCCAACTGCAAAGAAGTCAAGCTTAGGCCATTACCACAGAGTATCATGATGCACAATGGAGACTCTAGAGCAGTGGGACCATAAAGAGCTTGTAGCAAGACAGAGAGCTCCATTCAGACCACTGTGCATGAGGGACAGAGTGCTGCAGCCAGAACCAGATACTTACTTTATTAGGGGATTTGAGTGGTGAGATAGCTATTTTATTTGGTGTCTGTTGTGTTGTGGTACTCAAAGATGATCCAATTACTCCACTGTCAGAAATAGTTATTGTCTTTGGTGGTGTTCCTGGAGTGGACTGCGAAAGAACTCTACCTATAAACAATGAAGATATCATCAGCTCAAATTATCCCTGTTCACATTAACTTTTAAAGCAAACTTTTCTCTGCGTATCACGCAATCAATCCCTACTTCTGATTGTATTACCTAGTAGGAAGGACGTCAGCATTCTTTTAGATTAAGCAAAGGAGAAAATAATTTTCACTCTTGTGAATAAAAAGATATTCACTTGGGCTTAAAAAAACCTGAAATGTACATTAAGTTTTCTGTGACATTCAGCTGAAAAATTCTTTAAAGCCAGTGTAGCATCCTGAGGCATGCAGATCTTCAAAATACCTGCATGGTGCATGAACCCCCGGGCCAGCAGAAACAAGCTGCCTTACAGTGATCAAAAGATGCTTCATCTCTCTACACTCAACTCTTTTTATTCTTCTCTTTGTGCTTATGTTTATTTTCACTGCCCAACACAATGTATGACACGCCTGTGAAAATAAGGATGGTGGTGTAACACTACAAACTCTCTGCTTTTACAATGGCAAAAAAAGGTTGAACATCAAAACAAGCAACTCCAAATCATTAAATCAGTCTCAGGAATATTGCAAAACTTTCAGAGTGGAAAATGTCTTTTTGTTTGCTTGGGTTTTGTTTTGTTTGGTTTGTTTTTTTTTTTTTCCTTTGGTGTTTTGGTTTGTTTGTTTGTTTGTTTGTGTGGGTTTTTTTTCCATTTTTTTTTTCCTTTTTTCTTCATACTTGAGTTTCTTTCCAAAGAGTACTTGAGCACTGAGCTTTCCTCTGCTGTGGTTTGGATCAAACTCATGTCTGTGATAGCCTCTCTGTCACCCATTCTCTTGTACTTCATTTATCAAAATAAGAAATCAACAGCAGCATAACTTTTCCATCCCAAAACAGCAAGTGACAGGACAACTAAATTAACTGGAACCAACAGGAAACAGCATCATCCTTGTGGAAAGGTGCCTTCTTCCAAGGCCTACGTGCTCTAAAATAATCTTTGCTTTTGTGAAGCCCAAGTAGCAGCATACACAGTTGCCAGAAGCTGCTAAGGCCACATGCAACCTGAAAAAAATGTCAGAGTCTGTAGGAACTTTACCATCTACAGAATTTAGTGCTTCAAGTTTGTTTTTTCCTGGTGACAGCTTTCCCTTTCTCACTACATCGCCCTCTGCATCCCTTGGCATCAGCTTCCTAAACAGAAACTGGCTGCTTATATTGACAAGTCTCTCAAATTTACAACTTCCACCTCAGTCTGCAGATATTCCCAAGCAATTGAAAACATAAAACCACACATACAAAATCAAAACACAACATGCAAATGTTGCACCTTCCCTAAGTTATGCCAGCTCTCAAAGATGACAAGCTGTGCTGGCTATTTGGAATGGTGAGAGGAAAGGCAGATATTTGAAAAGATTTCCCTCTCAATTAGAGAACCATCTTCACCTCCCACTGATTCTTATCTTACAGGTTCAGGAACAGGTACTCTTGATTTTCCCACATACCAATTTAAAAGCTGGAAGTTAATTTGTTTTGTAAAAGATCTGCTTGTCAATATCATGTAGATATGTTGTGATCTGGGCATTTCCTTTCATTCCGGAAGCAGCAAACTTCAAAATGTGCTCTTGTTAGTATTATTTTTGTTGTGGTTCCTTGCTGTTTACCAATTTTCACCTATTGCCAGATGAAAACGTAATGCAGCTCCAAGTGGCTCATTTCAGGGTTTTTAATGTTCTGGGTTGGCACACTAGTGGGTTTTTGTTTGTTTGTTTTGGTCTTTGTTTTAATACACACACAAACAGCTTAATTATTTTATAAAGACAGTGAAGCAATCTTGTTATTTACAGGTCTGCACATTTGGTGAGCAGTCGCTTGAGAAAGACGAAAACTGGGGAGGGGAATGGGAAATCCCCATTTCACCAGGAACACACACAGGATTTCAGGGGGCAGGCAAGTCTGACAACTCAAGGAAAAGATTATGTTTCAGTGATGTACAATTCACTTGTATCTGTCACAGTTTTGAATACAGAAGACAGTTGCATTCCTTTTAAAACCAGCTTAAGTCCCAGTTCTGTAATGGCTTAAATTCATTTAAATATGTGGAACAGATTTCAGGCCTACTTGGACTGGTCAATCTGGAAACAGTTGAAGACATCCTTCAAGCTCTGAAGGTGATTCTGGCTTCCTACATTTGTCCTTTTGAGAAAATTTACATGGCTCAGATGTTACTTGCATACACGCAATGATGTATCAAGTGACACATCAGTCCCACTGCTGTAATAAACAAATGATTGCACTGCAGGGTTTTTTTTTGTTTTGGGTTTTGTTGTTGGTGTTTGTTGTTTTTAAATGGCACAAAGATTTATTTTCTAAAGAGACAAACCATTCCTTATTTGCCTTAATTACCTTCTTAGATTCTTCCGCGATGCTTATGTTTGAAGTAGGTGAACAACTTAACAGCAACAACACAGCTTTATTCACTTTTCTCACTCAAACCTTTTTCCTGTTATTTTAATGTATTACATTTAAGTCCAGCCATAAGCAGATTAAACTAATACAAGAGTATGTGTCTCCTTTTCCTGCTCTGTATTTACATAAGGTATCTACAAATACCTTCTGTTTATGAAGTAGCCTTTTCTCTGGCTGTGAGGTATTTTTTTCTCCTCCCCAAAATCCAAAAAGTAAAAGCAATTTACAGAAAAAGCAAAACAATCATATGCTACAATCATAAAAATAATTCTAAATGAGCAAAGTGTAAGGGTGCCAATCACTGCATTTATCTGCTTCTACCTACCAAATTATCTGCTGACGTTTTTTCAATTGCTTGAGGTACTTCAACAGAAACTACAGTAGAATCACGGAGGCAGAAAAATTTCTGCAATCACTATCTCTTTGAACACCCTTTAAAAATGGTAAAGCAAAACAAGTCAGAGAAGTACAACCTGCAATGACTGGTGACACTTGAGTGGTCTGTCCTGTAACAGCTTTGCTATTGATTGGTTTTGCAAAGATCAGCTTGGTGATGACTGGGCCAGAAGTTGGGGTTCGAGTCTTCTTTGCAATCTGAAAGATGGAGGGGAAAAAGATCTAAAGTTATTTTAGCACTTTGGATCTAAAATATTGTATTGTTAAGTATATCTAGAAAAAAAGAACAATACCTGCACACAAAATTAGAAGAATAATTGCCTATTTCACATTTCACCTCCAGTTCTCTCTATGGACAGCTAAGATGTTAGAGAATACACCACCTTGGCTTATTAAATTACTGGGTATAGTGCTTATAGAACTTGGTCAGAAACTGCTTATCCAGAATTCACTTAGCATAAGTAAGTTTGCTTAGCACAACTTCTGCAATTTGTAAACCTTTGAACTATCTGCTTCATTAAGTAAAAAACACCTCAGAGTCTTCAAGCGAGAAGATAAAGGGAATTTCTTCCCTGGAGATAAGGAACAGAACAGTGTCTAACAGAACAATGTCTTGGCTGTTACCAAGAACTTATTTTCTCCAATTGCAAGCGCAAAACAGAAACTGAAGGTCAGAACTTTTGACAGCCAGCCTGACAAAAGTGAAGAGATCAATGAAGAACAGGGAGACACCAGAGACTGACTTTGCAATTGGCCCAGAGTGACACGTGATGTGTGGATGCTGGGATTATGAGAGTGTAATTGTCTTAATTTCTTTTCTGCTGAAGGTCCCTCTTCAGGAGGCATACAGCTCAAGCTGCTCTATGCTGTACTTTTAGAAGAATTTCTGAAATCCATGCCCAAGTCTCTGCTGTGGGATACTTAGCAAAAAGTAACTTCACCAACAGGGGATATAATTCGTGCCACTTCAGAGAACCAACCGCTAAAGCAGGATAGACAAATCCCTTAGGTTTTACTAAGGTATTTTTCTATGCAAACATAACCCATCTTCAAGATGCTGAAATTATTTCTTATATGCAATTTGTCTATATAAAAATGTTAAATACACAAGTCTCAATATTTGAAGCTTTAAAACAAATTATTTCATTTTCAGACAGGACAAAACTTGTTTGAGCAGTTTAAATATGAAAACCACTGCTCTGAAACATCTCTTGACCTGTTCTGACATAGCAGCACACTTATTCTGCAAATGGGGAAACAGCCTTCTGCAACAGTTCTCAAAAAGTACGTGGATCATCAGTCCCTGAAAGTTTTGAGTACTCACTAGCCAAGAAGAAATCAGTTGGTTACATCCAGGTATAAGGGAGTCTTTTTTTCCTTCCATGATCCAGTCTCCTGAAGTACAGCTGGACCAGAAGCATTTATGTACAATTCAATGAGACAGATCGCTTCAACTTGCAATCTTTACAAGCAGGATTTATAGTCTTCAGTCTTAAACAATACTTTTTCCCCTTTTCCACACTGACAGAAGTTAGCTACCAGATGCATCTATCCTAATAGCTTCCATACACCAGCATCCGGCTGGCAAATAGTTAAGAAGCCTACTTCCTTCAAAGACTATTTTAACCCATTGACTACAGAGGTGGCCTGCAGATGGGGACTACCACTAGGACCTTCCCTGAGATGCCATACCTGAAGGCCAAGCACTCAAGGCTTTACTGAAGCTCTTACACTGATGCACCCCACAGGCCAGGCCCGTACTGCTTCCCCCCCCACATGCATC
This sequence comes from Columba livia, assembly GCF_036013475.1. NCBI lineage: Eukaryota > Metazoa > Chordata > Aves > Columbiformes > Columbidae > Columba > Columba livia. The sequence goes on from NC_088605.1 coordinate 53,722,641, forward strand.
CAGCTGCAGCCCGTGGGCACCAGTCGCTGACTCCAGCAGTATCACAGTGGCATGACATGGGCATCCATGTAGAGAGCCATCTCTCTAAGGTGCACAACTGCCTTTGTTACTCAAGTAGCTAACTGGAGAAATGTCACAGACATGCAAAGATACAGACATGACAGCTACTTTTAACAGCCTGAGAAAGTTGCGAGTGTTTAAATGAAGCAACTGAGTAGGCTGGATGTTGTGGTTTCCTACACAAAATCCTATTTATAAAATTTGCTGACTGAAAACACCTCCTTTACAGTAGAATAATGCCAAAACATTCAAAATATTCAGTAGCATATCACAAATTCACCAGCCACCCTGCAAAGAGCAGGCGTGAGGCTGTTTTGGCTCCCAGCGGCACACTCCGGGCATAGCTGGGGGCACTGGAGCTCCCCATGCTCTGGCTCTGGAGCCCTCCAGCCCCCTGTGGAAAGCAAACACTCTCTGCACACCTGAGCTGTGCCCAGGCCAGGGAAGCCAGTAGCCAGCAGCTCCAACACCAGGCAGCACCAGAAAACAGACTTCATGTAAAGGAACCCATGTGCAGCTCCATGGTTACAATATGGGTGTTTACCACAGGAAACCTCCGCCTCAGGCCATCGGCAGGTAAAGGTGGTTTGCCCAAATATGTTGCACCCAGGCCACATTAGCTGCTTTTAGATGGCATGCAATATTCAAGGCTTAAAATGAAACAAGGAAGAAAAAAAAAAAAAAAAAAACAACCCAGCTATTTTTTGATAGATATAAGTTTTTTGAAAAAGGAAGTTTCATTCACAGGACAGTTTACTAATTTAACTCAAAGCCATTTTACCATTTCAAGGATTCCGTTTTCTTAGTACATACACAACTGACAGATGAGCAGGCAGTTTATCAGGTTTTGGTGGGTTTTTTTTGTTTGGTTTTTTTTTTTTTTTTTTTTTTTTTGTAAATTTGCATAGAGTTTTAAGTTCTGATAAATTCCCAACATTTAATTTAATGGATTTGAGATTTCTGTTCTGCTGAAATTAATCTTACCCTGCCATCAGGCATTATGTTAACTCAACTGCTATTGCTTCCATGCTCTGAAGCAAGGGCAAAGTCTGGCTGAGAATGTGATCAACATCCAGCAGGAACAACTAGCTCTGGACAACAACAGTTGTTTCCCAGTTAACAGTCATTAAATGACCTATATGAATACCTGTAAAAATCCTAGCTACCTGTTAACATGAAGTATAAAAAAAAAAAAAAAAATCCCAAACCAATACCTAATCAAGACCAGTGGCCCTGATTCCCTCAGAATCAGCTTACAATATCCTCCCTCAGATAAATTCTCACCTGCTTTCTGAGTGAGCTGTTTGTCTACAAAGAAGGTCTAATAGTCTAACAAGCCACTGAATCCCCTCAGGGCTTAGAAAACATGGCAAAAACCCAAGGTGATTGGTTATAGGTGAGGAACAGCCCTCAGCCCCTCAGCACTCCTGCCCTTACTTGCTGCCAAGGAGCCTTTCTGAGGTTTTTGCCGCTGGAGCCAACAACCCCAGCTGCCTTCAGAAACTTTCTAAGCATCAGTGGGAAACTCACTGGCCACTGCAGTAGAGACTGGAGAAGCCAGAGGAAATTATTAAGATGACAGACTGCCCCTTTGATGCTTCAAGCAGAGCAAATTCTCTCGAGTCCTCTGCCATTGCCTGTACTAATCACAAGGAGCTTCACATTATTCCTCTGCCTCTGAAAGCTAAGCATGCTCTCTGCAAGTAACTTTGAATTAGACTGCAAAAATATTTCCTGGGGCAATGAGCTCTTCCAGAATAAAAATATATTTAGAAGCACACACCGACCTTCTTTCCCCTACAGAAGAAAAGATAACTATCTGCAATAGTCCTTATTTAAAGGGTCAATTTGTGTCTTGCTAAGCACTGTCCACTAAACCAGATGAACTATAAAGTTTCTATGGCCAGACTTGCTTTTCAGCTGTCGAACTGTGTTCTATTCATACAGAAAAAGGCACACGCATACCTTGCATTTACTGCTGGCTGAATACACACAGTCAGCTACCACAGAGAAACTAACTAAAATCCACTCCCTAAATGACCTCATGAGAGCTTGTCCATGTAGGCACACCCTATGTAATTTATATTTGCCATAATATGAAAAATCATGGACTCCATAAATAGAAGAGAAGCAGCAGCATATTTCAAAGAAACTGAAGAAACTGAGCTAGGAACAGGAGTTTGCTCTGAGGTTAGGGAGTGCACAAGGTCACTTTTCCAATAAGACAAAACCACAATGATGGCTTAGCAGTTGTCTCAACATAGCAGCAGTGATGCTATGGACACGTAGATTTAACTGCTGAAACACGAAGCCAGTTACCACATCAAGATACAGTCAAGTTTGACTAGGCTAGTGACAGCAATGGCAATAGGTCTTGATATCTGTTTGAGAGTCATCTGAAAGGCTAAACTCCTGCTTAACACACTTGGACTAAGTAGTACACCAGCAAGCACATCCCTGTTTTTAATCCTGTATGCAGGCAGGTGCCACAGGCTGAAAGCAGATGCATTTGTCCAGTAATTTTGTCCACACATTCAGAGCGGTTATTTCAAAAGAAATCAGGACAAGCTGCCAAGGATTATAGTAAGAGAGACAGTAATAAACCTCTTGATATAGATGAAGCCCAAGGTCCTGCCACATTTTACACGTCACAGCCTCATACCTCTAAAATTGTAATGAAGAGAGTGAGCCAGATTCCAAGGAACATTTTGCTCAACTCTATTACTTATGCCTTTTCTCAAGTGCTGAGATTTCAAATGTCCCAGTTAGATTGCAGCAAGGCTAATTGAGTTTCTCTAATGATCTGCAAAGCCCCTACAACAGTGACAATGTAAGGAGAACTGAAGAGAGCTCTTTGTCTTCTAAGGCTAATTTTTACCAATTTGATTTTCAGCACCAAGACAAACTGCTCTGCTGCCTTGCATCTGAAATACCTGATTCACAAAGGCAGAAGAAGTAAGTTACACAAGACCTTTGGGAGGCAGGGAGCCATTCACAGCTTCTGTTTCCGCTCAGTGAAAGGTTAAGAGGCTCATTCGGGATGATGGGGAAAATGCATGACTTAACTTTCTAAGCTAGGGACTCAAGGCATGGGTTATGTCCCCCATCATTCATGATAGGGTAGACCATTAATCTCCTGTCTAGCTTCATATATCCCTCTGATACTTTACTAATTTCTTACAAGGAAAAGCACTGTCTGGGAAGTGCTAATGTAATCACGCTCCCTGCAGTATCAGGTATTTATAACAAAATGAACAGTGCCTTCTTGCTTTTAATTTCTACCTCCTCCTCCTTATAGGAAAAAAAGGAATGCCAGATGTTAACAAACCAATACGTTTTGCAAATAGAAGCAAAGAGACCACAATAAAGTGAATTTAAACTGCAACTAACTAAACCTACAAATGGATGCAAAACCATTTGTAATGGCCTGTATTAAGGAACGTCTAGAATTCCTAGTGACAAACAGCAGAGGGAAATTACCAAGTCACTGTATTTCAGTCATTGACAGCACAGGCCATCTCATGTAAGCAAAAGCACATCACAGCTAAGTCATATTCTCTTCAGCTTCCTGTATCTGTTACTTGTGAGTAACCGAAGCCAAGTAACAGGAACCAATCCACTCTTAAAAGCTCCCACACTGAGTTTGAGCAGAGGCTTTTTTGAAAGCTGTAATGACAACTGTACCATTAATTATCAATGCAAGTCACTTAAGAAAATTGACATGTTTCAAACAGTCATTACTAAATATGTTCTCTACAGGTATGATGTAGCAACAAAAAAGGAGAAAGCAGAAATTGGTGAAGGGATTATCTGCTGCTTTAAAACAAACCATCTTGAGAGTTGCTCGCATTTGCTTGCCATAGGGAACTTACCATTCAGCTTATAACATACTTAAAAGTTTGTAAATTTCATGTGCAGCAAGTGAGTTTCTAGAGTTTAACTTCTCATTTCATTTAGACTGCAAAATACGTATTTTTCCACCATAACTTGCATTGAGTTCTACTTTTCCTTCACTCGCATGAGGTAACAAAGTTATGTATAGTTCTGCTGTACATCAGATCAAAGTTAGAACCTTTTGGTCATAAACCAAGTCTTTTCAATACATTTTCAGATCCCAGCTGATTCTGGTTTCAAATATCTCAAGATCCATGCTAGAGTTCAGGAACAGGACCTTGAAGTGTCCAGCTTACAATAGCATCTAGTCTATCACTATTAACAAGCTTAACTAGATTTGAAGTAGACAACATACAACATTTGAAAAAGAACAGAAAGGTATACTTTTTTTCCGAGAGTTTACTTAAACTAAATTCATGAGGCAGAAGGTACCCTTTCATAAAGCAGTAAAGCAGCATACACTTTGAATAAAGAAACAACAGGCATAGAGAGTTCAATTCAGTCTTCCTGAAAGCATGTAGAATTTTTTTTTAAATATAAAATTAAAATAATGGGAAAATTCTCTTCAATTTACGGAATATTTTAATAGCTCACTTTCTCTGAGGCAAAACCTAAGTTTCTAAACAATAGATAGAGGTAAAGGGCATCAAATGGCAAATGCATTCACAGATTAAAGCATGGGCTAAGAGCAGCACTGTATTTTTTTAATACAAGGAACAAACACAAAGGTTGGAAGCAACCGTGTGTCAGTCAGTGAAGGAAAAGGACAACAGCTGAAGCAACGAAATTATTTTAAGAGTTTTGTTTCATCAGCATAACTCACATTACCTGTACTGTTTTTAATTGCTGGCTCTGCAAAACAGAAGGCTGGGCTGCAGTATTTATTAGCTGACTTCCTTGTGTCAAAGCTGAGACACCAACAACAGGTTTCACTTCCGACCGACCTCCAATAACAACTTTGATCTGCTGGCCTTGTACCTTGGAGTCTCCACCTTGGGCTTGGGACGTGGCCTTCTGCGCCTGTGGGAGTTGGCTGTGGGGTAATGCTAAAACAATGGGTTGGCCAGACTTGCCCAAAGTTGTTACAATTAGTTTTTGTCCATCCGGTTTAATACTCTGATTGCCTATTTTAAGATCGGTGGTCTTGTTCAGAATAATTTGATTGGCTGATATAGTGACGGGGGTCTGAGCACCAAGTTTATGGAGGCCACTTGGAAAGGTAGGCTTTGCTACTGCATTTGAATCAGTTTTTGGGGTTGTGGTGTTCACCGTTGTGTCGCCTGAGTGATTGCTGGGTCCAGTAACCGACTCTGTGGTGACCACGGCTGTAGTTGTAGCTGACGAGTCACTGGTGGAGCTTATGTTCACTATTTCTTCCAGTTCTGTTTCCATGGGAATAGAATCTCCTATTGGTGATGACACAATAACCGCCTCAATGCTGTCATCTTCCACCAGAGTTATACCGGTGTCCATTATTTCCTCAGGGAGCAAGCTGTTGACTTCTGCTGAAACCACCTCCATTTTGGCAGTGATAACTGGAACAGGTACTGCAATAATATTTTAAACAGTTATTGGCTTCCAGAAAACATAAATTTTGTAAAGCTTTGTGAATAATACTACCAAAGAAGAAAATACAGTAGCAGATTTTTTTAAGCCAAAAGAGACTGTGCATGCACAGGCAGGATATAATGGGGAAAAAAAAAAAAGGTAGCAAAACATAACAAATCATGCTGAATTTGCTCTCAGTAAAAATTTATATCAAACCTCTTCAACATCATCTGCTGAAGTCAAATCAAGGCACTGACTTGCTGTGGTTTACCAGTCCACTCTTGACAACACAGTACAGTTAATTAACTAGTGTTTCCCCCAAGACATGGGCACCTTGTTAACACACCTTTAAGCTTACTGAAATATAGAGCAAAAGTTAAAAGCTTTAAAAATCCAACAGATGATAATGGCATCTGTCAACATTGACTAGTAGGTTCTCTTGCCTCAAGAGACTTGCTATCCATACCAGACAGAACAGGGGTTCGTTCTGCCAAATCCTTATTTTAGAAATCCCAGAAAAAGAAATAGCTGCCTAGTGTTGGGCTTTATCAACCCCAGAAGCTCAATCACCAGCCCAGCACCAAGCCAAAGCCCAGCCCTTCCAAGATAAGCAGATAATTTCTCTATGCTGGCAGTGAAAAGAGCAGCTCAATATTTTCTCTCAACACTCACATGAAAATGTAATGCCCAAATTCATGATCAATTTGAAACATGTTCTAAACACAAAACAAAGAACACCACAGCTGAAAGAAAACAGATTTGTTTTTAATCTAACTAATAAGAGCAACTAATTTATATATAAATACTACACCGAGATTCAAAGCTGGAGTCACTTCCCACTTGAGAAACCTTAAAGGCATTGCTGTAAATGGTCTCATCTACCATTCCTACTAAAACTGTATATCTGTCAGAGGCGGAAAACACACCGGCTTCATAAGGCTCTTTCTCCACGTGCTGACCGCATCAGCGTGCTAGGGCGCTGCACAGGCAAGCACACTGCACAGGCAAGCACACTGCACAACTATGTGTGCATACTCGAGTACTCATGAGAACAGGATCCTCACAAATTCAGTCTCCTACTTGCTAGAAAAACAAAACTAAGCTATTACTAAACAACATTCATAATTAAGGAACCATGCCAAATGCTGAGGTGCCACTGATTCCTCCAGAGTCATTGTGGTTCCATTCTGCACAGCACCTAACCACAGAACAGCTGCATTTCACCCACAAGGCAGAAGGATGGGGGAAAAAAAACCTGCTATGATCTACCTAGTTTCAATGCTGAGCTCAGGAGGCTGCGCTGAAGCAGTCCATGGCCTTCCTAATCGTGAAGGGTGCCATCCCAAGTACAAGTCATACCAAATTGCTGTGATATTCAAGAAGCCCAAGCTGTAAAAGAACTTGTTCAGATGACCGATGGTGAAACTCGCACACAGCTCCCTTATTGGCCGGCATTTAAAGATACAAAGTTATCTGATGTCACTGCCAGAAATACCTCCTTTGGAAAGCATTTCTCCCAAAGTAATGCCAGTACAGCTTGCAGTGATGCCAGCCGTGGTAACTAGCACTAGACAAAACAGCTTACTCCTAAGGACACATTAGTAATAGTATCACATTGCTGTCTAAAAGGCAAATTGATTAACTGCATACAAGATTACACAAAACCAGGAATAGGAAAAACAGATCGCTTCAGCATATATTAAAGACAATGACTCTCCTCCTGAGCTGTGTTGCTTCATTGTGTCCTCATCAGCCTAAATAAGCTTGTGTCTTAGATCTTACAACTCTGAACTACTTTGGACAAAAAGCTCCATCACCCCATTCTATACTGACATGCATAAGGTGCTTGGATCAAGAAGTTAGACTCATAGGGTCAACCTCAATTCAAATAATGATTGCTTCCATGTTTGAAAAGAAGGGAATTATCTAAATCAGACAGTGAAAAACCAATCGGATTCAGTAATTACTAGTAATTTTCAACTACTTCATTTTGGTTTGTATTTGAATGTGTTACTCCTTAACAGAAAGATCATTCTTAGCATCTTTTAACAGTATGACCATAAAGTATTTACATATATATATGCAGTTACACAGTCCAACAGCTGTTTTCTTCGTTCTCGCCATTTGGTTATGTTACAAAGCAGTAAACTCCTATTAAATACCAATATCTATTTGAAAGGCTATTATATTTATATTAAAATGCACAAAGTTGGAATTTCAGCATTCTGACATCAAACAAACCACTTGTAAGTCAGAATGCAGAAGGAAAAGAAATACATTATGTAAAGTCTGGAATCAGAAAGTAACAAGCCAAAAGAAAATAAATATTACGCATGGTTACTGGATTAACAGCTTCTGGCCATCACATTTGAATATTTTAGAGTTATCAGGTCCCATCATTTCACAGTTGGCTTCCATCAAAGTATTCAGGCTAGTGTAATCAAGAACAGCAAGAAAAGAACCACAACACAACCCACTTGTTCTGTTACTTCACTGCTTATTGGATATGACTGAAATAGATACATGAAATGTAATGATTAAAATCTCACCCTAGCTATATGAGAGGCTGCTGTCATCTAAGGTAGCTTCCACTTCCCAACTAAATACCCAGTAGGTATTTAGCCAGGATTTCTCAACAGTTCAGCTGTTTATTTTTTTTCTAATGCTTTTATACCAAACATGCAGTTTCCATTTTTCCACCTCCTCTACTTTCCTCCTCTACTAAAATGATTTCCAACAGTAAAGGCACACCAACCTCTCTTAAGATTCTAACAGCTTTAAGATCTTCGAGATACAGAATTATTTTAACTATTCAAAAAAAACCAAACCAAAACAAACACCTTGAAAGTCTCCTTTGCTTCAGCAGCTATGCTGAGTCACTTGACAATACAAGAGCTGTACCTACAGTACCCCCCAAAAATGCATCACTGTTTACACTTATTTAGTTCAGAACCTGAAGACAAAACAATCTAAACCAAGGAAGTCAGTAAGCACACTATTAGACCAAGGAACTCCACAAAAATTCTAGGATCATATTACTAAATAGATCATTTTAGTCTACAAAATAATGACCATACAACTAAATCAAAAGCTCAAGAAGAAATTCACAGAATGCAGATTTGTTTAGAAAATGTCTCAGCATTTCTCAGGACACGCAACCAGCCAAAGGCACACAAAAATGTAGGGACTAAAGCCTATCATCAGAAAAGTCTTGGAGAAACAACTATGAAAAATATTTTTGTTACCTTCTACCAAAAATGCTGAGTACTGTTAGGAGGATAATAGGGATGAAAGCTCAGCTTTGAGTGAACCACCTCTGAATCTCTTATCCCTACCATAGACCTCTATATTTGGTAGTCACACAAAGAATATATAGAGAAAAATTTATTTAAACTTGATTTTACTTAGCATAATAGTCCAATACTTCTGAATTCTCTATGTGTTTCTGAAAAACCTTAAGGTAGTTTTTTTCATCTTCAGATTATTTATCTGTTTATGTGTTTCTGCATTTGTTTGCTTCCAGTTACAGTACAAGCAAAATCAAACTGAGGAGGAAAACCTGACTACCTCATTTCTATCAGTATAATTTCATAAAGAGTAAAGGGGATTTTAAAAGGAAAAGGATAAAAAGATGCTATCATCCTTGGCAAAAACACAGAATGGTGTCTGGCAGGAATGTATGAACTTGGATCATTTTTTCTTTTCTGTCACTAGTATGTCAGCGCAGAATCTTTCAGAAACCAACACTATTAAAGTATTGAGATTAATTATATCAACACCTTTGTTGATAAAGCATGCAAAGCAGCCACACTACACATGAAAATCTGAAGAATCAATAGAATAACACACACTGATCTGCAAATAAGTAAACAAGCTATAACAATGCCTGCATTTTGTAGTAATTAACTGCATCTTATTCCATCTCCAGAAATGTCCCCACTTCACTAGATAAGAATGGCTAAGCTTCCAGTCTGCAACCATGAGCACTTCAAGTGCTGCACTTACTTGAGGATGTTACAACACCATCAGTGAGGGCTATGTACTGCAACAAGAAACATACATAAATTCAGATTACTTGGAAACAAGGCTGCTGAGACCAACTTTACAGAATGTCCTGGGATGGTGCTGCACGTTAGCAAGGTCACCACAATGAAGCAGCAAACCAATGGACTTGTCACCATTTGTGGCCTCAGTAGCAGTCCCCTCTCCGCTCTCTTCTCTGCGCACAGCACAGGTCTGGTGGTGCTCAGCCATGGCATGACTCCGGTATAATTTGACAGGTCTACAAAGACCAGCCAGACCTGCCTTAATTAACTCGCAATAATTACAAACTAATTTCTGAAGCGTCACTTTCACCAGACAAGAGAAAATCAAATCAGTAACAGCTTTTGCATGAGCACCTAGCTTGAAGAACAAAAATAACACCCCAAAAATAAAAAAAAAAACCTTCATAAATGCATAAAATCCAACATAGGCCCTAAAATAGCAGGGATTCTTGTGGGATCAGTAGAACTGTTGCTGCATGCCAAACAACTGCTAACTGAAACCAAGTATCTTTGCCAGATATATCAGCCAGTAGTTCTTAAAAGCTGAGACAGATGCACGCACTTAAATGTAGCATTATTAAGAGCAAGCAAGAGCAAATATTTTCAACTTCCTAAGCTAGGAACTGCAAAAACCCCTAAAAAGAAATGTGAAGAGGAACAATTAAACACCACCAAAAAAATCCCTCAAGAGGTCATCAGTGGGGTGATTGTCCAGGAAACAAGTCACATGGCTATGTCTAGCATACATGAAACTAGTTACTACATCACTAACCAGGAGCAGATGTAAACATGGCCATATATTCTACACTTTTCTTCCCGAGGGACACAACACAGGGCACAGTTTTGCAGCTCCCCAAAAAAATGACAAAATCAGAATCTTTGCAATAAGGGACTTAAAAACGTCTCCAAGCACCCTTGGTGCCGCAAAAGGCCAAGTCTTTTCCGAAGATCAATACAATTAAGAAGATATTACTAGCTTTTAAGAGAATCAAGGCAGATGCCGATTAATTTGTGAAGTGGAAGGGAGAACACCAATAGTTGCAGTATCTCTCAAGGGATTTACTAAGCCAGGGTGGGGGGGGAATAAGGCTAGAAACTAAGATGACGTGAATGGCAGAAAAGTAATAGTGGACAACCTACCAAGTAACCATTCACTGCAAGTTCAATTGACTCCAAGTGCAAACGTGGGGGCAGAAACCAAAAGAACACAGTATTATCAGGTACAAAAGGGGTAACATTTGGAGTTTTCTTCGCTGAGACAAAAATGTGACATCACTATCACTTCCTTCTTAAATAAAAGTGGGGCAGAAGCTGCTGCTCAGATTTGAAGATTTTAAAATGCAAAAATCCCACAATATTCCTATTGTTACATTAATAAAATCAGTATATTTCTCTTAACTAGTAAGCGTTTTTTTAAAGTTTCATTTATTGTATTTCTGAATCCATTCATGACAACAAAGGCAAGAAGAGGAAGAAGCAGGGAAAATACAGAATGGTTTCTTGATATATCTGAGAAGCATGAAATACCATCAGCCACATGTAACCGAAGTTTAAGTTCTTAAATGCTTTTTCAAATTTTTCAGCTTCTGCTCACATGCACTCCCCAATAATGGCAACATGTAAACTCCAGAAGGCTGCTGAGCTGAAGAAGTCCAATTTTTCTGGTCTTAATACTTAGAGATTAAGCAGTTTAAAATTACCAGGCATGAAGTAGTTGGAAGCAACCACAAAACAGAGATCCAAGTACAATCCAGTGGGAACATGGCAGCAGCAAGTCATTCACCTGCTCCCATTCCCCTTCCTAATCTTCCAGCTCTTGGGATGGAGGGGAAAAACAAGCATCTTGCAGTTTTCAACCACAGAACAGTTACTAAGCTCCTCAGGCGGCTATTATCGACATATAACGCTACAAATCAGTGACAAGTACATTTAAACTCAAGGAACCAAAAAAACCCACATAGGAACAAGCAGAAGATGCTTTTTGCAGACCTGCTGTAAAAAATTCAAATATTTTAGTGAAGCTTTTGAAAATGTGTCTTGTCTTCAAAACAGAAATGTTTCACTAACATATTGTCAGGAAATACACTGCCTTCACCACCAAAAAATCTTTAGTGGATCATACCCAAAACTTCAGAAGGGATGCAACATGACCCCATGTTCTTCCTTGACCACAACCACTGTTACAAATATACTTCAAGATTCAGCTATCTTGTGGCCTGTAGCTGTTTTTCTTCACATCAAAATTAATCCTCACATACAAGGAATCACAGCATGCTACTAGAGAAATCAGATTACACAAAGTACAAAGGCAATTTTTACAATCAAACTAACAAAGACCTTTGACATACTACATGACAAAAAATCCCCATGAGTCACAGAGAGCCTTTCGGGCAAAAAGGAAACTAAAGAAGAAAAAAGCCACAACTAAGTTTTTTATGAAAGCAACACATCATACAAATTGCAAATGGTTGAATTACATGACACGTACATGTGAGTGCACTGTTTGCTAGAAAATTAGCATTGTAAAACACCCAAATATCTAACTCTGGATTGAACAACTCCCTTATCACCACAAGAAGGAAACATTACATTGTACCATCAATTACAAAACAAGACTGGTAAATAAGAACATTCTAGCTGCTGTTGATTACAAAAAGAGATACTGAGTAGTATTACTGAAAACAAACAAACAAAAAAAACCCACCCCCCCCTCAAACCCAAAACAAACAAACCCCCCCCCCCAAACAACCAAAAAACAAAACTCCAAGCACTCACCCAGAATTATTAGCATCTAGAAAACTAAACCACTTAAAGCTCAAATTACTTTCCCATGGATGGCTCACAGCTGTTACCTAGCTCCCACACGCCAGTTAAATGTCTATTAACAAGGGGCAAAACCAGATACCATTCTGCTTAATATTAGTCTGCATTTCAAGCCATGTCATCTTTTCAAATTTGCATAGATAACTATCTACCTCAGTCATCAGTCGGCATTTCCAGGATTTGCTATTTGTGGCTCACAGCAAGCCAAGAACCCAGACTTCCATCTTGTTCTGAAGATGGACCAGGATCAGCAAGCTGATGGTAAATCTGCTCAAGAACTACTTAGTGCCCTTTAAGGGTCTAATCCTCACCAGTGCTAGGTAAATTCCAGAGCACACTGAAAAGCAATGGCATTATTATGTGAACACCATGTGCTGATCTAATAGTGCAACTTTCTACAGAAGTAAGAGAACATCAACATGCATATGTTTGACAAACAACTGTCATGACCAGGCTAAGAATGCAGAAATAGAGATTTAAGTAATTAGGGTAGCCATTTATGATCCAATTACCAACAAATGCATGTTGTCAACCACAGAAAGATTCCATACACATCTGTACATCCTCCTTTTCTCTTAAAAAAGGAGTGCTGAAGGTCACTTTTTCATGGTAACATTGAAGTCTTGAACACTGCTTGTTTAGCACACACCTTGCAGCAACTTTGCAGGAAAAGAACCATATAGATACAACATTAATTGCAACAGAACACTTAGAAGCAGTTCAGTTTGCTTTCTGTAACTGGAAACCATGTTCTACTTCCAAGCCCAGTTTCATGAAAACTAAAAATAAAATAGAAAGAAAAAATCAGAACATTTCCCTTCACTCTTCCCATGCTTTCCATGCCCGTTTCAGTAATTTTCACAACACACAGTAGCACAAAAGCTGAAAAACAAAACTGCACAGGTGTTCATAAGATCACTGAACACATTCTGATGGTGTTCACTGCCCTGAACAATCCAATACTTGGGTTTGTAGATTCTAGAATCTCTATATTTAATGAAGCATTTCTAATCATAAGTTCCGTGCAAACTTTGTGGTGAGACCAAAGGAAATAACCCCAACCTCGAATTATTTCTCTGCAATGTTTAAGAGGCCAAAATCAAAGCATTAAGAATCTGAAGTAAAAATTAATATATATGTAGTGAACTTATCCTGAATGAATAAAAGAGCAAAACAAAACAAAAAACATCTAACAGAAATATGAAAAGTACTTATCACTAGGCCTAAGAAATGCAGATTTCAGTTTTTTTAATAGAGCTTGAAATTAAGGTCTTGCTTTCCACATTCTGGATACCTCCTGCATGTCAGGCTAAAAGAAGAATTCAGAACACAAAGTCACATTGCACCAAGCACACTCTTAAAAACAAGAAGCATGAAAACTGCGATCATAGGCTTGTTATCAAGTTCTCTGCACACTTTTAACAGGTGTTATCATAGTGGGCACCTTTTAAGATCAGGCTTGCTGCCAACAATTTCAGCAAGAGTGCATTTTCACACTGTATTTACGAGCAAAGGTTCATCACGACCCTATCCATTTTATTGAGTCTTTGTGAATCAGGAAGCACAATGATTATGCAGTGCATGAAACGTATACTTCAGCAGTGCTGCCTAGTCAAAACGTATAATACATTAAGTTCATTCTAACCCCAAAACCCCCACATGCAACACTGCTTTCCATGGGGTATTTCATTTTCAAAAATATGATAACATGACACAGAAAAGCATTTTGTCCTAAAACTTAATACATCTTATGCAATCATATTATTTGTTTCAAAGTTAAAAGAGCACAGAGATGAAACAGGTAAAAAAAAAAAATCTAATACCATAAACTGCAATGCTTTCATGGTAGTGCTGTCAAGATTCAGACATCAGTGAAAGCTGTTATGGCTGCTATTGCTTTTTAAACTTATCCTATAAGTTGTCTTTCCTCAGTTTTGAGTCCAATGGAGCACTGAAAGAAAAAGCAAAAATAGCTCAAACAGTTATAATTCAGTGATTTGCCAGAAATATGCTTCTAGCTGCAGATCTCAGCACCGCTACCAGCCTTAAACATGACAGCACTTAGCAAGTACAGAAATATATTTACTCGCAGAAAGACTGAGCTGAGGATAAACAGCTCACCGGCAGGCAAACCAAGACTTGGTTCAGATGTCAAAAACTACTATTACCCTCTCCCTCCTACTTCAATCTCTAGATAAAGCATCTCCACATTCCTTTTGGGAAAAACTTATTTAAATAACAAGGACTGTGCAATAACTGACTGGCTTTCATGGAATGAAATTCTACATTAAGACTTCGAGTCAAGAGATCAATTCAATAGGAGAAATGGGAATTTCAGTGAAATCTTCACCTCTGCTCCAGAATCAAGTAGGCCACTTCAAATGCAGGCTTCTCAGACCTCTTAAGTCTCGTTTATCATAACACAAAAGGCTGAAGATACTCTGAAACACATACTGGTAAATTTTCTTAGGTGTAAATAAGAAAACCAACAGTTAAGCTTTTGGATAAGCAGCTAAAAGCCAAAATCCTACAGACAGGCATAGCCAGAAAGAAGCATTTCAGTGACTAGGAACACACAGCTCTTACAACCTTTGATTTCAATATCCTGACACCGTAGAGATACTTACCATATCTTATCTATCCCTGGAGATGCTTTATTTCAGAGAGTGTACCAAGGCCACCTGGAAGGAAGAGTTCTTTGCATACACTCTTCATGCTGCTTACTATATCCATTTCTGTCCTTACAAGATATCTGTCCTGATTCCACTTCCCACGGCAAACATGCTCTACCACCAGCTGGACAAGTCACCACTACGCTGTCTGAGTTGAAACTGATCTAGAAGCTTCACCTCATTCTCAGAATAAGAGAAGAAATAATTATAAACAAACTTTAATTGTGTTTCTCCATGGGAAAAAGTTGTGGGTGTTTTTTTTGTTTGGTTGGGTTTTTCTTCTATGTTGCAAGATGACCTAGCTCACAGCTTGCCTCTTTACTACATCTAAGACAACTTCATATGCACAAAATAAGCTTTTGCCAACTGTCAACTTATAATTTTGGGGATTAGAGATTAGCAATGTTGTTATGTATGCCAGGACACCAAAGCTAAACTGAAGCCTTGGCAGGTTATTTGCTGTGACTCAGTTTCCCTAGTTGACTGCTAGACTGTGTTAAAGCACTACATGCCTGCAATGAGTTGGATACACCTGAATCAGAGAGTGTCTCAGCACCTCAGTAAATTCCCCCAGAACCCATCTCACAACATGCACCCAAAAAGCTCTGTATCAAAGTGTACAGTCCATCAGAACCAACTGAGCAGCAGCAGTACAACTTATAAGTGATTAAGAGCTTATGCAAAATTGTATGGCATCTGCATTGTTGCTTGTTATCTGGACAACTAAGAGAACTCTCTTCCAAGGACAGAGCTTATTTTGCAGCCATAAACAAATATTACAAGCATAAGCAGATATAACCAGTCACGATCACAATGTCACTAAGAACTTTTGTTAAGAACCCATAACAACCAACTTGTCAAAACTTTTTATTCAACCTATATCTTTTTGCTGACATAACACCAAAATTTGCCTTCCTGTTCAACAGAGACAGTGAGGTCTTATTTTTCCCAGTCATTCCAGTAACAATGGTAAAAATTCACAAGTAGCCTCCTTCTTTCATGTTTTCCACTTATCTCCTGTGAGAATCCATAACTCATACACAATTGTTAACTTTTTTCTTCACAGGAAACAGAAGTGACAACCTTTGCTGGTATCACATTTTGGATGCTCAATTGACTACAGCCTTGTTGGTCCCTTTGCTGCGGCCAGTTCACAGCACTGGGACCAGAACTATTCTTTGTAAGTGGAAAAAATGCACTCTTACTTCATTTCACATTCTGGATGCTAACCCAGCAAACAGAAGAAACTTATTTCAAGAAAAGATTGAATAAACTACATAAATCCACAAGGCTCACAGTTCCCACAGGTTCTTAACTGCTTGCCAGTGCCATAGAACACCTACCTGTGCAATACAGAAATGAGCTACAATTCAGAAAGTGAAGGTGACTTGTTTGCCCAAGTTAATTTCAGAGGAAAAAAAAACCCCTTCTTAGAGAAACAAACCATTTTATTGGGTCGTTTTACATCCAAAATAAAATTAAGAACATGCTAGTTCATTTCCTTGTTTGCTGTGTTTTCCCCTCCCTTTTTGCCAAATACACACAAGCACGCATCAACTATTCCAGACAACTGCAATTCACAAAGATTAATGGTATAAAAATATAGGAAATGCAGTTCTTCGGAAACTCGACACCCAACATGTTTTCTCTCATTTGGTAGAAAAGCCTTCACAGCAGCATGTGTATAACCAAAATTTATCCATTACTGCTGGCATATTATCAAATGAAAAATCACAGCTGTAGGTAAGAGATCTTACTGTACTCCAGTTTTTCTAATTAACATATTTCAATGTTGCTACCATTTTGCTAATCAGTAAAATAGTATCATTCATTTTAAGCATGCTCCATTTTTTTACTCCCTCTGATGCTCTACATTTTGTCTCTAAAACTGAAGGGTTTGTTTTGTCATAAAGCAAAGAATTACAAAATCACTCAGCACTGCATTTTTTCAAGAGTCTTCTGTTTAAGCTTACTGACCTAGACATTGCCTTCAAAAATACTTGTCATGAAACAAACCAAAAAGCAGAAAAGCTAAGATTAACAAAGGTAAACGGAAAAATTAATCATCTAAGCCTGCAAACTCACCCTGTTTGCATATGTAACAGCAGAGTGAAAGCAAATAGTTTTAACACAGTAACAAAATATGCATGTGGAACACAGACAAAGCAATATCCACCCTCTTGCCCATTCTCTACAGAAGACAAGATATGGAGGCCATTGTTCTGCACACTTCCCAGAGGATCACGGTTCTAGATTTATCAAATACGATACCAACGGCAAACTATAGCAAGGAGAAAAACCCAACCTTATTCCTTACCAAAAGCTGAACACACAATTTGTGTAAGTATCCAATATTTTTTAATCAGTTACAAGGAATACTAAGAAAATATCAGGTGTTCTTCACCACAAATTTAACCAGCTATAGTCACAAAATTCAAAATAGTAGTTCCCAAAGTAACCAGGATTCATTCAGTCAATGCACACTGTCCCCTTCCCATTTCCTTACATACTGTTGAGTGAACACTCCCTATGTGACACACTATACATGCAACTCTGTGCAGCATATCAGAGGAATGGGCAAAGTGAACAAATTACCGACTCCTATGTGCTTCAAGTAACAGTTATTGAGTGATATGGACATGAGAGCTTTACATTACACAATTAAGGTTTTTGGGTGTTTTTTTTTTTTTTTTTCATGTGAAGATTAAGCTGGTGTCACCTCTGCCATGTTTATTAGAGGTGCTAGCTGTTTTCTTTTTAAGAATGGCTGGCTCAATCTAACCACTTGATTACATACCAGTTATAAGAAAATCCTTCTTCCCTTTGGAAGTTCTGGGTAATTTAAGGTTCCATAATAATTTTAAAATGAAAATCAGCAGCTAAAACTCCTTATGTGTCAACAAACTGGTAATCACATATTAACAAAACAAGCACCTGCTACAATTATTTCGGATTTACTGTGAAAAAATATCATAGCAGTATTACCTTTATTGCACTGTTATTTGAAATAGCATATTTTGCTACTTTGAGCACTACATGCATGTGATCAGCATTACTTTTCTTATATTCTGAATTCCTCGCATGTATTAAGCCAGCACGACAAGGAAGAAGCTGCCAGGGAAGAGCAGGGCCATCTTCCTCACCAGCAAAGCAGCGACGTGCTCCTAGGATTACAGCAGTGCATAGCCACATCTTCTCCCAAATAAACAAGAGGGTAACACTTAGGAAGAAAAACACTGAAAGTACATAGAAAACAAAAAAAGTTGGCAGTAAAGCTCTGCCCAGACACTACAATATTAACAATTAACTAGGTTTTAAAACACTAAGCTTTTACTTTTTTGCAAATTGTGTTTCCTGTATCATTCAAATATTGGGGGGTGGGGGGAAAGCAGATTAAACTATATAGGCAGACCTCAGACCACTGGGAATTTTTTCATTAAAATACTATCAAAAACCAAACACATACCTTGAAAAACTTTTCAAGGAACAGCAGAAGTTTCTAAAACTTTATTCACAGACTTCTTGAGTTCCTAGCAGAAACTGCTGTTACTCCAAAGGAAAAAAAATTATTAAAAAAACAGTCAGACCCTAAATAGAGATGGGGATTGGGTACATGCCTCGAACTCATACAAAAGATCAGAGCAGAGCCCAAAACTGAGGACATTACTCCAGCATAGGCAGCAACACGTTCAATTACAGAAGGATGGCTTGTGAAGGGGAACGAGGCACAAGTTGGAAGAGTCACGGAACCACTAGTGTATGTCCCAATTTGGAACATCAGAAAACTGAATCTCTCACATCATGTAGTAATGTGCCCCTATCACTGAAAAAGCAATTATTGTGGAGGTCTTATTCTTTCTCATGCAAGAAAAACTTTAGTGTTTTCTAATGTTGTCAAGTGAGTGGCTGTACTGAAACTTACATGCTGCTTACCAGTTTTCTAAGCAACTGAGGAACCCAAGCTACTGAAGTGTAAGGACTGGCAAATACAAATCCTTGAATCAAGAGTTCAAGAAACCTTTTCCACTTCTTATTGGGAGCTCCTGCAGCTAAGAATAAAACCAAAACCAACCAACCAACAAAAAAACAACAAACATGAGTTTGTCTCCTGGGTACCAGTTATGAATCCCACCATTGTAGCATATGAATTCTGTCGAATATTGAGATGTGCTTCTAACAGCATGTAAAAAAAAGAAAGCACTACCTCTACAGCAAAGGAAGGTAACAGTAGCACAAACAGACCAAGCAACAGGTAAGGAAGCACAGCTTATTGCTGAAGTAGAAATCAAAACAAACACCCCAGAATGTCTTACTACCTTTTTTCCCCATGAAATATTTTAAAAACAAGTATAAGAGAAGAAAATCTTAAGGGGCTTTGACTGCTTTTCAAAATCTAAATTAAACGTTATTTCAGTTTATAAGATAACAATGTCTCCAGGGCTGAAATCCAACAGCATTCTTCATCAGCACACTTCAAGTTTGCCCGTGGTTAGCAGACGCTCAACCTGAAACCATCTAGAACTTTGAGAATTCTAGTTGAACTGTCATTCAGTAACAAACTGAGCTTGGACATCATGGAAGTACAAGCAAAACAAACAACAGCAGAGAGTTCTTGGTAAGTGATCTTAACAATCAACCTTGCATAACAAACTTCTGAAACTCACTACATTACAACAAGCATCAAGTAACTTTTGTAACCCAGTAGAGAAGCTGAGCTGTATTTTCTAACATACTCTCCAAGCCTTTAAGATCGCCTGGCCTACAGAGCAACACAGCCACACATCTCTCTGTAGAAGGCATGTAGCCAACAGTTAGCACTTGCTGACGCATACGTAAACTGGATATATGAGGGAATAAAAAAATAGACATCTAATGCATTTTGTTTTAAGAAAGGATTCCCCTGACAAAATACATATTCTCATCTTATAACCTGCTATTCTTCTTGCCTCCAACAGGCCAGAAAGTTATTGTGAATTAAGCCAACCAGACATACAAAGCATTGCCTGTTATTGTCAGCTTTATGTAAGCAATGCAAAGAAGATTGCCAATATTCTTCTATATTTAGTATTTGCTACAATAACAAATATATTTCAAGCAACCATTCAGAAGGATGAAACTACTGAAAGACCATTTAAATATCTGCTCTTTCCTCACTTGAAATTTTAAGTCTTAAGAGCTTTCCTCCTGATCGCCCTATGTTCCAGCGGACAATTTCACATGCTCCCAATACCGCAATGCTTTCCATAAATCAAAACCTCCGTATGAAACATTACGTAATTAGTACACAATGCGCTTCAAAGTCAAGGCCACAAATAAATCAACGCATTCTGACTGCCAATATACCTCCTAACGAGCAAGAACGATCAAGAGAGAAGCCAGGACTACCGCAAAAGACGGTCCAGCTCGATTTGCTTTGAGCTCGGAGGCTGCCCGCGGCCGCGCAGCAGGACGCTGAAGGGACAGGTGTGCCCTTGCACTGCGGTGACTTAAGGAAACGTGGAAAACACCCCACGCCTTTCCCACCGCGCCCCGCTTGGCAGGGCAGCGTCCGAGCAAGCATTCCCACACACAAAGCCAGGCCGTCCTCCCCCTACACCGAGGCCGGCGCTGTCCCGGCAGCCGCTCAGCGGGCAGCCCACGCCGGCAAGTTTGGAGAGGAGAACGAACCCGGGCCGAAGCCGCCGCGTCCCGCCGCCGTCACAGCCAGAGGCCCGGGACCGCCCGACGCGGTGTCCCGGGGGAGCCGGGCCCCGCCGGCCCCAGGCCCGGCGAGTCGATCCCTAGCGGCCGTTGGCATCGCGCGACGCCGGCAGCGGCCGCTCCCCCTCCCCCGCGACCGTTAGCCCCGCGCGCCCCCGGGCCTCACCGCAGCGGCGGGCGGCGCGGGAGCGCCCGGGCTCGGCCAGCGGCTGCCACCCTATTTCGAAAGATCCGCCATTTTCAGCCCGTCACCGCCGTCCCCCGCGGCCCGCCCCCGCCGCACCTGCCCCCGCCGCGCCGCCCCGCCTTCCGCAGGGAGCTCCCCGCGACCTGCCCCGCCGCTCAACCCCAACTGCTTCCGGACCGGCAGGGAACGGGGAGGCGGCGGGTCCCACGCAGCACCCCCCGGCCCGAGGGGGAAGGCTCCCCGCCGGCTCCCCGGGTCCGTTTTAAGCTCACCGCTCCGCGACAGCGTTGGGTACAGCTGATCTCATCAAGCAGCGGTGAAGACTCCTACCGAGCAGGCATCCCCCGCGGCGCAGGGACAACCAGGTCTGCTGTCCCTCCGAGCCCGGGGAGGCCGGCGGGGCCGCCGAGGAGCCCGCCCCGCCGCGGGGAACGCGCCCAGCGGGGCCGGGCCTGCGCCTTCCCGGCGAGCGGCGGCTGTCAGCGCTGCCCCGCTCCCTCCCCGCCAGCGGCGCCGTGCCCGCACCCCCTTCCTCACCCTCCCGCCGCCGCTTTCCCGCCCCTCACACTCACCGCGCGGGCGGGCGCGCTTCCTCCTCCACCGCCGCCGCTACCGGTGCCTCTCTCCGCCGCCGTCGCCGCACAGCCTCCGCGCCTCGGCGCAGACGCCTCCCTCCCCGCTACCGCGTCCGGCGGCCACGGCGGCGGCAGCGCCCGCGACGGAGCCGCCGTGTTTGTTCAAAATCACGCGCCCCGCGCCATTCCCCCGCCGCATCCCATAATACTGCGCCGCGCCGCCCTGGCAACCGCCGGCGCAGCGGCCCCGCGCGCGCCGCCCCGCGCTTCCGGGCCCGCCCCACAGAGCCGCCCGCTTCCGGGGTCGGCGCGCGCGCGCTACTCAGGGAGGACCCGGCCTAGCCCCCGCCGGCACGCGCACGCAGCCAACGCGCGATTATAGACTTATACACTCTACACACTTTACGCGTGCCGTCACGCGGCTGCGTGGAGGAGGCGGCTGGGGGGTCCGTCCTGGCTTTTATCCCCGCTGCAGGGCTCTGCCCGCGCGGGACGCTCGCCGCCACGTGACCGCCGCCGCGCGGGGGCCCTTCTAGCCTGCCGGCGGCCCCGCTCTATGGTCGGAGGAGGTCTGCGGGCGCGCGGCGGGGACGGCGGGCCGGCGAACATGGCGGCCGCGGTGAGGCAGGACTTGGCGCAGCTGATGAACTCCAGCGGCTCCCACAAGGACCTGGCGGGCAAGTGAGTGCTGGCGCCGGCTTCCCCGTGGCGTGGTGAGGCAGTGAGGGGCCGTTGGGGGGCTATAAGGGAGGCTGCATGGCCCTGGGCGGGGCGAGGGGGGAGGCTCTTGCCGGAAAACCAACCAAACAAAAAACCCCAACCACTTATGATTCTTAATTTTTTTGTTCTTTTTTCGTTTCTGGCGACGGCTTGCTCTGCGCTGGCCGTGTCCCAGCGCAGGGTCCCGCTCGGGGCCTGAGCTCTTGGCCACCACTCACTCCTGTCTGCTGTAAATATGTCGCTATCTCTATTATTAATTTTTCTATTTTTTCATTAGGTGGGTGTTTTGGATGTCAAACCTTTGGGGTTTGAGCTCCTCGCAGTTCAATGTATCACGTAGCTTTTCTTTCCCCCCGCGGGTTCAGTCAGAAGTCGATCAGTTCAACTGAAATTCTTGAGCCCCAGCTCAGTTGTTTGTTTTCCAGAGGAACTGCTTCACCTCTTTCTTGGAATTTCACGTGAAAACTTCGAAGCATTCCCCTCAAAATATGGCTTCAACTTGAATGTAATACTTCATTACTCTTGCAAACACTGAGGTTAAGGCCCAGGCAAAGTTTAATAAGCTTTATGAAGCATGAAAACTGAAGTAGGTATTTTTTCAGGAATAAGTGCTTAAAAACGCATATTCTGTGCCTGTGCTCATATCAAGTGGACTTAACGTATTTTTACCGCCCACTCCCAGCACCATTTCTCATTGAATGTGGCATTTTGAATGTTTGACTAACTTTATTAATCTTAATTCATGAGAGATATGGTTTTAATTACTTTTTCTACGCACTATCCTAGGGACTTGTTTAGGGTTTTTTAACCTTCAAAATTGCATGTGTATTCATAGATAACAAAATTATGAGCTATGTTATCTGATAATCTAGCCATAGAATTGAAAAAGAGCCAGATACCAATTCCAGGTGAATGTTCCTGACATTTGAATGCAAACACTTTGGAAAATTGCCACCTCAGAGGTATAGCAAATATAAGCAAAAGGAGAGCTCTGCCATAGAAAATGAACAGAAAACCAGAACTAGTTAGGCAAAAAAATATGCCTTATGAGTGATTTTTTTTTTTTTTCCTAATCTGTGGACAGATATCGCCAAATATTGGAAAAAGCCATTCAGCTGTCAGATGTAGAACAACTCGAAGCTTTGAAAGCTTTTGTAGAAGCAAGTAAGTGCATCTGATATCATTGCTTGCACACTGAGTAGAGGCCTGAGGTCTGTGGTTTTGCATATTTGTTAGCTGTATATGAGGTTGTGTAAATACATTATATTTTACTCCTATTGGAACTCAAACACAACTAGGAGAGGAACCGTCACTGCCGTATTCAGAAGTTTAGGGAAAATTGACTCATAAGCATTATAAGTTACTATAACTTTCCAGCCTGTCAGTGTGACAGTGTCAGAAGGTAAAAACATGAAGCAATCTCTGTTGGATGCTCAGATTAATGCTGCATGCTGAGTGGTGTTTAAACTAACAACTCCCTTCTTCCCTGGTCTCAAGTCAGTTTGAAGAAATGGTTAGGGATTTTTTTGTGTATGTTTGTGTTGCTTGGATGTTTGGCTTATTGAATACCTCTATAAATTATACCTGTTGTAATTTTTAAGTTCAGATTAAACTTGGTGAAATTTACCCTAAAGATTTAGTTTGTCCAAAATGTTTCAGTAGTTGAGAACAGTGATTCAGAATGAAACATCTTTCTAAACTATAAATAAGAGTGAGAAATGCATTATTTTCTGTCAGGGGTTAGAACTCTGGTGACCTCTAGTGTCACCATTTCCAAGAAAAAAAAATAACTTTAAAAACAAACTAAAAAGCCCCTTCACTTAGGTACAGATCTAAAAACTTGAAATATTCAAACTTAACATGAGAGCAAATGATCACTTTCAGTGAAGACACTGACAAGCATTGTATCCATCTTGTGTTTTTCTTCCATGTGTCTCTGAACAAGTGGTGAATGAGAATGTCAGTCTAGTGATCTCACGTCAGCTGCTGACAGATTTCTGTACTCATCTTCCAAGTCTTCCTGACAGCACAGCCAAAGAAATTTACCACTTCACCTTGGAAAAGATACAGCCTAGAGTTATTTCATTTGAAGAGCAGGTGAGAGATAAATGATGAGGGATTTTTGGTTTGCAGGCTTGGCTTTGTGTTTTGTTTTTTTTTTTCTTCTGTGCTGACTATTTTCAAGTCTTTAAAATGCTGTTCGAAACAGACATTTCTGTTTAGAGTCCAATTTTGTGAAAACTTGTGTGAAATGCAGAGTATATAGGACTGTGCAAAGAATACAGACTTTGTCTCTTCATCTGGATGCTGGACATGTAGTTCCTGCGCTACCAGAAAATGTCTTCTTACAATGAAACAATACTTGAGCTACTGGAGGCACTGTCGAGAGACAGACTTGTACTCATTGTGTTGCATCTTACCCATATAATAGAACAGCCAGGTGATGTGAGGAGAGAAGCATGTTGAGAAATAGTTTTTGTTTCAAAATAAGTATCTGTTTGTATATATATATACTTAAGCTATAACCATTTTAAAAAGAAAAATTGTTTTCATGAAATCCCAATTCTACAGTTACCTGCTGAATGTACTGCCATTCTTTTTCAATTTGGTTCTTGGTTTTGTTGTACGAGTATTCACCATTGTCTGGGAGTTCTTAAAAAAGATGTTTATACAAAAAAGCCTTTAGGATCAAGTACTTGAGCAGAAAAGCAAGGCGGTTTCTGTCACAATTTGTATTTGCTTCTCTTTACCTTTTGTCTTTTAAAGCAGTTTTTATTCTAAGTCTTAAATGAATGCGCGCCTATATGTTGTGATGGTTATGCATAAATTAAGCCTAAAAAACCAGGTGATTTCCTGTTTTTTCAACCAGACTTTTGGGTATAAAGCCTGGATTGTATGCATGGATATTTCACGTGTTGACAGGTGCTCTACAAAGTAGAACTTTCTGCATTAAGATCTAGTCATAGTTCACCTCATTCATATCTCACAGGCATGGTATGAGGTATAACTGCAAGAAACAGCGTATGAATCTTGGTGCTCCAGTTCTTAAAAACCTTGTTTCATCTTTTTCAAAGCTTTAGAAAAGGTTGCTACTTAACGCTCCCTGAAGATAAACTCATTTAACTTGTCACAAGCTTAAGTGGAAATGCTTCAAGTCAGTACTCAGATTTAAAAAGCTCAGTTTTAAAGCTTGATGTGGGAGTCCCACACAGGACTCCTTGCGTGGGAGGAGTTGCACATGTGTATGTTGCCGTATCTGTGAAGTTGGGGTATCAGTTGAGGGGGTTCATGAACAAGAACAAATACTGGGAATGTTAATACAGAACTATTAAACTTTTATAATGTTTGCTACTTATGTTATTATTGTTTAGGTCGCTTCAATAAGGCAACATCTTGCATCAATCTATGAGAAAGAAGAAGACTGGAGGAATGCAGCACAAGTATTGGTGGGGATCCCGTTGGAAACAGGGCAAAAGTAAGTACACGGTTGTGTTGTTAAATATGCTTACTCCCTTTGTACTGAACTAGACCACTAAGTGATAATTTTGAGGTTGCATATTTTCCCAGAGTTTTAGTAGTTCGGGCCAGAACTACTGCCAGATGACAGAAGTGTAGCTTTAAAACCATGTGTTAAAGTAAACAGTTCAGTGGGTCAAAATACTGCACTGGAAGTTTTGCACCATTTATTAGTCTGTTGATAAACAGCTTTTTTCATGGTATTTTACAAAAATGCTTCTAAGGTTACAAAAGGTTCTTGAAAGGTGGCAGTTCTTCCATGTGTTTGCCTTTACAGTTCAACCTGAAGACACAAGTTTGCAAAGGGATATTAACAAATGCAGTTGAGGTTTTGGGGAGGGGTTGTCGTTGTTTGTTTGGGGTTTGTTTTTTAAGTCTAGAACCCTTGCTGTTAGTTTTCTCTGGCTGTCCTTTCTAACCTGTTTCTCTGTATGCATGTAGAAGGAATTGCTGTAGGTTTTGCCCATTTAGCACTTATTTGGTCCAATTCAAGTTTGCTTTTTTACTCAAGTGGCTCACCATTTATGGCAAACTTCCAATCCACTAAAACCAGATTATTAGAGTGCATGTTTGTGTCTTGGTGGACAGCATTATTTGTATTGGTGTTTGTAGGAGCCAGGTCTATATTGGCATTCATCTCAAACTTCCTTACCCTGAACGGAAAGCACTAATTTCGAAAGAGAGCATTAATTAGGGAAGAATAAAGCAGGGTAAAGTGAAAGTTGCCAAGTACTTAAGAATCATTATATATGTTTAGAACAGAAAATAGCAAGGGTAGTTTGGAGCAACTCTGAGCATTTGCTTTTCTGTTTCTCTACAGACAGTACAATGTAGATTATAAACTGGAGACCTACCTGAAAATTGCCAGACTGTATCTGGAAGATGATGACCCAGTTCAAGCAGAAGCTTATATTAATAGAGCTTCCCTGCTTCAGAATGAATCAACTAATGAACAGCTGCAAATCCATTATAAGGTTGTCTATCTTAGTTTATTGCCTTCTTTTTCTGAAGGGAAATCATGCCACATTGAGATGTTTCTGTGCACTGCCACTAAAACTGTTGTAATGAGAAAAGAGACCAAGAGAAAAAGCTTCTAAATGGCCTTGGGAGCTTGAGAGCCACATCTTAGCAATAATTAGACAGCTCATTCGTTATGATTTTGGGGAAAGTTTGTAAAGGTTCCTTAAATGCTGGCTTTACTGATTGAAAATAAATCATAGGCTTCAAAACTTCTGAAATATTGTTGAAAATATTGCCTCAGCCTTTGTAAATGTAAGAGGAAAAATAATCATGTCTGATATTAGAGACAACAGAAGGCCTCTCACCCTGTACTTAAATAATAAGTACTATCCAGGAAAGTAGCGTTAAGTCTCAGGTAGTAAAGTAACTGACTTTGCTGCTTGTTTGTGGGTTTACTGTATAAATAGTTTGTATGATGATTTCTCAAACCATTTTAGTTACTGGGATCAGTAGTCATAGCTATAGCATGACAGCACCAATCAAGTGTGGTGGTGGTGTTTCAAATTCTACAGCATAAAGCGGGTGTGCCATGAGGTGTAACTTAGGATGCAGTGGTGCTCGTTTGTTGGTTTTCCCTTTTATTTTTTTCTCTCCTGGTGCTATGTTTTAAAGTGTGTGCTCAGTTGGAAGTGTAAATATTTACTGTAAGCATTAGAAAAGCACAAAGGACTGGGGAGGAGAAATATGAGGTGTTACAGCACTGAAAGGGAAACACGAATTGCTACTTAAATGCTAGCTGTCAGTGTCAGTAGTGAAGCGGAAGCTTACATAAGTACAGTATTAGCTGTACAATATTTCATTTACTGAGTTTATGGCATTTATACATTTGCAATGTTTAACATATGAATAGTGTTGGGCAATACCCTTTCAAATGCTTTCTGTGATACTTTAGCAAGGCCTTTCCAAGTCAAGCTAATCGTTTGAAGACACAGATTTCCCTAGGGTGCACTAGAGCAATATTTATTGAAGCGGTCACTTGATACTGTGGGAACTTATACACCTGTGTTACGAAGCCACCGCTGTTAGTTTTCTTTCTATGAGACGTATTTTCTGTCTAGGTTTGCTATGCTCGAGTTCTTGATTACAGAAGAAAGTTCATTGAGGCTGCCCAAAGATACAATGAGCTGTCCTATAAGAGCATAGTCCATGAAACTGAGCGACTGGAGGCATTGAAGCATGCTTTGCATTGCACTATTTTGGCATCAGCAGGTAAAACACACATTACATTTTTGTATAAAAGACCCAACATAGGGATTTCCTATCTCCTGAAGCAAGCCAGCTTGTGCGTTATTTGTGGGAAGGGGGATCTTGTCACTAAGACTTGGTGAGGAATCCAAAATTGTGAACACAGCGTCAAAATTATTTATTAGCATAGTGTTAACTCAGAATTGGATTATTAATACTTCTGTGTCTTTGCCAGTGATAAGCTGGCATCTGCTAAAGATGCAGGAGATAGTGGCAAACAGTGTTTTGGAACTGAACACAACTGAGTTCCTTTGGTAGAGCTTTGTTGGTTAATTGCATGTATTGAGAAAAAAAAATATTATAACTGTCGTGTTTACCTGTGTCACAGTTTAAGGCAAGGTGGCAATAAACCATGGCAGATGCTCCCTGTTACTCCCTCACTTCCCACCACCCCTTTCCTTTAGATCTGAAAGATGATAGGGAAGATAAGGGGAAAGGAAGAGAGACTTAGACTTCCAGTTGGAGAGTTTTAAAGGGTTTTACTAATGCTACTAATAATTAGAGAATGTATACAAAATATACAAAACCAATCTCAAATGCTCGATGTGGAGTTGGCGTCACTCCAGCAGCAGAGCTGGGTGTGCAGAGCTGGCGGCTCCAGCAGGTGCAGGCCAGGCCCACAGAAGCCATGGGCAGGACTTCACAGCAAACCAGGACCTGGTTGCAGGGATGCAGGGCCTGAGGCCTGTAGATCACAGGCAGACAGACTGGGTTCTCTCTAGATGCCGGCCATGGTCGAAGAGAGAGTGACCCTCCTGATCACTCTCTTATATAGGGGGTATGACGGTTCTGGGATGGAATACTTCAGTCGTTCAGTTCTAGTCACCTGTTCCATCCACCCCTCCTTAAACACGCCCCTCTCACAACAGAACCTGGGAAAACTTATTAGTCTTTCTTGGCTACCATAGTAATAAATCTAAATGTGAGCTTCTTCAGCATTCCATTGGTCTTCTTATCAGCACCAAGTACAGCATCCTAGGAAAAATATGCAGGCTAAAACTCAGAGAAGTACAGCCACCTAGAAGAACGCAGATGAAAGAAAAATCACTAAAAGAGAACCGGTCTTTTTCTAACAAAACCAGGACAACCTGTAAATGTTCAATGATTTGGTGATCATTTATGGGCATCTTTCTTGATTCTCCTAGGACAACAGCGTTCCCGCATGCTTGCTACACTCTTCAAGGATGAGAGATGCCAGCAGCTTGCAGCCTATGGCATCCTGGAGAAAATGTATCTTGACAGAATTATCCGTGGAAATCAACTGCAAGAGTTTGCAGCTATGCTAATGCCTCACCAAAAAGCAACTACTGCTGATGGTACATATTTCTCTAAAACCTTGTAATGTTAGGTGTTCATCCACAGGAGTCAGATTTGCACATTGCAGCAAGAGGTGTGATGGAAAAGAATTTAGTATTGCCATATGATTATTTAAAAGTTATTTCCCAGAAAGTTACCCTCATGAGTATGGTTCAATAGTAAAGCTTCTTAGCCATAGTTCCTCTTTCTAACTGGCTGCTAAGGTTTTGAAATACTCTTCTGGAAGCTTGTAAAAATGTGGTTTCTTTGTCCTCTTCATTGACAGCTTCCCAGTGTTTCCAACCTTGTATCTGGCCTTTAGAGCTTCTCCAGTTCTAAGTCAGTGTTTTAAACAGGATGCTCAGAAACATGTGACATGCACATAGGCTGTAAATGGTCTGCGTGCATGGTAAATTTATTTGAACCGCTCTCTGACTGTTGACAGATGGTGAGGCAATGATTTGGACCTCACACTGTCTCTGAATTGTTTTCTGATCCATTCCACTGACATCTTCCTGGCTTTGTTCTTCCTGAAACCTCTGAGCTGTGAGAAATCATGTGAAGTAATAACTTCACTGGAATTCTAAACACACTGGTCTCAATTTTCTGAATTAGAAGAATACTGAAGGGGAAAAATAAAGAAGCATGAAATACCTCTCAATCAGGCAAATCTTCCTGTTCAACAATACTCATTGATTAAGGACAAATAAACAACTGTGTAATTGCAGAGGTGAAAACTGGTTAAAGGTTCTTATTAACAATAAGCTGCAGTCCTTTCCTTTGTTTGTGTGTTGTTTATTTATAACCATACTCTTTGTCTTTATGAGTTAAAGAATGTCAGTTAGTTGGTATTTAATAATACGCTTATCTTCAGCTGGAGGTTAAAGGTCAAATTAGTTAAATTACTAAATCAAGAAGAGAGAAATTACATGAGGGTAATTACAGCCACAGTAAAAGAGAGATTTGTTGGACCCCTGACATGTGTAATGAATGAAAAAAAAAAAAAAAATTCATTTAGCAAGTTTGAACTGGTCACAGGCGGTCATACTGCCTCAATTCTGATGTTGGGTCTTGTAGCAAAACAGAGGGCTCCACATGATTATTCTAGAAATTAGAACATGGTTTAAGCCACCTATCTTAAAACCAACCACGTGACATCCATTTCTTTTTGACTTTCTTCTGTCTACCATAAACTGATGCAAGGCAGGTGCATCTGGACCTTCTGCAGACATAACCCTTGGGGAAAAAAAGGCATTTTCCATCTGCTCTACAATATAAACCACGTATTTTAGCCTTACAGTAATGGATTCTTTTTCTCATCCAAACCCTAAGGTTCCAGTATCCTGGACAGAGCTGTTATTGAACACAACTTACTATCTGCAAGCAAACTTTACAACAACATTACTTTTGAAGAGCTTGGAGCGTTACTAGAAATCCCTGCAGCCAAGGTACCAGTTTTCTACGTATTGGGTAAAAAGAAGGAATATTAGGGACATGAGAAAACAGCTGTGGTAAATATTAGGAAAATTGGTTAAATATTAGGAAATCATTAAATATAATAATTAAGTATTCCATGTTTTGAGGAAGGCTAAATATCTAGCGTATCTTATGAGAAGGAAAGGTACATGATGTGGAGTGAACAACAGTGGAGTTAGATGCTGCTGATACAACTTTCATAATTAGTGTTTTCTGTAGAGCTTTTTTCCCTGCCACGTGTGAAGAGGATGAAAGACTCATAAGGACTATTAAGTCTTAATAATGTTTAACTTATTTTGTAATGAAAAAGTTTCTAGCTTCTTTCTTCATTGTTTCAGGCAGAAAAGATAGCTTCTCAGATGATAACGGAGGGTCGCATGAATGGATTCATTGATCAGATTGATGGAATTGTTCATTTTGAAAGTAAGTTTGACCATGGTAATTTATTTTTTTTTAGCACCCTTCAGAGCAAGCTTTTTGAGTTGTTGCCTTACAACCTATGGAAATTTAAGTTTCTTAGTACCTTTCGTCTGAAGTGAGCTTGCTGTGTCTTGCTCTGGCCAGGAGGCGGCAGGGTTTACTGTAACAGAGGACCACACTTCGCCCACCCTCCCTCCTTGCTCCACCTTCTCTTACCCACAGGAAAGTGTGAATTTATTCCATTGGTTGCCTCGTAGGAACAGGTTCACCAAGAAGTTCTCTGTTCACTTCTACTTTGCAATGTAGGAGTTAGGCTTGTAACGGACAGCCAAAATCATTGTAGCTTTTGAATACAGAAATGAGCATGATGTAGCTGCAAAGAAGGCTTCTTCAGCGAGGTAGGTGAGGGCAGTGGCAGAATAAAAGGCTGCAGTTGAAAAGGCAAGGGAATTCTTAAGACTTATTTTGATTTATTTGGTGTTTTCTTTTGTTTTGTTTTTCAGCTCGTGAAGCTTTGCCAACTTGGGACAAGCAGATCCAGTCACTGTGTTTCCAGGTTAACAATCTGCTGGAGAAGATAAGTCAGACAGCCCCAGAATGGACAGCGCAGGCAATGGAGGCCCAGATGGCTCAGTGACTGCACAGCCACTGTCTGAACGGAGGCAATCAACCACCTGCTGTGCTGAAAGAGCAGGACTGTGAACCAAACGAATAACCCACCTTCATTTCCTCACTTTCTGCTTTCACTCTGGCTTAGGACACAATTAGGCGATACTGTGTTTGGTGTGACAGTCCCCCAGTTCTCTGAGCAGAGGATGATGCTGCTGCTTCCTCTGCATTGCACTCTGCTGTCCAGAAAGCTGTGATTTACATGTAGAAGCAGCTGCAATGTCTGCAGAAAGCTTTAATTTTCATTTATTTATTTCTTTTTCCCCCAGCTCTGTTACTACAGCTTTGTAACTCCTTACTTCCTATGGTGCTTGTCCTGCTGTGAAAATATAAGTGCCATGTTTCTTTCAGTTGTAATTATTCTAATAAAGGCTGTTTTGAGTGTTGTAGCGACCTGGGTTGCTTTTCTTAAGCAGTAGCATGAAATAAGTTGAGGTTTTGGAATTGTCATTTTCAGGTCCTGAAAATGTTAACTGAAAAACAGCTTGTTTCCTTCTCTGTTTATAAAATGCGAGTCTGAAATTGTAACTGAAGGAAATACAGACCCCTCTCCTGCACTGGTGCAGCTGGGCACAGAATTATCTGTGCTTAAGAGGTGGGGTAAAGACCCCAACCAGTGAACTCAGGGTCAGTGATGAGAACATAGCAGATGTGCCTTGTTTTATTCTCTGGGTCAGGACAAATTGGTGACATAACAAAAATATCCATGGTGGTTTTGTGGAACTGGAGGTGTCGTGAGAGACTCTGACAGGTGAGGAGTTTGCACTACAAAATATTAGACACCTGAAACGGGAGTGGCTGGAGAATACAGATGATTTACATAATGAGATAGGAGTAGTTTGGGCCTAAAATGCTCATGCACAGCAATGAAATAACAGTGGCACATCTGATGTTTATCATTCTGGAGCTGGACACTCATTACCTGTCTGCATGGCCTGCCAGATATATATGTCTTACTGTGCAATTTGCTGGAGAAGTTTTGATGGAGAGCTCTTCTGGTAGAGGAGAAACAAGATGTAGCTTCATCGATGTTCCTGTCCAGAACAACTCTGTTTTAATCTGGGGTGATCACGTTTGGGTTGCAATTCCAGCTTTGATGTGAATTGCCTTGGCTCTTTCATTTCAGTCAAGTAATAACACTTTCTGAGTTTTCAGTCCAACTCTGTTCATCCTAGACTTTTCGTCTCATAATCTGGAGAATGGCGGTGTCTTCTCGACTCAAGTTTTGGCTTAATCCACAACCCTAATGCCTTTTTTTAAATTTATTTCTCTATTTGCTTATTTATTACACATGTTTATATTTTTAGTGCTGCTATATTTTTAGACAGGAGCTGGTGAAGGGTGGTTGGTTCATCCATAAATAGGATGGACTTGTGTCAACCTGGCAGGTGGTATTTCTGAGTCCCAAAACAACTGGCCAAGTCAGTTATGATGGCTTCCAGTTGGCAGCATCCTATAGTTTCTGTGGGAGGGGGAGTAGTGGCAGAACAGCTGTGGGAGTAGGAAGGAGCTGCCCACCTCTTGACATGTTTCATGTAAAAGAGCAGTGGTAGAAAATCTCCCAGATCAGGGTTGGGTGGCTGTTGACCTTCAGTGTGGGCCAACATAGTCCAGTCAAGGGTCTCTGTTTACTCAGGCTGGTGTCTGGCACTCTAGGCACCCCCCTCTGATACCCTTGAGGCTCATCAGTCTTACTAAATAACCTCCTGCATTACCCTCTAATGCAGCAAACGTAAATAATTTGTTTGCTACAGGAGAGACACTGGTATCTCAGTAGATGGCAGTAAGAGCCAGGCTGACAAGAGCCAGTCCTGCGTGCGCTGTAGACATCGGTGCAGTTCTGCTTCTTCCAGAACTCAGAACTAGCCCTGGTGATCCATTGGACAGCTTATTTTATTTCCAGGTGACCTTATTTCCTCTCAGTTCTCCTGATTACTTAGAAGGCAAGTATAGTGGCAAAACATTTATATAGACTGTAAGACAGTTAGATCATAGAATCATAGAATGCTAGGGATTGGAAGGGACCTCGAAAGATCATGTAGTCCAATCCCCCTGCTGGAGCAGGAGCACCTAGATGAGGCTACACAGGAACGTGTCCAGGCGGGTTTTGAATGTCTCCAGGGAAGGAGACTCCACAACCCCCCTGGGCAGCTTGTTCCAGTGCTCCGTTACCCTCACCGAGAAGAAGTTTCTTCTCAAGTTTAAGTGGAACCTCTTATGTTCCAGCTTAAACCCATTACCCCTTGTCCTACCATTGTTTGTCACTGAGAAGAGCCTGGCTCCATCCTCCTGACACTCACCCTGTATATATTTGTAAACATTAATGAGGTCACTCCTCAGTCTCCTCCAAACTAAAGAGACCCAGATCCCTCAGCCTTTCCTCATAAGGGAGATGCTCCACTCCCTTAATCATCTTTGTTGCCTTGCGCTGGACTCTCTCCAGCAGTTCCCTGTCCTTCTTGAACTGAGGGGCCCAGAACTGGACACAATATTCCAGGTGTTGTCTCACCAGGGCAGAGTAGAGGGGAAGGAGAACCTCTCTCGATCTACTAACCACTCCCCTTCTAATACACCCCAGGATGCCATTGGCCTTCCTGGCCACAAGGGCACAGTGCTGGCTCATGGTCATCCTGTTGCCCACCAGGATCCCCAGATCCCTCTCCCCTACACTGCTGTCTAATGGATCATTCTCCAACTTATACTGGAACCTGGGGTTATTCCTGCCCAGATGTAAGACTCTACATTTGCCTTTGTTATATTTAATTAAATTTTTCCTGCCCAACTCTCCAGCCTGTCCAGGTCACGCTGGATGGCAGCACAGCCTTCTGGCCTGTCAGCGACTCCTCCCAGCTTGGTGTCATCAGCAAACTTAGTGATAGTACATTCTAGTCCCTCATCCAAGTCATTGATGAATATATTGAACAGTACTGGCCCCAGTACCGACCCTTGAGGCACTCCACTAGATACAGGCCTCCAAACGGACTCTGACCCATCGACCACAACTCTCTGGCTTCTTTTCTTCAGCCAGTTCGCAGTCCACCTCACTACCCGATTGTCCAGACCATGCTTCCTCAGTTTAGCTATGAGAATGCTGTGGGAGACTGTGTCAAATGCTTTACTGAAGCCAAGGTAGACCACATCTACCACCCTGCCATCATCTACCCACCTCGTTATGTCCTCATAAAAGGCTATGAGGTTGGTCAAGCACGACTTCCCCTTGGCAAAGCCATGTTGACTGCCCCTAATGACCCTCTTATCCTTGATATGCCTTGACATGGCACCATTACTTTCCCAGTTAGGGTTAGGGTTACACAATATTTAATATTTTAAAATTAATATTAATATTTAATATTTAAATATTTATTACACAATATTTAATCAGTAATGCCTCAAGTTGTAATGTAATCTAGTGTCAGCAGAAAAAAACCCCACCATTTGAAAATTTTGATTAGGCTTTTGATCAATTCATTGATGTGAAGGGACTGACCTCATAATCTAAATAGAAACTTGGGAGTAGTGAGTTGACTGACTTACATTACAGCCTGAGATTTGGGGTGTAACTTTAACAGCTATGAACAAAATATTCAGTCCCAAGATTTCACTCATTTCACTGTTCCCATCTGGGAGAAAAAACAAATTCAGAACTATCTAATTATGAAAGTAACAGTTGTAGAGGAAGCCCAGGTCTTCTCCCTAGGTCTTGCCTCAGCTCCCCAGGGCTCCTGAGTGCTCCCTTCATCTCCCTTGGGCTCTCCAGGCCTCCACAAGGCTTTGCATGGCTCCCCAAAGCTCCCCTCATCTCCCCAGGGCTTGCCCCAGCTCCCCAGGGCTCACCTGTCCTCCTCAGGGCTCCTCTCAACTCCCCAAAACTTGTCTCGGCTCCCCAGGGCTCCCCATTCCTCCTCAAGGCTGTAGTGATGTGATGGAACCGATGGTGAGCTGTGGGGAGGACAGACTCATCACAGCTGGGACGATACGTAACTCTGAAACACCAGGCAGCGCATCTTTATTTCAAAGGGGAACACACACATGGCACAAAGAATTTTATTCTACACAAGCCACAGGGATGTCCTGGGCCGCTGCACAGCAACATGGTCTCTGCAGAGTTCTGGTGGAAAATGAGGGAGCGCTGCACGTTGCAGTGGACCCTCATCTTCCAACCTTGCACACAAGAATAACACTTCACCATCAGATGGCAGCAGAAAGTGGGAAGGCTCTGAAAAACTAGGGAGGGGAAAGGAAGGAAAAACTAGGAAAGCAAGGGGGAAAAAAGGACGGAAAAGCTAAGAAAAAAAAGGAGGGTGGGGGGGAAATGAAGGAAAAAAGGAAGTAAAAAAAATTGAAGAAAAAGGATAAACTAGGAAAAAGGAGGGTGGAGAAAAAGAGGAAGGAGAAACTAGGGAAAAAAGGAGAAAAAAACCCTAGCTTCTGAAGAACTAGGCAGCCCCTCAAAAGAAATTACAATCCCACACTCTAACCCCAACCCTAACCCTAACTCTAACGCTAACCCTAACCCCTAAACCCCAACCCTAACCCCTAACCCTAACCCCTAACCACTAACCCTAACCACTAACCCTAACCCTAATCCTAAACCTAAACCTAAGCCTAACCCTAACCCTAACCCCAACCCCTAACACTAACCCTAACCCCTAACCCTAACCCTAAACCTAACCTCTAACCCTAACCCTAACCCCAACCCTAACCCTAACGCTAACCCTTAACCCTAACCCTAGCCTCCAAATCGAACCAGAAGCCTAACCCCTAACCCTTACCCTAAACCCTAACCCTAACCCCTAACCCTAAACCTAAACTCTAAACCCTAACCCTAACCCTTACCCTATATGTCAATATGTCAATATGGCTTAAAGGAAACAAATGCCGGCAAACAACCCATGTGGTGTTTCTTCAGCAGAAGCACTAGGGCTCGAAAATGTAGTTGTACAAATGTGGTAGATTTGGGCAACAAAAGGTACTAAACTTCACAGGAATTTGTGATTTGCTGGAGTTAGCTGTTCCGAGCTGATAGGATAAGAGTGAACTGACCTCATTCTAGCTATTTATTAAGGAATTCTTATCTGCTGAGGGCTGTTGTGAGAAACAGCCGCAACTCAGCATTTCTATTTACAGTCTGCAAGTAAATAGGTAATAGAACAGTAATTGTGGCAGTGAAGAGAGACTGGTATGGCAAGACAGTCTCGATGGAGGGGAGTCAGGAACGCAAAATAGTCCTTGAAATGGCTGTATGCAAATCAGACATAGGTATGTGAGTATTTAATTGCTTTTTAGCTTGTATATTGGCATTGGCAAAACTGTTAAGTGAAATAACCCAGAAATTTTAATACCTGTGTTTTAAAATGGATACTAAACATTGGGGCAATACAGCAAAGTGTTGCTAGACTGATTTGAAAGAAGGCAAATGTCTTTTAGGGAGGACCTGAAGAATTTATGCTACTGAGTTATTTCAGAAGAAGTCCCAGGAGAGGCTGTGTTAGAATATGTTTTCTTCTGTGAAAAGCGAGTTTACTAAACTAGGGTGAGAAATGCAATAACAAATGGGTAGAAGTTGAAAACGTGCAACTGCAATGATAAAACAAAGCTGCAGTTCCTAAGAGGAGCAATAAAGCTCTGGAACTATCAAAGGGAAAGGACAGATTTCCACTCCTTTGCTTTCTTAAAATGCTGACTGGCT
The DNA here is from genome assembly GCF_036013475.1 of Columba livia. Lineage (NCBI taxonomy): Eukaryota > Metazoa > Chordata > Aves > Columbiformes > Columbidae > Columba > Columba livia. The sequence continues at coordinate 53,760,197 of NC_088605.1, forward strand.
GTCTTGCTGGAAAGTGGCTCAGTCAGCTAATACTGGCTGAGTTTAGTCCTGAGGCAGCAGTGCCATTTAAGGGTCTGATCTACAGGAGGTCAGACAAGGTGACCTACTGGTCTGTTCAGGCCTTAAGATTCTTGAAGCTACAAAGTGATTTGAAGGTGAAAAGATTTGCACCTTCTTACTGCTATGCTGCAAGTTTTAATTATTTTTTATCCTACAATGCTTGCACTTTATGGTCAGATGACAAAGCAAACAAGCTCGTCAAGTAGTATCTACTTCTGGGTCTGAGTGGAAGGTTACATCACATTTTCCAAGGTATCCATGCTTCATCGGAAAGTTTGAATTTAACTAATGAAATACATGCTTAAATTACCTGATCAGAAAGTGAGCAGCTAGAGTACCTGTTGCTACATGTGAAATATTTGGGTTTTTCTTTCTGTTGGGATTTGCTATAGTTGAGTTTTTCCACCTCTGGGTAGCTTTGAGCCACATGTTTGCTCAGAAATTATCTTACTGTTTCCAGTTTTTCGCTAGTCAAGGAAGCCTGTGGGGCTGGGAGACAAAAGGTCTCTGGCTTTTCAGTGGGTGCTCAGCTGAAGGAGATGGTGTTTTATTTTCTCTGAGATGTGGGCTACCCTGAACAGCTAGGGCATTATGAGCAACACAGAGGTTAGGCTTTCCAGAAATGAGCTATTGCTACCTTGTGAGGAACAGACGTAGTTTCCAGCAGTGATGTCACAAGGAGTTAGGTAGCCTTGGTGAACACAGGTCCCAGGGGACGCCCTGGAAAGGTTATTCTACATTAAGCTGTTACCCAGGTACAAACAAACAAAACAGAAAAGCTGTGCAAATACATCTGCCAGCAGTGGTGGGATGTGTTCATCTATTTGGAGACAGGATCATCCTTCTTGTTTTCACTTTCCTCTGTCAACGGTTGGAGAGTAGCATTAGCTAAATCTGTGGGAGTCTGGCCTTGGCAATTAATTACTTTCTTGTTGGGTGTATGGTCTCTGGTTTCAAAGCCCTTTTAGGACAGCTAAGCATTTGGTTGAACTGTAGAGCTGTAAACCAGGCACCTCTGGGCATGCCTTCAGACACAACTCATGGTGAGCTCTGAGGTGCAGGTCCTTTTGGGCAGGCTGGGTAGGAGCTGAATGATGGTACTGAGGGGGTGAGTGGTGTCTGGCTGCTGGTTTGGGATGCCTGAAGAGGCAGAACAACTACTATGCAGCAATGCTTGAATAACTAAGTGTATTGGATGGTACACATAGGTACATAACCCTTTGAATTTCCTAATCACCTGGCTTTTTAGTCTTGTGATTTCCTCAGTTGCCTCTTGCAGGAGAATTATCAAACATGGGTGACAAACTGGTAATACTTGTGCCTTGCCTGCTAGTGTGGACAAGTGAGTGACACTGACATCTTATTAGTGCTGATTAGTGACAGAGCTGGTAACTTGGGGAAAACAAAAAGACAGGTGGGTGATTTTCAAATCAGTCCTCCCTACCTCTCATGTGTGGGCTGTTGTTAGCAGAATGGTGGGCTGGTTTAGAAGTGCCTTCTGCTGTCAGCTTAGAGCCTGTGGCATTTGGCTTACTCTTAAACATAGTTTGAAGATAGTGATTCTGGTCATGAAATTGTGCAGCTGTTCTTTGAAATCCCATCAGTCTATTATGTCCTGGCATGAATACAGATAGCCTTTGGTAACCATGGATTGGTAAAAGACCACTGAAGAAGAGAGACTGGATTATCAGTTGTAATATTTAACCATACTGGGGTCTTGTATAATTTTTAATTTAAAAAAAAAAAAAAGGTAACTGACAATTACATGTCCTGACATGCAGACAGTCAATTTGATAGGCAGTTGTTCCTCTTTTCTTTGCCCAAGTACCAAGTGTTTTTACCTGATCTTGCTTTTGACACTGCGTGACCATGAATTTCTCAGCCTGTGCCAAGGGATCCTGCTGCAGCTCGTGGGGCAGTTGGCCTGGAGCTGCTGCTGCTGAGGACAGGACTGGCAGAATACACACTGGCTTGTGTCAAAGTCTTATTACAAACTCATGTGTCCCTCTTGCACTCGCTGCAGACCTCATGCCAGGCACTGGAGATGTTCAGGTGGCTTCATGCTGTGAGGGGAACAAGGTCATGGGCAGATTTGTGGGTCGTTAAAGAGAAAGTTGAGATTTGCTTTGCATACACATGACACATAATGGTTTGACACAAGGTTGTTGAGGACAGATTCTGTACTTGTACTGAGTAGATGGCTTAGTTCACACAGATGACTACTTCTGGGCCTTTCTTTCACTGAGATACTGTAATTGCTATGTTGGTTTCTGATGACTTATTTTTACTCAAATGTCTCACTAGGAGACAGATACCAGCCAGCTGCTGCCCGCTCCTGAAGGTCTGAAACAATTATGATACTTAAAGGAGAAGATGGTTAAAGATATTCCATGTGCTTCTCCAAGCCAGTTGTTTTGTTTCCCATCCTTGTAGGAGCTGGCAGGCATTTTCTTCCTTTGTTGACATATTGCCATTGCTTCTGGCTGCAATCAGCACCGACTGTGATATTAGCTTGTATTATTGTAGGAGACAATCTATGCAGATGGTTAGGTCTTCTTTCTCACCAGTACATGGCAATCAATCCCTAAGCTACTGGGGCTAGCAGAACAAACCATTGCATTTTCACAAAATGAGATATGTTCCTTGTACTTAGCTGGACTGATTTTCCTGAGACCACGACCAAGTCAGCTTAGGATTTCTGCAATTTAGATGCAACACATGGGAAGGGAGTCTGTTACCTCATGTTTCAAGGTTTTCAGAAATTAAGCATCGATTCTGTCTCACAGCAAATAAAACTAGGTTGTAGTGGGTGTATGGGACTTCTGTTAGCATGTGGGTAACTGGTCTTAGCGTTCTTCTATACTAAGCAGGGACACTTAATGCAGCTTGAAGTCAATGCTGTTCAGTAAATTTAGCACAAGTTGTAATTGCTTCTGCGCAGCTGTCGCAGACTTTGTCCTTAAAGAAATGTGTCTGGGGGAGCTGAAGAGTGACCCTCACCTTCTGAATGAAATTTAGTCTTTTAAGCTAATTCTTAGAAGTACTTCCAAAATAGACAATAAATTAAAAATTAAACAACACCAAACACACTAAAAACCAGAACAACGAAAATGCGGCCATTGGGGATAAAGAAAACCAGACTATGCAGGGCAAGAGTTTTCCTGCAATTAACTATTTGTTCTCATAGTGGTGACCAGAGGGTTTCACAAAGGGTAGCTCTGCTTTGCAGGCAGTTTGGTCTCCTGTGCTGGCCTCACGTTGGGCAGAAAACTGATTTGGGTCCATTGCTGCTGGACACAGATGACAATTGCAGTACTCAGACTATCTCTGCCAGGTGAAACAGCCTTTTGTGAAAGCAGCACATTCTCAGTTGTCAGTTCTGAGTGTTCACCAGCCTTTTTGTATGCTAGGTACAGTTATATACCTGTTCTGTGTCCCTTAAGAGGGTCTGGTGAGGTGCACATGGCTGGGACACATGCCGTGGATGGGCTGGAGTTACAGCTCTGGTAGCTCAGCATATGCTGCATTTTTGCCAGTAACAGCCATAGAGTTGTACAGATGTCCCAACCTATGTGCTACAGATGTGCAAGAATGACTTAGCCGTGGTTACCAAGTGGTAGCCCATGAGAAGGAGAGAGCCCAGCTTGAGTTAGCACCACCTGAAGGCTGGTGCCACGTAAAAATGCAGCATATTTTGGCATTACATCCACTGAAGTATGTCAGCATGGGCCTACTTCTGAGTGAATGATCTCTAAATGAAATGGATCACAAGATTAAAGCACGTGCAGCAGAAGCTAGTTAGGAAACCAAGTGAAAATATCTGGATTACCTAGTAGTATGAATGTCTGCTGTAAAATGGCATTCGTTTTGGTACCTAAAATTTACGTTCCATTAAAAAGTTACTCTTTAAACTGGTTTAGTTGTTGTGAAGCATGTCATGTGCAGGATTGTTTTAGCTTGTGATGAAGTCTTTACTGCTGTGAACAGGATATGTTTTATTCATGTTTTCCATGCAGTTTGTTTTTTGTTTCCTGGAAATGGCTGTTATGCATGGTGACCCAGAGAGCTACCTAAAATGTCAATAGCATCTCCACACCTGTGAGGGTGAAAAAAATGGATACTTTTCCTTAATGAGCAGCTGAGTCCCACAGTTTCCACTGTGAGGGGAAAGCCTGTGTCTGTAGAAGGCAGCAAGCTCTTGCTGCCCTTTATTCTGTACAGCAGACAGTGACTCCTGTGGGACCTGCGAGCAGAACAAGACAGGAAGGGCTGCCACCCCTCACTGCAAGGCACCTTCTTTTGGTTTTGCCTTATGACAGTCAGGCAGCAGAACGTGGGTTTCCATTTCAAGCTTTTGTTCACCTGCCATGTCCATGCTGCAAAGAGGTGGGTACCATAAACACACCCAGTTACTTGGCAAAAAGAAGCAGGACAAAACAGACTGTGATGACTTCTGAGCTTTCATACCGAACTTCTTGCAGGCTTTTGGTTCAACTCAACTAAGACTTGCTTTTGTATCTCTTGATAATACAGTCATAATTAGTTTGTGCATGGCTAATAAGGGCTTTAGTTGCTTTGGAACTTGCGAGCTGCCTTCTCCAAGGGTAGCTGAGACCTTATGGCAGTTGGCTAGTAAAGGGCTGAATGTGATCAGCACAAGTGCTTTGAAAAACACCAAGAACAGCACCCGGCACAGTGGGGGTGTGCTGCAGAGTAGGCACAAATTTCTACAGAGAACATTGTCTGTTTGAGCTTTTTAAAAGTGCCTTCAGACTCTTACCTGACTGCATTTGTTCCTGCCACCAGTAGTTTGTGAGCTTAGCAGGAGCTGAACTCATTTCTCATTAGTGACAGTAGAAATCTGCTCAAGGAAGGTTCTCTCCAGGCCATCCCTCTTCTTGAAATCTTTTTCTATGTTCCTACAACATCAAACAACTTATCTGCTGCCAGAAAACCTGAGTGCTTGCTGTATAACACCTGGTTAATTCTCATTTGCCACTTTGTCACATGGGTCATTCTTGATGGGCTCTGCAGCTGGTCTCCTGTGCTGCTCCTAATCTCTCCTGAAACATTTTAAGCCGCTAAGGACACACAGTGATTCACAGTGGTGTCATGGTTTATTTTCTGCACTAACATCACAGAAGCATCATCTCACGAAACAAAAGAGCCTCCAAGATAGTTCGTTAGGGAGTATCAGGAAAAGCCAGCAGGTTGTTCAGTGTGGACTACAAAAAGCCCTTCTTAAACACGGTAAATTAAGTCTTCTTAAAACCCTGATTTTTCCTCTATCAGAGGTCTTGCTGGTGGTTTGTGCAAATGTCTGTGTATAGCATGTTAGCCAGGGATTTATTTTTGTTAGGTGAAAATGCCCTAGAGGGTTTTCTCTACTACTGGAGGGCAAACTGTTGAATTATGCTGGTCCTTGGTGGCACCTTGTGGGTTTAAAATTCCTCAGAAAAAGGCCTGAGAGAGGGCTCAGCAGAAGCGGTTTTGTTCCCATACCTGAAGGCAGGAATTAGTCTTTGCTCTTCCACTGGTTCCCCTTTAGGAAAGAATTAGCAGCAGCATACTGCTAAGATCTATTTAGACAAGAAAAATCACAAAAATGCAGTCAAGAATTAGGTAGAAGTTTAGGATCTCTTGGAGGGTTGAATTTTTCAGGCTCGATATGTTTGGAGACAAATCTTGGAAGGAGTACCCTGAGGCTGTAATGGAGTGTGTGTCCATGCAAATGGGTCTCATAGGATTTCTCTAGGGAAAATGCAATGCCTTGAATGACAGTGGCTGGGACAATGGAGAACACAGACCCCTGTCCTGTACCCTTAATTTACAAATGGGCTAACACTAGCCCACCTGAATTAGGGTTTCTGAGTACCAAAGAGGACACCCAAAATTGCATTGTCCCAAACGTCTTGAAGTGTCTCCTGCAAGGCACTTCTCTTGCAGCGTTACCTGCTGGGCTGTATGGAAAGCTCATCATCCCTTCTCCTGTAGCCGAGAAGCACCTTTTGAGATGGATGAGAGATGTCCTGCCCAGGAGAGCGTTGTTTTTCCTACTTGGCTACAGAGGCAGCCAACATGCCTTGGATGTGTCATGCTTACAGCACCTTTATACAGCATTTGTTGGGCAGGATAAGTAGCATTCAGGTCACTGCCTCCCTTACCATGGCTGCTTAGCTGCACGGTCCCAAGGATAAACCCTTCCTCTGAGAATTAGTCATGATCTCTGCTTGGGGATAATATTCAGATCATCCTGATTGTTTAACCTCTTCTTTAGGGGTTTTGGAAATGAGCTACAGATATGCTCACATTAATGGAAAACATGCTTGTGTTGATGATAGCAGAGTGAGTGTAACTAACATGACAGTACTAGTGTTGTCACTTCAAATTAAAAGGGGAAAAAAGCTAGCTTATGCATTCCAAAATAGAGATAATGGGACAAAGTTATTTCTCCTCTTGTCTGGTTGTTTCTGTGTATGAATTTCTGGGGATATCCTAGCCATTCCTTCAGTTAGTGAGTAATTGCATGTTTCTTGACAATGCTTCCCTTGTTATTGGAGCTTGTACTCCAATGGATGGAAAACTGCCATTTCATCTTTCACAGCCAGTTGACCTACTGGAGTAAATGCACTTCAGCCATTTAGTCATTGTGATTTTTTTTTTTCTCTTCTTATGTGAGATGGCTGGTGCTGCAGAGCAGTCTTCCTTTCTGCACCACAGTGCAATTAGTGAAAAGCGGTTGAATGTTACTGACAGCATTTGATGCTATCAGTCTTCTAAGAAAGAGCACAGCAAGGTAGGATAGCTTCTGTGAGCCTGTTGCTGTGTATGTGCCCTCTTGACTGCACAGATGTGGGAGCAGCCACACTGCAAGATGCTGGTTCTCAAACCAGGATTGCTCCATGTTCAGTCCCTGTAGCTCAGTTAATTTCCTGGGGCTGCATAAGCATCTGGTAGGTTGTTAATGCAAAGGCAGCAGTGAAAGAAATGCCTTCCCTTCAATGCATATAGTCTCACATATCAAATGTATAATAACTGCATATTAATCTAGAGAGAACTTCCTTTGGCTCCAGTCTACAATAAACACTTTATTGAGAAAGGGGGTCAGTACTGGGGCCAATATTATTCAACATATTCATTAACGATTTGGACGAGGGAATTGAGTGTTGCTGTGCTGCCATCCAGCGAGACCTGGACAGGCTGGAGAGTTGGGCGGGGAATAATCTGATGAAATTTAACAAGGGAAAGTGTAGAGTCCTGCATCTGGGCAGGAACAACCCCAGGTTCCAGTATAGGTTGGGAAATTACATATTAGAGAGCAGTGTAGGGGAAAGGGACCTGGGGGTCCTGGTGGACAACAGGATGACCATGAGCCAGCACTGTGCCCTTGTGGCCAGGAAGGCCAATGGCATCCTGGGGTGTATTAGAAGGGGGGTGGTCAGTAGATCGAGAGAGGTTCTCCTTCCCCTCTACTCTGCCCTGGTGAGACCACATCTGGAATATTGTGTCCAGTTCTGGGCCCCTCAGTTCCAGAAGGACAGGGAACTGCTGGAGAGGGTCCAGTATAGGGCAACAAAGATGATTAAGGGAGTGGAGCACCTCCCTTATGAAGAAAGGCTGAAGGAGCGGGGTCTCTTTAGTTTGGAGAAGAGGAGACTGAGGGGAGACCTCATTAATGTTTATAAATATATAAAGGGTGAGTGCCACAAGGATGGAGCCAGGCTCTTCTCGGTGGCAAACAATGATAGGACAAGGGGTAATGGGATCAAGCTGGAACACAAGAGGTTCCACTTAAATTTGAGAAAAAACTTCTTCTCAGTGAGGGTGACAGAGCACTGGAACAGGCTGCCCAGGGAGGTTGTGGAGTCTCCTTCTCTGGAGACATTCAAGACCTGCCTGGACATGTTCCTGTGCAACCTCACTTAGGCGTTCCTGCTCCAGCAGGGGGATTGGACTAGATGATCTTTTGAGGTCCCTTCCAATCCCAAACATACTGTGATACTGTGATACTGTGAAAGCAGAGCCACTAGTGCTCAGGAATTCCCAGCACTGTTCTTTAGTGCAAGTAAGTTTTGCTAAGGACTATTGGTCCATCCAGATTACATAAATATCCTTTCTCCCCTCATATAGTTGGTGTTAGAACTTGACAAGAGCACTGATAATGTCAGAGCTGATAAGTCCTGCTTTATAAGGAGATCTTTGAGGCAGCAATATAGAAAATCTACGAAATCTAGCCTGAAGCAAGTGCTCATTTTCAGCTGAAATCTTCCCAGCAGCTCATTGTGAAAGAGAAGATGGGAGATGTATAACATGGTCTGATCCCATCCAGCTGGGAGCTGAGCTGTCTTGCATGTGGGGGGAAAAGTTAATACAAATATTGTCATCCAGTAAAAATAGGAAAAAATATTCTCTACTTACTGTAATACAGCCTTTCCTTGAGTCACAGAGTAGCACGTAATAGGCAGTGCTGAGGGCAGCTGTAATTAAGATGGTGGCTACCTTGGGATTAAGGTTTTTTCTTTGCAGAAACTATCTCAATGCTTAGAGCTGGAGAAACTGTTGTGTTATTCCGTCAAAATGTGCCACTTTTAGCATCATCTGTGACTGAAGAAAGTAGAACAGAGTTGTTCCAGCTATGGTGGAATGGGAGCCACAAAAAAAGGTATGGAGATAAGCAGAAACCATTCTCTCTTCTCTTGCACCTTCCATGAAGCGTACAGGGTTAATCATTATGTAGCTGTAGGATAATGGATGGAATTGGCACTGGTAGAATTGAGGTTGTGCAGAATGATTCATTGTACCCTCAACACTTACACTGTCTGAATGGGATGGGTGGAGCAGGGAAACAAACTCAGGGAAGTATAAAGTGATCCAGAAAGATTAGTGATGTGTCTGAAATTCTGTGAATTTGAGGGGAGAATTTGTGTTGGCAGGATGTGTGATTGCATGTACATGCTTGAGACACAGATCAGCAACTTTATTGATCTGTCTGGTAATCCCACCTGGTACAAAGCCCTGGGCTTACAAGAGTCAGGGGCATTGGGTTTCTCACTTGGCCCATTTAGATGTCAACTATGAGACTTGCTGGGTTACTACCATACTCATTCTCACTACAGGGGTCTTGCAGCCACAGGTTGGAATGGAGGAATTCAAACACTAATGATGCATTCTGCTGGTCTCTACTACTCTTATGTTTATCCAAATGCCATTTACTGTCATGTATTTTCAACTTGCCCACGTGAAGGATGAGTAGGGACTATCTCTGCCCCTTAGAAGTACTACACATCTGTTCGACAGTGCACATGATGGATTTTAATATACATTCAGGTAAAATATATAACACAGCTGCTAGGCAATTTATTTTCACCAGTGGAAAGACTATATTTCAAGACAGTGGTGAAATGTCAAGTGAATGATGGGGTTTGTCCTCTTGTGAAAAAAAAAAAAAAGTGTATTTTAGAATCTGAACCAGACTAGTTTTTAATTATGCACTGTTTTGCTTTGATTTACTAGGCAGGTTATCTGGAGGCCAAAACACTAGTATATTTTCCCGAGTCAGTCTGGAATGGAATGACTTAAAGGGCAACCCTTAGACCAAGTATTTTATTTTATACAAGCTACCATGGTTTCTCGCTAGGTTTTAATCTTTTGCCTACAAGATGAACTCTTTTGTGGATTAGTATCAACTCCAACTTTCTATTTTATGTTTTGATTATTAACTAGCAACTGTATAGATTCTGCATATAGCTTAGTGCAAAAGGTTTCTGGAGAAATAGATGTAACCTGAACTTGTCCATGCAGGGCTTCTAGGTAACTGACTGCTCTTTCTTGTGGAGATTTGAGACTCAAAAGAGAAGCCAGAGACACTTGGTGGTTCAGTGGAAATGTGTGCATGTCTGTGCTCTTTCCCATGTGCCAGAGACCCTGGGTTTTTGAGGAGTAAAGCTGTTCAGTCTGGTGAAGCAGTGGAGTGGGTCCTACCTCTAAGCCACTGCCGGGCTGCGTATCGGGAGCCACCTGGGTGCCTCATAGTTTGGCGATGATGGGTGCTGGGAAAAATTTAGTTAAATATAACAAGGGAAAGTGTAGAGTATTGCATCTGAGTAGGAACAACCCCAGGTTACAGTATAATTTGGGGAATGACCTATTAGAGACCAGTGTAGGGGAAAAGGACCTGGGGGTCCTGGTTGCCAGCAGGATGACCATGAGCCAGCACTGTGCCCTTGTGGCCAAGAAGGCCAATGGCATCCTGAGGTGTATTAGAAGGGGGGTGGTTAGTAGGTCGAGAGAGGTTCTCCTTTCCCTCTACTCTGCCCTGGTGAGACCACATCTGGAATATTGTGTCCAGTTCTGGGTCCCTCAGTTCAAGAAGGACAGGGAACTGCTGGAGAGAGTCCAGCGCAAGGCAACAAAGATGATGAAGGGAGTGGAGCATCTCCTTTATGAGGAAAGGCTTGGAGAAGAGGAGACTGCCAGTCCCTAACGTTCTGTGATTCTGTGTGATTCTGTGATTCTGTGGGTCCTGAGCAGTTTGGGCATAGCTGGAGAAAAGCGCATGGGATGCAGAAGCAGCCAGGACCAAATGGCACCCGGTTAACTGGAGCTTTGAAGACCTCTTGCAACAGCTCTTGTTAGCAGCACGTGACAGGAGATGATATCCCCATGTGTTCACTATAGTCCCCTTGGTACTGATAGCAACACTGATGTCTAATTTTACCAAACAACTGATGTTCTAGCCAAAACCCAGTGAGATTTAACTGTCTTACTGTGGTCTCATCCTGGAATTTAGTGTTCAAATCAAATGCCAAAAGTTTCTAAAGAGAGATTATGAACTTTGAGCAAAACATGCATTTCTGTTCAATGGATTGAGGGCTTGTGATCAGTAATGAAAATCCAACGTATCAGTTGTCTTGGATATTTTCCTGCATGCTGTTCACGGTAAGTCCTGTATTCTAACTGCAGATGGAGAGATGCAGCATGTAGGCTTCCAACATCAGAGTAACCTCTCAGCCTCGATAATGGCCGATGGAAATGGTTAGTTTGGGTTAGTAAAGAGCTGAGCAAAGCTAAATGTAAGGACCAGGTGTTAACATCCCAACCAGCACATGATGAATCAAATAGATTTGATAAAATTAATAATATACTGACTGGAATCCTTGTCTAAAGTACACAGTACATTTACCTGGTGTGAAGTAACCCAACAGCAATGTGAGGCTGTTTTGGTTGCTCTTGTCTTGGAAGATTATTTTCAAGGAAAAGAGATGATTCAAATAAGGGTTGTTATGTGAAAATAAGGATATGATAACCTTTAGTAGAAAGTATTTTAGAGAAAGTGTTACTTCAATAATTTGGCAGCAGGAGTAGAAAAAGGACAACGCAGGCAGGCCAGCTGTCAGAAGTTAGCAAGCACGAATATTGTGCTGCAAGAATGACTACTGCCTTCATATCTGCTGATGCTCCAGCCTGACCCTTCTTCCTTCTGGGATCTGAAATTCTGGTAGCCTGTTTGATGCCTTAGATAGCTGTAACATACGGGCATTCAGTTTTTGTACTGGAAAGTGATTTTTTTACATGTGATCAAGTGATGCAAAGCAAGCTGGTATTTGTCAGTGAGCAGTGGAATTTGATTTGTTCACTGAGATTCCTAATGCTAGTTACTTAAGTTACATTTCTGAGTTACTTTTAGGTTATTCCTGTACCAGTACAAAATCTCTCTGAAGAATTACGTAAGTAGAAAGCTAGTTAACCAGTAGTAGTAGTCCGTGCTCTCCATAAGTGCTCCCAAAGCACACCGTGCCCATTACTAGTTGTTTGTGATTGAGGATACATACCCATGTGGTACACGCACTCCCCCCCTCCCAGAAAGCAACAGAAACTTCTAGGCTGATGGACCACTATAGTCATGCTCATGTCTCTTGCTTGACAGACAGTGACCTTGACCAATGAAATGTCTTGGTTGAGAGAAGTTTCTGGGCCACTCCTATAAATGACCACAGCGCAGATTCAGTTAGGCTATCAATGAAGCTCACCAGAGGTGCCCGTTGATTTGGTCTTTCTTGGAGCAGTGGGGCTGAAGTGGAAGATTCTCCATCTAAGGGACATTCCTTGGGGACAGAGACACCTTGCTGACCTGGTAAGTGATCTTCTGGGTACCCTGGGAGTCTTCACTTCATGAGAGTGGGAAGATGCACATTCTGAATAGTCACTCTGGAGTTTGGGGATCTGATTCCTTGAGTTTGAATTGGCTGTGTAGTAACCAAACTCCTAACCAGTATCCAAACCTGTGTTTTATAATGATGTCGGAGTGCTGAATAATTTTGGATAGACCCTTTTACTAGTTGGTTTTCTGCTAAAAAGTTCTGGTCAGAATAAAGATTGGAGCTTATTGCCTGCCTCAAGTGACTTTTGGGGTTCCTCTGTGACAACCCATGACTCTGGTTTCTGTAATAAGTTGGGGAAAAACATTTGGCCCTACTCCCCAAATAGCCTTTTTATTGTATTTTTTTTTCCAGACAAATATCACTGTTTTAAAGAAGTTCTATAACAAGCAAAACCGGGTGGAACTCTTAATTCACAAGCTTTAACTAACAGTAAATGCTGCATGTCTGGTCTGACCATGCTGTAAATATGACCAGAGCCTTCTCTGGCCAGCCTGGAAGACAGACAGTGCTTGTCTGCTCTACTCCTCGTGTGGTTAGCATGCACTGGCAGCGTTGTGGAGGGCTAGATGAACTGATATATGTTGGAAACCGGGCAGTGTTTTTAGTTTTCCTCAGAGTTAGAGCTGCAGTTGATTTTTTAGTTTTATTTTTTTAATATTAAGTTTTAATTACCTTGTCACTTAGATACACTAAACGGGCAAACATGCTTCAGCGAGTCTGCATATTGCAGCACAGCTGCTGAGTGTAGTACAACATGGATGGTGTGCTTTATCTGGTAGGTCTGTCAAGATGGGTTTTTAATTCTTCGTATTGGTATGAAATTATTCTATCTTTAACCTTAGTAGTGTGCTTCCTATTTTAGTTTTCTGTTACAAAACATCTATTAGGAAAAAGACAAACCTTTAAAGTTCAGAAAGACATTTTAGCACCAAGAAGCAGTGGTTTGTTCATTGCCTCTTAGTGTCAGGGTAGTTTCATAATTTTTTTTTTTACTGTTGTGGTGGATGTTTGCAATTAGAGCCACATGACTAACTGCTGCTCAGGCAAATTAGGGACAGACAGAGAAGGAATGGTTGCACTTCTCAGAAAAGGAGGAAATAGTGGCAGGGCAGCTAATTAAAGTGATGATCTTGTCAAAGTGGAAGGTGGGGGACAAGGAAAGGCAGTGAAACCTGAAATACAAAAAGGTGGTTGTGGTGAGCAGGAGGAGAGAAACAGCTTTGTGCTGTGTTTGCCTTCTGCCTGGTGTCTAAAAACGATCTGCAGTTGTCTGTGTAACACTACCCTGGCTGTGGCCTGACAATTACCATTTCTATTTCTTACATGGAATTTGTTCTCCTGAAGTAAATCTGGGGGAGTATTTATATAACTATATCTGTCTACAACATGAATTTGTTTTCATGCTGTGAACAAGTATCTAATGCAGACTGTAGAGAGCGTCAAAGCACAAGAGCTGAATGAGAAGAAGTAGAAAGCCATTCCGTAGAAAGAGCCATCGTGTGAAGAAGCAGTTCATTTTCTAGGTTGTAAACACTTCAGATGTAATTTGCACTTACTTTTTTTGCTTCCTGTGGCTACGCTCACAAGTTTTTCCTGGACATAACTGTGTGCATAAAAAAAAATAGCATAAGGTTTTCACAGCAAATGGCATTACATAACTGAGATTTTTTCAAGTTGTTAAACTTGGAGGCCCATGAAGTTTCTTTGGTTCCCAGCAGAACTAGATCCTCCACAATACATGTCCCAGGTTTGCTCTTCCCTTGAGGCTGGATCTGAGGGAGTAAACCAGGCAAGAAATGGTTCTGTGCCTCTGGTGACACCTGCAGAGTTGCTGGCACGTGGGAGCTCAGGTGACCCGGTCAGATCCGATCCTTCTGGACTTGAAATCAAGGAATCCATACATTGGAGAAGATGGAAATACTTTACCTGCTCATCAAGATCTGTGTTTCAAATCTGCATATTCAAATGTAGCCATTGAAATTCTTAGTTTTGTGGTCATGGTTTTAGAGATGAAAATATTTAACACCCATTAACTTGAGTGCAAATTAAGCATTTGCACTGAACACGTGGGGATCAAGCCACATAAGAAACATGAGTGTAACCTTGAAGAAAAGAAAGCAGATAATCTCCACACTTGGCTGCATGAAAAAAAATACCCAGCTTTCAATACATCTAGTGTTATGTAGTGCATTTCTAATTAAGTGTTGTTAGGTTGTTGCATGTGTGGCTGTTCCTTGGATCCCTTTATAGATGGATGGGTTGTGTGCCACTGAATGCATCTATTAACCTTCATCTGATAGAATAATTAAATAAAGTATTAAAAAAGCCGTGTTACAAAGAAACTGTATAGGCTGGTTGCTTCTATTGTTCTGGTTTACTTGAACACTGTTGGGTAATATAATAGTGGTGTAGTGTTAGTTGTGGCTTATCTCAATAAGATTATCAGGGTTTGCCAGCAATTGCTTCTGCCTTTTAAAAGATAAGTATGCGAAATAGAGAGTTTTGTAGAGACAAGCTGGCTGCAGATATGCAAACTCGTCACACCCTGTGTGATAAATAATAATGTGCAGGTGTAAACAGTCCTGCTTTGAGGATGTGTACCAAGGATTTTTGGTGCCATGTGGAGAGGTACACTGAGTGCGGACATTGAAAAGATTAATTACTTCATGTAGAAGTAATAACAATATCAGCAAAAAGAGTTGGAAGACTTCCTATTAGTGAGATTTCCTGACTACTTGGTAGAGTGATACAGAGCATTCAATTCCTTATCTGCTGTTACATTTTTTCGGGGAAAAAAGGTATTAAACATCTTTCTACAAGTAATGTTTTAATATCTAAAATCAACTGTTTGGGCTGGAAGAGTCAGCGAGGCCCTGTCCTGAGCCTTGCCGGATGGTAGCCAAGCTATGGATACTACCAGAAAAGAAGCTCAGTAGCTCAAAGTGCAGA
Organism: Columba livia; assembly: GCF_036013475.1. Lineage (NCBI taxonomy): Eukaryota > Metazoa > Chordata > Aves > Columbiformes > Columbidae > Columba > Columba livia. The sequence goes on from NC_088605.1 coordinate 53,775,367, forward strand.
TTAGTACTGCTCATATAGTCAGGCACAATATTTGTTAGGAACTGTTGTGGGGACTCCAAGGACTGGGCATCCTCATTGTTTCTGATGGTTTTTTTTTATTTAAGAGTTTGAGGCCTGAAGTCCTGTCTCAACTGCTGTTGGGGACCCTGGGGGCAGAAAGGCGTCATCTTGGAGAGCACCTACTGCATAGTTAAAACAGTAAAGGAAAAAGAGCTATCTCTGAATTTGTTGCTATTTTTTATTATTTATTCAATAGCATCTCCTGTGCTTTAATACATGCAAAAAGTGACGTGAAACAGGTAAGCACGCGGTACCTCCTTTACAGGCATGCTTTGTTGTCATACCCCCTTTTGCCAGTGGCCAAACTCAGATCGTCCTTGATCCTGTAGCCCCTTCAAAAGCTGGGCAAGTGATTTTCTTGATTTGGTTATGGTCCCAGGAAATTTTCCAGGGCTGTAAGGAGTTAAAAGAGCTGAAAGAAGTTAAATCCAAGGATCTGCAGTCTGAGATCAGATGATCTTTAACAGGTGGTTCACAATGATCCCACGTTACATGTGCTTTGTCTTATATATAATTGTATGTAAACATTGATGTTTTTTTACATTTTACATCCTGGGCATGTAGATTTTTTTTTTATTTTTTTTTTTTTTAATAATCAGGGCACCCATTCACCCAGGTTTTTCCAAGGGAGGATCCTAGTTTCGTCTTCATTTTTTTTTTTTTTTGCTTAAGATTTAAGCCAAATTACTTTGTGTTTTTAATTTCTGGAAAGGGACATAGAAAAGAACCAAAATGCTTATAGTATGAGTGGCAAACTTCATTTTAAAGGAAATCCATGTTCTACAAAAATGTTTTTCACAATAGGTTTAAAAAAGGTCATAAAAATCAGAATAAAGACTTATTATTGATGCCCTAATAGTGAAGTTTGCACCTTCTGTATGCTCATGTGCTAAATTACAAATGTTTTCACAAATAACTCTGCAGTAGAGACCTGGTAAAACACCTCATTCGCAGTCAGTCAAGTTAGTAAAATGCAGTAAGCAGACAAAGTTCTTCCCTAAATTAAAGGAAAAACATTTGGTGTCAGACAGGGGCATGGCTAAGGGTGTGTGCTTCAGATGATTTTTACTGTTTTATTCTGCTTGACTGAGATGTCTGAAGCACAATTGTGGTTTTCCCACATAGAAAAAGCTTTGAGCAGCCTTTCTAGCAGTGATTTTCTGTGGAATGTTAAGTTATAACAATGAGATGGATGCTATGGTTCTAAGGTACCTTTGGCTGTCAGGCATATGTTCCCATGGCTTTAATGACCATATTCTTGATGAGCCTAGGAAATCCTGATTAGTATTTTTCCCTACCCCTTTCCCTACCATAGCAAGACACTCAGACAAATATTTACATTTCTCCTCCCTGCCCCCTGAACACAATGTTATTTCTAGGAGGTTTAAATGTTGTTTCCATAGGCAGGTGTGAATACATGGATTTTCCATCAGAATGATGTATCCGCTCTCGTGCAGTCAGGTGTTGTAATCAATTTTCATCTTTACCAAGGGGGAATTGAACGCCTCTGTATCATTGCTTCATTTAAAGCAGCAGCATCGGAACAGCAAATACCACCACAGTGTTTTCATACTGTTTCTTCTAATATGAAGTCCAGAGAATGAGATATAGTTTGGAGTGAAAAGTCACAACCCCTGTGGCTAAACCAGTGATTGTTTTCTTTTTGATTTCTGTGCTTTCCTAGGTGACATTTTCTTTTGGTAACTCCAAGTATGTGTTGAAATAGAATTTACTGTAGTCTAGAAACAATACTCGAAATGGACTTTTTTCAGCTATATAAAGGATCTTATCTCAAAAACTTCCGTATCTGCACTATGAGCGTAGTGTTACTTAAGTTGCATATTTGTTGTGTTTTTGTTGTTAAAAACTATTTCTGAGTAAATTTGTTGTACTCCTTATTTATGGTTATGTTAAATAATGAAAAATTACTCTGGTTACAATTGTTCAAATAAGCTTTTCATTCTAGCTGATCTCTCAAAAGCACATGACATGCACCAGACTAATGTCTAGTGATGTTTAGTGAAGTTAGAATCTTGTAGATAGAGGACCCCCAAGTCACTATTTGCCATGTGTTAGTGAGAGATGTTGCAGAGCACAGAAGGTAATATTTTTTCACGATCCCAGGAAGCAAGCTAGAATACATAAAAAATATCAGTCCCATTTCTTTTTAACAATGATCAAATAGGTAAATGTATGTTTGAACAAATGCAATTGCACCAAAAATTTGCTCTCGGGGGTGGGAATTCAAGAGCAAGGAAACAGTTAAATTTGTGTCAGGTTTCATTCTGTTATTAAGATTTCATTATTGCATATCTTTGAGCTTCACTTGATTAATGCAGGCTTAATGCAGCAAATGTAAGTTAACAAAGGAGTAGCACTTTGATCTGTCACTAGCATGTGACAGCAATTGCCCTGTGTTGACGAATGTACAATAATTGACAGAGTGATCTAGGGTGTCTGTAATATAGCAAGGCTGGAGAAGTTTGAATGGTGGCATTTGTTGTACTCAGATGACACTTTTTCTGCAGAGCTGCATTGTATTCTGTTAAGATGTATGCATTTTATATCCCTTGTCATTGCATGTGACAGAGAAATAATCTATCCAACACATGCATTCTGCTAATTGTGTTGCAAGATGAACTCACTGGCTAATTTTTTTTTTCTTGTTATTGGACTTTGCCTTTCAGGCTCTTTAAAGATGTTCTGTATAACTTTGGGCACTGCAGTTAAGACCAGGTGCCACAGATGGGCTTGGTGATGGAGGATGTCTGTGGATGGAGGATGTCTTTCCTCTGTCACCTTCCATCTGTGGTGGCACTTGGCAGCTAGGCCATTGCCACCAATGCACAGTCCTAGTGAAGGAAAGCAAGGATTTTGTTAGGTAAGGGTTGGCCAGGACACAGCAGGGTGCAATGCTGTAGATGCCTCTTCAGTGGCTAGACTTGACTGTTCAGGTCCTCAGCCATGGAAGTTGTTCACTGATTTATACAAAGCATCAGCTCGGGCTTGATTTTGTAGTATGATCATGGGCCAGTGGTTTGTGATAGATGGAAACGTCTGGCTGACTGCTATGGTGAATGAACCTTACATTCCCTCACTAATTAGCAGTAAGTAATGAATCCCCTCTTCAACCCCTTTGCTCCTGCTTGTGTTTTGGATGCTACACTGGGCTTGGGAACAGAGCTCTTCAATAAGGGTGTATAGGCAGAGAGAAAAGTGAATCTAAACTGTTCTGTGCTAGATCGAGGAGGGAACCTATAGATACTAAGACCCAAGTAGACTCTTTACCAGCATTGATGGAAATGAATTTGACACATCCTCCTTTATCTGAAGCTGAGGGATTTTAGGCATTTATTTGTTCAGACTAAGCTAGGGTTTTGTTTACTTCTGCTTTATCTGTTTAAAGGTGAGAGTACTTGAACATCAAGTGCTGTGTGTTTTTCAGATGTCTCCAAGACTCTGGCTGAGACAAGTACATGACCTGAATCATAGGCCTGGTGAAAGTTGGTGGCTTCCAGATGGGTTAAAAAAAGTGCTCCTGAACTTCTGAGGAATGCAACAGCTGCTAGGCAGGCTTACCAGCTAGGACTTTGTGTACTTTTAACTTGTGGGTGTCCCAGTGCATGTGACCTGTTCCAGACATTGTAGCAGTAGAGAGACATGAAAAGTGCAGGAGTAAAACTGCACTGAGGCTGACTGGGCAATATGGAAATGTTACACAGAGCCAGCACAAGGTTTCTGTACTGTTTGAGCAGAGTTTATTGTCTCTGTCCCAAGAATGAGTGTGAAGAGAAAACAGGGAGAGGGAAAGGGTCCTGCAGCAGGTACTGCAGTTGCAGTCTCCCAAACCAGAGACCCCTGATCTGAAATGCAAGTTCGAAAAAGCTGTTTGTTTCTGGACAGTAGCAACTGCTTCACAAAAGTTGCACTGACTTTTCTGTAAAATCAGCTTTATTGACCTTACAGATAAACCACTGCATTTGCCTTCAGGTGTGACAGGTAGATGCTTAGATTTCCTTTCCCCACATCTGGCAGTAATGCAGTTTCCCTGCCAAAAAGAAGGTCATGCCAGCACCATACTGCTGAGCAACCTTGTCTGAGCTTTTGTGTAGTAGTGCAGTGAAGTTCATAGGGAGAAGCTGATGGCACTTAAAACTAATGGAGGGAAAAGAAAAACCTAGAAAGAACAGGAGAGATGAGTTCTTCGGTCAGGTGCACCGCTTCAACAAACAGTTGCCTCTGTGCAGAAGAGGTAGGATGAGTGAGAGCTAGAATCTGAAGGTGGGACTGTCTCTTGCTTCAGTACAGGTCTAAAGTGATAATGAAAACACAGCTCAGGTACTGACCTCGTCAGCCTGGTCTACGCAGATAACTCGAAGGATCTGGATTATGAGAAGTGCCACATGGTTTATTGGCATATGTTTTCCCGTAAGTCTTGCTTTTCACAATGAATAGAATAAGACACATGCTGCTTTTAAAGCTAAGGTTTGAAGCTGCACCTTGCATAGTATTGTAGGTATGGGACATAACAAGGACAAACCTGACACTAACATGTGTCCATGCGTGGATCAGTGTGATCTGAGACCCCGAACGTCATCCCTCGGAAACGTATTTGCAAAACTTTGGCAGGTATATCAATTGGCTGACCAGGTCTCATGGCTGTAAGGAATGTCTGACCTGTAGAATCAGATGTTGTGTCTTCATCCTCGTTGTTGCTAGGAAGTGGTGTTGCTCATGCTGAATGCAAGTATGGAGTTCAGGAGAGTAGTGACATTCAGTGATGGATGCTGTGCTAAAGCTGTTCATGTAATGAGGAGTCCCCAAGGATTGCCTGATTTCTCCTGCAGAAGCTGTAGATTCTGTGCTAATGCCTCAGCTGAATGCTGGTCAGAAGCAATTGCAAAATAAGGGGTTATCCAGGGTAATGGCTTGTGTTCTGCTTACTGCTGAAAGGTGGGTCAGATGGTTTTGGCGATTTGAGGTATTTACAAAGAGAACAGGTGAGAAAATGAGCATATTTGAGAAAGGAACAGTCACACAGTTCATGTTCCTGCTAGGACAAGTTTGTGGTGTTCTGTTAATGTAAGTAATTTCTTAAAAGGGCTGGGAAAGCAGGCAGACAAAAATGTTGACACCTAAGGATATTTGCCCAAGGTTTTTTCCGAGGAGGTTATATGTTATCATGAGACTGATTGCGATAAAGGAAAATCTTTGTGCATCTTTCCAAGTAGGAAATGGCTTAGCAGTTAAACCCACTTAGACCTTTTTATTTACTCACATCTCTATTGCAAGGCTTAGCATTTTAGAAAATTGGCTCACCAACTGTGGTATTCATGCAAGGCTTTTTGTCCTGTTTGGCTGTCCTTCTGTTCGGAGAGACTTGTCTTCTCTCGCTAAGTGTTGGCTGGAATACGGTTCAAGCTCTTCGTTCTTCATAAAGGAGTTTACTCAATTTGGAACAAGACATCTGACAGGAAGAATAGCATAAGGAGCATGTGTCCTGTGCATGTTTTCCCAGGAATGCTCTGTGTATGTTAGTTTTGTTGTTGACGTAGTTGTGTACAGGATGATAGATCAGGAGGTAAGAGTAAATCTGACACACACAGCTTACGAGGGGTTACTTTACATGAAAATCAAATGTTTGAAAATGAAGGTTTTTCCTTTCAGCATGATTGGGAAAGAGAGATGCTGTGCTGGGCAATGAATGAAGCAATATGCAGAGATTTTGTGGCTCTTCTGCTGACCGGCTGTGTCACCCAAAACTAATTATGTGCAGGGAGAGTAGCTGCCTGGCTTCTAATGCCTTCGTATCTGTAGGGAGAGAACATGACATAAATACTAGCAAGGGAAATATTTTTCTTTTCAGTCTCACAAATCCTTATAATGCCTAAACACTTGAAAGTTTGCTGTCTGTGGAAATAAGCAGATCTGCACTCAGGTTGTGGTTTCTGGCCTCTGCAGAGCAAAAGTCAGCACTAATCCTGTTTTCTTCTGGGAAGAAACCTTTCCCCTGGAAAATGCACGCTTTTCTGTGCAGAAGGTTGTGTTCACTTGTGGAGACAATGAACAAAAATGCCCATGCTATGCTGCTAAAGTGAATATGAAATTTCAAACGATTCCCTTTTGGTGGTATATATTATTTATGAGTGGAGCAGTTCTGAAATTGGAGAACAGTTCAGGGAGCACCTGGCTTTGACTTGAGAAATAATAGAAGAGAGGAAGAATAAAAAGAATGGTTTGTACAATATGTGGAGCAATGGCACTTTGAGATGCTTCAGTAGACTTCTGTATCTTGAGGGCAGCCTTTCATGTTACCTCTGGCTGCAGTCGCTCAGCTGCAGCCTCTACCTCTTCATATTGCTTGGCTATTCTTCTGGAAGGGATTTATATATATGTATCTATATACACATCTATATTATTTATTTATTTATTTTCCCCCTGTATGAATTGGCTGGAATCCAGCTCAGGGGATTATTGATCATGATGGAGTTTACTTGCTTTGGAACAAACCTCGTATGAGGCATGCTTGTAAGGCGCTTCCTCCAGTTTATGGTCTATAGATCATAACTTCCTTTCATCTGCTTCCTCTATAAACTCGCTGTGGCCAGGTTTTTCCCAGCCCCAGCTTGCTCCCACACCTCCAGGGCAGTGTGAGGATGTGGTGACCCCCATCCCTTCTCCAGGGTGACTGGTGAGCCAGGCTTGTTTGGAAAGGAGTTGTGCCAAGTTCCCCAAGGTGTGTGAGTTTTGGAAACTATGCAGAAATGCCTCTTGACTGAATCTGTGCCAGTGCTAAGCTCAAATCAGTTCAAGCTTTTTTTTTTCCCCTGCTAAAGAACATGAAGAGACAAGTTTATTCTTGTCTTGTTGCCCCTTGCTGAATTTTTGCCATTTCTCTAACTTCACAGTGAAGAGAAATATGTTTAATTTGTTGAGGATTTAAAGCAACATGACATGCAGTGGCCAAGCCCAGCCTTGGAGTTGTGTAGTTTCTTTGTTCGAAGCCACAAAAACTTTTTACAGTGGCCAGACCCAGATCTGTGCCTCAGAGCTGCGTTTTGTCACCGGGCTGTGGCGGGGCGACTTCCGGACCGCGCGGGGGCGCTGCTGCCGCCGTGTGGGGCTGAGCTCGCTGAGCGGGCTCGCCTCCCTGAGGGGTACAAGGGCAGTGAGGGTGCCTCGGCCTGGGCGCTTCAGGAGCTGTAATAGGTTTGTAATAAGCACAGGTTTAATATATTCAATGTTGTTTGCTATTGAACTTCTAAATGAAGGTATAATTAAAGAATGTAGATGTATGATAAAGGTAGGTGAGTGAGAACTCAATAACAGCATGTCTGTGGCATTGTTACTTCTGGTATTGATAAGCAACTCAGGAAGTCTGCTAAGGTCTGCCCTAATTCCCTTTTTACAATAGAATGAACTGTTACTTGGGGTGGCTTAATTACTCACTGTTTTAGTGACTCAGATAAATGAAATGCTACTGCATGGTAGTGAAAGATGGATGACTGTGGGCATGCTGTCTGACCTTACAACAGTTCTGTCAGTTGAAGGTCCAGCTTAAGCTTTTGTTTTCTGGAAGTAACAAAGTTTGGGTCTCAGAGGTGCAAATAATCAGTTCTTTGATTGTAATTTGCAGCACATGACTCACTGGTGATGAATCAAGAAGGCATGGGTGAATTGTGCTCTTATGTTGTGCTGCTGGGATCTTGTCTGACATGCGGAGTGCCTGAGTGACACACTGGATGGAAAATTCTGATGCTATAAAAGATGAGTTCATCCCTTTGTTGCTGTGGCTGTGTTGTTGTGTTGTTGTATTGCTACTGAAATACAATATTCAGTGTTTTGCTCATCACAAATCTACAACTTTTCTTTCTTTCAATCACTTTACATATCGAAGAGGACTTAGCTGTTGTCTGAAAAATGGCTTTCAATATTTCTGCTTGTTAAATACTTGAGTTTTTTGCTGTTTATTTTTTCACTGCTAATAAGCCTGTTCAATGGGACTTTGATACTTTTTGTACCATTCTTAAAATTGTTTTTTTGTGGCTAACCAGAACTAAGCTTTGTTGCTGCTCTTAATGTTTGTACATTAGCTTGAAGCATCGATACTCTTCACGGTTTGGATGAAAGTCACTTCTCCGCCTTGTAGGAACAAAAGGCGGTTGATCTTCATGACCACCACCCAGCAGCTGCTGGTGTTTAATTACTGAGCTTGCCTCTACAGGTTTTTGTTCCCTTGGCTAACAGAATATTTCTTAACTGATTGAACTGTCCCTAAGTTGTGGATTGTCACAGAGGCACCCTGAAGCTAGTTTAGGTGGACAACAGGGTTCAAAACTTTTATTCAGTAAAGAAAGTGCAGCAGACTTACAGGTGGAAAATGGGATTTTAGCTCTCCAAAGTGACTTAAATACAGGTTCAGGTAGCAGTTGAGGTAATAATTGAGGTGTAGCAACTAATAACACTGGAGATCCATAGTGTGCATACACATGGCACATCAAAAACAATGCCAGAGCCGTCCCTGAGATCAGGAAAAGTATACACTTGCCTCAATCTGGCAAGGAGTTATCAAAGAAAATACATGTGCTTATATTGAAGCACAGAGTAAGCACTCGTGAGGCCTACAAGGAATTATTTAAGAAAATACACGTGCTTATATTGAAGCACGGAGGAAGCACTCACCTACACATGGAGATGAGGCAAATGGCGTCCCTGTCCCGGGAGGGCTCTTTGCAGCATCTGGCTCATGGTCCAAGAGGTCCACGCAAGGGGCGAAGCCTCAACAAGAATCCCATTTTATATAGCCTGATCAGATCTGGCTGTAGGCATTCCAGAAGTTTCTCTGCACCCCCCACTCCGGCTGTGGGCACCCAGCCACTCCTTGGCGCCTCTGCACCCCCTTCTTCTCTCTCTTAATGACCCTGGCCATGGGCTCTGGGGTCAAATAAAAGAAGCTGTTAACCTCAAGCAGGAGAAGGAGGGGGAGATGTGTCGGCACCTTCCATATTGAAGGAAGGGAGGGGGAGAGAGGGGGGTTGCATCTGCCATTTGGATCTTAGGTTGCAATGCTGGGTGCACCCTACTGAGTTACTCATACATTTTCTGGGAGATGATTGAAGACTTATCAGCGTCCCAGAGTAGCTTACAGGTTGCTGACTTCTGAGGGACAAGAAGTGTTCTATGGAGTTTTCATTTGTCTTTTCAAAAAAAGATATTTATGATAATATTGTGAGATAGCATGGTAGCAGTTGCTTGGGAAGCAGGGGTAAGTTCCTTAATGCTCCAGTTTTGGTTCACCACATTTATCTCAAGCTGTACTTGCATGAGTTGGGCCAAATTTATTGCAAAGGTTCTCTGGCCTGGAAGTCTGAAAGCAATTGCTGATTTCAGCTTTGCAGCTCCTGTTATACCTAATTATCACTGTCTGGGGCTGTAGCTGAAGCAGTCCTATTTCTGATGGTGGATTTGAATTGATCAGCTCTGCTTTTGGTGTCCAGCACTGATTACATTCACCATGTATGCTTCAAGACAGCTCTGGTTTTGCTAACAAGGTTTCTGGTGTTTGAGCAAATGGTCTGATGACAGTCCCTGTGTGTTCTCTGAGCTCAGAGGTTGCTGGGGTAACCTACTGCTGCTGCTGTTCAACCAGTGGTTACAGCTGGTGCATAGGAGACCCTCATCTTCCTTGCAGCGTGAACGTACTTGGGGAATCTTCCAGAATGAAGTACTGTTGCCCTGACTGCTGCTGTTCGTGTGTTTTAACTGTTAGCGCAGCACTAAGGGAGAGCAGAATAATAGAGATGAATAATGTGCACCAGGTATACACAGCATGGTGGAAAAGTAGCAAGAGGGGGTGAAGAACATGAAAAACTCAGGTAAGAAAGGGTGTCTAGCATGTGGAACTGGGCATATTGTCTTTGGCTTATAGATGTGTTGTAGCTTTCTCTGAATCTAGAAGAAGGAATTTTTTTTAACTTAAAGCACCCTCTCATTCTCAGTATAAAGTCCTTGCATGGAAATTTCCTGAAAATGTTGCACTCATCAGCATTGCACTCTCCCATTACCAACCTGTGAACTTGGAAGTGTCAGTGTACCTCATATACTAAAGAACAAACTTATCAGAAAAACTCATTAAACTGATATATTTTTGTTACATGCATACTTCACCGATGTCGTAAGTATTGCAAATAGTTGTTCATATTTACCAATGTAACAGAAGAAGTACTGCAAAGAGTTGCACAGGTCTTTGCTTCATTAATACTGTAATGTTACCTCCATTCCTGTTACCAGGCTACTTTGAGAGAGGGCAGGCTAGAATGCAGAACTTTCATCTCACGAAGCCCCCAACATATTGAGAGTAGAACACACTTGTCATGTTTTGGGAATCTATATGGGGATGTTATCTTGACTGTAGCTCTGCAGTACTTAACATGCTTTAGGTGGTCTACTTCCAAATATTTTGTTTTTTTTTTCCAGTATTGTGTTAAGAGTTCAAGCTCATTCTTGTAAAAGCTGGACTCCAGTAGCTGCTTGAGCCGTAAAGGTATGATAGTCCTGCACAACATTGGGTGTCATTTTTTAGTGGGTGTGTACATTTTCTGGTTGATTGACTCAATTCTTTTTCGGGAATCTGTAAGACGTGTTGTATTGTTCAGTTGGCTTGGTCACCTGAGCAGTATCAAACCCATGTTAGCTTTATCTGTCTGCACCGTAAATCATATTAGTATAATACATTTCAGATATATGTGAAGGACACTTACGTTAATGTCATAGCCAGCAAAATGTGAGTTATTAATTGTACTTTTTCAGTAAGTAGGTAGTTGACTTTATAGCTAAATTATAGAAGATTTAATTGATAAGAAGATGTGGCTATTGTCAGTAGTTCATACAGTGAGGCAACTGTTTAATACCTTTTTTTTTTTTTCACACAAAAGAATATCAGGTTACATTTACAATGACCAGTGAGAGACTGCAAGTCCCATTGAGCTCTGAAATGTTTTAGCTGCGCATTTTATGGATGGAGGTGAGAGATCAGGTGTAATCCTACATTACATATTTCTTGCAGTAGGCACACTGAATGGGGAGGATGGGCTGTTTCACTGATAATCACTTCTTAAGTTCTTACAAATGTATAAAGTATTAGATAAGCATGGATTTAATGTGGTGGTTATTTAGTTACATGTAAGTCTCTTTAATGGCTGTATCAATAGAAGGAAATAGTTCTGCAAAACTCAGTGACATCTAGAACTGTCCTTAAAGCCCCAGCGTGGCCAAAGGTTCTCTGCATATAAAAAGTCTTTCACCTATGTGGAGAATGAGTTTCCGAATCACCCATGTAAGGTAAGAGCAGAATCATGACTCTGAACTGTTTTCAGGCAGAATGCAGTTGTGTGTGTCCACTGTAACATTTGTGTGAGAGTTCAGGCTTCCCCAGTATCAATCCTTTATTTGTCTCTAAAAACACATCATCAGGTGAGCATGTGGAATTTAAGGGACCTTTGTGTTAAGGCATCAAAACTGGGCATTTGCTTTGCACATAGTAGCACATGGATTAATGCAGTTTTGAATTCCCACTGGTTTTTTGCCTTGTGTTTATATATATTTGGTACTCTTACCAGAAAAGTGGTCAATATGTTTTGTGGGCTGGGACCTTTGTACTTAAACTGGGTCACACAGAGAATGTAAATGGAAAACAAAGTTTTTGTTCTAGAAAATGATACATTAAATAATACCTTTACATTCGTTCTTCATGGAAATGGATTTGTCCTTCAGCTCAAATGTATGGACTGGTGAGAAAAGATTATTACCAAATGAACATTTTTATAGTAGATGAAGAGTCTGAGGTACTTTTAGAATTGCAACAGATCTTTTAAATGGAAATCTTCACATATTAACTGTGACATTTGATTATTTTTGACTGTGAGGTCCACTGAAGTGTAAGAGCCTCATAAAGTTCCAGTGTGGGATGTTCAGTGAAGTCGGAAACCTTTATCTTCATAGTTAGAAAAAGAGCAAAAAAAAAAAAAATTCCAAGGACTTTAAAGACTAAAATGAAATTTGGAGAACAACTGCAGCTGAAAATGCAGCATTTTACATGCCTCCCCTTAATACTATTTGTTAAGTGATAGCTTTATTTTCCTTGATGGTTTTGAACATTGTCTTAACATTGCAGTATTATGTGTTTTGCTTGAAGAAATCAGTTTTAATTGGAAAACACCCATCTGTATCCTGCAGATCTTCTCCAAGGTGGAGGATTCACAGTTTGTTCTGTGTGGTGGCAGAGTAATATGTAAAAGTTACTAACCTTAGAGAAATGGAGGTTATGATAATGGACATGATGACAAATTTCATCTTTAGGGCTACAAGGAGTGCTAATGTAATAACACTCTCGCTTTGTGTGAATATTGTGAAAAGAGACCTTCAGATGCTCAGCTCCTTTGAAAGAAACAAATTTATCATGGAAGAAACTTGTGGACTGAGAGCTTTTGAAGTGAAATGTTTGGTTTAATCACAGAAGAGTTATAATGTGGACAGTAGAAGTGTGGGTTTCTTAACACTGCGAACTAGGAGCTGTGAGTTGTTTTTAAGGCTGGTTTGGTCTTCAACTATTATAGAGAATGCTGAAAAAAACTGGGATATCATAAGGACACTGGAATTTTTGGTAGCCTTGAGGGTGAATGACAGTTCTCCCTTTGGTAAGGAACTTGCAGAACAACTAGGTTAGTGCATGCAAAAGCATCGAGTAAATGAATTGTTTGTAGAAGTGAGCCTGAATTGCAGTATGTGCCCAAGAGCTAGGCCGTGCTTCCAAATTGCTGGGAGTGATACATAAATAAGCTTACAGGGGAGTAGGCAGCAAGGGGCCATGCTGAAGGTGCTGCACCTGTGTTTTGGACTCAGGTTTTTACATTGAGATTGATGTGATGTTAATTATTCACTAACGATGTGATGTGTTGGGCAACAAAACCTTGTTTTACCTTGCTTAGTAGCCCGTCAGCTTCAGGGACTTGATGTGCAGTAATCCAGCAACTGATGTGTTTCTGAGTGCTAGGGCTTCCTTTTCTAGCTGTTGGAATATCGTTACTACTTTGAATGAAAGCTTAACAAGTGAAGATGTTGGAGCGAGCTCTCTTGTTCTTTTGCATGTTCTGTAAAGCACACTATTTTCTGAGGGTGGTGTGATACTGAAAGTTCGAAGTGAAAGGTGCTAATTTTCTGAGTGCAGCTGCGTGGTGTTGGAGATCCCCTGAGAATTCCTAAGTGTTTTGTCTCTCAGGATTTAGTACCTTCCTGAGTACATCTGACATGGTGTTGCTCTTTTGTCTTCCCCTAAAATAATGCTAAACCAGTATGATTCTCTTCTGTTGATGCTAAGAGCATTGTGAGAAAGTACAGACGAGAAACCCAACCCTTTCTTTTGGATTTTATTGTTTTCCATATGATTATGAGTGGAACCACTTACCTGAAGTATACTTGTACATTACAAAACCAGTCTGCTGCAGCTAGTGAACAATAAAGAATCATAATCACCTTGACTCTTCCTGGTGGTTGACTTGAATTATATACTGTTTCTATAATAACGTTGTAAAATTGTTTAGACAGAATAAAACCATTATATCTGTAGATTAAATATAAGTTTTGTAGTACATACTCAGTTTTATGCCTGAGATTTGACTCAAATACAGTTGTTCTTTCACCAGTGCAGCACTGGATTTAATTTATTGTTCCGTGGCTTCCCAGGAGCCTTTTCTCTGTAGTCATCCAGTGCAAGCATGTCTTAAATAATCCTTTGTGTGTGTCTTATGGTAGGAAATCAGAAATGTGAGAACTGCATTGGATGAAATATGAAATGACCAAGCTTTAATCCCAAAACATGGGGTTAAACTTCTGTTAGGTTGTGAATCCTGTATCTTCTCTTTGTATGTTCTCTTGTGATGTGCTTTACTTCACCAGTTTTTCTCCTTTTCTACTTGATCTAAAACTGACTGAATGAGTAGTATGACAAAAGGGCTACTTTGGTTATTTTACTGCTCATATATAAATCATGTTTAGGAATTCTGAGAAAAGTGAAGACCAGGATTGGCAACAAGCATCTGGCTGAACAGAATCTCCGAGTCCAAGGATGTGCTCTCAGTGCTCATCCATACAAATTGGTGGATTCTTCAAAAGTTTGAAAGCTTCAGTAGAACCACAAAATCCTGATCAGAACCTTGCACTGAGAGTTTCCATTTCATGAAGGTGTAGTGTTATGAATCACATTCCAAGAGAGATTTCTGTTAAAATTTCTGCAGAGGTTCCAGCATTCTGCCTGTCAGCTTTCTGAAAAGGGCACACGTGCCGTGGTTGTTCAGCAGTATGGAGTTGTATTTGCAGAAACAGTAAAACATGTTGAACTCTGTGGTTGCATGACACCATTCGTCTGAAAGGGCTTATGAATTTGAGTCCTGTTGCTCCATATTACAAGGGATGTTGCTAGCTTGCATGGAGCCGAACCATGTGGAGGGGTGACATCTGGGCGGCAGAATCTGTGTCCCAGCTCCTGGGTTCCTGGTCTATCCAGTAGCAAGTTTGTCTTGTGCCTGAATTTGGCTGAAAAAGGCAAGTGTTCAGAGCCTAAGAGTTGGAACATGAAGAGGGATTTCAGATCTTGTGTCATGCCACTGTTAGTGTTGGAGCTGCGATGCCTGCTGTAATCAGGAAGGACGGAAACCCATCAGAACTAACCAGTCTGTGGTGTAAAAACAGTTTGTCCAGCTGACAGCTTGCAGCTATTAAATGCTTTCAGAAGTTCTGACTCGTCAGCCACGGTATTTGAGTGTACCAGTGGGCTCTCTGGAGTGCAACTCGTGTATTACCCGTATGTTTCCTCTTTGTGAGGAGGAAAAATGTTATTCCAGCTTTACAGATGGGGAGCTGAGAAAGAGTAACTAGTTTCTCAAGAGTCTCATAAGAAGCCAGTGGAGACAACTGATTTCTAAGTGTTCAAAGTGTTAGTTTTACAAGTTGACCATGGGTTGCCTTTCATTTCACGAAGAATAGACGTCTAAGTCATGCTACAGTATGCATAAAGCTATGTTACTGTAGTGTTTGATACACTGCCAAGGGCAGTGGTTTCTAGAAATAGTGTTGGCTGAACTGTCTACCTTTGTCAGACCAGAAGTTTGGGGTTTTTTTCTTAAAATCCGGTTAGCACTCAAGAAAAAGACACAGTCCCCTAAATGAACACAATTTAAAAATGCATTTAAAAAAAATTAACGTGTTACCAAGGATTTAAAAAACAGCACTATTTTCAAGTGGTAAGCTTGGCTGTCAGAGTCAGCGTTGAGAGCAAGTGTCTTAGGTGTGAAGATGTTGGGTTTTCTAGTAACACCCTTGAGCCTGGCATGTGATCCTTGCACACAGTGTGACTCCTTGGATTCTTTTAGCAATTTCTGTTACAGGCAACAGTTTTATGTAGGAATTTTTTTTCCCCCTACAGAAACTTGTGAAAAGCGCAGTTAGAGAACAAAGCTGGATCAGTTTCCAAGCTTGAGCTGGGTAACAAACCATCTCTAAGACATTCTTAACTATATTTGAACTGAAGTAGCTATTTGCGTGCTTTCGCAGACGTGTATCTGGCAGCTTGTTCTTTCCTCACAAACTATTCCTACTTGGAACAATGGAAGTGTATATCCTACTGGCAATATACTACTGTTCAGTTGTATTATTGCCTCTTTTTAAGAACTCCGCTTAAAAAGTTCAGAGGTGATGTGGAGAAAAAGCTTATGATAATTGATTTTTTTAAATTGAGTCACAGAATAATTATTGTTTTAAAATAAAATCCGTATCTTGGGCTTTTTAACTATTTTTTTTTTCCATTTAGCATGCAGCTTGTCACCAGACATTATGCTTTTGTTGCACTGTTCTAAAATGTAAAGTGAATAGCAAGGAAGATAAATTGGTGCCAAAATAAAATTAGCATAAAGAAAACATAAGTTATAATAGCATAAGGGAGGACTGCAAAAAACAGAGTAGAGCATGGTAGAATAAAATGCAGCATAGACAAGTTGAGTTTCAGATTTTGCTGACATGGGCACCTTTTTTGAGAACAATGAAGGAAATCATCTTAATTTGTACTTAGCATGAAAATTCTGAGATTGTTTTTAATAACAACATACAAGTTCACATAGACATATAAAACTGTCTGCTGCTAGTACCAAGGACACCTTTGTCACACAGGTGCAATAAATGCCCTCTATGCCTGAAGAAAGAATCCCCCCCCGCCCCAGCCTCTGAACAAAGGTGGACTGAATGAGTGCTGGCAATACTTTTGAATTTCTCTTTAAAAAAGATGGGATTAGCTGTATACATAAATTTCCCAGGAAATGTGTGTATGTGCTCATGTGAGGAAATCATGTCTTGTGATGGTGCTAGCTGGGATGTCTGTCCATGTTTTAGATGACTAGACTTTCACTGAATATTTCAGTGATGGATGCAGCTTTTCATCGTATCTTGCTTTCCCACCATTGTTTCTGCTTGGTCAAAGGAGATCAAAGTCTGAGGAGAAATAACATGGAAATTTGGGACAGTTGAGCAGGGACCACAAAAAAGAGGCAGAAGTTTCAGGGGAAGTGCCTGGGGGATGATGTCTGGACAGCAAGCTGCAGCAAACGTTTTTGGGCTGGAACTGAATGTGAAGAATGGGAACAATGGTATTTTTGTCTCCCAGCTACTTCAGGGAGCAGTGGGAGAAAAGGCATTTAGGGTGTACATTACAACAACCCCAATTAGCAATCAGACTGGCTCCGGACAGAAGCAGGACTGGAGAGGAACAAACTGCCTCTCCATGAGCTCTGCTTGTCGCATCAAGGGAATCAGGCCTGGGAGATTACTCAGGGGCTTTCAGAGGGAAGGCAGACTCTCCCCAACCTTGTTTCTGGAGCAGATGCATACTGGTGGGCTGCACTGTCGGGTCGAGAGCTCTGGGAAGGTGAACCCTCCAACTTCATGGCCCAAAGGATATTTAGCACAGGAGAAGTTGTGTATTGGTGGAACCTGAGACAGCCTGCCCTGTGAACTGTCTGCTAAACTGAGATTTCTGTTGGTGATTAAGTTGGACAAAGAATAGCAAGAGAAGCCGGATTCCTCGAGGGACTGTATGCGTGGCAGTCGGTATTTCTCATGAGACAGACCTGAATGGTTGCCCTTGGGGCAAAATGACAGACTACTTCATATGCTCTGTAGCTCATCCTGTGCCATGAATGAGACTCTTAGAAAACTGAGCTCTCTGCTAGACCAGAATAGGAGAGCCTTGCTTATTAAGCTGCTTAAGTCAACTGTACAGTCAAAGCTCTGGCAAATGAGCAGCTTAAAATGATTTTATGCACCCAAAGGTAGAATATAATTCTCCTAATTGAAGGAGAGAAAAAACAGGCTTGCAAGATTATCAGCAATAAGTTAATTTCTTCAGTTCCCTGCTTTGGGGTACAGGACACTGACGAATGGGAGACATCATCTGTCTGAAGTGCTCAGGCTCTGATTTTGTCTGAAAAAGCTTGTCAGTTTAATATTGTATGTGATTGTAGTGGATGTCAGATATAAATGTAATGAGTTGAGCTGAAAAAAATATCTGCTATTTAAATGTGAGTCCTGGCTCTAGGAAGGTGGCGTTCTGTAAAGTTTAAACGTCTTAACATTTGTAACAGAGATGCTAAGGATAAACTGCATTTCAGTCAAGTGCATATAATAATTTTCACCTTTGATCTCTGGTGTGCTGTGGACTGAAGGTCCAAAATATGACTCAGTCTGGATTTCATATCCTACATTTCAGGGGCACTGAAGACTGAGATAGCTCTTTAGCGAAGAGTGGACACCAGCTTCTTATTTAATCATTCTTGATGGTACTGAAGTTTCTGTTCAGTTATCTGCACAATTTGATTTGTTGGACCTGATTGCTCTTTCACACTGATGCTTTGAGTAGCTCCATTAACTCCAAAAGTCATGTGTGTGCAACCTGAGTTGGAGGACCTAAGGCGTTCTGTAAAGAAGTTAGGAGTCTGTTTGGCCTGAATAGAGGTTGTAACTTAAAATACATACAGTCTGATTTCAGTCATTCCATGCAACTGTTCACACAGGAAAGCTAGTCTTATTTGCTTAAAAGTAGAGAGGCAGGGTGGAGAAGAGGAAATAAATCTGTTGTCTAAAAAATACCTTGACTTTCCAATCTTTAAGGTGCTTCAAACTATACTGAGGCAAAGAGAGAATCTCCAGGAATGAATTTCACAAGGACTGGGATTCTCAGTTTCATCAATAGCAATAGAAGTGCTGTTCGTGCATTGCAGTAACGTAAAATTAATGCCTCTTGTCAATTAACCCTTCTCTCTTAGTTACGTAATTGGCTTTCATTACCTTGTTTCCTGAGTGCTTGATGGCTTGTTAAAGCTCTGAGATTTATGAAAGTGTTTATTCTTTCCAAGTCAGATACAGGGTAGAAGTTCAGACCAAAGGCAGAACTTTTAAAGAAGATAGGTCATGTAGGCTGCATTTGCTTTTTATACAAGCAAATGTCCTGTTGATATTCTAGTTTTGACTAAATAAGTATAATAATATTTGGTATTACTGATGTTGCTAATTTAAATGTGAAAAATACTGTATGGTATGATCAGGAGAGCGATTTCTGCCCCCCCCCCCCATCCTGTCCTGAGTATGTGAAAATAGGAGAAGAAAATAGGCCCCTGCTAATTAGCTGAGAGGGAAGCGGAAACTACTCAGAAGAGCAGAAGAGAAGTAAGTTTGTCAGAACTTGTCAAGAACCTCATGCTTAAGGTTGTTTATCTAGGTAGCTACCTGTCCTACACAATCATGATGTCTATGGGAAAAGCCTAACATGATTTGATGGTTAATGGGTTTTGTATCTAATCCTTCCATCCTATCATGTCCTTCCTTCCCAGACCATAAATGAGTATTGCACAATGTTTCCTTTAGCTTATCCAGTGTAGTTTTAAATGCTCAAGTTGTGGGAGTTTGTGGTTATGTTGCAGGTTGCATCTGGCAAGTGCCTGAGAAGACGATGTGGGTGTTTTAGTCTTGCCATTCAACCTGACAGTTTAAAAACAATGCTGCTTATGTTGTCCAGTGCTTTTCTATGCCCCTTATCGTTGCTTATTCATAGTGGTATGGTGGCATTATTTTACTTGCAGAATACAAGCATGTCTTAACCTGTTGGATTATGTCCATTTTATTATTTTTAAAAAACCCTTATTACTCTGTTTTGAGGGAAGGATTTGGGTTTAGCAGTAGAGGAGCTGCTCATTGAACACAGTGCATATCAAATTTCCCTGTCTCCAGATGAAAGTGCTGGTTAGTTTCATTAGTGTGTCTAACACCAGGCTATTCAAATGTAAGTCTTTGGTAAATCCTGTGGTACTAAGCCTAAAGCTTTAGCCACATGATTGAACATTACTAGCAGAGAAATGGGAGCTGGCCTAGTTACCAAAACAAACAAAAAATCTGTCTGGAGTGAGCTTCCATTGGAAGGAAAGGGCAGAGAAGCAGGTCAAGCCAAAAAAGCGGAAATTACTTTAACTCCAGATACACTTCTGGCAAACTTCTTTTTCTCTTATGGCCTTACCTAGGGACAGGACTAAAACATCTTGTACTATATAAGTATAAAGATATCCTGTGAGGCAGACTGCTCTCCCCTGTGAGAGGTTTGGTTTAAGGCTAAATGGACATTTTAGAGCTTCAAGCTATTCTGTTTTCATGCCTGCAGCTTGGTCTGTGCCTACCAATTTGTAGATTCCTTTTAGCTTTATATCAAATGAGTCAGTTGTTCTTGAAGCTGGAAGTGCTGCTCACTCACCTGCGCAAAAGTCTCAGCTGAGACTTACAGAGGTTGACTCATTTGCTGCTGACTGATCCTGAATGCCTTGAATACTCTTCCCACCTTTGTAGTTTGCTTACAGTTGATCATGGTTAAAAAAGAGCTACACAAACATTTTCTCAAAGTTAAGGTTCAGGAGTATTTACACTTTTTTTCATATACCATACACCCAGGTAGGCAGCTGTGCTGTTGGGAGGTGGAAATACTTCCCTCTTTTGTTAACCACTAAGGCAGCGTGGTTTATAGGGAGCTTTCAGGATGCATTTGCTTGCTGAACTGTAGTCACAGTGCTTCAATGCCCTGTGGTGCGAGAGCAGCAATGAATCTTCATCAAAGGTGAGGAACAAATGAGCTCATTAGAGATGACTGAAGGTTGGCATCAGCTCTGATTTGCCTTAAGAGGTAAGAGTGTGCTGTGATGCTTTACAGCTGGTTATTCAGCATTGCACTGCTCTGAACATTTTGGGGTACCCTGTCTTCATGTTGCCTTGCAACGTGGTTCATATTTGTAGGAGCTTGCTATTAGTGTCTGTGGAGGCAGAGTTTGTGTTCATGAGCCTTTTTCGCCTGCACAGGAAATGAATGCTTGCTCTTATGGACTGGTCAGCCTTTTAAGAAGGGACTACCTTATAAGAAATAAGTTAGACATTTCTGTCACTTTGAGCAAAAAGTAAGGTTGCATAAGTAGATCACTATTTTATTCACATGGGTTTTTAATCTACCAGCTTCCTTACTGAGCTTGTGCTCCAATTTCAGAGTTGCTGTTTTTTATTTAGGCAGTTAAACTTAGTTTCTACAGGAAGTCTCCCGAGGAAAAGAAAACTTGACTATTCACAGGGAGTGAAGATGACAGAGCTAGTTTGCTCTCAGTCTTACACCAGTGAAAGAGCAAAAGGAAATGGCCATAGACAGAAAGACAAGAAAATCTCTTTAACATAAAAAAGGTTTCTCCTGTGAAGGTGGTCAAGTGGGATCAGAGGTTGCTCAGAGAGGCTGTGAAATCTCAGGTTTTTTGGGATATTCAAAACCCAAATGATCTTGCTCCTGCACTGGCTGTTCTACCTGACAAGTGTGAAATAAGGGCATGGGACCAGATGATCTCCAGAGGTCTTTCCCAACCCAGTACTCTTGTGTTTTGCTTGCAGGCTGCAGTCTTGCCCTCTGTAAGCAGACATGAGGCAGAAAGGCAATCCTTTTACTACAGTAAGATAAAGAAAAACTTTGTTCAGCCATGCAATGAAAAAAAAGACTTAGGAGTGCTGCCCTTTTTGCAGAAACCTGTAACAATGAATTTCCTGTTCTAGCCTAAAAAATGTGTTGAATAATTCTGGGCTTTATGGTATTCCATGTAAAAATAGTCTGACTTTGTTATTTTCTGCACCTGCATAAAAAAGTCATTTAAACACTGTTGTGATCTGCCACACCCTGACTCACGATGCTTTTATTTGGTCTTCAGTTTTAAACTTGCATGCTTTCAGTAGCTTCACACAGTGACAGTCCTGTTAAAATATGTGGATAAAAGCAGGTGCAACATTTGATTTGATAGACATTTCATATGCATGGCTTTGAAATGGCAGCCTCAGCTAAAACCTGTGGGCTACCTTAAGAGAAAGCCAGTACTCTTCAGTATCACATATTTTACCTTTATATAAAGCATCATATTTATAAAATT
The DNA here is from genome assembly GCF_036013475.1 of Columba livia. Taxonomy (NCBI): domain Eukaryota; kingdom Metazoa; phylum Chordata; class Aves; order Columbiformes; family Columbidae; genus Columba; species Columba livia. The sequence continues at coordinate 53,796,960 of NC_088605.1, forward strand.
AATGTACTTTACAGATGGGAAAGCCAAACTACCTCAGGCCTGCTTTGGGTTACTTGTACAGGCTATTCATTGTATCCTTTCATGTGTAAAGCCATGTGCCCTATAGTTGGAGAATATAACTGTACACATTGGAGGGAGAAGGAAGAAAAATATGTAAATAGCTTTCTTGGACATGAAAATCTGACCTTTGCTATTTGGAACATACTAATGTTTAAAATCAAGTGCTGATTGTCATACCACTGGTAGACTGGGAGACTGCATCATCTTTGTGGGAATGTAAGACCTGTCCTTCAGGCATCCTTCCATGAAAAGATGTGAGGAAGTGAACATGGCTTCACCTCCAACATGGAGCAACTTGGGAAAGGGAATGGGGACTTTGCATATGATGCTTTTAAGGGAAAGAAAAGCCCCTAGTGCTTGGGAAGTTGTGATAAGTTATAGAAGCTGAGTGGGCAGACTGTAAGCAAGCAGATTACAGTGCATACAGCAGTGTTGTGTTCTGTAAATATAATCTTCTGCAGTGTAATTCACACCTGTGGCAAGAATATAACCAATTCCAGCAAAGCTAGCTGCAGAGTTAATGCCTTTTTACCCGAAAATCCCACTAATGGAGTTAAAATTCCCTCAGTGCTGGTTTACAACTTGCTTCACTTGATCAATTGCTGGACTTCCAATTCCAAATGTTAAAATTAGCCTCGATAGGTCTTGTGTTTCATTTGCAACGTGTGAAAGTAATAGAGGTACTTAAAGTCCATGTTTCTGCATCAGTGCTAGCAGAAGATTGTGTGTTGTCATGGTGGCTTCTTCTGCTGCAGTTGAATTAAGAGGCCTTAGTTCAGAGGCTTACAGAAGCAACAAGTACAGTCTACATTTCATAGTTTACTGTGGAGTGGAATTTGAAATATATTGGGATACTATTAACCTCAAAATCGAAAGCCATTTTAATTGTCAGCTGGGATGTACTGCTGTTATTGGACTAGTATAACAGTGATATCCCCATATCCTACAGACAGTTTTCCTTCTGTTCTGCATAGTTTTGAAAACAGTACAGGTAGGGAAGTGGAAGTTTAGAAGAGTTTGCACCTTGTGTGCCTTCTACATGAAAGCCTAATACTGCTTGTAATGTCAAGTGCAAGTTAGGGGTCTGCGTATCTTTTAAAGGAAGTGAGAAGAAAAAAAGTAATGAAAGGCAATACTTTGATATCTTTAATGCTACTTCAAGTGAGCTGGAATGGAGGTTAAGGTTTGGAGCTGAGTATATTTTTAACAAGTTGGGTAAACTAATGCAATAGACAAGTGTAAATAATTAGTTTAATATGCTTGCTGTTGTGAACTAAGCTGTTGGTAAGAATTTTAGTGTCTGAGGGTTGGAGTTGTTTCTTAGTGTGGATAAAGAAAGCCTTTACAGAATGCTGCATGGGGCTGTCCTTTGTATTCATACCTCTTGCTACAAGTTCTGCTTTGGCAGAGAACTTGTAATTAATTAATAAAACGTGCTACAGTACCTGGCAATGGCAAGGTTCCCTTAAGGGTGCTCTGGCAGCACTGGCATACTGGCATCTGCTTCTCTGAGTTGATTTTATAACTTCAAAATGTTACTTTAAGCTTGTTGCCTTTGGGATTAAATTACTATCTTAAATATTTGGGAATATTTTTAGTAGCCAGCTGCAAGATATAGGATGATGTCAAAGTACTCTTAAGCTACTTGGTTTTCAGAAGTCACTAGACAGCTTGTTTGGGAAATGGACAAGCTCTGTTTTTCTTAGGAAAGCAGCAGCAAGATGTCACAAACCTGGCCCTCAGTAGTGGGAGAGTTATGTGTGCACAATCAAGTTGTTACGATTTCCAAGGAAAAACCTCATGGAATAGTTTATGAAGTTTTTTCTGAGAGAGAAACTCAGGACACATAGAATCCTGTTTCAAAGCAAGTAGGAGTTAATGTCTTCAGAAAAAATTAAACACCTATTTGTGAATAACTTAGGCAGTGACTTAGAATTATAAATAGAAAGTGTGCTTGCAAGGATGTTGACTTTGACATGAGGCAGGTGGAATAAGATGTGATTTAGGCAGGAGTAAGATGGAGAGAACTGAGATTCTGAGCAGCCAGCTGTGTGCATTACTGGTGTTTCGTTATAGCTAACTCATTCTGTTATGAATTACCTTAAAGGTATCTTGTCCAATGTTTTCAGACTCACAGATACAAGGAGAAAACATGCAGCTGATGAAGAACTAGGCTTGTGCAGAAGTTGCCCACAAAAGCAAGTTGCAGAAAGCAGCATACTGTGTTTCAAAGGGTCTGATCTGGATTTGTGTTCTGAAAGTCAACATTAAATATTAATAGTTCCATAAAATAAGAATGAAGGTGAAATTGGATCACAGCTGTTGGAATTGTTGTATGTATTCCTAAATCCTGCAGGATACTTTATTTTCAGCTGGATAGCTGTGGCTGTCAAGAATCCTTGCTGCTCTTCCTGCAGAGTGGAAACGTGACTCTATATGGGGATCATGTTTCACATTTTGGTCTCTACATAAATTGAGTGGTTGTCTTCAGAACTGGGAACACTGAAGCTTCTTTAAATCTGGAGTTCGACATGGTTTCCCTTTAAAATATATTTAGTGTAAGGGTTTTGTACCAGAAAGTGTACAAGCCTCTTCAGTCAGGAATAAGATAACCCACAAGGAAAAAGCTAAAGTGGGGTCTCCTGTATTTTTCCTGAAATTCCATTCAGAAAATTAAGCTATTGATTTTTAACTGCCTAGCAGTGTACATTTGTAAGCTTGCTGATACTGGGGAAGTGTTTTTCTGTCAGACAGCTAAAGAGAAAACTTACTGTGTAGGCTGAGTTTTCTGTTATCTAAGTCATTGGGATTTTTTTAGTGATGTCATAGATGGTATGTATTAAATCATCTCATTAGGTAAAACATGAAGTGATGCAAAGTTGGAAAGAAACCTTGGCAGGCCTTTTTAGATCTGGTGTTACTCAGATCCGTTATAGGTCAGTAATGACTGAGAGGCGTTTTCATATTGTGTTCTGATGATGTGTTTTACAGCAGCTTGTGCCAGACACAGGTTGAGTCAAAAAAGAGGAGATATCTTTCAGCCTATTATGGGCAAATATATGCAGAGCTTGTCTGAAGGAATAGGTGATGCAAAAAAGAAGGAGAAGGTATTTTGCTCATTCTGTCAAGTAATTCTTCCCAAACTGCTGTTACGGAACTTGTTTGAACTTCCATGCCTTCCTTTGCCTAACAAGACAGGGTTAGTATCTTGCACATAACTTTATCACTCTTCTGGGGTTAAAATGGGACAATTAAGAAAATGGTGAGCTAAGGTTCACTGGTGCAGAGCATGTGGGCAGCTGCCTACTTCCAGAGAAAATAAACATCACTTGCATTTACAAAACAAACACATGCAGGTGCTCCAGAATTCATCATGTTGTGGTGGATGATGGATTTCAAGGGCATGGAGAAGACTGTTAGCATTAGGAGGCTATAAATGCTGGAGGAGAGATCAATGTCTGTAAATACACAAGTTGCTCCCTCTGGTATTAAAAATAGTACAGTCGGCTCCTTCCTTCCATCCTAAATAAAGATTGGGGCACTTTTTTTTTTTAACGTTACAGCACTTGTGACTTCTTTGAAGTGATCCATCTGACTGATCAGACTGAGATTTTAGACAGATTATTTTTCCAGACTGGGCACATGATTCACTTGTTTGGTTGCCCTTGGACCACTGTGTTCATGGTTTGAGATTGCTAGCTTTAATCAAGGAGTAAGCTAATGATAAATTATGAAGAGGAGGGCATGGAAGGGCTGAGAAATGAAATAGAACAGTTGCAGTGCTTGACTTCCGTTGCGAAGAGAGTGTTGACGTTTCTGGCTGGAAGTTCTTCTTGTGTGTCTTAATAGGCTCTGTTCTCCAGAGGGCTTTCTGTTGGGAAAACTTGTTCATGTTAAGTCACTACCTCTGAGAAAGGAAATTCTATGTTCTTGTTAGTGTTGATGTTTCTCATGTGTGTCTATGTGTTTCTTATGTGTGTCTACGTGTACATAAGAAGCAAGCAAATGTTCCCTTTCTACTGTTGTTTTTTATTGTTGCCCCTTGGTGCTTTTGAATGCTCTAGTTTAGGTAGTTGAATGATCTGATGTTTCTCAAGGTTTGTTAAAGAGCTCTCAAAATATTTCTCCTTCACAACACTTGACCAGTGAGTGATCTTGAGATACGTTAAAAAAAATATTTTGAGATATAAAAAACTGTAATTGAGAAATTAAGCTTTTATACTTAATAATGTGACGTGCTTTCACAAGAACATATGTCCAGTCTTAGGAAGTTGTACTACACATTTCCAAACTCTTAAATTAGTACTAGATCTATTCTAAGGGTGTAAAATCCAAAAATTCAGGTTAGTCCGGGCCAAGCTCTCTGAGATACTTCAATAATAGGCTGTTATGTCTGCAGATTATTGCTTGCTCACTTGGTTTATATCAAAACTGCTGATTGGCTGACTCAGGTGTTGCAAACTGAACCTGCTCAGAAAATGTTTTGTATGATCTGGCATTACTAGCTCAAATGATGGAGTTGTTAGCAATACAAAAAAGAACTAGTTGTTTGGTTTTGTAGTGGTAGTCCATTTAGTAGTCTTCAGTTTCAAACACTTTGAATTCAGTTACAAATAGAAGCTGTTAGATTACTGACTGCCTTCATTAGTTAACCACTTTCAGTTATTTTAAGCTTCTTGCGTAAAATTCAGTTAGTTGAATGCCCAGCAGAATCAACAGTTCCGCTACAGTTGTTTGTTCAATAATGTGCAGACTTTGTCTGCTTTGTCTGCTCTTTGGGTTGGTATTTCAGCCCTGGTGTACTGTACACATCAGGTCTGTCTTAAAGGATGTTTTTACTGTGAACTGAACCAAAATAGTAAAAATCAGGGAAAAGCTTGGTCCAGTAGTTAAAGCACATGACTGTTGTTGGAAGGGCTGCTGAATTCCAGGCTGCAGTGCAGCGGAGGAGTTACCATGGTAACTCTGTCAAATAAAAAAAATCTGCAGGTACACAAATTTCGCCTGCATAGATTCATGAGACAATTAGTTCGGTCCGTGTGACATACAGGCTTGGATACAGGCAACTGGGCTTCTCACTGAAAGCTGGGACAATTAGGGGCTAAATTGTTGATTAATTTATTACTTATTATTTTCAAAGCAGTTACTTCAAATAGGTTGAATAGTATGTATAAAGATGGCATGATCAGTCCTTAACTAAAGTAGCAGTTGGGAAAGAAAGTACTTACGGGCATGATCTGACGGTTTCATTGTTCAGTTGCCTCTGTATTCTGAATTATTTCTATTCCAAACATACTTCTTGAGAACTTCCAGCAGTGGTAGCTGTTAAGGGGAAGATGAATACTTCCAAACCTGTACTATGCAAGAGATCCCCATGTTGCTTGGACTGTCTTAGTTACCACTGTGGTCTCAAGCAGGCTTTTGACAGAGGATATAACCAGCTGATGGGAAGGGGCAGCACATCTCTCTTCCGCTGACTTTAACCCTTTCAGCTGTTTGTTTTCAATGCAATATGAGACTCCTGGCAGATGAAATCTGTGTTTGCTTTTCCAGTACACGGGAAAGCTGACTCCCTGGCAACTGTTACGGTTTCATTAAGATTTGAGATTTTTATGGGGTAGAACATTTGTACCAGTTTCACTGTTACTTGACACCCTGGTGATGAGACTGATGAAATCCTATTCTGCTTGTATGTGTATACGTCCTGTCCTAAACTGGGATTGCAAGGATTCTTTCCTTCAGTGTGGCAGCTGGCAGTTGAACTCCTTTGAAAGAGACCACTGTTGTGAAGGTTCTCACGTGCCTTCTCGTGCTCTCGCCATGCAGCGCTCTCTAAAGCATCTGGTGTTGGAAAAACACCTAGGCTTTTCCCTGGTACTACAAGAGGATTTACTGTGGTCTTCCTCTTAAACAGAGGTCAGAGCAAGTGGCATCCAGAGAGAGATTATTAATGACACTTGCTAGGAGAGAGCAGAAGAGGGGAATAAAGGAGGCAAAACAACACAAAGTCCCCTGACATGAACTTTGTGTCAGGCCAATGAATGAAGCTGGACAGTGGTGTGTCAGGAGGCTGGGTAACTAATGTTTCTTTTCTGGAGCGGCTGTGTGATATAGCTGCATTAGAGACAACCTCTGAATGCTCAGAGACTGTAAAAAATTACAGTCACAAGTCAGAAGTTCCCTCTGCAAACCCTGTGGGAGGTGGTTTATAGGCTTTTAGGCTGGTGATCTCATCAGAGCTGGAGGACTGGAGGTGGCTGTCACTCGCTGTGTGCTGGTCTGCTGGTCACCTCTCATACGTACTCTGACTCTTCCCCTTCAAGGCTGCCACATCAAACATCAAGTGAGGACTTGAAAGCTCAGAGCTTTTGTGTACTGGTCCTGGGATTTGGTTTATTGGCTTGCAAGTCACACAAGCTCTGAAACTAAGAAAATGAAATGATACACGGTGTTCTTCAGGTACTGGTGCCTTTTTGGGGTAGGTGAGAGCAGGTTACAGAAGGCAAGATGGAGATGTAAGGCTAGGGCAGGGTAGCTACTCCTACATTTTTACAGTCATAAAATTACATTGGGCCCTTTGAAGGCAAGGCTGATGTGGTTCCTAGTGAATATGAGTTTGACACCCTTGGGCTAGGGTATTTCAAGTTAGATATCCAGCTCTAGATGAAGTGTTTTATGCATGTTTTTGTAAACGATTCAAGCATTACTGTTCTTTTATTAATTGGTATCTGAGTTTTCTGTGCCAGTTATGTGTACTGTATTTCAAGTGCCAGTTCACAGATAAGATTTGTTTGTTATGTATGTGCTTGAATTGTGAATATTTAGTAACTGGGAAAATTTGGTATTTATTTGTTGGGATGGAAACAATTTTGCCAGGTTAAATTGTTATATGCTAATTTTACTGATGTTAGCACTGTTTTAATGATACTGTAAGTATGTGTGCTATGACTGTATCTGAATACTTCTAGCATATTATGTTGTTCTCAGTTTGTAAGGTAATACCATTATACTGAAAGGAAAACTGCATTTGGGATCCTGATGTAGTTTTCTTCCCTTTATTTTTGATCTGATGTGTGTAGGAGATTGCTGCAGGTGATGGCTGGGAACGAATGACAGTGTCATAGGACAGAAAACTGCAATGCTGTATCGATAATTTGTTGCTGTAATGCTGAAAGTTTGTCATTCTGGGAGCTGGGACATGGAGTGTTAGTTGCTCCTTTCTGCGTAATTTCAGAGCCACATAGAGCAGCTGGCAAGGACTGAAGCAGGTTTAACTCTGTAGCAGTTTCCAAGTGCATGCTGCATTTAAAGTTAAATACGCATCAAGAAGCAGTTTTCCCAGCATGATTTCTTTCTCTCTGGTAACTTGTGCTTGACTTGAATACTAAATCCCTTGGTCACCATCTGAATAAGCTACATAGTGTAGGATATGTAAAAACAAAAAATGGTAACCTGCATGGGGTTGGGGAGTTGTTTTTGAAACTGAAGTGTTGAGCAGTGCTGAGCAAAATATCTGTTTACTGGGAGCTGGCATTACAGCGTAGCCAGACATGAACTGCCTTAGGGTGCAAAGAGACATTATTTTGTCAGTTATCACTGTGCTATCTGACTAGATAACTGAGATTGCCATTTGCCATTCTTCCTACACACAGTTTACTGCACAACTGGACACTAGCAGCTTTTGTTAGCTATTTAGTAGACTGTAGCATTTTCCTTCTTTCATATTTGATCTGAGCTGCTTGGCTGTTTGGTAAAAGAGTTTAGACTCAGTATAGGGAAATAATAGCAGGAGAAAGCATTATTCAAATGTGAAACAAAGCTCTGTTGTAACTTAACGTGCCCAGAGAACATTCAAAACCCACCTGGACACATTCCTGTGTGATCTGCTCTAGTGAACCTGCTTTAGCAGGTGGATTGGACTAGATGGTCTCCAGAGGTCTCTTCCAACCCCAACCACTCTGTGATTAACACGCTATTACACCTAGCTTGTTCCTTTACAATTCAAATACTGTTGTAGGATTAGGTTTTGAAAACCTACAGTATGAAGTCATGGAGATAAATGAGTAAGTCAAGTGAAATACAAGAAGGAATAGTGAGTGACAGTGTTTTTCTTGGGTTCTTAAGAAGTTAAATTTCATAGTATCTTTGAAGCTTGAAGTCGAGCACTTCTACAAAATACATTATGGAAATATTAAAGAATACACTCACTGTGTGATCATGCTTTACTGACCTGCATGTAGGCTGAGTTCATTGTCTGCTGGTTCTTGAGCTATCACAAAATAATTTCTTAGTGATGTTAGAAATGTTATTATTGAAGCAGTGAAAAATGGATGGATACCTGTTGATGCGCCTAAGGCTGCTTGCTGTGCTTAACAAGTTGCTTATGGATGTCCTCACTTCGTTGCCCTCTCAGCTGTTGATGTTTAGTGTGCATGCAGTGATCATCAGGCTATAAAAAAAATCTTTACAAGTGAGGAAATAAAGATGTCCAGGTGTGTACTGAGAGTCATGGTATAAAGGAGGTGAGGCACTGTCTTGGGGTGGGTGTTTTTTATCAGTGCTTGTTACACAGCATCTTCTATTGTCTAATTTGGTTTGAGGCACAGTTTCAGTATGGTTTACAAGGAAAAAATGCATGAAAGCCTCTGAGGTAAAGATTATCTTTGATATTTCTCTAAATTTGATGTTAGCTCTTACTTGTGGTCATCTACTAAGTGGGAAGCTGGAAGAAAAACTCTTGCCTCTCCTCCATGTACCCTCTCCATCTCCTCTTTCTGGAAGAGTTCAAGTTTAATCTTTCTTGGCTTTGTTGTGTAATGAAAAACTTTGACTCAACTTTGTGGTGATGCAGTATGCTAGTTCAGAACAATTGTAGATAATTACATGAAACAGTTGTAGATATAAACTGAAGCAAGGCATAACCATGCGGGACTCTAATTACATCATGTATTTGAGCATTACGGTAGTCAGCCCACAGCTGAATTACCCCTGCCCTTGGCAAGAATGTAGGTAGGAAATACAGGACAAGAAACTGAGTTGCTTTTGTGGAAGAAAGCATATCTGTTACAAAAACTGTGTTGTAGTCTTCAGTTTGTAATAAACTGCTATTTAATTCACTGTACAGAAGTGTTGTTCACACTCTTCATCCTCCAGTCTAATATTCAATACGAACTTAACTTGCGATGTGATTTTTATTTTTAATCCTTAGTTAAGTTTCCTGTCTTCTGATAGTAGCTGCCTGAAATGTTGCTCGAGGGAAGGAATCTTGACTGGTAATTAATCTGTTAGCTGTTGGTCTTGTACATTTTAGACTAATTTCCTCTCTAGATGTTTGATAAACACAGCACTGGCCACAGCAGGGCTCAATTCTCCATGACCCGCTTCACTACTCTTCTCCTGGAGGCCTTTCAATATCTGCTGGAAGGGCTTAGATCCCGCTATTCTTCAATTCCCTTGTGTCTCTGAGATTGGTGCTGACCGATAAGAAGCATGAGAATAGCATAGTGTTGCAAATACTTGTACAGCAGCACTCTTGATTTGCACTCTAGAAGACTAAGTTCCTCTCAATGCTGTATATGAGTGTCTTATGTTCATTTTATGTCGAGAGTTTATTCTCTCGTAGGTACCTGTGGTTGACTTGTAGACATGAGGAATCTGAGCCCCCCATGTGAGGAATAAGTTGAAAATACGAATCAAATCTCCTAGTCTAGGCTACAGTTTCTAAAATGAACTGAAATGTGGTGGTTCTTTGGTGCCTGATGTAAGTTTGTTTGCTGCATGTTTTTGGTTGTTGTTGTTTGTTTGGTGGTTTTTTACTGCTGTAGGTTCTATTTCTCCCTGCTTTCCCTGTTCTGAAACCTTCAAGATTGCTCAATAGTGTCTTTCCATGAAAAAACGAAAACTTAATTGGGGGGGCGGGAGGGGGGAAAGGAGGGGGAAAGATGAAACATAGTTCCTGTTGGTTTTGATCCTGCATCTCCCATAAGGGAAATTTAAGCAAAATATACATTTTCAGGTCACATGGATGTAGAAATTGTCCGCGTGTGGTATCCGGAACCTCCTGTAATGAGCAACTTTGCTGCTTTGGCTTTTCCACAGAGTGTCTCTGATTTCCCTTGCCAGACTGAAACCAATTAGGTACACGTGTGATATGTAAATGTTTTATATTGATACTTTTCTGTACATTTGGAACTAAAACAGGTGCTGCATTATTGACATGTCTCATAGGAAATTTTGATTTTGATTTAATGCCATGCTTATTGATGCAATAATTTTTCCAGTGTATCTTCCATGATTTAGAAGTGATACGGAACTCTGTACTTGATTTCTTTCTGTATTAACACGTTATAAAAAGAGACTTTTTGTTGCTAAAGGTCAGATTATGTAAAAAGCTCACAGCATTTTTGGGAGATTCTTCTTGGAGGCGTGCACTTCTTCACAGTTATATGTGCGTGGCCTACTCTGATGAAATCTAATATCCAGGTAGGCTGCTTGTGGACTGTTCAGAAAACAGCTTAAGTACTGTGTCTAAAAGTGTCTTGAAAGGCAGTCACGTAACATTTTCTGCTTAGTATATTGCCAGAGTTTTGGTAGTTCCTTTTCAGTCATCTGCTTGCGCTTACTGTATTGTTACATCTCTGAAGTGTTATTGCAAAAAAGTCTCTCTAGTAACACCTGAAGTATTTATTCTGTTTTGATCAGCTTTTCCTTTCATCAAAAACTTTGATTTTTTTCCTCACCTTAAAGGCTAGCATGAGACAGGTTATGCTGTGTTCCCCTCCACAACAGCCTTTTTATTACTTGCTTCACATATTTAATTTTCGGTTCACTGTTCCCTGTGTCCACAGAGATGTCGCAGGCAGCTGACAGCTGTACTTTGAGACACTGAAAGGCTTCACTGTTTGCCCATCTTTGGTGATTGACATGATGATAATGTCATGGTTTCAAAATATGTTGAAATACAGGTAAGCTGGTAAGCACCTATTTTAATGAGGGAGGTTCATCCAAAGATGATGTTTTATGAAACTGAGTGAGAACACCTGGAATCACTTTTATGTATTGGGTATGTCTCTTTTGTGTTGATACACCTGTGGGCAGGGTTTGTGTAGATGGTGTTTGATTTACCTTTGCTAAGGGTTAGCCCAGGTCTCAGGATCTTGGGGACATGGGTTGGGTTTGAACTGTAGATCTCTGAATGTGATGTAGATGAAGAAATTGGGGCCCCTGGCTGATGGGATGCTCTTGGGGAGGGTTGCTAAACCTTTCTCAGTGAGTTGGCTGGGTGTTTGGGGACTCTGCCTTCTGTGGATCTCATAATTTTGTTCATAGGCCGCTTGCTCTCTTTGTGCTTGTGAGGAGATTTGTGTTACATTTTTCTGGCGAAGTTTGCCCTTACCTCCTGTCCTGCATTTCTCTTTTCCAGCCTGATTTTCTTAAGAGGAGCCTTCTAAGAAAGTTGTTGTGGAGATGTATGTGATTGTATTTGATTGGTTTGTTTATTTGTTTTTAAGCTCATAAAACAGGGCTGAAATGTGAGTTTTAGTTTTGTGTATTTGGCAGTTACTCCATAGTGATTTTGACGTGTTGGTGAAGAAAGGAAGCAGAACTTTTCCTCCCTGGTATGTCAGTGCAGTACACTCATAGATGGCTAGAACTTGTTTTTTGTGTGCCACAGTTTGGCACCTCACTGGGCTTGAGGGAGAACTTTTGCTTGTTTACTGCATGTTAGCAAGTTAAATATTAAAGGAATTAATGTGATAGATCACCTGTCTTTACTGCACACCTAGAACTGGGATGTTTGATTATCAAGTATTACCACAAAGCTGAAATAAAATATTCATATATAGTCAGCAAAGAAAAATCATTGTGAAATCCCTACTTGCTGGCACACCTGATGAAGCCTTCCTTGTGTGTGAGAGATACTGTCTTCCAGACTTGCTGTGTGTAGCTTCTGCATCACTCCAGCAATTAAGGTAGGAGGTCTGATGTTTGCAAAGCCATGGGGTGAAAATGATGCTTCTTGCTGGGTCCTTTACTTCATGCTTCCTTGTCATGACTGTTTTTATTTGTACCCTGTCTGTGGCAGGCACATGGAAGACCAAAAGCACGTTTAAAGTTGGATGTGGAGTTTTGAAGCCACTGGTGGCAGAGGGAAGGAACTCCCGACCTTTTTTCGGTGCCTCTCCCCTTGGGCCTGATCTCTTTGCTGCCTTGTAGGCACTGCAGTTACTTACCCATGTTCTGGCTGAAGATGAAGTGCTCAATTTTATTTCCTAGTGCAGCTGGAAACAGTGACACAGTGATAGCAGTCGAAAGTTGAGACTGAAAGTTCTGTATTCCAGTAGTGTAAGCCATGTGACAGCCAGGTGAGAGAAACTGAACACAAAGCAAAAGTTGTCTGGTAACAAAACAAAGTTCTTATAATTTAAATGGTGCTATCTGAAAATTGTTTTAAACCAATGCAGTGTAAGCTGCCTTTAAATGGATTTAAGCATGCTGATTTCAAGTGAAGGTCAAAATGCTCTATGTCACACTGTGGTGAAGTTGGAGCAATTTACCTAGGTGCTTGTTTGTTTTGTCAGTGTGGTATTTGCAGCTGTTCTTCCTTTGCTTTATTTTACAAGAGAACTTGTATCCAGGCAATGGCAAGCTGTGATTGCTTCAGGGTGGTTGCTGTCTTTCACCTTGTCTTCTATTAGCCCCAGTCTCATGATTGCTTCAGAAGCCTGGGTTAACTGGGCCTGTTTTGAAGGAAGGTGCTGTGAGTTGCCAAGCCTGCACAGGTAGGAGGAGCCTCTAAGAAGCAGGGGAAAACCAAAAGTTGACTTTTTTGAATTTAAAAAGCTCCTGGGAGGTGAAAGTTTGGGTTGAGCCAGCATGAAGCTCCGATCTGGGTTAGGATCACATCACAAGAGTTGTGGAGACATTCAAAACAACTTATTTCAGAGAGAAAAAGGAAGTTTTGTTAAGTCTTTGTACTAACAAAGTGCAGTGCTTTCGGAGATATACACTGGAGACAGCAGCTACTGTGTATTAAAGATTTAAAACAAAAAAAACCCAAGACAACTTAAAGGTACCTTTAGAATAAAAGCAATGAAACTAAACCAAACTCATTCTCTTTTAAGTGAAGTTTTCTGAGCCCTAGGTATGGTATGGCTTAGTGTCATCCATGGGAATAAATAGGAAGTATACCTGTTTACATCTTCGAGGAAGTAGATACTAAAATCTCTGATTTTTCAGATTTATTACTCATCAAACACTGAGGCAGGAGCCAGGATGAAAATCTAATTTACTGGTTAAAGCAGCAATAAACCTCCCCATAGCTGTAATAACAAAGTTCTTCTCTGATTTAAAAGAACAGCGTGTTGAAACATTAAAGCATATGGAAGGCTTCCAGATGAAGAAAATAAAGGAAACAAACTTAGAAGCTTCTGATTTATAGTACCAGTGGATACAAAGCTTTACAAGATTGTCTCATTCAGAAGCTTATAATTAGAGTATCAGTTTTCTTGTGGGAAACTGTTGCTTTGTATAACTGAAAGGACAAATTCCTTGCTAGTTCTATCATCAATTTTCATTTTTCATGTTATGATTCAGACAAAAGTATTTTTCAAAGGTTAAAAAGTCAACAATTCTTATTTGACAATCTGTAACTCAAATCTATTAAAAGAATCACATTACATAAGTAGCACTCTAGACTGTCTTTATTACATAGAGCTCTTATTTTTTTATGTAGAAGACTTTAACCCTTAAATTAAGTTGTTTGAATATGTCTTAAACTGCTCTAAGTAGTCTAGTGAGGAAGACGAGAGACTGTCAAATAGTTATTTGCCTAATAATATGGTGCTATTTAGTACCTGGATAGGAACCTCTGGCTTCTCCTTTACCTTCTTTGGCATAATGAATGGGAATAATAACCTAATTAAGAATTACAGGCTCTACAACAATGAATATGTCCACACTCCTTGCTTGAACCTTTTTTAGGTACATCAAGAACAAGTGATTCTTTCTTCACAGCTGAGAGATTACATATCTCCTGTAGCCTTCAGTCATCTCCAGTTTTTAAATGTCTGATTTTCTTTTGCTATTTGTTGAAGGTTTCTTCTTCCTGTGGTCAAAGAAGTTTCCAGCGTGGAAGCTTTCCAAAAAGTAACTGATACTATTAAATACTGCCATACCTCCAAAAATCTAGAGAACCGTTCGATAGCCAGAATGAGAAAATGCCAGATAAAGTAGGTAGGTGTTAATAACTTTAACTTAATGAAAAATAGTTTTATAGGGTGGGTGCCCTCCCTCCTTGAACTGCAGGATAATGGAAAAGAGCTTTACATATATAGAGTTGATAGTGTTTTGTTGGTGAGTAGGTCATCATTTCCAATATCAATCCTGTTTTCCCTGTCCCTTTATTCATGTGGGTTTGTTACCATAAAAAAAGAGGGCGTGGAGGTTATTTTTGTAATTGGAAAACTTGATGCTTGGCAATACAAATTGTAAATGTAATTGGTGATATCTGAAGTGTCTTTTAGCAGGACTTCTAACAGGATGTTTGAACATTTGGAGTTGCACTAGGTTACTGTAACTCTATTCAGCATTATTTGTATTGTCACTTAGATTTTAGGTCACTTTGAGCGGTAATCAAGTTGACATACTATATTTAGTAATAGTGGTCTGTATCTAGAATTAAATGTAAAGGTATTTGGTATGCTGGATTCACTGGAATGCAAACTTCTGTCTAATGAAAATATGGTTAAGTATTTTCTTCAGTAAAGGACAACTGCGTAGTTGCATGTGTTTTACAAACAAATCTGTTCAATTCCATTGGCACAGAGATTACACAACTGTGACATAATTGATTTTCCTGTGTTGAACATTGCTGGAGTTCAGAGGTTTAAGTGGGATTTCAGATAGGTTGCGTAACCTTATCAGCATTGTGTTCACACTGGAAAGTGCAATTTTGTTTACTTCGAAATAACATGCAATTGTAAGATCTAAAAATGGTAGTTCAGGTGTGAAATACCACTTTCTGATTTTAAAATGAGTTGCATGTCTGAGCTGTTTTGGTCAGGTCTTATGTACATTTTCTTCAGTTCTATTTGAACACATAAAATTACTGTATTAAAGGTCTAAGGAAAAAAAATGATGTTTTTTTTTGTAAAAGTCAAGTGTCAATTGGAAAAACAGAATATAAATATTCTACCTAGTTTGTGATGATTCAGAATGTACAACTGAAAACAAATATATAGAAGTCAGCATTTTTTGATGACAGTGATGTATACTTGCAAAGTCTGCATACCTATGTGAAATAATGGAGTGTAGAACTCTTCTTGTCCTTTTCAACTTGTTTTAGAAACTGAGAAAGCTCTGGGATCACAGTGTAACTCAGGGTACAAGTTATTATCTAATTAAGTTACAGTTCAGATATTTCCCTGGATTAAGTAGACCGCAAATGTTGTTCCACCTTGGCATACCCAGAGGATGTTCCTGGGAGTTGGGTGCTTCAGTACTTGAGGGTGGATTGGTGAGGAGGTGCAGGAAAAGTTTTTCAGAACTAGAAATGCCAACTTCGTGCCTCTTGCCAGCTTGACTTGTAACCTTTGTCTTCTGCACTCTCCTCTTTCTCTTCTTACACCTGGAGAGTGCTCTGTTGGTGGTTACCTAGATGTCTGTTTTGGTGCAGGTGCTTCATGCCTGAAAGTCAGTTTGGTAGAAGAGTTTAACTGAGAAGGAGGTGAAGGAGAAGCTGCTTGCGTTTGTGCCTGAGTTAGGTCAGCTGTCACACATTTGGGGAGTACAAGCACTAGTGAAGGGCAGCCTGCTCTGCATGTAATCAAATTTTTTGCAGCCTTCCAACTCTGATTTAACTGAAGTAGCTCCACTGATCTTAAGTTAACTCTTGTGTCTTGCTTGTATGCCCCCATGAGTTCAGCTAAATCAAGGCTGCTCTTTCTATCACGGCTCATGATCTAAGCTCCTCATACTGCAGTAAAAACAAAAACAACTGAACAAGTGAATGATGGACCCTGAGATGAGATCATTGTGCAAAATAATGAACAGCTCCGTTCAGAGATGAAATACTACTGTAATTCCAGTGATGTTGTGCTTATCATAATTGAGTTACTGTGGCCATGGAGGTTTCGTAATCAGCCAACTGGAGTGCAGTATCATGTCTGCTAAAACACTCCAGTTAAGTAACCAGACTGATTCAGTTAAACTCATTTATTACATTCTTAGATTGACTGTAGGTGGAGAGATAAGAGTTGGGGCAATCTTCTGTGCAAGGGATAATCACAACAAGACAGGGAAGTTGATACTCATAGAGGAGACCAATAAATAAGGAAGGGCCAAAAAAAACTCTTACCAGAGTCTGGCCGAGCAGCTGTGCCGGAGGTGAGGTGGAGCTTGCTGATGAGGCCTCTGTTTTCTGTGTGCAAAGGCTGTGCCTTCTTATGGTTCTGCACAAACCGAACTCTTTGTATACCAGACTCTCAAAGCATGCTGTGGTTATTTTGTTTTAATTACTTTTTCTTCTGTGATGACTCATACTTATTACCTGCTGTCAAACAGGAGACCACTTTCTGCATTTTGGAAGGAAGAGGAAACAAAGGGCAGAGCTGTTGCAACAGTGAAGTTGAAGAGGGTATCATTTGTACACTTGTGCATGTAGCACAAAGTCTGATTTGTGGGACTGAAGCAACAGCAGCACACCAAGGTGGGTGTAGTTGGCACTGCTCCACGCACCTGTGGGATTATCAGAGCAGCATCTTGAGAAAAGGAAAAGGTCCTCTGAGGGTAGTGGGTGAATGAAACAGATTGCAGGGCTGAAATTGACACTGGGACCCCAGTACCATCCCTGATTGCAAAGCTGAGTGGTCTGGCAGATTTGCTCTCGCATGCAGCAGCCAAGGGAATTGTGTTGGTGGGAGCGTGGATGGTGATGTGTCCCCCTTGGCCTTGCCGGATGGAGTCCCTGCCACAATCCCTCTTACTTGCCTAACAGCTGGTCTTATGATAGTTCACTTGGAGAGGGGCTGTTTCCTAAATACAGCTGTAATTCACACAGATGTCTATGTTTGGATGCTCACTTTGTGACTGTTTTTCAAGAAATACTGGACACCTCTCTATTCTGGTGACATCTGATATCACCTTCATACATGTGCCAGCAGCTCAGCTGATGTACCAGGCATCAGTGGCAGCTCTTAATAGCAGAGCTGTGGAGGTGCTGTGTGATGGTAGTGATGGAGGGAGGCTTTCTTGTTGTAGAAGTAGTGGATCATAATAAAATCACATGTGACAAATAGTATGTAGCTGTCAGCTACTGCAGAGGCCTTGTGCAAGGCTGAGTAATACCAGATAACATCGGTGAAATATTGCTACTGATAAAAGCAAGAGGCCTGGAGGCTGATCTTGTAGGTACTTGTCTGTATATTCTTTCTAATACAAGAAACCATTTATCAACAGGAGTAGCTACAAACATAGCTAGAAGAGCTCTGCAGGAAATTACCCAGAATCTCTGTACTGGTGTGAATGTATATGTGTAGTATAATTCAGTTAGCAAATAGATGATGCATGTCCATGCAGTTATTGCATGTAAAGGAAACCATACCCATTTAAGTTGTTTTTTCACTGGCTGGAAGGTGAGGTCATATCTCAAGGTTTTCTTTGCTAATACCCATGAAAGCTGAGACAAAAAATATCAGAATCAAAAAAAGGCTTTGTGGGAATCTTCTCAATGATCTCTGGTTTTGGAAAAGGGGAAAGGAGGTGTATATTTACTTTTCGCTAATGGACTTTGGCTGGGAGGAAAATCAGCTGTAATTTTCCATCAAAAATGGCTTGAAATGAAAGAGCAAAGAAAATTGAGAGTACTCACATCAAGGAATACTCAGCTCGTGCCATGCGGACAGTAAAGCCAGAGATGCTTGTACTCTGCATCACCTAGCAATGTTTTGTTCTCATGCAGCATTTGTTGATGAACTGAAGATGTATCACTCACTTTCACTAAGCTGCTGTATTTCTAATGATTTCTGACAAGTGTCAGCATACCTGGTCAGTTCATCAGAAAACGTTTTGCTTGACGAAAGCATCTGAGGAGGAAAAGAAACTTTAGGTATTAATTCTCTTCAGAAGTTTGGAGAGTTATTATAATTACATAAAAATATGTTCTAGGTAAACTCCATGCATCAGCTGTTGGAACAGGCTAATGCTGTTCCCACTGATAGGGTGATTTCCACTTGTAGGCATCCCTATTAATTAAAGCTGAAAGGAGCTCTAACATACTTTGGAGGGGAGCTTAAATGGGATAGATTAGAGATCACTTACAAGAACTCCAAGTAAGATGATACTGATGGATCTGGAAACATGCTGATGAAGAACAAGTGGAAACAAATTTGCAGGGAGTTATTTAATGGATGTCTGAAACCTTAGGTTGTAGTTGTACAAAAAATGTACATGTTCAAGAAACCTTTTATGCATCTAACAAAAATTTGTTTGTCAGCGTGTACAGAATGTGTAGTGTTAGCTTTTCATCCTAGCTGTAAGTTAGATGAAAGGCTCTATGTTGCTGTCACAGCTATCAGAACTGTGAATTTTTGGCCCATCAGTAGAAGAGTGTATTGAGTGTTCCTGCTGACTAGCACAGAAACACTACGGTGCATGGCAGAGTTCACGTTTTGCCCCAGTTGCACGTAGCCCTGAGCTCTGGAGAAGCACTAAGATCCAGTTCACATTTTCTTGAAGCAGCATTGCCTGTTCACAGTGAACAAGAGTGATGAACACTTTGTCGTTGAGTAAATGGACAACAAAATTATGTCCAAAAATAATCACATTGTTATAAAATATGCTTTTATTTGACAAGTGGTGTTTTACATGTGCTTTTCTTGCCATGATACAAACAGTAGAGAACCTTATCTGAGAAGTCCAGAAAGTCTGCCTGATGCACTGAATTGTTCAATCCATTTTAGAGTAAGGGCAGAGTTGTTGTGTAGAGTGGTATTTTAGTGTGTTGCACAGAGTTATATGTATTGTCTTCACAATTTCTGTTGTAAGCATTTTGCTTGTTTGTACATTGTTGTGGGGTGCCATGTGGATAAGAGGGCAATATGTGTGTCTAGGCAATAACTGTTTCCTATTTCCATAAATCCAAAAAGCAGAAAACTGAAGTAGGCTCTACTGAAAAATCATGGTCACATTTGTATTGGGTTTTAAAGCTGACTTTTTTCCATGTCTCCAGCAAAAAATACATTGCCTGTGTTGATGCAGGTGGCTATAGCATTCAGGAGGAATGCTGAGCCACTGTCTTGGGTAAGTGAGTAATGTCTTGTAACAGTTGGCCTTGACAGTCTTACACTTTCTTAAGCAGATTTATAATCATCTTAGTATTTGCACACCTCCTCTCTACACTTGAAGCGTCAGCTTCTGTTTTGTTGCAAATTAGCCTATGGCTGCTCTTTTAGGAAACATTCTGTATCCAGTATGAGGACAATTTTCGCCCAAATAGTGTCAGTCACCTTGTGAATTCGAAGTGAGATGGTTGTAACTTTAATGAGAGGGACAATCTTTAGTTCATTGCTGACTCTGTCATATAAGATCACATTTGCACTCTTGTTGGCCAACAAGAGGCTCATTATAACAATTTCCAAATAGAAAAGAGCTGAATTTTGCAGCTGAGCTTTAATTAAGAGTGTTATATCTAGCTTAGCTTCTTAAAAAGATTTAAATGATTGAAATATCAAATAATTAAAGGGATAAGGTAGACTAATGACTAGGAGCTCTAACAAAGAATCAAGTTGGGTTTCTTTTAATCATGAAGTATTTTTTGTGGCCTTGAACATCTCAGTGGTTCTGGCTCAGTTCACCCAGCTGAAGAAATAAATGGTTTTAACGCTTCTGAGCAAGTTGTTACTGAAAAATAGTAGGCAGGCACTTTTAATTTTTTTAGATACTGCCACAGAGGAAAACATGGCAGTCTGATGGGTGTGGATAAACTTGCTGGAGAATTAACACTTTGGTTGCTGCAAAAACAATTACAGATGCTATGGGTTTGGTCAGACATAGTAGCTTTGCTTGGTGAGGATGTACTAGTGCTTTTTAAAACAAGCAAAAAACCCCACTAGTACAATACCTCCGACAGGTTAGCTGAGTAACCACTGAAGCTTATCTCTTAGGTTGCTACATTGAGGTTATTACTGTGAGCAAAGCATTGCCAGATTTAGAAAATGAGCCTTGATGTTCTGGATGTGTTGTGATGTTATATAAATTTCCTTAGTGATATTTTTGCTCAATTGTGACAAGATTTGAAGGGTATTTTGCCAATATTGCCAATATATTTTGGAACAGTTACGTTAAGAAGAGTATTCATGATAATTTAAATCCGGAAATTTGTGAAGGTTCTGAGAAAACGCAGAGTTTGGTAATTTGCTATCAGAAGGTGCAGTTAAAATTTAGACATTATAATCTAGAGAGAACTTCTGGAAATGTTTTTCATACTGCAGAGTTGGCTCCAATTGAAAGAAACCATCCTATTTGTTATGCTTCATCCAGTACCGCATTAGTTGCAGTCACTTTTGTCCTTGTTCGTTAACACATATTTGCTCTTCTCTGTATAGTCAGGTCCTTAGGTACAGAGTGTAATCACTGTTCTCACTTCCCATATTTTTCTCATTTCCAATATACATCTTCCAAACCTAATCAGCTGACAAAAAATATAGCTGTGCATCTTTGAGCAAAAGTTTGAATTTTAAGCAGACCAAGGAGGTGCAAGGGGTAAAAACATTATGATGTGTGTTTTATAATACTAAAATGTGCTCTTTGTGCACACAGATAGCGTTCTATTTGCAGAAAAAGTCAACATGTAAAGTAATAAGATTTTAGAGATGTAGCAGATATAATCAGTGGCTTAGGATTACTTTGAGGAGTTATCAGATCAAATTATCAGGTAGGTGGGTAGGGTTGGAAGAACAGATATTTAATGAAAGGAAGATATTTTAAATAATTTATCTTGTATGATCTCACTGCCATTTCAACATCAGTACGAATGTGACTTAACAGTACTGAATGGTAATGTTCTTATTCTGTCCGATGATGTTCATTGCAGAATAACTCAGTGATTAAGGGTCATTGTTTTACAGAAAAGTCTTGAGTTAAACATTAGGGGTGATGAGCTTCAAATTGATAGTATTTGGAAGCAAGAATTAGGAAATAATTTGATTGGAATCCAACTTGATGTTCGTGTTGTCAAAGGTCATAGCATAGTAGTTTCCCTTTGTGAGACAATTTCTCCTTTTTTTTTTTTTTTTGATTGTGTGGAAGTTTTTCTTCTAACTGGTTGCTAGAAAAACCTCTGAAGGGTGGAAAGAAAGACACCTTGCTGATTCTAGAACAGTTTCACAGATGGGTGTTCCTCATCTCCCACAACCACAGCAGATATAATATTCTCCACAAAGATCTTTATGCCTATATTGACTGTGTTTTTTCACCAACGAAGAAGCTAAAGTCTGTGTTAAGGAAAATGCTGAATGGAAGGTATGGACAGTCCACAGTGGGAAATCTTTCCAGTGTCAGAGCAGGGATGGCTTTTTGGTAGCCTTTTCCTTTTGTGTCTGAATAGTGAAGTTCCAGGAGGCTTTCAGAAGGCAGGGCAGCACCTAAATTTCTATAAAGGGGGACTTGAGCTTTTTGAAGCCAGCCAAAGCATGCTCAAGACTTGTTGAAGAGAGCAAGCCTGGAAAATAAAGCCAAATTTTATTTTGAATGTATATAAAATATGCAGTAAAAATTGTTGTAGCTTGGATGTAACAAGTCCCATAGCTGTAGCATGGAAGATGCTCTAGTACTTTTTTCTGTCAAATTCAGTTCTTAAAGGGAACACATCTTCATATTAGTGCTCAGATTGTTACTGTATTCTTAGAAAAAGGTTCCCAAAGGCAAACCACACTTTGAAGAAGCCAGGTGAGGGAAGTGAAATACAGATGCTGTCATTCGACAGGAGTTCATTGGAAAAAGGTGCATGAGCATCAGTAGACGTTCGGTAGTCTGGATTCATCCTTTCTTGCAGTTTTCTGTTCTGGTAGTGAGATAATTGTAGCTATTTAAATCTGTATTTCCCTTGTGCTGAGGAAACTAGAGAGAGGTAGTCCAGAGGAAAATGAACAACAGGATAGGACAGGAGGAAGTCACTGTCTCCTTTATTTCACCCTGCTACAAACTGTTGAAGGCTTTATATTTTGACAGTAATGCCAGAGTTGTCATGAGTCCCCACTGTCAAACTTCAGACTTGTGCTTTAATTATTTCACCTCCGGCAACATGAAGTGAAGGTCGTGCTTGGGTAATGTGTTAAGTCTTGTGGTGAAGCTGAAGTACGCCGATCAGCACTGAAAGAGTGTATGTCTTTCAGAAGAGAGAACAATTCATAATATGTTACAGGCAGAGAATGCTTTGCAAATGTACAAAAAAACCCCTTAAAATATAAAGAAAAGGAACCCAGGTGAAAATGAGGCTGTATGTTTTTATTTGCTTAGAAGCTAATGGCAATCTTGAGTTTTGCATGTGGCTCAATTTAAGTGCCCTTAAACATCAATAATTTTCTCACTTTATGGATCTGGGAAGTTTACCTGTGTGTGGAGTTTGTCACAACCTATTCAGGTTAGGAATAGAAAGGGAAACTCCTGTCTGAGATTCTTCAGTACCTCAGGCTGTGGCTGTCACCAGTATGTATTCTCAGTTAATGAGGCCTTCAGTACTTTATCACAGAAATGGAAAGCTCATGGTTTGCGCAATTTAAATAATTGCCTAACATGTTTGTGCTTGACAGCTGAATGTTAACTAGTGGTGAGCTGTCCTGATGAAGTAAACAGCTGGCTTTGCTTGCTGGAATAGAATTTGCCTTTTAACAGATTCAGAAATAAGCGTTAGAAATGTGCTTGAAGCAATGAAATGGTCAGTTTGATTCAGGATTGTTCGGTGTCTGGGCTTGTTCAAATCTTGGAGTTTGGTTTGGCCACTTGTGGGGATACCTCAAGTAGAAAGTAACTGTATTTTAGACAATAATTACTTTTTTCTGCAGTGTATCTGATCATCGAAACATAAGGTTTTGCGTAGGTCCATTTTAATGCTTGTCCTTTTTGCTTGGTCACTGAATTTCTTTCTGAAGGCAGAAATGGTAAAATACTTCTGGAAAGTGATGTTACAAGAAGTTTTGGCAGAAGTGGAAGCATGATTTGCGTGGTAAAAATGCAGGTCTGGTTACCGTGAATATTCCAGGTTGGCCTGCGAATGTTTGGCTTGGCAGAGGGAGGGTGATAAGAGTTGGGTAGTCTCAAACCTTGGAAGAAACAGTGTGTGTGTCATTAAGATTTCTGCAGATGGGGGCAAAACTGCATTTTTTTTTCCCTTGTATTTGAAGAATAACATAACCCTACTCTTTGGCTTTTCTTTCTGACTGAAAATACAGGCACAGGCATAGATTGGTAGTGATGCCCCAGCAGGCACTCTTGTCATCCATTACCACAGGCAGAAATGTTAGTCATGCTTTAATATGTTTATTTTTCAGGGTAGGAACAACACTGTTTCTTTGTTTCTCTAAAAGCACCTATAGCATATGCTGTTCATTCACATGTGGAGTGTGAGTGCGTTCAGTGCCAAAGGAGTTGGCCCCTTTACATCTAAAGTTAAGGTTTGCTTAAGTTTGCTTAAGGTTTGCTGAAGTTAAGTTTGCGCCTGAAGGACTTTCATGCAATTAGAGAGATGGTAGGTACAGGAGTTCTATCAATAAATTGAATGGTTTTCTGGAATTGCCCCTTCTTTGATGTGGCAAACTTGTAATTTCAGGAGACAATAATGGTATCTAGAGAGAATGATGAACAGGATCGCAGAGAGCTGTGAAGGAAAACAAACAACCAAAACCACCACAACAAAACTAAATAATAAAAAAAAAAAACAACAAACCCAAAACTAAAATGGTTCTGCTGACACTGTAAACCCCAAGAATATGGCATAAGTGCTTTATCATGTCACTAAAGACTCCTGCTTTCTGGGTTACTGTTTATATGCTTAATGGAAACAGTGAATTTGTCTTTGAAATATTTTTGGAAATCTCTCAAATATTTGTCAAATACGTAAGTAATGTTATTTTTCCTGGGCTTGACAAACACCTCCAAAAAACCCCCAAGACACCAACCCCCAAACCACTGGAGTCTTTCCATCTTGTTCTTGTCTGTGAAATAAAATCCATTTATTTGATGGAAAAGCTGCTAAGTAAAAGCACCCAAGACATATCAATTATTCCTAAAAATTCTTGAAAAAAAATGGGATTGGATATAAAGGCATTGCTTATTATTGAATTGTGGCCATCCTACATGTATTAGAAAATCAAGTACAGCTTTTCAGAAACCATTCTATTTAAAAGTGAGTTAAATTGTATACTTTTCTATCCAGGGGATCTCTTTCCTGTCCATTGCATTCCATTGAAGTTATGACTAGTTGTACCTCATTCACGCTGTGCTCATCCCAAAATGTGTTCCATACTTCATCTCATACACAAAATGTTGTTTGGATTTTTGGGTAAAACTGAATAGCCTCTGTGAACTACAGTAAACACTTGCCTTCAGTCTGTAAAGGATATAAACACTTAACTATTTAACAATAATTTTCACAAAAGCAGCCAGGCAAAATTACTGACTTGTCAGCCTGCATCATCAAGGGGCACCTGCAAAATACCTATGAAATGAGACTGTGAACAAAAATTCTGTAAAGGTAAAGAGCCTGTAAGCTTATTTTATGGTCTGTTACAGTTTTCCTGTTGAGTGGTCTTGGTAACATGAATGCTAATGGCTATTTTTTCACAAAAAAACTTCTTCCCTTCATTATGCTAATGTGACTTTTCTACTCTGTGATGATACTGTGTGGGTGCGTGTTTTGCATGCTTTGTTTTGTGTTGGTGTTTTGTGGTTGGTGTGTGTTCCCCTCCCTCTGCCCCCTTTTTTTCCCCTCCCCAGGAAATGTCCAATTGATCAATGTAATTACATTTTACTATAACTGACCGTGATGCACTTGTATTAGATTTTGTTTTACTACTTCATCATATGAAGCCAATGCTTGTCATTCGCCTCCCGAGTTATTCTCTTCGCCAGTCCTGTATTTCTTAGTCCTGGTGATGACACATGTTAACGGTGCAATTCATAGGAACATTTCCTGGTACAGAGGAAGTTCTTCATCTGGTGTACAAGAGCATTTAAACTTTGGACTTCATTGAAATTGCATTGATAGATAAAATGATTTAAAATACTTGTAAAACCAGTATTAAAGCAGCAACAGTGAAGTGCAGTTTGGCAGGAGATGCACAACTCCTATGGATTTGTTTATAGTACTGTTCCGCGGTAATGGAGTACAGAAATAACGGGCATAATGAGAATAAAGCCCAAGGTGATTAGTGTGTGTACTACAGATGGATGAGACTTGAGTGAAATGCCGGAAGAAATCCTCCCCAGTTTCTCATTGACACTCATAGGGAATGTGTAAAAACCCTCCAAGATCTGTCGTAGAGCAGATGTGGTCATCAAGTGTAGCAATGGAGAGGTGAACAGGTAGAAAAGGCGGTATGTGAGGAGGGTGTGTCTGAGCTTTGGGAACAGAAAAGGCACTTCAGTCTGTGTTCTCATTCTCTGTCTTGAAAAATTACCTAAACACCTCAAAGGTACAGATACCAGACAGCAGTCTGTATAATTAGGCCCATGATCTTCAAAGCTGAGATCCTCTGCTGTGTAAAATAGTGGTGTGCATTTCTGCTGTTTTACATGCTAATGTACTTTCATCTCTTCCTTAGGTTATCTTAAAGCTGCTTTTGCCCAACAGATTTATCTTGGGCCCATCCATTTGTGCGTGATGAACAACTTGGTACACAGTTAACTTGCATCCTTAACTGCCCCATGTTCTTACTAATTTTATTTATTCTCTTCTTGAGGATGCTTTGGCCACATACAGTGAGTCAGTAGCTGTATGGAAGTCAGCTTACTGAAATGGAAGGTATTCTAGAATTTGTTATGTAGCTAACAATTTCTGGATGTTGCTTGGATTGAGTGACACATGTGTTATACATGTGTTTTTCCTCTTTGTCTCTCCCAGTGGGGTGTAGTGGGTGGTCAGCTGACCAGAAGAGGTGATGGTTTCGTCAGTGCAGTTTGTAAGTACAACACAGATGGCTTAGGGGAAGAATTGAGCAGAAGTATTGGAACTTCATCAAATCATCTGTGAAATTGCATGTTCCTGCCTCTAGCTAAAAGTCTGAAAGGCAGTTAATGCATGTGACTGAGCAGTGGTAAAAAAAGGTCCTGTTATCTCCTCTAAACTGTGATCTGTGTTGTCCATACCTGTTTCTCCTTTTGGAGCCCCCTTCTATGTCAGTGGTCAGTATCATTGTAATAATCAGGATATTGCTGCAAGTAGGTGCCCAGAACAGGTCAGTGAGACAGTGGTGTGTCTGCTTTGCATTTCCTGCCCTGCTTCAGTCTATAGCTGGCCCTGTGTGTGTGAGCTTTGGAGGTGCTGTTACTGAGTCCTATTATTCATATTATTGCGTTACCTCAAAATGAGAGACGTGTTGGAAGGTGGTTTATTTTACTGAAGCAATTTCTAGTCCAGGTTTCATAAGACCAAAATGATGTCCATTTCTTAGTTGCTCTTGTGAGGCTCTACTCCACATAGTGGGACCAATATTGGGCTACTTTTTCCTCCCCTCTTCCAGGACATCTACATACTACCTAATATGGAAAAAATGATGAGGGCCTGCCCAGAATTTTCTGATGCTGCAAAAAGTCCTCAAATCAGTGCGTTTTCTCTGGTTTTTACGGTCTGTGTAAAAATCGGCAAGGCATTATTTACTTACGATTTATACAGTTTCTTGAAGTGATATTAGATGTGTTTCCTGATCTGTGGAGATGGAATTCACAGCCCAAATTCCTCTATACTTTGCTTCCAGTACTGTTAGTGGGTGACTTCATCCTGTTCCTCTGCAGCAGAAAATACAGAAAAGAAAATCCTGTGCCAGAATCTTTGAGAACTGAGCCTGGTTTTCCAGCAGTTGCCTTAGACATACAAGGTTTTTGTTGCTTCCTAATGGAAGCACAACATGTTGGGCATTGTAGCAACAGAGAGTCATTGTTCTGGAGAGCTTAAGTTGAAACAGATGTGTTAGAGGTTGGAAGGGAAGAAGAAAGACACAGTATAGCAGCCCAGATTCGCTTGGCTGGCAGAAACTTGGACTACAACTCAGTTCTCATGGCTTCTAGCTCATGGCTTTTTTTGGGCTGGATCCTGTTCTCTGTTTATATCACTCGTGACATCTGTCTTATTTCTGAGACTTGCCAGGTAGGTGCAAGAGAAGAAGTTAATGGGACAACAGCCCTGCAGTATGGATATCCAGTAGTTCCCAATACCATAATTACATTTTTTGGAAGGGGGAAGAAACAGTGATTTTATGGGTTTTTTTTGTTTGTTTTGGTTTGTTTTATTAACATCCAGTTTTGCCGAAATATTCCAGTCACAGGAATGACTTGTAGATGACTTCTATGCAAGGATCAGTAGGAATGGCTTTACAGTCTGGGATGCGTTTCCCTACTCTGAATTTGTCAGCTTCATTGTCATGTTGGCAGTATAGCAACTTGCTGCTCTCTGAGGAAGCGCGATGGCTGTGCCAAGCCTTCATGCCGTTGTACTTCTGTAGATGGGCCAGGAATGATTGTGGCTTTTTTATTGGGGTTGGGGGGTGAGGGGGAAGGGGGGGCAGTGGTGGGGAAGCTAATCACAAGAGAATTGCATTTTCTTTTGCATCTGATCCCCAAGGTCTGGCAAGCAGGAAGGCTCGAGTTGCTATAAGGCCCAGGTCTGTGTCTGACAGCTAGGTTCTGGCTGAGAACTCTTGAGGTTTCTGACAGCCTCCCTGAAAGGGATTTGAGTCCCACTATTGCCTTAATAGTAGATGCAGTGAAGTACGGTTCTACAGAAAGTTTATTTTCCTCATGTAGCTGCTTAAGTTATCTTCCTGCTACTGGTCACTTTTGAATGGGTGAGGGTGTCTGGGATGGAGAAGGGGGGCTTGAGTGAAATAGACTTCAGTAAGTATTATCATGAGACAGATCCTCTGGTGGTTACAGGAAGAAGGTTGTGTTTTTGTCTGATAGTAAACGCTTTACCTCAAAGGTGTTGATAAAATAAATGAATTGGACCATCAAGTTGAGACTCTCTGTATTGCAGTATCAGTTCAAAACCTCTATTTTTCCAGTGTGCTGATGGTGTAAGACTTTCCTTAATTGATGCCTTAGATACCTGTTCAATAGTACATGGATTTGAATAATCTCTTTAATAAGCATATGTTTGGGCACTCTTTTCCAGATAACCTGCTTGGTATTTTAGCTATCCTGGACTAATGAGCTTGGAGGACACACAGGCAAGGGGGAAGGTCCTCTCTAACCTGCGGTTGGACCAGGAGAGTCGCTTACCAAGAAAAGGAGTTAGAAACACGAGAAGCTTTTAACCTGTTAGGGCTCGGATCTTGCTGTGAGAGGCTTGATAGAGATGAGGCAGATGACACTGTTCCTCTGTAGGCTGTTCGCATGGCGAAGCTCCTTGCTGGTTGTCTTATAAGTGAAGAATTTCTGGTTATTTGGTGTTCCCTTGAAGTCTTTCAGGACTACTTCTCCTTAAATGGAGATAAGCGGTTCTCTAGCAGCAAAGATAGAAGATCAGAAAGGACATGTCAGATTGTGGAGATGGTCAAGTGCAGAAGAGACCGTGAGGGAAACCTGGTATTAAATTCTGGGAAGCCTGTTGAAACTTTGAAGAGTTCCGATAATGGTGAGTCAAGCACAACTGTTGGAAAGTTATTCTATTGATAGTTACCTGTAAAGGTAAACATGGTTCCTAATTTCAAGTTTGTAGTTTAGTCTCACTTGCTAGCTGTTGAGATTTAGCATATATTTTTATTCACTAGTTTGTTTCCTGGTAGCTGACAGAGGAATGCAGAGTTTGAGGCAGATGTGAATCACTGGTAGCTTTTGTCAGATCACTCCCTTGTTTTTCAGCATTTGTTGTAGAATCTGAATGCTGGAATTGTGTGGTGACTTAGAAATGCTCCTGCCTACAGAGAATGAGAGGTGACCTCTTCCCTCATGATGAGGAAAACTGCATGACTGAGGCTTTCCTGGGAGTATCTAGTGAGGTACTTCATTCCGGGAATAGCAGGTCCAGTCTGAGTTTTTCCTTTTTTGCGTCTGGATGTCTGTCACAGGAGGCTTCTTCCACGGCCCTGAAGAGGCTGGGGAGCAGAGACTGTTGATTCCTGTGCCTCGCTTGCCTATGAGGAGGAGCAGATAATCTCTCTAAAAATGAGATTAAATTAAAAACCAAGCAAACACCACCACAACCAGTATGCCAAGTCCTTTATACATGCACTTAATACAAATGTCACTAGCTCTAGTTAAACTGCTTGGTTAAATACTGGAGTCAAAGAGTGACAGGTCTCTGTCATCTAGCCTGGACTACGCTGCATGAAGTAGGTAATCCTCACTGTTTTGCCTTGGTGATTTGAAAGCATTGCTCTGAGTACTTGAGGAAGGGAAGATATTTTTTTCTTGAAATAATAGCCTTAATTATCTCATTGTTGCACGAGTGACCCTTTTCATTTCTGTGGCTGCCTATCTGGAGGAGGAGGTCATTTGCCATGACACGTTGAAAAAAATAGACGGAATTAAAACTTTCTGAGTACACAGGTCACTAGTCATAAATTAGGTTCTGAAATGTAAAACTAAATGAGGCATGTGGAAATGAGTGCAGCAGCCTTTATTTCCATTATTAGATATCCAATTATGTTGCTTCATTTGAATATCTGATCCCATGCAGCCTCTGCTCACAGCATCTCCTCCCCTCACTGCATCTGTTTTGTGTAATGCTGGGGAAACTGCCACAGGGACTTAAGGTAGACCTCTGTGCCAAGCATAATACAGATGCTTTAAAAAATTCAGATGTAAAAATTCTCTTCTTACGGCAAGGGTTCTTCTTGGGTAAAGGGTCTTGATGGAGTGGTATCCATAGAGACCTCTAGAGGGAGGAAGAACAGATGACAGTGGTGTTTCAAGAGAGAAAACTGAGAGCTAGTTGATGTTTTTTCTGTTGAAAGACTTCTATTAAGCACCTGGAAGGCATAAAATACACAGTGGAAGGACTCTGATTTAACTGAATGGCCTTGCAAACAGCCTGTATGTGGGAGAAGAATGGACAGATGCTGGAGTGGCATTCATTTGTGGGATAGCAGGAAGAGGTCCTTATTTATGTTTGATCCAAGGGAAGTAGGCAGATTGGCAAGTGGGGCATTTGGACTATGAAGATAAAAGCCTGATTTTGCCATATGGTTAAAATTAAATGGTTCAAGAGCTCTCTGTAGTATTTTGGACTAAGTGTCACTGTTTGAGATGGAGGATTGTCAGTCATGCCTCAGGATGCACCCAAAAGAATGGAAGAGAAAGAACCTTGGACTGCTGTGTTTTCTTTTAATATTGAATCTGCTGTTAGAGCTATCTGTCACTTGAATCCCCTATTGGAATTTGAAGAGCTTAATTGGGAGATCCTGAAAGCTTCCAAAGCAAACAGTGGAGCAGAGTAAATGTTAAGCAGCTGTCAGTTAGTGCTTAAAAACTCAACTGGCTCTCCAGCCAAAGCAGGGAGCTGTAGCTGTATTTGTTGTAGCTCTCAGCTCTGTGCTATTGTACAGGAAATAGTTCGTGCTCATTTCCAAAATCTCTGGTGATGCTTTGAGAGCTCATAGCTGACTTGCTGCAGAGTGACAGTGAGGGCTGTGTGCTGTCATCTTTACATCCACGTGATTTCACTAGTTGTTCTTGATGCCTTTCTGAATGCTCTTTTCAGAGAAAACGGCGACAAACATAGGGAACATAACTGTAGAAAGTCTTGTGGAAAAATGCCATACTAATGAGTTTGGGAAGTGATGGATAAACATATTAACTGGCTGCTTTTTAGTGTCCAAAGGCAAGAATGTTTTCTCTCAGAGTTAGGCATAGCTTTACAGTGAGACATCAACAGCTGGACTGTGCCACTGTTGGGCTGAAATACAACTCAGGTTTTCCTTATCTTCAGTTGATAAGAAATGTGTAATGGAGAATGGCAAACACTGCTGCAGCTTTGAGTGCTCAGCTTCTTGGTGCTAAAGGTGTAACCAAGAAATATGTGATCAAAGTGGCTGGGACAAGCAATCTGTAAATTTGTGTGGTATTATTTCATCTTTCTTGATTTATTTTTTAGGTTCACTTTGCTAGTTTAAATCTGCATCATATAATGATGGCAGTAAGACTTGATTTACAGTAATGAGAAATAACATGTCATGCGGTAAAGCTGAAGTGCAGCAAGAACTGTTAGTGAGACCTGACAGAAAGCGAACGGTCCACTAGCAAAAGCTGTCTGAGCTTTAAGGGTTTGAACTTTTTATTTCAATTTCATCTAGCCAGGACCAGAGGTGAAGCGAAGCAGGAGATAACCAAGTCCAAGTGAGCCGTAATGTTGGTGAGGCACTGAATGTTGCTTAATGATTTTGACTTGGGTGTCTAAGTAGACTAACTGTGCAGATATATGCCTAAATAAGTTTTTTAAAGAAGCTGAGGCATTTGGTGATACCACCACTAAAATAAAAAGCAAGTGAAATGAAAGAAAGCAACAGCAGCCTTAATAAAAGCATTTTCAGTGCTAGGGTAATAGGAATGCATTCATGACATAAATAAAAATTAGATGAGTCTCCTAGAAGGATTTTGAGGAAATAAACAAATACCGTCTTCTGTGATATAAATCAGTAGTATTAATACACCTTGATATATTGGTCAATGGCACACCGACAGGGTAAGCTTTTCAGAGCAGTAGAAAATTGAAATGTAGCTGGAAAGATGTTTAAGTAGTAATATGGTGGATGTTATCAGCCCCTGATAATAGCCTGTGGGCATCTCTCCTTGAAAGCAGTAGTGATGAATGTTTTAGGAACACAAATTATTGCGGTATAAATTTAACTGGCAACAGCCTGCAAGCAGATCTTCTGTGGCTTTACTACAGCTCTTTGAAAATGACCAAGGTTCCACCGGCATGCAATGTGTTGGTGATGGTAGGTCCAGATACCTATTTCATGCAAGCGTTACATACTCACAGAACCTAATGTGTGACAATTACTATAATGAAGATGTAATGAGAAGGACTAGAAAGGATACTTGCACCTGGAAGAATGTCTGTGAAAAGATGAAATATGCACAACCTGGGAAATAATATGCTCAGTTTGTAAGGCGCTGTGCAAGTCTTGATAGTAGTGGTCTTGGCACAGTAACTTGATGGCGTGAATTGAAGGCATTTTAGCCGTCCTCTTTGGTGGTGCATTCTTTAAAATAGTCCTGCAGTAGCATGGAACGGAGTTGTTTGTTTCCATAACCCTTGCTTAATTTGATTACTAATCACACTTGTTCACTAATGACAGCTGACCAAGAAACACTATATGTGGAGTTTTTTACTGCCTTACACAAGTCTTCAAAACTGAAATGTCAGAATTCTTTCCTGTTGACTGAGCCTGTTGCTTTGTGCAGGAGACAATTTTGGTAATTTAATTGCTGAGGGTTTTCTCTGTTTTATCTGTGTTAAATACATAATGTCTGATGTATTTATTCCTGTGTTCAGGTTCACTGTGGGGTGCTGGTTTTTTCCCCTTGTAAGTGTACTACTGCTTTACAGGGTGGATGTTTCTGGTTTTCCATGCACCCTGTTGAAAGGCAGTGTAAACTGGAGCTCCTGTTTACTTTTGAATGAATAACATTCGCTTCCAAGTGACTTGAGAGGATGCAAGATTGGCTATTGGTGAGATACTCTGAGCTCTTGTGACTTGTTTTTTTTCTGCTGCTTAAGCTGGTACGTTGCTTGTGGAAGTGGATTTGTTGAGAGTCCGCATCTATAACAAGAAGGTGAGACTATGCATTTAAACACCAGTTAGCAGAAACATAACTATACTATTAAGTTTTGCTTGCATTCTTGTGTATGTATGTTTCGGGTATATCACAAAAGTAAATCCTGACCTAATATTTTGGGGTTTTACTAGGGGTTATTTTCTGTCTTGCATTCCTGTAGTGCATTTTTTTTCATATCAGAGTATAGTAACATAATATTTTTGGTGCAACAGACGTAGTCTGTATTTATGTCTTCCCGCAGCAGTTTTGTACAGCAATCTTAATATTTGCAGTGATTCTGCGGGAAGGTTGTTATCCTTTTTTGTAGAGACTCTTCAAAGTTAGAGGCAACATTAAGTCCTCATCTAAAAGGAAAAAATTAACCCTGAGCTTGGACTAAACAGAAATGGTAATTAAAATGTTAAAACAATTTTAATTAATCTTCTGATTTGGTGACGTATAATTTAAATTTCTATTTTTTTTTTTCAGATTCTAGGTACTCTGTGTGTGTGTATTTTACTGAAGGGCATAACTCATGGTACATGTATCTCAGGACTCCAAATGACCAGTTATTTTTAGATCTGTAATGGAATTGTTGATATTGACAATACGGCTTTTCTGATAAACAAGCTAAATTAACTAAGGAAACTAGATGCAGTGTTGTTAAAACTTTTTTCACAATTTCTTGATAAGAACCAACACTAGGTCTAAATTTTAAGCTGTTTGACTAATTTTAACTGTTTCTATTCAAGGCATATAGTGTCTGGACTTTTATAAGGCTGAGAGAAAAGATAATACGGGCTGGAGACTTCTGTAATAAACTTGAGCAAAGTGAAAAGTTCAAAGTCAAGTTTATTCGCTGCGCAAACCACCACATTCTTTTAGAACTGGTATCTGGAAGTAATTCTTGCTAATTTGGCCATTTGCAGAAAAAGTGACTGTCTTTGTTAACGAACCCTTTTCAAGGGTTCACAAAAAAGGCAAAACATGGTAACAGCACTGAGGAAGTAAGCTGAGCTTGGAAAGGCTGAAGCTTTGCTGGTTGAGTTTGAAGTGGAGTGTGGTTTATGGCTTGAAACGTGGATCAGTCACAGGGCAGCTGCTCCTGCCTCCTGACATCTTGGGCCTGCTTGACATGGGGTTTATTTAAACCAAAGCACTTCTTTGGTTTAACTTGCGTGATACCAGTCCCTATAAAAAGAACTGTACAGAGATGATGTACCAAGCGTTTATTGTAGCAGAGGCCATTTTAATACTAATTTCAGCTAGGCTGCTGCAGCTGCTAAATGGACAAATAAGAGCTTTTTGTAATATATGGCAGAACGTAAGTGCTATGGTGTCAGTGTTCGTTTTTAAGGGGAAGAAATTTTTTTTTCTTTTTCTTTTTTAATTTTTTTTTTGCGACATCACGGTTCCCAAGAGGAACAGGCTAGAAAAATACAGGCTTTTTACCAGGTGAATTTCAGCTGCTAGGAAGATTCGTTTCTTTGTTGTGTGGTGGTGTTCTTATTGTTTCTTAATGTATTTAAAAAACTCCACGTTATTTTTGCATGGCACCGAGGACTCTGCTGAATGTCTGTTGTCAAATTGGGAAGAAAACCCACGCTATCCTTAAATTTGAAGGTTTTACTGTCTATAGGAAGGAACAGAAGTAACCGTTTGTAAGTGTCCTGTGGAAACAGGATCCAGATTTTGCTGGTATGAGCTTTGACTTGGCTACATTATAAAGGGGATTTCTGTTTTTATTCCTTCCTGCCTGCTGCTGTCCCTTGTAGGGATGCAAACGCTTGTATTCTGTGTTTTTGGCCAAAGACACAAGGTCAGTTACCTTCTGCCTGTCCTGCGTGTCCAAATGAAATTTGCTTTATTGCCTGGAAAGAATATTGTGTTTATGCTACTAAGGACTAATTCCAAAGTGATCTTGGAGAAATATTGGAAGATGTTTAGGAAATCAGAGCCAAATGGTGTAAAATCAGATCTAATCCAAGATCCTGGCAACAGCCTTGTGAGAGAGTCAAATGTTGTTACCGAGTGCTTAAACAAAAACATTAGTTTTAAAACTTTCTGTTGGTGTACCTGATCTTGGTCATCTTGTTTCTACGTTTCTGTATTGATTTGTCACCGTAAATCATCACCATACATATTGAAGCTCTCTTCTGTGTCTTCTAACACATTTTTAGTTCTAAGGAATGCAGTAGTATAATTAGAAATACATATTACATGGGTGACCATCTTTTTCTCAGTCAGAACTTAGTTGAGTCAGCTTCCAGGATAACCCATTTTGTTATTCATAATGTTTTTAGTACAAGTCTAGACTCAACAATTAGACTTGAAGGAACTAGACCAGATAAGATTGTTTGGGCTTTTATAAGAGGAGAAATTCTCTGCTGAATACCGACATCCACCCTAAACACTCAGTTATTCTGAGCACTTGCACAGAAACGAAGAGGGAAGTGAGATAATTCACAGAATCACAGAATGTTGGGGATTGAAAGCAACCTCAGAAGATCATCTAGTCCAATCCCACTGCCGGAGCAGGAACACGTAGATGAGGCTACATAGGAATGTGTCCAGGTGGGTTTTGAATGTCTTCAGAGAAGGAGATTCCACAGCCACCCTGGGCAGCCTGTTCCAGTGCTCTGTCACCCTCACTGAGAAGTTGTTTCTTCTCAAATTTAAGTGGAACCTCCTGTGTTCCAGTTTGTATCCATTGCCCCTTGTCTTATCATTGTTTGTCACTGAGAAGAGCCTGGCTCCATCCTCATGACACTCACCATTTACATATTTATAAACCTTATGAGGTCCCCCCTCAGTGTCCTCTTCTCCAAGCTAAAGAGACCCAGCTCCCTCAGCCTTTCCTCATAAGGGAGATGCTCCACTCTCTTAATCATCTTTGTTGCCCTGCGCTGGACTCTCTCCAGCAGTTCCCTGTCCTTCTGGAACTGAGGGGTCCAGAACTGGACAC
Organism: Columba livia; assembly: GCF_036013475.1. Lineage (NCBI taxonomy): Eukaryota > Metazoa > Chordata > Aves > Columbiformes > Columbidae > Columba > Columba livia. Next base: position 53,832,955 of record NC_088605.1, read on the forward strand.
AATATTCCAGATGTGGTCTCACCAGAGCAGAGTACAGGGGGAGGAATTGAAGGTCAAAATTCTCCCATGTGACTTGATGCACATCTTCTGAGTCCTACATTAGACCTAGTTATCTGCACTGGAAAACAGAATGTGTAGTTAGGAATTAGTGTGCTGCATAGTGCAACTAAAAATTGCATGTGAGGTTCAGTTGCCAACTGCAGGGCTGGAAGAAGTTGTAAGGCAGAGAAAGCAGAAGATCTACAAACTGGTGAGAGATATCTTATTGCTGTTGAGGGAGGCAGATGCGAAAGTGGCTGTGTGCCTGTGGGTTCTTGGGATAAAATAATTCCCAGGTATGCAGCTAGAATTTTGATAGATTTGAAGATACACAAGTTACCCAAACATTCCTCATGACTATAAGTTCCCTGCATGTGTAAGGAAGGTCTTAGCAATTTCCAGTCTGTTTTCAGATATTTTGAGTTTCGGCCCTGTCTCTTGTGCACTTGCATGTCTGTGCTGTAGGTCTGTTAGTATAAGTAGCTTTACTCATTTGTGAAACATCTTGCAGAATCTGCCCCTGTGGAAACAGTAAACATATAAGCCTCTCTTCAGTGTGGTGTTGATTAATACTGAGTGTGACTTGTCCTTTTATTGTTGGGGACTAATGATTTCTACAGAAGAATATTTATTCAGTGATGTGTCTTTTTTTTTTTTTTTACCCTGGTAGCTTTACATTTCTTTTTTTCCATAATGTGTTGTATTAAATTCCAGTTCTTACTGGCGGCTGTGATATTGGATAAATAAAATAGTGATGATCCAGCACTCAAAAGGATCCAACAAAAGTTAAAACAGTGGTGTTTAAAAATTCTACATCTTCCAAAATATTCTGGGCACTGGGAAGATAAGACAGAGTGCATCTGTGAGTTAAGGATAAGATGAACTGATTTCTCTGAAACTGAAAATGGGAAATGACTGCCCAGGCTTTACTATTGTGCAACATAACCAGTGAGAATAGGATGATAAAGTATTTCCTGAAATGTGTAGTGAATTTAGTACCACCTTCTATGTTGGTAGTAGCCAACAGAAACTGTGGGGGCAGCAGGTGCCTTCTAGGTTTAGTTACACAGGATAAAAGTGGTGGGTTTTCCTCCTTGCTTATACACTTCCCCACTTTGTTCCCCAGGCTGCAGTGGTACCTGCAGAGAGCCCTGTTGGAATGACCATGTGTGTGTATATATGAACACAGAGAAAGAGCGAGTCTCCTATGTGTAATCCATGAAGTTAACAAGCTGTGCAAACCCACTTTTGATAGATCAGCAAGCGCCTGCAAAGTTTAACTTAATGAATTAAATTATTTTTTTTTTGCTCTTTGCTTTCCTGTGGGTGAGAGCTCTTAAGTGTTTATCTCTGGGTGTCACCAGTTGTGAAGTGACTTTTAGCAGTAGGTTTAAAACAAATAACTTGTTATGCCTTCTGCAGTGATCAAGTGAGGTGAGGCTCTGCACAGAGCAACAACGTGAATTTGTTGCTTCCAGTGGTATAAAAGGCTTTAAGGGCAAGAAGCTTAGTAGTGCATTGTAAGCAGTTTGGTGGTGGTAGTAATTACAGATCCATTTTTACATAAGATGAGCATGTAAAAGGGGAGTGGAGTAAGGTATGCTGCCCCCCAACTAAGTGACCTCACTTGCTAAAGGAGCCCATTTGTTTAGAGGGGCAGAATTACCTTTTGAGCTGCCTGTGCTTGGCTATCAGTGTGCCATGGGCTGACCAAACCCCAGCTGTCCTGTGCAAATGTAGATTTCATCCTTCCCATTTGTTTGATGGCTTTGTAAAGTGCTTCTGGTTTGTCCCATTAGACATTTTGGAAAAAAAAAAAAAATCAAAGCATTTTTCTTCCTTAGAGAAAGACTCAAAATCTTAGTTCCCTGCCATGCAAAGGTCAAGTCTTTGAAGCATCTCAGTCTGCTCAGGCTTGGTATCCAGGGAGTTGGTTGGATAGGAGCAGTCTTGGCATGGAAAACTGCCTGGGTTCCTCCCGGCAGCGAAACAGGCTTCTCTTACCCTTCGTTGTATACTGCTTGGAGTGGGATAACATGCTTCCAGTGACAGACCTGTTCCTGCTGGCCTCCTATAGTTAATGACTGGTTATTGATGATGTACACAGAAAAGATACATCTTAGGCTGAAGGATTTCAGTACATATTAAAAATGAGCCCATAAGGCTGAAAATTTGAATTGTTTTATGGTCTGAAACTCAACTTCAGAAGAGTATCAGCTAGCAAACCATAATTGCTGCAGAAAGAACAGTAGAAAAAGCCACCAGTAAGTGGAGCAAGGAATGAAATCTGACTACAAAAGGCCTTCTCATTGTTTTTGTTGTAATAATGTATTAATAGCCAGACTTCAAGCATGCAGTTCTTCAAGGATGAGCAGCTTTGCACTTCAGAATTTGGCAGCACATGTGTCGTGGGCACAGGGCTGTGTGTGAGCTTTCTGCTGTGTGCGAGCTGGTCTGGCACGGGAGCAGGGTCTCTGCGGGTCCTCGCTGCCACAGCCTGTGGTTCCAGTCTGCCCCGCAGCTTCTTTCCTCTCTGTCTCTGGAAGCACGTTGTGCCTCTCTCCTTTCTCTCTGGTAGCTGGAAATTCCCCTGGGGTTACTTCTCTTTTAAGAGAACAGTACAGTAAGAGAACAGTAATTTCCTATAATTTAAACAAGAGGTCTTGTATGTTAATATAGCTGTTGTTCAAATACAGGAGAGGCACAGAGTGGCAGAGAAGAATCTTACAGAAGTGCCTGAGTTAAGTTTCTATATAATGTCAATTACTGTGATGCATAAAGTGAGGCTCCCATGTGGACAGGCACCTCATCAGAGCAGGCATGGTCCTTGGTAGTGGAAGGCTTCCCAGCCCGTTAAAAAATGTTTTTTCTAGTATGTCATTCTGGCTCTTCTCGCTGTGAGCCTGCATTTGGCAGCAAACCAAACCAAAGGCCAGCACAGGTATCCTGCTGTGTGTGTGTTGAACTCTGTCCTCCTCCTTGCCATCTAAAGTTTGGCATGTTTACTTTCTCTTCCTGAGCAGCCCTGTATCTGTACACCCTGTTTGCTCTTTGAAAAAAAATTATACCGGCTTAATGTCAGCAAGATTCAGTGGTTTCTTCCAACCGGTGTGGTTGTTGGGACAAGCTGTATTTTGGGGTGCAGCATGCAGTCTCTGATGCTGAGCACTTCTGCTGGCTTCATCTCTGCATTTGGCAGAGAGTTGGTGGGAGTGGCTTTGCTCTGTCTCCTTGTTGATTTATCTGTGTGGGCTTCTTTCCCAGGGACAGGAGCAGGGGCCAACCCTTTGTGCTGAGCAGCTTATGTAATTACCTCTTCTGGCTGGCTACCTCATGGCAAGGTGGGAAGGTGAGGAAAGCGTTTTGATTATTCCCTTTCATTCACACACTGGTGTCTGTGCTGGCTGCTGTGAGGTGTGGTCTCAGCCTTTCCTGCTGCGGTAGTGAGACACAGAATTAAGAGATTTGATTCAGTATGGATAACCAGGCATCCTATTGATTTTATTTGTTGACAAGTAGAAGCTGCTCCAGTGCAGCAATATCCTATTACCACTGCTGTAAGCTATAGTATATTAAATGTTAAAAAAAATGCAAATGCTCTTCAGACCTCATTTATTGAAAACTTCATAATGTGAGGAATTGGCTGGAAAACTGGTTGCCTTCAAAAGGCTGTAACTGATTCTTGCAGTACACAGGATTTTTTTAGTGCTGTCACATTGTGTGGAGCCAGAATCAGCAAATATAGAATTGTGAGAAATGGGCTATGGGAGGGAGATCAGGGGGAGTGTGTCTCTGCAGGCTGCACACTCATCAAATGCTGAGCTTCTGGGTCATGCAAAATACTTTTTCAGTTTCTCGTACAGATACTCCAGCTCCATGATAGGACAAGGGGTAATGGGTTTAAACTGGAATGCAAAAGGTTCCACTTAAATTTGAGAAGAAACTTCTAACAGAGCACTGGAACAGGCTGCCAGGCAAGGTTGTGGAGTCTCCTACTCTGGAGACATTCAAAACCTGCCTGGACACCTTCCTGTGTAACCTCATCTGGGTGTTCCTGCTCTGGCAGGGGGATTGGACTAGATGATCTTTGGAGGTCCCTTCCAGTCCCTAACATTCTGTGATTCTGTGATTCCCATCAGCAGAGGAACGCCACATGCCCCGTATGTGTAGCTGAAAATGGGCAGGGTTTTGTCTTTAGTGTGTACAGTACAAAGAACCCTGCTTGGAGTTGCAGGTATAATGTTGTGCTCTTTTCAGGTGGTAGTAATTTTTTCTCAGTTTCTTATTGTGGTATAATATTAGAAACTGCTTTTTGTCTTCTGATGGGGATCTGAAAGGAGGGTCTTGTTTAACTTAGGCCAGTAACAGAGAGAAATCAGGATTTTCCAAGAGAGGTTGTGTTTCCACCTAAAACTAGTACTGTGGGGACTGGTGTGCTGTTGTGAGATGATGTGAGGGAGGACAGAGGTTAATTGCCCTCTCTGATGATGGGGAAGAGTGTGGCTTCACGGTGACTGAGTCACTGGGGAGCCGAGGGCAGAGTCGTGCCGTTCCGAGGGGGAACAGCAGCTCCTGGAACCCGGTTACAGTTGCTGTTTCCATCATAATTCCCATTATGACTTCTGCTGTGTGACTGAGTCAGCGCCTGGCCTGTGGGCAAGGCACGCAGCCCGCCTGGCACAGACCCCATGGAGACCTCCCTCAGGTACACAGTGGGTAAAGTCCTTTGTCCTTCTTAAAGAGACAGTTGTACTAAATTGCCGACATGCAGGCAAGTGAAAGCAAGTCAAGGTGTGTTTCATTGACTAAAGAGATATCACAGCCAAAATCAGAGGCGGAGGAGGGAAGGATTTTGCCTAGGGACACAGGGTGTCTCTGTGTCAGCTGGTGGCCGTCTACAAGTGCAACAGGAGAGGAGCCCCTCGTCCTGAGGGCACGATGCTGTTGCTGCTGTGTGTGTGTGGGGCAAGGTGTCGGGCAGAGGCACAAGGCAGGGCTGTGAGAAATCCCAGTGTGTACAGCCCGTTATGTCGTACCCCTGAGAGAGTGCAGAGTCCGCTCCCCAGCACCGACAGTGGCAAGCGTGGTGAAGTGGTTGACAGAGGGTCTCCCGGTGGGTGCCGTGTTGCTGGGATTTCCAGAGATGTCTGAGAAGGGAGCGGATTCCTCCCCGTCGCAGCAGCAGCGCCGCTGGCGTGCTCCAGAGCTGCCAATGAAATCTGAAACCCAAGGCTGGCCCTGGGAGGCCGTTCCAGCCTCTCGTACTGTATATTTACACATTCATACACACAGAGCCACTCTTTCTAACTTCTTGGGCTGCTCCTCGTGTGGCAGCTGGGATTTCTCGAGGACGTATGGTGGGAGCGTGGGGCTCCTGCGTGGTGGTGGTCACCCTGTTTGTGCACAGATCATCTGAGCAGTTGAGAGAGGGGGAAGGAAGGAAAAGAAACTTCCAAGTGCAGTCAAGCTGAAACAAGCTGTCACTGTTTCTGAATTTGTCTTGAGAAGCCACTGCGTTTATGGGTGAGAGTATCGACCCTGCTTGTGAAAGGTAGGAGTCTTGATCCGGAGCAGTTTTGGAGCTCTCGCTGGACTGAGACAGCACTGCAGCTAACACCAGGGTATGTTGTGTTGATGTGATTTTTATCTTGGTGACAAAACCGTGTGGTGTTTGCAGGACAAGTAATCGCTGCAGACCAGGAAGCAGTGGCAGCAGCTGTCTGTTGTTACGGCTGTTCTTGTTTGCTGGGGGGGGGGGGAGGGCGGAGGCATCTTCAAGTGTTGTTGTATGCTATTATTTCTTAACAATGTTCAATACTTCATAACAGGATTCCTTTTTGTTGGTTTCAGGGGTACAAACAATGTGTGTCTTCTGGCTACTTGTTGGCTGAAATAAAAGTAAAAGCCCTTTGTGCTTTCTGCAGTCCCCATGTTAGTATTCTTTGGATTTGTGATGGTTCTATTAGTATTTCCTCATTTTGCACGAATGTCTGTAGCAGGCTTTTAGAGATAACACCCTCACTGGGAAAGATTTTGCAATAAGCACTTTGATTGTAGTCACAGAAGAGTTGGGGAGTCTTCAGTGGATTTTAGAGCTACTGAGTGCATTTCTTTTTAAGATAAAGAATTAATTGTCTTCTCTTTTTATTTGGTTGACTTGTACAGAATACTTATCTTTCATCTTTCTTAGCAGTAACATGCGTCTGTGTTGTCAGTTTGGGGATTTTCTTCTTTCAGCAGATTGGAGAGTAGTAAATAATTCATGTTTGATGATGATAGAAACATTTGTACAACAGATGTCTGGAAATAAACAGCAGGGGTTTATTTTAGATAAGTCCTGTCTAGGTAGAAACCAATTCAATTCTCTGTGTGGTGTAGTGACTTCATTACACTACATTTGTCTAATATTAATCTGAACTCTGTTAAGTAGCATGGTTGCTGGAAGAGGGCAATAACTCTTGGTAGATTAGCAGGTATTAAGATGCTGTTAGGTTAAGTTTTTCTGTTGTGGAGTAGTAAGATGACAGTATCTTCTGTGCACTCACGGGAAGAGGATTCCCTGTGAGGTGAGAATTAAGGGAGGAGGATTTATCAATACAAGGGGCAAAGCATAATATCCTAGCTAAAAGTTATTTAGGTGCCATCTCATAGTCACAGAAGACATGCAGAGGTAGACAGAAATGAAATTCTTGTGGGCAGTTTTGTTGTTGCAAAAGGCTTCTTCTAGTACATGATACAGTGATTTGTGTTAAATGTGCTTTGGACTCACATTTCTTTGTGCACGGTGTCTAAGTTATTTGCCACTTCGATTGCTGTGTTGTCTCTTGGCTGCTTTTTTCTTCTCTTTTTCTTTACTTGGCATTCATTCTTCAATAAAATTGGATAGGGTTAGTCTGGAGTAAATAGTGTGCCCACTCAAAAAAAAAAAAAAAAGCCCTGCAGTAAGTAACAAATGTTAAGTCATGTAGAAAGTTCAGCTAACAATATAATTCTGTATGGAAGGCACAACTTCGCTGCCCTGTATGGCAACGTGCTTCTGGGCGCAAGTGTGCGGGAGGCTGTCAGTTATTCCTTTGACATTATTCTCCTGTTGTTTGCAGGCTGGGGTATGAAGATTGCTTTTATTAGTGATCCTAAAGCTAGCTTCAGTTTTCTGAAGATGGAATTTAGAAGCGAGAGATGAAGGTCCCTTAGAGGAAACTGACTCACAAGTATTAGGTTGAACTCTTGATCAAGTTGTGTCTTCAGAAGTAACTAGACCAGAAAACCCCCGTGAGCTCCATGTGCTGCTATAGCACACAGGCATCTCTCAGGACACTTTAATCTTTTGCTGCTTGATTCAATATCTTATTTTCCCCCCCTTTTTTAGAACACACCAGGTGGAGTTGTAATTCACTGTAGGTAGCTTGAAGTGATTTGCATCCTGTTACTCTAAGCTGTCTTCTCTGCAGGCTGTTTGGTGCTTATTGTGACCTGATGGCTTTTGGAAATATGATTTATTTCTGGAGCTGTTACTTACTGGCTTTATATATATTGGGCAGAGGGAATGCTTGACATGATTAAAAAAAACCCCAACAACCTCCTGGAGCTAACTGTGGCACTTGAACTATAGTATTGGGGTGGCATTTGTGCTGTGAAGTCTCTTGTTGGTGAATGGCCAGTATGTTAGCTTTCAGCAAGGAAGAAAGATTGTCTTCTCTTGATATTCTAAAACAAGAAAAATACTGAAAGGGGAGACTCTCTGGTATAGTTTTCTTGGTTCCTTGTCTGGAGTTTGGCTTTCTATAATCTTAAGGACTCAAGGTAAGGCAAGTGGCTGTTGTTGGACAATAATGAAATGCATCTTTTTATGAAACTTGCTACTCCATTGCCAGTCTTGAGAGGAATAGAAACTCCAAAAGGAGATGATAGAGGCTAAATTTCTAGCTTAGATTCTCTTCCTACGTGTAAGACTGTACAAAGTTCTAGTGGTAAGATTTGGTCTATGTTAGTTTAAATTATGCTGAAAACAAGGATTTCACGTTGCCTTTTTTTTTTTTTTATAGTTGTTGTCTGCTTTCATTTAGAAAACCTTGATTATGTTGCCCCCCCTTTTTTTTTTTTTAATTGGGAAAAAAGGTGACTCAGTTCTTTAGCACTCAAAAGGGTATGAAAACACTAGGCATCTCAAAGATTGATATATTTAGCGTCAGTGGCATAGCAGACATCAACAAACCCCGTGCTGAGACAGATTAAGACTCTTAATCTGCAGAAATGTAATCAAAGGATGCTGAAATGCCAGCCTCAGGGCAATGGGGCAGGCACACAGCCCTTGGTGGCAGCGGTGCTGTGGGGGCCAGGAGAGGACCTTGTCTGGACACTGGGCCTGAGCTCCCAGGAGCAGCCTGATGGTGTGAGGCAGCAGCTCGCTTTGGTCCCTGTGCTGTCCTGACCCTCAGCAGGACAGCCAGCAGCTGCTGCCTCCCCAAACCTCATGGTTTTGTCATTTTCGCCTTCAGTAGTTACCCCCCAGGACGTGCCCTCAAGCCACCTGGGGCACCCAGGCTGTAGGTGAGGAGCTGCAAACTGAAAAACTTGTTCCTGTTCTGAAGCTTCTTGTACCTCTTCTGACTACTTTGCCATTTTGTCAGTTATATTTGGGTGATCCAAGTGTGGCTGGTAAGGATGGGAGTGAAGCTGTAAATTTATTTTGTATTGAATTGATTATGAATCCAAGCTGAACCATAAGGGTCCTTAATTAACTCCCATTATGAGCTAAATAATTTATTTTTGAAAAATACCCTGTGTTGCTAACACAAAGTCACGTGGCAGACTCTCAATGCTCTGCAATATATTCATTTGGTGTAATTTTCATTAGTCTAAAATTATGTGCTATACTACTCAATTTCATAGAATCATAATAAGGTTTGGTTTGGAAGGGACCTCAAAGACCATCTAGTTCCAGCCCCCATGCCATGGGGGGCAAGACACCTTCCACCGGACCAGGTTGCTCAAAGCCCTGTCCAACCTGTCCTTGAACACTCCCAGGGACGGGGCATCCACAGCTGCTCTGGGCAGCCTGTTCACCACCCTCATGGAGAAGAATTTCTTCCTTATGTCTAATCTTAATCAACCCTCTTTCAGATTAAAGCCACTCCTCCTTGTCCTATCACTACATGCGCTTGTAAAAAGCCCATGTTTTTGACTATTCCCTGTCCTTTGACTGTCTTTAACTATCAGCTTTGATAGCTCTGGTTCTTAGTAGCTCTTTATGTGTTTAGTAGTCATCTCTATCTAAATTTCTGCTTGCTCTAGAGTTACTGTCTTCCTTTTTATCATCTATTTCTAAAAGGGGAAATAAGAGTTCCTTCATTATGTTTTCTGGTTCTTTAATTGTGCTAACCTTTCTTTAAATGGTTTCCTGTTTCCCAAAATGCTGCTAGATGTTTGAATATAAGTGCTGGAGGTAACGCTTCAAGTACAGTCCTGTGAAATCCAGATACACAGTGATCTTTATACTGTAATTTTCTTTTTTCTTGTTAAATAATCTTGTGATGCCACTAGAGATGGGACTGTTGTGTTGAACAGGGACTTTGTTTTTTCCTTGAGGAGGATGCTCTCTTGGTTCTTCAACTTACATGTGTGCTGAGCAAGAACACAGAGGCTGCTGCACGGATGTCTGTCATTCACCTTCCCTTTTTGTAATTAACAGCTTCCTTGCTACTCATCACCTGCACAGTTCTTCAGTCATTATCTTTTGGTGTTTTTCTTCCAGCTCATTGGCTAAACTACAAAATAAGATGTTCCCCTGGGACTAGAAACCACCTGCAGTATGATGCTTTTTTGTTTATAGTCATGGTTTGTGACTTATTTATTAACTGTTTAATTTACTTTTGTCTGCCTGGCTCAGGTCTTGTTTCATTGGGCTTTCCCAAGGAAAATATCATGCTCTACCAAGCCAGAGGGCTTGAAAGAGCATGTGAGCTCAGTGCTTTTAACTTGAACAAACTTGACTTGTTTACTGTAGCACTGGTTAGTTTGGAAGAGTTTTCATGCTCTGTGGCTCAATGAGACAAACTACAGCAACATGTGTTGAATTCCTTTGCAATGTTTATATAGTGTCTGTCATGAAATACTTTTCATTTTCCTACAATTATTTCTGTGCAATTTTGTATAATAGTAATTATGATTAGTAGCTCTGTAGCAAAGAAATGTTTTATGTCTGTTACTTTCAAGAACCAACTGGCCTGTTCCTGTCATCCTTTTCCCACAAATGCCTTGGCTTTTAGAGCCGCTTAAACTTTAACTGGACTGGAGTTCTTGGCCTGCCAAATTGAACAATCATGAAGTGTTATAAAAGGTAAAATGCAAAACCCCATCAGTTTTCCTGTATCCAGGAGGCAGTAACATCCCTCTAAATGTCACTGTTTGGGAGAACCAAAGATGCTTTTTTCCTGAGGTAGTGTGGTCTGAGCCAGAATGCTGTGGGCTATTTCCATATTTTGGGCTATTTCTCTGTTTTGCAAGGAGGTGAAGTGCTCCTTCAGTAGGCATTGAAAGCAGCTTTTCAGTTAATCCTTACCCAAATGACCCAGTCTCAGCTCCAGTGGCAGCATCCTGGGTTTTCTGTAAGCTGCCTTTCAAGCTGTTTCCTTAACCTCCCCCAGCTACCACATCCTCTGCTGGGAGAAGACTAATGTGAAGAAGGGTGGTAGTGACACCAGGGGTGTCCTTTGCTGCCTGGAAGTGCTAGCAGCTTGTAGCTTAATCAAACTGTACAAGGTTCTAAAAACGGTGACAAGGATGGTCAAGGACACAGCACAGCTTCTGTCCAAGAAACAGCAAAACAGGAAAGGGCTATTCAGCCTGGAGATGAGATGGCTGAGAAATCTGCATTAATGAGTGCCAGGGCAAGAGTGAGCAGAGGCCAGTTCTCCCCTCATTTTCCAGTACAGGAATCTTGGGGTGTATCCAAGAGTGATGGTGGCAGGCTCAGAACAAATGAAAGGAGATAGTGTGCAAAAGATGCAAATGAAGTGTGATTAAGATGCACAAGTATTTGCCAGAAAATATTGTGGTTGATAAAGGGAAAATGCAGTTTAAGGTGTAGCTAGTGGAAAGTATCGTTGCATACTTGTCTTAGTTATCCTGCCTGTCTCTGCGTTGGAGATGGATGCTGGGCTGGATGGATTCTTTCAGTCTCATTGTAGTCATCCATTTGTTCAGTTTTGACCCCATTCTGTTTGGATGTTACTTATGTAGGGGAAAAAACACCACCTGATACCTTGTGGCTAGATGGAAAGGAGCTGAAGGATCCCAGCAGACTGTTGCTCTACACGTGAAGGTTTGCATTTCTTCGGCTGGAAATATGTGGGCATAAGGAAGAATATGAGCTTGTGGTGTAAAGCAAGTTGCGATGAATTTTTGTGCTTCTGATTTTTAAAGATCAAAACCTTGTTTCCAGGTATTGCTGTGGGGATGTGTGGGCACAGCCTTACAGGGTGAGTATTTAGGCAGTGAATCAAATGAGCGGGTCACATGAATTCAAGTGGAGCAGACTCCCTCAAGCATGTTGGAGCTGCCTCGAGTAGGGAGTCTTGCTCTACACACCCTGCTTGACAGCTGGCACTGCAGAGATGGAAAAAGATGAAGCTGAAATGCTGCTGTGCTCTGACAATCCCAGCATGCTGAACGACTGCTTAAAAAATGGGAGAGCACTACAGTCAAGGGTGACTTAAAGTGTGCTTAGGAGCCCTCTTGAGTTGCTTGAGAAAGAAAAATGATTCAGAGGCTACAGACAATTAGCTTTGTTCCTCATTCTTCACATCCTACTCTGTGGATCAGCTGGATGTGGTGACTGCTCCCCATGGCCAAAATGGTTGATAATTCTTCAGTGTTTTGGAGGAGTGGAAAAAAAAAAAAGTTTAAATCCCTGAACCTCAAGGAACTTCGCATTCTACAATAACTCTAAGATCTTGTTGCTATCATGGCTATATGTGTTTATAAGTAGTTACTTTAATTTACTTGATTATTACTGTATTGGAGTGTTAATCATATTCAACTTAACTACTTGGGCTTGGACTGGGAAATAAGAATTGCATCTATGAATATATAATATAGAGCATGATAGAACTAATTCTTAATGTGTCCTGTTGCAGCATAACAGATTGCTGCAACTGGAAAACAAGTATGTGAACGCAGATGTAAATCAAAGAGATAAAGACAGGCTTGTGGAAGTCTTATTTTTTTTAATGGTATAATTGCCTTATTATCCAAGTGTATTGTCTTAGAAAGTGTGCTGAGTAGTTTGGGGTGTTAGTATTGTTAAGTGTGAGATAATGGTGACGGAAAAAGCTGTGCTGTACATCTGTTCATAATTGTAAACTACTCTGGTATTTTGGTTGTCTACAAGAAATCAGAGCAAGCAGTGTATTTGCTGTATAAGCTTTTTATGGTGCAACCTATGGATACTTCTTGAAGGGTCTGGGTTTCTGGTTGTTTTTTTTTTTGTGTGTGTGTGTGTGTGTGATTGTGTGTGTTTCTATGGTGGGCTTGTGTTTAGCTTTTACCTCTTATCTGTGATGGAGATCCAAATTGCGTGTCAGATGCTTGGATAGTCACTGTGGTTATCCACTACTAAGTGGTTTTGCAAAATACAAAACAAGAAATCCTGGATGCTCGAAAGAAATCGTCTCTGTGGCAGTCACAATATTTGTGCAGCTGTTCCCACAGATGTTTCTTTTTTCCCTTTTTTTTTTTTTCTCATTTTAAAAAAATTTTTCCTAAGAAGCAAGCAAACTGAGGGAGAAATGTTAAAGGGCCTGCCTGGAGAAAAAGAAAACTTGCAATGCCTTTTAGTTCAGAGATAGTGATGCACCTTGTTTTAAAAGGATGGTGAATTCCTATGTTTGCAAGTACAAAGGCTGCTTAGGCTCTGTTTTCAGTAGAGGTAAGTGGAAGTGTCCTAAAATGTGAGCTTTGCAAATGGGCTTAGCACACCTTCAGCCCCACCCCCGGTGAATAACTGGTGTCAAAATGGGGGACTAGTTTTGTTAATATGTATTGCAAAATATCATTAGGCATCCACTGTAAGACAGGTTTATTTGTAGTGGTATTCACCATTTTAACAAAGCAAATAACAAGTCCCTTGTATGGCAGTTGGAAGTCTTGAAGGTTCCGTTTAAAAACAGTTCAAGTAAAAATTCTTAAAAGTCAATAAATTAATTGGAATGTAAAGCATTATTAACATTGGATGCATGATGCCAAAACTACTCCTCTCAGGAGAGAATAACACTCAAACTGGAGTTGGTTAACTTCATCCTCCAGAAATGCATAAGAAATTACATTTAGAAAAATATACACATGTATAAATACAGATCTATGTCTCGATGTCAGCAGGCTTTCTTAGGTTGGGTTTTTATCTCATGGGACATAGGTAAGTGTCAAGAAGCTGTAAGAAGGCATGTTGTAAGTAGTGTTTTTGAGTAATGAAAGCTTCTGAAAACCAATATATATCTGTAAGCAAAAGAGACCTGGTTCTTTTTGGTTGTTTAGTTTTCCATGTAACTTGGTACCTGTGGGATGTCTGCTGCCTAGACTTAAGCACATGTGCTTCAGACCACTTTCTTGAGAGATCAGACGTGGCTTTGTATATTCTAGTCAAAATGAGGGAGCAGCCTTCATTTGTGTACATAAATGTATCAGGTGGGTAAACACCAGGGAGGGAGCAGAAAAGAACTATACTAGGTGATGATGCAGGAGTAAATTGGTATAGCATGTCTACAAGTGTGCTGGGATGAAAAAAAGCTTTTAACAGAGCAATGGCTTCCTGGGTAACCTTGGGACTACTGGGCTGGGGGTGAGGGGAAATATTAAAATAGTTGTTTTGATGGTGCTTTTTCACTCTTCAAAAGTAACTGCATGCTGGCTCCTGTGGGGCTTCAGAAGCTGGTCTTAATGAATCGGAGGTCCTTTTCTGTCCTGCCTATCACCTATAGACAGATGTAGGAGAGGAGCCTAGTACCAAAGTGTAGGAATACTTTGCACGTATAATATGATGTGCCAGGGCAAAAATAACAATAGACAGCAAATCAGTGTGCTCACGGTAGGACCCTTATTATTTTCACTGTGATGATTCTGTTCTGGGCAAACTCTTAACATGTTTCTGGTAACTTTACTGATATTGAAGAATTTACCAGGTTTGAGTGTTGATGTTAGAAACAATTTTGGTCGCTTGCCGTAACGATTTTTCTCCTGATTTAGTCAGCTGTTACTGGTAGGCTTTACCACATTGAGGGACAGTTATTGAGTCTGCTCTTTGTGGTGGTCTGTGGGTCTTTGAATGGGAGTAGCCACAGAAGTGCCTTCAAACACTGCCTTGTGCTGGGTGTGAGGGGAGTGGGAGGCTTCAGGGAAGGAGCAGGGGAGCAGCTGTGCTGATGACTGTAAATAGGGAAGCTTGACACAGCTTCCAATGCGGTTGCCTGTCTAGTCCTCCCATTTAATACATGCTGAGTTTCTATGTGTACCTCTAGTACTGCTGTCAGCCTGGGCTTGCAAAGGGCTCTCGGCTGACACCAGGAGAGGACTAAAGCAGCCGGCTGAGTGTGCGCCACATGGCACGTTCAGTGTCAAGACTGTTTATCATGTAACAAGATTAAGCCATTGTGCAGCACTGCTATACAGTGCAGGCTCACGCAGCTCCTGGTACTTTCCCCTGGCAACTGGAAAAGTGCAGAACAGAGTTTGGCATGGAGGTGATTGTCTGCTAGCATTAGAAATAAAATCCTAAATGCCGAGACTCCCAATGGATATTTGCGTGTTATTTGATGGTATCACTCCTGGGACACTGCTTCGGAGATCTTCCTCTCCCAGCATGAACAGGAAGGCTATGAAACGTGAGTTGTACCATTTCTTACTTCTGTAGGGACTATTAGGAAATCGTATCTTAGCGAGAAGGACGTATTAGTTATTGTTACTCTCTCTATATGACTCTGCAGTAAGTATTTTGTACCTTGCTTAGGTGACCAATAAGTAAGGATAAATTGCTGTACAATACCTAGTGAAAATACCCAGTAAAGGAAATCATTTATAGTCTGTGCTGTTATTTGGAATGCTGGATGAACCCAGGATGATGAAACAATAAAGAAAACGTCATGCTACCACACTGGTGGCGGAACACCTGGAATAATGGGATACAAGCACTGCTACTGACAGATTTCGGAGGACACGCCTTTGTGGTATTTCAGTTCCTTTTCTGGATGTGAAAAACAGGCAGTTATCACTGAGGTATTGCTGTGGACAGGTGTTTATGGCAGGGAATAGATGTGATTTCACCCGCAGACTGTTTGTTTGATAGCACTGCTGGACTGCTAAATTGTAAACAGCGCAATTGGGATGTGTTGATTGATGTGGAAAGGTGGCATGAGGAGCTAATTATTCCTCAAATTACTAGTCAGAAAATATTGGTGGTTTTTGCCTCAGAGTTCATAAAAGCTTTCCCCTGCTGTCTAGCTCTTCCTTGGAAGTATGATTACCTTAAGACAAGGATAACAGAATCACAGAATGTTAGTGATTGGAAGGGACCTCAAAAGATCATCTAGTCCAATCCCACTGCTGGAGCAGGAACACCTAGATGAGGTTACACAGGAAGGTGTCCAGGCAGGTTTTGAATGTCTCCAGAGGAGGAGACTCCACAACTTCCCTGGGCAGCCTGTTCCAGTGCTCTGTTACCCTCACTGTGAAGAAGTTTCTTCTCAAATTTAAGTGGAACCTCTTATGTTCCAGTTTGAACCCATTACCCCTTGTCCCATCATTGGTTGTCACTGAGAAGAGCCTGGCTTCATCCTCCTGACACTCACCCTTTATAAACATAAATGAGGTCACCCCTCAGTGTCCTCCAAACTAAAGAGACCCAGCTCCCTCAGCCTTTCCTCATAAGGCAAATGTTCCACTCCCTTAATCATCTTTGTTGCCCTGCGCTGGACTCTCTCCAGCAGTTCCTTGTCCTTCTTGAACTGAGGGGCCCAGAACTGGATGCAGTATTCCAGACATGGTCTCAGCAGGGCAGAGTAGAGGGAAAGGAGAACCTCTCTTGACCTACTAACCACCTCCCTTTTAATACACCCCAGGATTCCATTGGCCTTCTTGGCCACAAGGGAACAGTGCTGGCTCATGGTCATCCTGTTGTCCACCAGGACCCCCAGGTCCCTTTCCCCTGTGCTGCTCTCTAATAAGTCATTCCCCAACCTATACTGGAACCTGTGGTTTCTCCTGTCCAGATGCAAGAGTCTACACTTGCCCTTGCTATATTTCATTACATTTTTCCCTGCCCAACTCTCCAGCCTGTCTGGGTCTCTGGATGGCACCACAGCCTTCTAGCGTGTCTGCCACTCCTCCCAGCTTGGTGTCATCAGCAAACTTGCTGACAGTGCACTCTGTTCCCTCATCCAAGTCATTGATGGATATATTGAATATATATGAATATATATGAATATATTGTACTGACCCTTGAGGCACTCTACTAGATATAGGCCTCCAACTAGACACTGTCCCATTGACCATGACTCTCTGGCTTCTTTCCTTGAGCCAGTTTGCAGTCCACCTCCCTACCTGATCATCCAGACCACACTTCCTCAGTTTCTGTGAGGATGGGAGACTGTGTCAAATGCTTTACTGAAGTCAAGGTAGACCACATCAAACTGCTCTGCCATCATCTATCCACCTGGTTATGTCCTCATAAAAGGTGATGAGGTTGGTCAAGGACGACTTCCCCTTGGTGAAGCCATGTTGACTGCCCCTAACGACCCTTTTATACTTGAGATGGCACTAAGAATAAGTTGTTCCATCACTTTCCCAGGGATGGAGGTGAGGCTGACCACTCTATAGTTACCCGGGTCCTCTTTCTTGCCCTTTTTGAAGACTGGAGCAACATTTGCTTTCCTCCAGTCCTCAGGCACCTCTCTCGTTTCCCAAGACTTGACAAAGATGATGGAGAACAGTCCAGCAATCACCTCAGCCAACTCCCTCAACACCCACAGCTGTATCCCATCCAGACCCATGGATTTATGGATGTCCAGATTGCTTAACTAGTCCCTAATCCAGTCCCCATCAACCAAGGCAGACTCTTCCATTGTCCTGACTTTCTCTGGGGTCTCAGCGGTACAGGGCTCCTCAGGACAGCCTCCAGCGGTATAGACAGAGACAAAGAAGGCATTCAGTGACTCTGCCTTCTCTATATCTTCTGTCACCAGGGCACCTACCTCATTCATCAGTGGGCCTATGTTGCCTCTGGTGTTAGTTTTATCTGCCATGTATTTGAAGAAGCTCTTTCTGTTGTCCTTGACCCCTCTCGCCAGGTTTAATTCTAAGGAAGCCTTAGCTTTCCTAGTTGCCTGCCTACACCCTCTGACAACTGCCTTATATTCTCCCCAAGTGGCCAGCCCCGCCTTCCATGATCTGTAAACACTCCTCTTCCACTTGAGTTTGCCCAGCAGTTCCCGGTTTAACCAAGCAGGTCTCCTGGCTCCCTTCCTTGACTTCCTACGTGTCGGGATGCTCTGATCTTGAGCCTGATATAAGCAGTCCCTGAACACTAACCAACTGTCTTGGGACCCTTTTACCTTCAAGTACCCTTGCCCATGGGATTTCCCCCAGCAATTGTTTGAAAAGGCCAAAGTTTGCCCTGCTGATGTGCAGGGTTGCAATTCTGCGTGCTAATTCTGTTCCTGAGGGATCCTTCCTTGGGTTTCTGCTTGGAAAATACATAGCTGGTTATGCCTCCTGTGGCCAGGGCAGGTCTGTGTTGTGGGGCTGTGCACAGAGGGGAAAGGATGTTTTGTAGGAGGTGATTCTGCTCAAAATGCACAGCTGGGCTGCAAGCCTGTCACGCCCCATGTGCTTAGACTTCTGAGGAAAAGTTACCTCTGGTAAAACTTTGCTCACTATTGTCATACTGTGAGATCCATCGTCAAGGAGCTGAATACCCTCTTTGGCTTTCTAGCTCCAGTGTCTTAGGCTGGTGGGATTGTCTGGCTTTAGACAAAACCAAAATGGAGTGTCTGGGGCCTCTGATACCACTCAGTTATGAAGATCTGTTAAGTTAGGTCATGCTTACTTTCTCATAATTCCATACAGCATGGCTCTTAGGGAAACAGTGTCGTAGCTGTAACAATTTTTTTTCACTCAAGATTTTTGATCTGCAGGAACATTCCTCTCGTTGTACCTCTTTCTTCAATAAAAGGTTTAGCACTTTCTTGTGAGCCTTGGGGGTGACACATGATGGACTACTCTATGAGACAAGTCGGTGGGCTATTCTGTTTCCGCTGTCATGTTCCCTTAAATAGAGAGCCTTAATGTGAGCACAGTGTCACGTACCTTACTGATCCATAGCCTCATTGCTCCTTTCATCTCTAGCTGGGGATCAGAGGTCTGTTTTGTGAGAAGTGGTTTGTACACATCTTACTCAAAGTAGTCTTGAAGTAATAAAAAGCACTTGATAGTTCCTGTTAATTCGGCACCTTTTTCTCATGGAAGACTTCCCTTTGCATTGCTACTGAGCTTTTTGAAGTCCTGTGCTTTAATATGTGTGGTGTACGACTCCTCTACATCTTTATGTATTGAAAGACAATGTTTTCCAGTTTCAGTTATCTAATGTAAGTCTGGGGTGGAAAAGCAGATGAGAGAAAAATGAAACCCATTTTACTTGAAGAATGGGCAGTCTGCCCATTTTAATTGTTACATTATGCTCACATAAAGGTGGACCATTAGTCAAGTCTTCCACTGAAGGAATATTTAGGCTAGTCAGATGATCAGAAAGGTAAGGCAGTCTGAGATTTCCAGGAAGAACTGCTCTTCTGCCCTTCTCTTCTACCTGTGTAGAATTTCTGCCATTTAAAAATTGTGACTTGCAGCGGCTACAGCTGAAAGTCTTGCATTTACCTAGCCCCATGCTTTTGAGTATAGATAAATAAGTAAGACAGAGTAGATTTTCATATATATCCCCATTTAATGTTCTTGCCTTTGATCCACCCTTTCATGATTGCAAGTAGTAGAGAGGTAATGTTGCCCTCGAGAATAACCAAAGGTATTAGTGAATTGCCTGGAAGGATGGAAACCAAATAGCAAGCACGTCTAAAACCTTTCTGTCTAGATTACTCAGAGTTTCAGCCAGTATCTACTGAATGTTGGCTGTGGTATGACAGTACAGCTGAAAGGATGTATGCAGACTTACGGATGCAAACTTGGGAAATATTAAGTTGGAAGTTCTTGGAAGCAAGGTCCTTTTTAGATTAGCATGAAGTTAAAGTCTCTACTTAAAAAACAGCATGAAAGTTTGAGCTCAGAAATGAGCTGAGTGTGCTGCTGGAGGTCTGGAAAAAGTAGATTTTTATTTTTTTTTTTTTTTTTAAATGTGTGTTTTTAGAAGCGTGCAGAAGCACAGCTTTTTGGCATCTGCTGTAGATCATTACTGCTGAAAGGGTTGAAGTCTTATTGCAAAAACAAAAAGATGATTTATTGCAAACGTCAAGAAATAAATCATGAAGCTTAATAGACCTGTTAAACAAGCTTTTTGGTTTGGGTATGTTTAAGAGCAAGGAAACTTGAATGATTCTTCTGGTTTATGAACTTGGATGCCTAGACACATTGCTTAGAAACTGATATGAGCAAATAGTTTGTTCAGAGACTCATTGAAAGTGGAACAAAAGGAAACTCTTTTTTTTGGCTAGTTTGTCGTTTGCAGAATTTTTGAGGCTAAGAAGGTAGGAAAAGTAAAGTAGTGTGGAAATCGTGACATGATCCTGCAATTTCTCTGACTTTAACAGGCCTATTAAAATTTTACAGAGCTCTTTAGAGCGTGTCTTTAAGCTGTAACTTGTGATGGTTTTGGTTCTGCTGAAACGCCTCTGCAGAAGGAGTGGGTGTTTTAGCTCAAAGTTTATGTGGAAATATATTAGTTTTGACCAAGTTGTCATCAGAAGGTCACTGAATTCCAAGACAGTGTTGGTGACACAGAAGATACTGATTTGCCGTCCTGGCACAAAAAGTGCACAGGGTAAAACTGCTGTTTGGTTGGAGTGACCTGATTTTTTTTATTACGGTATTTTTACCGACCCTGTTTAATGTATCTATGCTACATCATACAGTATAATAAAATGATCAGTTCCATTTTTAAAAGTTATGTTTGAAAGACAAATAATGCTTTACTGTTAAGTAGCATCTCTCATTAAGGCCTTGGTGCTCCATTGTAACGTGAGAATGGCTGATTGTTTTGGTCATGAATTCTGTGAAGCAGCAAAGGAAGGTGCAGATGTTCAAAAGATTTCACATGGCAGGTGTTTCAGAGATGGGCACAAAATATTCAAGTCTCTGAAGCTGGGACATAGGGAAGAAAGCCTTAGCCTTAACACTTGTGCACTTAGGACAAGATTAAATTGACTTGATAAACTGGTGGTGTTCAGACAAGGAGGCAGTGATTTTCTTGCATGTTTTGCTTTTTTGTGGATATATCAGAGCTACTTTGCCTGGAAAACACAGTCCTAGATCCATTGCTGCCGGTTTCTGCTAGTGGCATCTAGGCTTAACTTTGGCCTTGTGAGTGAATTCTAACTTTTTTTTTGACTTGGCAACATTTCAGCAGCTAACAAATGAAGCTCAGATGTATGTGATTGAGTCAGGATGCCGCATCACTGTACTTTTTAGCATTAGGTATTATAGACTGTCTGAAAGTGGATAATCTTCTGGTTTTAATGTTTTTCTGTCAGTTTTTATTTTTGTCACTCATTGTTCTGTCATATGTTATACTAGTTTACTTTGAGAAAATCTTGTAGAATTACCCAGATTTGCAGGGAGAAAAGTGAAGGCAGTTCTATGCAAAATGATGTATAAAGTGGGGTTCTACAAAATTCTCTGCTGAAAATGGGCTGTGGAATCTGGAAAGCATATCACAGGAAAAATAAGGCACTTCAGCCTACCCCCTTGAGAAGTGCTGTTGAATTACTTTAAATGTTAAGTTATTCTCATTGTCCATACAGATGAGATATTTAAATGCCATTATGTAATTTGCAGAGCTGGGGAAAAAATAGCTGTGGTAGATAGAAAATCAGTAAGTACCATGGCTCTCCTGCTTCTGCACCCCTTCACTTTACCAAAGCTGACACACGCTCAGTGTATCTGCTTCCTCTTAATAATCATGCTTTGTGTCATTTAGTAGCACAAATGTGCCTTTGCACAGCTCTTAAACTTTCTAAGGCAGTTGTGAAGAGAAAGAGTTAAATGTGAACAGTTTGCAACAAAACATTTGCAAGAAAATAAATTCTTCCTATCAGTCCAAAACCAGATACTATGTTGTGTTATTGATCACAAGCATCAAGCACAACCAAGCAAATTTCTGCATTTTATCTGGCTGTACATTTCAAGGAAACTTTGAATGAAAAGGGCAGAAAAGGTGTTGTCGAGTAAAATGTTACATATACCAATAAAAGAAGAACCAGGTCAACATAGTATGAGAAACAAATATAAAGCCAGTAGTGAGTTGTAAAATGTGGAACATAGTTTTATGGTTATTCCAGTTGTTTATGTTAATCTAGAAAGGGAAAGAGGAAAGCTTCCTGCAAACTAAGCCATGTAATTCATGGAACAAAAGGTACCTTAATGTGAAGTAAAAATGTTTCATCATTGGTTTTGACATATATAGGGTAGATGCAGTCTTAGTACGAAACACTAAAAATTATTTTGACTCTGGGATGATTTCTTCACATACAGTGGAAATAATTAGCAGTGAGGTGTGTTTTCTTGAACGTCTATATTTTCATAAATTCAGAACCACATTTAAAATTTTGAGCTTGATGTGAAATCATGCCAAGCTCAAAACCTGGGAACTGGCTGCAGCAAAACTGTGAAATCTTTGGGCTGGACAGTAAAATAAACATCTTTTCAGGATATACATTTTGTGTTTAGGTAAGTGCTCCTCGTGAACAGCTTTGGGTTTCTGGAATTGTAGACATCAGGATGATGATGATGTATGAATACTCTTCAGGGCATCTTTTAAATAGATATTTGGATGAAGGTGTAGAGCATGGAAAAATTGAACTTGTGCCAAATGCCTTCCATGCATTTCTTGCTCCAAAGAAACAGTTTGATACAGGAATAGTCCTCACTGAACACTTCAGGGCTTCTGCCAAGCAGTGGAAAAGGTGGTGCTCACTTCTGTTTTCTAAACAAGGGATTATTTAGTCACTGAAGCATGCTATGGGAAAGTACTCTAACTGTGGTTTATATCCAACCAGTGGATATTGCTGACGTCTTTCCTGAGACGCTGATTTGCTTGCCTTAGTGAACAGATGTTTATCCTCTTCCGCTTTAAGTTGTTTTCTCCTTGGTGTTTGCACCCTTCAAACGTTTATGGAATGTTTTGTGTTCTTTTCTTGGCTGTCACAGTGTCAGTCCGACAAAATGCTCATCCTCATTCCTCTGCCCTGAATGCCTTCCAAGTTGTCTTTGTTGTTTCCACTTGAGAAAAATCAAGCTCTGTGAACAAGCTGATATGTTGACATGATGTATTTTCACATTGAATTGGAAAACAAGTTGGCAAATAATGTTTTATATATTACCACTGTTAAGGAACCGTAATGAAGAAAGAGATCTATGTTTACTCTGTATTCCTTTCAGGCTATTTTTATCAGAGAAGGCAAGTTCTACTTTTCAAACGTAATTTTTGCAAGAAATAGGCCAGAGTTACAGTGTCTTCTCTGTTTGTTCTTTGTCCATCAAATGTAATTCTTACAGTTCTCATGAGTATCATATAACCTTATCTTAAAGGCAAGTTTCTATCCAAGAGAACCACTTCACCACTTTAGGATAGAAAGGAAAAATCCAGAATAGCTTTAACAAGGCCCGAGTTTTGTAAATTGTTACTTCACTTCCAGATGACCACTGTCCAAGCTTTTTTGGGGGGGGATGTTAGGAAAGCTTGCTGAGGTTTTGCTTTGCAGATTAAAGTTTTTAATACTTCCTTGGGAAAAAGTTTGTTGCAGGGCTGCTAGAATAATTGGTTCCTCTGAAAATCTGGACCATGAGGTGAGTTATACCAGGATGCTCTCCAGGTTCCAGAAGTGAGGTATCTTTTGGGTTACCCCAGATTCCTCAGCAGTGTCTCAGGAGCTGTCATGCTGCTGCCAGAACTGCTTATGTCTTTACTTCCTTAGAGCAAACACGAAGTAAAATTCACCAGCGAACCATGATAAAGCAGCTTTGTTCTGGAACAATGTATTGGAATCTGTTCCTCTTAGAACTGGTTTTGATTTTTTCATTGCATTGCGTGCTATGCTGCTTATCAGAGGCATTTTGGTTTTGCCAGCAGACATCTGCCTGTTCTGTATTTTTTTGTATTTCTAAACTGCAATAGAAATAACCTGGGCTTAGAGTTTAGCACATCTAATGCATATTTGCCAGAGAGAAGAAACTGAAGTCATACTTAAAATATTTTGTTTTCAAAATGTCCATTTCAAAATGTTTTCAAATGTGCCTAGACTTCATTTTGTCTGTCAACTGTGGTGACGACATTTCAGTTTTCTTCTTTACTTCCACTTTGTGTTCTTCACAATTGAGTAATTCAAAGGATAAACTGTGGCTTATTCCTGCATGTAGGGTGTGACACCAGGACATGACCAGGTTCCCTTCAACATCTGTTCCTAATTGAAGTCATGTTCTATCCGCACAGAAGAGCCATTGGTAAATGTGTGTGTGTGTGTGTGTGTGTGTGTGTGTGTGTCACCTTTTCACGATGTTGGATTCCCATTTCTAGGAATTGTGCAACACTCCAGTTGGGTAGTACATTGAAGAGGGCTGGGCAACACCTTGCCAAAATGCTTTCCAACCAGAAAGCACTCATGTAATTGTAACCATTGGTGGGAGCATATCACTTGCATATTTTTTTTTAAATTGAAATACTGCATTGCTTAACTTGAAGAGAGTATTGTAAACTAGTGTCTAATATAGGAAATAATACTGTGTGTTGAATTTAAGGTATTTGGATGTTTCTGAGATTATGAGTTTAAATGAAAAGTAGGACTGGAATTAAAGTTTGAGATGAAAAAATATTTGGAAGGGTGTTGGGGGGTTCTTGAGAACGTGAAGTCTAAGCTTCAGTACTGTCTGGTAGGAATGTGGTAATAATTGCACGTTTAACAATCTTAAAATGATGCTATTCATAATCTCAGGAGGTGCTATGTGTACTTGTGTGTGCATAGATCTGGCAGTAAATTACATACAAAGATTGATTAGTAAGTATCAAAGTGATCATCATGAGAAGTGTATTTTCCTTTGCTTATATTGTAGCTCATTTAAAATTGTATATATATCTTGCCTCTGTAATACCTGTGGAAGAGCCGTCAGCTGACAACTGTTTCCCCTACCAGTATCTCTTTACCTTCTAGATGCAAAGAGCTGCTTCCAGTGTTTTCTTCAGACTTTAACTTGTCTCTTGTAATTTGTGTGTATTGCTACAATAGCTGTGGACCCTGGAAATAGAAGGTCAGTGATATATTGGTTGCTAGGTTAATTTGTCCCCCTGACAAAAATAGATTTATCCTTGGTTTATTATGGCTTTGGAATAGAAAAGATCATAATCAGGCCCTAAAGTTACCACTCGTGTTGTGGTTCCCAGTTCTTCCCTCTGTCTTCATACTTTGGTTCTGTATTGCAGAATTATTAATCCAGTGCAAATATTGCTAGGAGGTTTAAGTGCTTCTCTTGAATGCCTTATTCAGACTCCCACAAAATAGGTGGTAAATATTTCAGGGTCAGAAAACCGAATAACATGGAGAGACTGTGGCTGTAGTATTTTGTGTGATCTCTTCTCCTCCTTCTGTGCATTGTTTTTCAGTGAAAAGAGTAGTTTTCTCTTCTCAGCTTCCATTTGGGAGGCAAGTGGAGTTGTCCCAGCCTTCTTTTTCTCAACTGTTGAACCAGGTGTAGAGCTGTTAAATGCTCCATGCTGCTGCACGGCTGTGCTGGTGTTGTGCTTGAATCACCTGTATGGGTGTTTGTGCAGGAAAAGCTCTGACTGGGCTGGATCAAAGGAGTAGTAACTAAATAATTTCCTAGTAAATTCCTTGGAAAGTATTTTGCTTGTCCCAAAAATTTACAAAGGGAATGTTCTCTTGCCAATTTTGAGCAGAAGAAAATAAACGGAGGTAAATTTACGAAAGTCATGTTGGGTGAAGGGGTGGGGAGGGCAGCGTAGGACAGGGGGAAAGGAGGTGCTTGTAAAATGCACACTCCTCTTCCATCTGCAGTTCTTTGGATCCAGAAGATGAATCCAGGTCTCTTTCATGTTCATACTCGTTATTCAAAATGAGAAGCTTTATAGGTTGTTCCACAGGTTTTAAAGAACAATGTGAATTGTTACAAGTGATATTTTTCAGGGATATGCTCAGTGGGGAACAATAAAAGACATGTCAGATTTTTTTTGTTCTTTTAAAATAAAACTGCTTACTTGATCTTGTCCCATTCTGCCAAAAGAAAACATGGGTTGGTGTCACCCTTATGGAGAACTTTGGTGCAATCTACAGTGATCCGATAGTAGTGGTGAACATTAAGTAGTAGTTCACTTGGAGACGTAGTTTGACATGTCTTGCACTTAGCTTTAAAACTGGCTGTATTCTCCATCCAGTCACAGTAATTAATAATTTTGAAAAATATGGGCTCAACAGAATTTTGGATACTCAGATGCTGAAAAGAATCTTATCTGCTCAGTTCTGGTGAAATATTACCAAGATGCTTCTTAACTTATTACTGGGAAGGGGGGGATTTCAAAATCAAAGAGGTGGTATGTCTCAAGAACTGGCTTGTCTTGAAGATTTTGCCAGGAATGGGTCTCAGTATTTCCCTGTCTTGCCTATTGGTAAAGCAGATTGTACAGTTGGGAGCTAGGTTAACTACAAATACCTCTCTGTAATTCATCGTCTGACCTATGAATTTGGGAGGGTGGTAAACCTGAGAAAGTGAAATGATTGACCTTGTTTTGCTTAATACTAATTCCTGTAGGTTAACTGAGATGTATTTCCTGCATAAACAGTAACATTAACATTATACTGGACCAGTAAAGGAACAGACTGACTTGCTGAATACATCCTGATGTGCTTAACTTGAAGATGGTACTTGAAAAAAATGCCATATTTAAGGACAGTTTCTGATACCATCTGACACTACCATCATCCCTGATGAGAGTCTTATTGTTCCTTTTTTATTTTATTTATTGCAAAGTACGTAGGGTTGAGCATTTCTTTATAATGCACCTGTGAGTTGTAGTTTGCACCTTCTTTGTAGGCCAAGGAGTGTTATAAAGTTGTGTCTTTTTAAAACCAGGGTATCCCAGAAACATAGCTGGAAAGCATTAACTTTCTGCCCATAAGGGAAAATTTCACCTGTAGTACAACTCATGCTAGTATGGAGCACACTTGTGAAACCCTTCTGTAAAAAAACTCAGAGCAACTTTCTCTCTCAAGCCCAAAAGGCTGAAGCTTACCTGGGTTTAAATTGAATTTAACTTTTCGTAGTACCTTGCATCTTCTGAGAGTTTGTATTTTTGCTGGTACATGCACAAGCTTGAGCACGTGTGAGTTTTCATCGCAGCACTTGTACTGTCATTTGGAGCAGTGACTACTGACATACATACAACCCAAACAGATTCATACTGACTTTTTCTGAAGCCAGCCAATGCTGGTTATACTTGCCTTCAGAGCAAATTTATTTCACAACATGTTCTTAATATAAAAGAGCCTGTATTACCTGCATAGGCAAAATCTCAAAAAAAAATCCAGTGGAAATGCTGAGTTCTCATGAAGGTTCCAGCTGAATTTATTCATATCTGTCTTGCAATTGGAATTGCATGAAAAGGAGGAAGAGCTGAGAATGCGTAGGTAAGTTTTCAACAGTATTAGAATTGAAGGATTTTGGAAATAATGCAACTTCTTTAGTAGCTGTACAGAATTTCTGTCAATATGAAGAGGATATTTGTACGGCTAGATCAGTAACACAAGCCATATGATGTGTTCTACTCATGTGAAGAATCCTAGTGAATCACATAGATCTCAGATAAGAAATATTGGACAGTACTTGAACACCAAAGTGTGTGTGTGCACTTGGAAATGCAGTGGTAATGGTTGAACTTGCAGGCTATTAACAAAACTTGTGTGGCAATTAAGCCAGAAATAGCTGCTCTTTCAAAGAAGTTTCGAACATATTCTATGTAAGGACTAAAGCATCAACTTGCAGCATAGATAGACAATTTTCTGAATAATTTGCAAGTGCTAGGGAAAGATATCACATGAAAAATCCTTCTCCCAAGTATCAGAACTACTTGCTGCTGAGCTTACAGGTCAAACTAATTCCTATCAAACTGGACCAAAGAATGGAGCTTTGGGAGGTGAATTTTTCACCATTCAGTAACTTCTAGTGTAAAGGAGTATTGTCAGAATGGAAAAAAACAACTTGGGAAGCTGGGATTTAAGTGTATGCTTTTAATGTTTTGGATTCATTCAATGTCATGTTAATATCTGAGAACAAACTAAACATTCAGGGAACTAAACATGTACCCTGGTTAAACCTGGGTTTGCTGTCTGCAACACCAATTAAAGGAACCAAGCCACCTACACATGGTGGAGGGAATGGCTTCTTTTCACAGTGATAAGCAGAAGGTCTCTTAGCAATGGGTGTGCAGAAATGGTCTTTCTACACTGTGACTATTCAAATAATGAGCAAGGTTTGTATACTGGTGGTTGAGAACGAGGACTGCAAGTGCTTGTGCTTTCAGTTTCTGTCTTGGTTAAATATGTTGTAGGCTTTGGTCTGTCTTGAGGGTGTTGGGAAAGTGATGGATTTAGTCCTTTGGCCTTGGGTTTCCTGGGGCTGCCAGTACTCAGAGGTGTACATTCCTTCCCCTTTGGTCTAATTTCCTCTCTTTGAAGTGGAGATCAGGCTTCCATTGAAAGCAGAGGTTGTTCAGACACACGAACATCTGACTTTATTTGAGCATACATGAAAGGCTTTTATTACTTTCTTTTAACATTTCTGTCTAATAATACCATCCTAAATCACACTATGGAATGGTATCACAGTAGTTGCTGCCTGGAGTCCTTGTGTGTTGTAGAAAGCTTAATGCTGCATGTACAGGATCTTTCAAGGCCTAGCTGAGATTTCACTTGCGTTGTCTTCCATATGTTTGGAAAAAAACCCTTCATCATCTGCATCTAATTTAGCAGAGAGCTGGAATGCCGGAAACATATTTTCATTCCCGATGAAGCATAATTGCAAGTACATTGTGAGTGAAAGTATCAAATGGGAGTTGCTCCTCTCTTTGTTTAAAATTGAGAGGATTTCCAAGTTCTGGCTGCATTTATCTTTTTATAGGTTGCGGCCCATCTCTCTTTGGTCTGACCTGGGCCTGCAGGGGTGTGTAATGAGGCAACACCAAAGTCATTAGGTCACATGTGCTTCACCTGAGCTCTTGGGGGTAGGGTAGAGAAGCCCTGCTGCTGCTAAGCTCTTGCTGCATGTATTTTGTTTGTATGATGATCTAAAGCCTTTAATGAGCTGTCTGACGCATAAATATTTTCCACGTCCTAACAAAAGACACTTAGGGATGTTCAGTATCTTGATTTCTTGTGCTTTAGACTCTTTGGCTGGCCTTGGTGCAAAACATCAGTAGACGATACTGCTCTATTACAATACCTAGTCACAAATAGCGACTGAGTTAACAGTTTTTTGTTTCATGAAGCACGTGGCAAATTTTGTCGTGCTAAGAGGCAGACTTCTCGAAGTACTTTTTAAGATTAAGAAGTGAGTTGGCACCTGTAAGCATTGGTGTTTTGTGTGTGTTTGGTCCAGATTCCTTTACCATCTTATTGCCAGGGAATCTGAATGCCTTCTACAAACAAATTTGACATATGTTAGCTGTGCTTGTTTTCTCTGTCAATTCTAAAAATTTTATGTATAAAACTATTTTATATTTCTTTGGAACTTCCAGGGAATTTGACTGTTTTGTTAGGAAATGCAAGGTCAAAGGATAATTTTTGATGAGTCTTGCTGTTCACTTTTAATAGTTTTGAAGCAGTACTAGCAGTCTTATGAAAGATAAAGGCCATAGGAATAATTGAAAACATGTAAGTGAAGAATTAGAAAAGCTTTTCCAGAGCTAATGTGGAAAGAGAACTCAAGTCACAAGACAATAATCAGGGCATCTGTTCTGCAAACTCCCTAAGTATGAACTTCTTTGTGTTTTCTTGAAAACCCAATTGTTGCTGCAATGTCATCCATTACTTACACTGGCTAATCCCGTTTTTTAAAAGGTTAATTATATATTTCCATTCCTAAAGGTCGAGATAATTGTCTTGAGAACCATTGTGTCTATTGGAAGATAAGTTGAAAAATCTTAGTCTACATCTGTTCTAATTAAACTTGGTTCTGACATTTAATTAAATGATGAACCAAGCTCAAATAAAAGAGGTAACTTTGAGTAAAAATTACTTTCCTATGAGGTTGATATTTAGAAATTTTACCTTCCAACTTGAAAGAATAGCTGTATGAAAAACTAATATTCAAATATTCACAGGAACTAAATGATATCTAACAATCTGATATCAGTGTGACTTCTGATCTGTAAAATAGATTTTTTTAATAGGTTTTTTGTTTGGGTGTGTGTGTTTTTTTTTTTTTTTTTTTTTTTTTTTTTTTGTTAATGCAGGTTTCTTAATGCAGCACAGAAACATGCAGACCTGGCATTGATTATTTAAATAAAACCACTGCTAGTCTGGAGAGGTTAGAGGACATCCATCCCCCTCAGTGACTTCAATCCTGTTTTTTTATGTGTCCACATGTGTGTAATCAAAACGTGTCTTAGTAACTTCCTTCTCTGGAGTTAACTCTCAGATCATTATCAAGAGTACATGAAAGAGTGTAAGAGGTAGGGTTGTAAATGCAGAGAAAAGTGAAGTCAAGTATGAAGATACTAGAAGAGTAGATTAATTTAATTGCGTTACACTGGCTTGTCTACACTATCTGTTCTAGAGGTTGGCTGTAAGTATAACTTCTTGGGAAAAATAGTCTATAAGTGATAGTTTTAAAATAATAACAGTTGCGGTTTTAGCTTTTACCCAGCTGTACTGCACCGGCTTGCATACAGAATAAACTGTGGTGCTGATTACTGTATTTCTCTTAGCAGTCATCTCACATAATTCATACTTTGCAGAATAACCTTATTCTCCTAAAAATAAATCCTCAAACAATCTGTGCTTAGGCAAGTAAGGGAGCTGATTGAATTTGTGAGACACTGGCTTGGTTTCTTGCACTGATAAGGCGCGTTGCTTTTGAAATGCAGGGTGATGCTGGTACAGGTTAATAGATGACCTGAAGGTTATAAGTGGGGGAAGAAAAATTTGTCTTTCTTTCTGAAAATAAATATTTTTGAAATGGCTATTTTGACACTTGCTGTAGATGACAGAGGCAAAGAAAGTAATTATTCTATGAAAGGAATTTGATTTTGTCCTGTTTTTCTTAACCTGTAGCTGCAAAAAGAAGGGAAAGATAGGAAGACTACATATGGATTACTCAGGGCTACTGAAAATCCTAGAAGAACAGAACTGCAGGAGCATGGGGATGAACTGGTTCTCGCAGAAAGCTGGAAACGGGATAAGGTGGCTACTGTGTGCAAGTTGCATGAAATGCAAGAAAAGAAATAAGCAGTTCAACTAATAATAAGAGAGTAATAATATGGGTAGGAATTCTTGTAAAAATAGCACTTGAGAATCCTGACATCTCTCTTCAAGAGGACAGTAGTGTATGGAAGATATGCTTGATATTTATCAAGTGCAAGAAGCTAAAGTGCATTGTATTTTTGTTACTGTTCTCCCTCCCTTTGTCTATTCAAGTCCTGCATTAGAGTATGAATTAAGTCACTGCAGTTCTACTTTCTGGTCTTTTAGAATGTGAACCTTGGTTCATACTGTTTGAATTGAGACCAAGCTTTCTTGATTTTTATTGTGTTACGGGCATTGCATTGCAAGTATGTGCCTCCCAGCTTTACAGCGAGTTTATTAGGCAGGGAAAACCTCATTCATTCTGATGTGGAAGTGATGTTCTACATGGAGCAAGGCCTTGCTGTTTTATTTCCTCCTCTATTACTCAGTGCTGTTTACTGACTGAACATTGGCTGGCTGTACGTATCACAGAGCTGTTGTGGTTTCTCATTTAATTATGACAATTTTTCAAGGACTAGTGTCAGCCAAGGGCAGGGGTGTGAATCTTAGCCAGAAGAAGAGTCATTGGGAGAGGAATGCCTGTTTGTTGTGTTACATGAAACTGCTTTTCCACTCGAGATGCAAACAGAAGAGCCATCTGCAGCGAGACCAAGGGTGTATTTTCCTGCAAGTCGAGAAGAAGCGTGGCTTGTGCTACCACAGAGGCAAAGACTTGAGCCAGCAGCATTACTGGAGCCTTTAGCACAGAAAAATGAGCATATCAGCCTGGGGAGTCTAGTCCTCAGACCATGCTTGCTCACAGGTCAATGACTGGTGTCTGCCTTTAACTTGTATCTGTAATACCCCTTTGAGTGTGGTTACTGTCTCCTACCCTGGAATTTATTACTTCTGATAGTATGCTGCAAATGGGAATGAATTTTAAGCATTAATGATAGAGGATATAATTTAGAGGGAGTCAGGGAGTGGGGACAGGGGTGACATTAGGTAGCTGAGCAAACTGGTAGGTAATTTACAGAGACTGTCTTGACATTAGTGGCACAATATTGTGGAACTCTGTCTCCACACATCTTGATGTGTTAGCATGGAAACTAGTGCCTTGGCAACTCCTGAAGAAAACTAATATCCTTCAGGAGTGTGTACATAATCCTAAGGTGTTTGTTTCCCTGTTGATTTATTACTGTGAGCAAATGTTTGAAACATGAAAAAAAGAGCTGAAATGTGATGAGTAACTTACATTATCACAAAAATGCAAGTGTATCTTGGAGGTAAGTTGGCTTTATTTTCAGAGCTAGTGCTAAAAATGTTTCAGAATTCAGCACCAAGTGTTACGAGTATAGGCATGAAGAAAAGGAGGCCTTTTCTTCATGTGAGGAAGAAATAGTCTCTGTGTAATTTAGTGCTTTATTTTCCTGGTAGTGCTACAGCCATGACCCAGATCCAGGTCCATGCACACTCCTTGTGACTTTATGCTGTAGGGGATGAGCTTAGTAATATGAGTAACACTAAAATAAATTCTGCATGTTCAGGTTTGTGCAAAGAGAAGCCCCAACAACGGCCTTTTTTCCCCTTTCACACACAAACTTAGATCTGTTCATGGGGTTTGTGTTGCAAGGTGTATTTGTCCTAGGCAGTAGTTGCAGGCTTGTGAAGTCACAGCCATTTAAATGTAGAAAGAAAATCCAAGAAAAGCAACAGTGCAGAGCAATGGTGTCCAGATAGAGATATGAGCTGTTTCTGGGGGGAGGGCAGGGAGGCTTCCTTGTTGCTTTGACTATAGTAATGTGAAATATAGTAAGTCCCTCTGAATGTAGGTGATAACCTCCTTTACCTTGGGCACACTGCTTTTCTGCTCTGCAGATAGTGCTTTAAAAAAACACAGACTCTTCTTACTGCAAAGGGAGTTGATAAGAAAAGGTAGGTCTTTCTGGTTTATTGTTACCATTACTTTATGCTATTTGTGAGCTCTTTTATTTGTAGCAGGAGGAATTTATATTCTCAGGATACCTTGCCTCTCTTGGCTTCTTGGATGCTGAATAATATGAACTACATGAACTTGAACATGCTTAGCCCACTTTCAAAGTGGCTGCAGATTCAGGACCTGCCATCTTCAAATGGTTTCTCTTCTGCTTTTGTGGCAGTTTCTATGAAGTGTTCGTCCTAGTTACTGCAGCGGTCTCTCTTTTTGTAGCCTACTTAAAACTTGGAGAGTGCCTGATGTTATTTTGCTGCTAACTGGTGTTTTTAAGTGAACAAACCAAAAAGTGTTTACTTTAAGTTTTATGTAGGTAAGTAACATGCGCCTGTCTCCTCTTTCTGAATCTTTTACTAGGTGAATAACTTAAATAGATTTTACTTCTCTTTCTGTTGGTTGGTTTTTGTTTTTTTGGGTTTTTTGGGTTTTTTTTTGGTGGAGCAATGCCAGAAAAAGATATTTACATGGTTTTAACTAGCTTTCAACTGAAGATTACCAGTTACTTGCTGAAGTGCTCTTGACTTTAATTCCGCTTCTCTCTAAATCTGCACACAGGACGTGTGTGAGGGGGAAGCTGCCCTGTACGGCAGCATGCTGCTATGCTCTTAGGCTGTGCAGTTTTCAAGCGCATTTCATGTAATGACCAGAACAGTGGTGAACACAGAACACTTTTAAAGAAGGTGTGATCATCTTTTAACTGTGGGTTATAGTAACAGAACCTGAAGACTGTGGTTTCAATAGAGTAGGGAGTGCATCTTTGGCTTTAATGGTTCCTTCAGTATGAGCTGGAAATGTAGGTGTGAACATCCATGCATAGGTTGACCACATTAATTTATACAGTTCCTAGGTATTAATTTCAGAGTTAAGTGTCTTCATGCTGGCTTAGGAGTTTGGGGAAACTATTAACATACAGCTTTACTGGAAAAAGCAGTGTTACAATGGCTTTATAGTGTAGTACAGTGTAATTTTTCATTTACTTAAACAATTTGGATGGCATAACATTCTACCTACTGCTTTCTAAAATATATAGGAAAGGATTGCAGACTCTTTATGATGCGAACTTGTTTTTAAAAATGTGAAATGTTCATTCCTTAAGTATGAATTAATGCTTTTCCTAGGCAGAAGATGGAAATGTCAACTACGAAGTAACAGTGCTTATTTTGAGTTGGCTCTCTCTGTGGAAAGACACACATCTGCTTTCAAAAATGTTGACTATATTGTCTCCAATATTCCAACATAGAAATTTATGTCAGTATGGTTAATGTTTTTAAGTGACAGAGCAGTTAACACTTACATTAAACATTTCTGAACAGCATTGAAACTGCACTGATTTCTGTTCAAAGTAGGTCTGTTTTAAGTTTAAGTCCTGCTGTGGCTGGCAGGCAGAGAGGACTCAAACCTTGGCTCTGGTGCTTAGTTTACTAGGAATGGAAATGGATACACGCTTGATTGTGCCACATTTGAGCCTTCGGTTCTGACTTGTCCG
Source organism: Columba livia (assembly GCF_036013475.1). NCBI lineage: Eukaryota > Metazoa > Chordata > Aves > Columbiformes > Columbidae > Columba > Columba livia. Next base: position 53,867,186 of record NC_088605.1, read on the forward strand.
TGTTTATTTGAAATGGTGTCAAGATACTCCCTGCAGCTGGGTGTGTGCTCTCTACCTGTGTAGAGTGGTCACTATCCATAATCTGGCTTGGATGTGTACAGTATGTGTGTAACATTTACACACGTGCTGTTGCAGTTGCCCCCAGGTGCTGCACTGTCTGTGCACCTCCAGAGCGAGTGACAAATGGTGATTCTGAATTTCAGTGCAGGCAGGTGCAGGTGATTCCATCAGTCCCTCTGAGACGCTGGAGCAGGATGCTCCCAAGCGTACATTTCAGAAATGCTGTGGCGCTTCTGGGGAAGCACATTTTGAAGCGTGAGGTGTCCGCTTCAGAGGAACTCTCAGCAGAATACCAAATACTGCTGTTACTTGAACTTCTTTGAACTGAAAAGGAAACACATTACATTTTATTTAACAAAGCAGAATAAAGTAATTTTGCATTAAATGTTAGTGGTAAATATGTCAAAAATAAGTCCAAAATGTTCTGTTTACCAAATGTGACTTAATGTAAGATTTCAAAGGTCATTTTGGGGTGGATTGAGGTGGGCTGAAGCTCCACTGTGGTGACTCTGGAGGTCCCCAGAAATACGGTTCTGCCTGCTTTCAACCTCTGTGTATCAGGAGTGATGTTGCTGTGCTGGTGGCCAGAGTTGGGACTTCGCTGGGGCTGTTTGCTCTGAGCAAGAGATGAATTTTGAAGTTCAGTGCAGGCAGCAGATGTTCCTCTTCCTTCCTCCCAGTCTCCAGCAACCACAAACCCTTTCTGCAGAACTTATGTGCTCCTTCAATTTAGAAGAATTGTTTCCTCTGCCCCATCTTCCCTCGTGGGTTGTTACTCCCACTTTGCATTCCATATTTATTTAATCTCTGGCTGTTTGTGGAGGAGCCCTTGGAGTTAACGGCGTTGAGGGAGCGCTGAATTGCATCAGGTGTGGGAGGAGGCTTTTGCTGCTGTTGACAAACTAGAAGGTATTTTCCCCCCTGTCAGCATACTTTGTGAATGTAACTTGTAACATCTTAGTTCCCTTGGTCAATTTTACAAGGAATGTGGAAGGCCTAAACTGCTGTGAGTACAACATGGAAAGTCTAGTTGCGCTGGATTTCCTAAAAGAACAGGCAGCTGAGCTCCATTCTTAGTGATTCACTGTCAGAGGGCTGCTGACAGCTGTACTCAGATGCCTTTTGCCATCAGTCTTTGAGAACAAAGAGCTGTGCCAGAGATTATTTTTATACTTTGAAAGATCATCTGTTGAGATCATGCTTGGACACAAATCTTAATCAATTCTTTTGTAAGTGGAGTCAGTAAGTGCTGAAGAATTCACCACTCACATGTGAATTAAGTTGTTTTTAAGCTGTCCTTACCATCACTTTCTCTATGTGAAGTATGAAACTGTAAACAGTGTTTGAGGTTTTTCAGTGTCAGATATTCAGAGGCAGTGTAATCCATTGGTTGGAGAGAGACATCTGGGAATTGGACTTTTTTTTTGCTGTTCCAGATGCTGCTTTTTGACTTGCTCCTTGACCTTTTAACTGCTCAGTATTTCAGCTTGTGGGACTTGCCAAGTGTTCTGCATTTCTTTGTCCATCTCACATCACTTGACCCTTCAGCTACCAGAGGCTGTTTTCTGTCTTGTCTGTAGTTTTGTATGCTTCTCCAGGTAGTTATAGCTGATTTTCTGCTGTGTGCGGTTTCTCTCTAACATTGCCAGTTTTATGGAATAAGACACCTGAAGTAGCAGCCTGGGCAGAAACCTGGGAGATGAGAGACCGCTCTAGTTTAATCACAGCTTCAATTTTCCAGTTACATTGGCAGCAGCAACCATGTCTTGCAAGTGTGTGCTACCATGTGAGGAAAAAGCTGAGGACATACATGAGTCACAAGTAACATGCAAAAGCATAACAGAGATGGTGTTATTTATCATTGTAGGGTGCTCCTTAAGCCTTCAAAACCTTTCTTTGTTAGTGGTGTGACATTTCATAATCACTGCTAAATCAGACACCGTATATCTGCACTTCAGAAAAGACAGCCGGACAGATGGTATGTAAATGTGTGTCAGTTAAACAAGTATTCTAAAGGTAGAGTCTGTCTCGACTCAGAAATGGCAGCGAGATCAGGAAGCGATGGAGAGAACAGAAAGTGTCATTTCGAGGTGTCAGAAGAGTCTGTAATGGGCAAAGTGCTTTTAACTGTGCCATTTCATGATGCCTCTTGCTGCTACAACGGTAGTGGAAGGACAGGAAGGGGTTTGTCTGAATGTTGCTGCTTGGATATATATGGCAGCAAAAGTTAACCTGTGACAATCGCCCAAAATACTGACTTGACAGCATGATGCTGTAGTCACAGAACTGCAGCACTTGCTTTGCTTTACCTAGCAGCAGCTGACAGAGTTGGAGGATTCTTTGAATACTGTTACCCAGTGATCTCTACCGAGGAAGCCATTATGATATTGTTGCTTTATGGGAAAGAAATAAGTTCTAGCCCGTAGAGAAATAATGTGTTTAGCACTAACCCTGAGCTCTGTTTATTCCTGAGTGCAGAAAGGACAAAGGAGAGGCAAGAGGTTCTGACTCTGTTCCCCCCATCTGACAGTGTTTTTTATACCAAAGGCCATGCTAAATACAAAGGTGCTGCTATTGATCATTGCTACTGCAAGAGCAGTTACAGAGCATCTGGCACACTTCGGCTTCCTATCTACAGCCTTGAGCTGACTGCAGCAGGGCAGAAAGTGACGGGAAGTGAACGGGTGTCCAGACCTCTTCTATAAGTTTCAGACTGTGCATGTGTGCTAATACTTGTCACAACTGCAGAAGTCAAATATTCACACACTCTGTGACATTTTTCAATGGTACCTAACAGAATTTAACTTGCTTTCATTGTAATTCGCAAGAAGTTGAATACCTTGTAATGTTCTTCATAAATTCCCTAGTGCCGTTTCATTTGGGCTATTTATAGGTGTGCTTGAATTCCTGTAAGCAAACAGTAGGCTTTTAGAAGTCTGACTAGCGTAGGAATATCTATAGGATGGTTCTGGCATGGAAATGCAAATCATGTACTGAAGCGTTGTCTTTGACCAACACCTCAATGTCTTGGCAAAATTGTTCGGTCTTGGATTTGGGAACTGGTCCCAAAATGAATTTAAAATTAAGAGAAGCCTTTCCGTTAGCTTCACTGGGCTGCGGATCAGACCTTCTAACATCTGACTGCTGATAACACTTTTCACTTTTTTTTTTTTTTTTCTTGCCTACGTAGTAATTATTTAGGTCTTAAAATTGTAATTCTGTCAAGCAAAATCATTTCAGGCTGTTCCTGATAGGACGAAAAAGGGCATGGGGAATGCAGAACCGCCAGATGTATTTGTGATTAGGAACATTAGTGCCAGTGGTACAAAAGGCTTTCAGATGTCTCAGAAAACCTTCTGGATAAAAGTATAATAGCATCTGTTCTAGAGGCTGGTGGAGGAAGGCTCCTGGCAAGTGCACTGCTGCAGCCTTTGAGAAAGAACAAGACAGGAATCCTTTGAAATAGCTCCTTCCAGTGACATAACTTGAGAGAAACTCCTTGCAATGTACGTCTTGAAAAAATGGTTGCTAAGCACTAGTGGAAAGTTAACTTTCTTCTTAAGTATTTTTTCACCTCTTTGACATGGTCTTTCCTTCCACGTGCAATACACTGGCACAACAGTTGAGGAGCAACAGATTTGAAGCACTCTGGTGAAAAATAGTCCAGTCTTGACTTCCTGCAATAGTTGCTCACAAATGCATTTCTGCATTGTAGCAGAGATTCAGGTGTTGTGAAACATATTATGAGTAAGATGAAGGCAGACAATGTTTTCAGGTACTAAATGCTTTTATGCAGTTGTTACTTAGCCAGACTAAAGAAAGAAAAAAAAAAAAGGAAGCTCACTAGTCAGAGGCAGCACTCCCTACCTGAAAGGTAGTGATAACCTTAAACTTATGCACATAAGTCTATAGTTCATGGGAAATAAGTAGAAAGGAACCCAAAAGTAGACATTACTTGAAAAATGAGTTATATCTCTTCATGTAAGCATTGCAGTATTGAAGTAATCTAATTTTATATAGAACTGTTGAGTCACAGATGTTTATGCATTTTGCACTCAAGCACTTACACACATACTTGTGTGTGTATATATAATATACATGACAGACAGGTTCATCAATGTGCAAATCATTTGTTGCTGCAAAATTGCAGCCTTTTACTGGATCTGTTAATGTGTCTGTTGTGGAAAAGTCATCTCAATACAGTGCTGCCTTGTCTGCTTTTTTTGGGATGCTGCGTTGTTTGTTCTTTTGTGAGAACAAGGGGATTAGACGTTGGGACAGGCTGGAGGAGTGCGGGTCTGGGTAGGTGCTTTTGGGGAATTCTCATCTTTATCCTTTCTGTGCCAGGCTGATGTTGGGCTGTAGAAGACCTGATACAGCGTCTGAGTGACAGCAAGGATGAGGAAGGGTTGCTGGAAATAAAAGCTGGTGATGGTTTGCATGCTTGAAATGTGCTATCTTGGCCATGGGAAATTCAGTGAGGATAAAAACATACTGCATACCCTCAGGCTGTCTTGCCAAATGGGTCATCTTGGTGCAGTCCTGTGACTATTCATTGTATCTAGAATTGCTGTGCTGTAATGATTTTTTCTGACTGTTTCCTGGCAAAGCCCTGGGATCTGAGGGAGCTGCCCAGTTGAAGAGAAACACTTCCCTGCTTTCTGTGCACAGCACCGGTGCGGCCCTTCCCTGTTGGCGGGGATAATGTTAAATGTAGTTATTTGCCTTTTAGAGAGACCAGTGAGAGAGGCAGATTCCCTTATGGGAGCAGAAGGAGTTTGGATCTGGGCCAGCGGTGGTAGGTGGTGGTGGGCTCTGTGGACCAGGAGATGTTGGTGCAGAGCTAGTGTGTCAGGGAACGTTTCTCATTCTGTTTACTTTGCACTTCTGATGACCAAACAAGCCCAGGAGAGTTTGCCCACTGCCAGCCCCAAACACACAGTCCATGTGTTCAGTTCTGCTCATTACCTAAACTGGAGGTTGGCCAAGTCAGTAGAGTTGACTCTGGCAGCAAGTACAAGTTGCATTTCCCGTTCAGAAGATGGGTTTGAGTAATATGCTCATTTAGTGCTTGCAAATGTGTGGCTTTCTGCCTTGACTCATGAGGGTGAGAGGACTTGGAGTATGTTGATATAATTCCACACTTTGTTGTGTGTTATTTACATACTGTTTACACCTCGCTGTTTTCTGCATAAGTGCCAGCACCCTGATATTTCTGCAATTTATTTTTATGACCTTGGTCTTGAAACAGCTGTAAAAATAACTAGTGAAAGTGAACCAGCTGCTGGAATTTGTGATTCCAAGTCTGGTTTGTAATACGCAGATTCTGAAAGGGAAGGAGAGATGGAAAACAACAAATAAACAGTCTCGTGGCTAAATACAATTCTTCTTAACAAAAACAAGTCAGGTTGCTAAAATTTTAACTGCTGAAAATAATGAAATCACTGATGAATAAGACAACCTTTTTGTATAGAAAGTGTCCAAGGGTATAATACTGTTTTAATTCAAAGGTCTTCTACTTGCCTGCGGGAACTTGTGAGCAGTATAATGTCATATCTCCTATACATCCTTTATTTAATATTGCAGAAGTAGTTTAAGATAGAAATTTTATCGAAGAGATGTAGATCAATTAACATTTTGCATGACTAGCTAAAATCAGAATACTTAGGCTTTACACTGGTGTCAGCACTAGTGAAATGCAACTTTGTGGAACAAAATTTGATATAGCCTTTCACCCAAGTAGTTAATTGCTTTTGACTTGGGTATTTAGATTCTTGTTTGTGGTCTGAGTGTAACAGGAGTAATACACATAATTACTGTATTTAAACTCCTCCTTTGTTCCTAGCTTGAGGCTGACCCAAGCAGCAGAGATAAGCTGGACAGGTTAGCTGGGGAGTTGTTGTGCAGCAAGGAGCCGGGAGTATCCAATGGGCAGTAACTTGGTTCTTTTTTTTCTCAGCTGTAATAACTTACCTGTTGTTTACAATGCTTTCCTTAAAATACTTGCTAAGTCACTTTTTAAGGTTGTGAGTTGGGAGCTGCTTCTTGGCATCTACTTGGCCCAGCCTAAAACCAGCAGCATCCAAGGGATTTCTGCTCGGATTCAAAAAATGCCAGTTATGAGTTGGTTGTATTTCCTTTTGGCGAGAATAATCTCATATAGCACAGATAAGTCTGTCCTTATTCTTGTCATGTTTTACCAGACAGGGTGTTAAGCAGAGGTAGGGTACAAGTTTAATAAAGCCTGCTGTGTATGGCTGAAGTTGGTTCTTGGGAGATGATCCTATCGTTTCTTATTGCAAATAATTTCACTTAACGTGTTTTCATCCTCCTAAAGAGCTAAACTAATAAGTAAGAGAGGTTGGGCATCCAGGGATAAAGCTATAGGTGTTTCAGAGGCTGCTTGGCTACTGCTTTTTTTTTTTTTTTGCATTTGTAGTTAGTTATTACAGTGCATAGTGAATGAAAAATTTATTACAAGAGCCCAGACGACCTTGAAGTGTGAGCAGAGATTTATGAACAAGAAACTGAGAAAGCAAACTATTAATTTTTCTAGTGGTACCTGAATCCCCCTTTGCAGCACCAGATTGGAAGGAGGCAAGGGCCAGTTCAGGAAGTTGCTGCAAATTCTAATAACCCTCTGCAGCCCCAGAGCTGCTGTTTTCATAGCGTGCACTCTGATGGTGCATGACCCTCACAGAAACTCACTGTCGTGTGGTCTGAGGCTTTGTCGTCTGGTTGGTTCTTGCTCAGATGTGATTGTAACTCCAGGCCCAAGTTTGCGGTGCTGAGAGCCGGACAGAATCGACTGGGTTGGAAAAGACCTCAGAGATCTTCGAGTCCAACCCTTGGTCCAACTCCAGTCCATTTACTAGATCATGGCACTAAGTGCCATGTCCAATCTCAGTTTAAAAACCCCCAGGGATGGCGAGTCCACCACCTCCCTGGGCAGGCCATTCCAATGCCTGACCACTCTCTCTGTAAAGAATTTCTTTCTAATATCGAGCCTAAATTTCCCCTGGCAGAGTTTAAGCCCATGCCCCCTTGTCCTATTGCTAACTGCCTGGGAGAAGAGACCGATCCCCACCTGGCTATAACTTCCCTTCAGGTAGTTATAGAGAGTGATGAGGTCACCTCTAAGCCTCCTCTTCTCTAGACTAAACAACCCCAGCTCCCTCAGCCTCTCCTCATAGGTCTTGTGTTCAAGTCCCTTCACCAGTCATGTTGCTCTTCTCTGGACCCGCTCTGGACATCTTTGTGTATTTTGCAGGGACACGTTGCTCAAGTAAATGTAACAGTACAAGTGTTCTGGATGAATCTAGGTGAACCCTAAAGGGGCAGGATAAATATTTTCTTTTCCTTTTTCTGAAAAGAATATCAAGTGATTTAAGTTCTGATCTTGCAATTGGCACTTTGCAATAAAACCTCTGTGCTGGTGTTGAGGCCCATTAACCTCAGTGGCACAGGGCAGCTAGGAGTTTTAGTCACGGAGATCGGATTCCAGGCTACGGCCCAAAGCAGCAATGTGACAACAGGCTGTATGTACGTGTTAAGAGCAGAAGGTGTAAGCGCACAGCAGAGGTGGCAGCTGGAGAAGTTGTTCCAAAGAAGGGTAAGTGTGAATGGTAAGAAGAAAGGAGCTGAAGGAAAAACGGGCTGAAAAACATTCCTACCTGGAATCTATCGATCTGTTTATTTATTCTTGCTTGATTCTGTTGCAACTTACTTTACAAAAATGTAACGTTATCCAGATAAAGTACTTGGGTTAATTGTCAGAGGGATTGCCTTGTCTATGAAATGAATGTGTATCCATCTTTCTAATCTGCTTTAAAAGCCGAGGATATACCTTTGAAATGCCAATGTCTGTTACTCTGTTCAGGGGCAGCGTTGTTGCTGTGTAGGAGGCTGGAGCAGGAGTGCCAGACTGGACTCACCAGTCCACTTTGCCAAAGTCAGAACAGGAAGCTTTGGTCTAGATATTCTCAGTCACAGATGTCTCCTGCCTGCAGTGTCTAGAATATTTTATTCTTTTCCCACCTTGATGTTTCGAAACAATAAATACCCACGAAACAGGGTTTCCCAGGCCCTGACAGCTGGGCAAGTTCCTGACTGGGCAGGAAAGGCTGCCAGTGGTAGTTCAGAAAGAAAAGGAGCATGTCCTTCAAGCGCTTACAGACAGTGAAATTTCATTCACCATTAATTTTGCACAAAGCTGTGTTTGTGGATGTAGTCACATTTTATTCTGCTTAGGTATAAAGGATTTGGCACACATAGGTCTTGATTTGTTTTGTGTTGTAACTGAAAATATCAGAACTTCCAACTCAGAAAATCCTACATTTGAGCTGTAGACTTGACAGGGGATCAGGAAGAGGTTTTTGACCATGAAGATTAAGCATGTGCCTGCAGGACTGTATATACAAAATCCATCGGGAAGATTCATGACTGTCCAGAGATGGTGAGAAAGTACAGCGTTAACAAAGCTGGAAAAGCCATATGAAGCTGTGACAGTTTAATTGCACACTTCAGCTCTACCTTTGACACACTTCTTGTGCGTTGAGCTGATGTACCAGAGTTATGCATGATTTGCAAAATGTCTGTAATAAGTGTAGGACACACACCCACTTCAGTCAAGGGATTGCTTGTATGAGGGGATATGCAGCTATTCTTGTATTTAATGTCAGCATTCCATTAAATTGACTTTATTGAAAAAAAAAAAAAAAAAAAAAAAAACAGAACAAATAAGAGGCCTGCTTGTCTGGTGGGGTGTATTAAGCCCCAGGGATTCAAGGGCTTCTTTAATATTGTGTGACAGCACCAAGCCTGTCAGGAAATATGAAATGCAGAGATCTGTTAGTGAGAAGCATCCCGCCTCCCTTAGTCCGAAGACGTATTATCAGTATATTCCTCATTACTGTCTGTAATCCGGCAGAACTCACCTCAAGAAACAGCCGGTGTCTTCCTCAGTGCTGGACAGAATATCCCACACTGTACTTGAACAAATCGTTTGCCTCTTGTTTATATTTTAGCAACTCAGCTCATGATTATTATTATTGTCTTTTATAGGTGAGTAATAGTCCCTCAGCGAATGGGAGTGCTACTATGAGAATAAGCAGTCAGATGAAAAATGCTTTTATAGCACACTTTCGTAGTTGGAGCATGTTTTTTTTTTTCCAGCTGTACTGAAAGGAGCAGTTTACTGCCTGGATAATAATCTGATTATTTTACCTTTTCCTCTTGTTTTCTCAACAGGAGAGTTGCCTGGTCCCAGTATGGAAGAACACAATGGCTCTGCAGAGGCTCCCCTGCCGAGCCACGGGCGGCACAGTGCTGTCAAGTGTGGGTGGCTGCGAAAACAAGGAGGCTTCGTCAAGACCTGGCACACACGCTGGTTTGTTCTCAAGGGTGATCAGCTTTACTATTTCAAAGATGAAGATGAAACCAAGCCTTTGGTAAGTGAAAGGAGGAAATAGGATGGGAGGTGAGGGGGAGAAAGTAAGTAAATACAAGTAGAGTTGTCTGGTGTTGAAAGAACTAAACCTCTCCATCTCTGTCACTGACTTGGTACAGCTTGGGGTCAGGCCTTGGTAAATAATGTGGTTCCCCGTCAGGCTTGTTTCTAAAACTTCTTTTTCCAGGTCAGGTTTTCTCATTTTCGCATTTTAAAGGGTGTGAAGTGTACATGAAGTTCAAGTAGCAAAAGTCAGTCAGATGGACATGATTGATGCAGATGAATAAGCTGTACTTGAAAAATTACTGCATATTTTTCTGCTCTTCAAAATGCTGAGTGTCCTCACTTTGTGTTTTCCCAAATAGGAAATCCCTTAAGCCTGTAGCTTGAATGCATTGCCATCTGTAGTGTGGAACAAACTCCTGTCTGCTGCCTACTTCTCTTGTGGTGATTTACTGCTCCTTAATGCTCATCTGTTTTTCGATCTATTTAGCTTTTTCACCAGCATGTTTTAGGGCTGTCAATCTCCAGAGTGCTGTAAGAGTAGAGTAAATAATGCTGACTCTCAGGTGAGGGCAGGCCTGAATCTCTGTGATAATGAGTTAAGAAGAGAGATCTGGTGCTAACACCTACAGGAGTATGGTAGTCCTATGTGTTAATAATTTCCTAGATGCTTGTGACTTCAGAAGTAGTTCTGACATCTATGAATTAGCCTTTGCAGATATTAAAATATGACTGCACTCGTACTTTTTATGCCTACTAAATTTTTGATGGTGTACCTTTATGTGGAATTTGACAGGGCATTCTCAGAAATATGAAGCCCATCTAGTCCAGCTTCCTGGGTGCAACGGCTCATGACACTTTGCCAGTCTTTACAGCTTACATTATGGTGCGTGAATTAAGAAAACTGTTCAGTCTTGAGGTAAACGTTCACAAAGAAGGTTCATGTGTGAGTTAACTTCTAAGTACCAATTTCACAGCCTTGGTAGCTGTTTGCCCATAAAATTTTCCCATATAGTTACAGGTTAAATAAATAACACACTGCATATTTACAAATTACATGTTAGTGCGAGTACTTTGAATACGAAATAGCTAATAATTTCTGGGAAATCAAAGGTCTTTCACTATATCTATTCTGATATTCAAGAGCAGCCGTAAGAATAAAAATGTGTATGAGCCAGAGCCTGGGTTTTGAGAAGTACAACTCTGCTTCCTAGCACTTGACATTTGCTACTATGTTTGCATGGAAGGACTTAATTGGTTTTTGAGAGGTGACACGAAGTTTTATTGCTTGGAGGTTTGTGCAGCACTATAGAGCTCAAATTGTCGTCTTGTCTGTCTTCCACTGACCTGTGGGATGACTTCAGAAGAGACTATTTGCTGTTTCCCTTTTGTGGAGGTAGCGATTCTGATCTTCTGATACCTTTGGTAAGTTAGGTAACAGTTGACGAAATAACTAAAAGTTTGAGTTTTCCACTTGAGCCTCAAGTAACTTCATAAAGACACCTGGAGATATGAGGTGAGGGAGGCAAGTGCCAACAGAAATGTATTTGCCAATGGGTTTGGAAAATGAATGGGCCTGTCCAAATTAGGATCAGTCAATATCTCATCTTGGTGTAGCTTTGGAATGTTTCCGAAGTAAACTGCACAAGTGTCCGTTCCTGAAATGTGTCCCAGGTTCAAAGCCACATGCAGAAATGGGTGTTCCCCATTCAACTACACTGAAGGGTTTGCTGCATTAACTTTGACAAGAAAATCACTGTGACCTTCTGGGAACCCTGGTATTCTTGCTTTGGAGAGCTAAAGCAAAGAATTACATTGATACCATGGATTTTCAGTGCATGGGGATGTCATTAGGAGATGGAGAGCTGTGTTTTGCTACATTAGCGATGTAGTATTGGATCTGTATGTGGGAATAAAAACTTGTTTATTCACGACTGGATTGTACAGTCTGTACGACATACAGTTGTACAGTGATTTGTCTAGACAACAACATAATAGAGTTAATGATACTTTTTATAGATTGGATTGCAGTTTTATTTTTCTAGTTGGTTGTGTTTGGAAGGAAGCAGAGACCTGTGATTACTCATCCTGAGGAATGCTCTAGTTACATACCTTGTGTATATATATTTGTAGGAGGTAGAAGTATTACAACAGGAGAGGACAAGACAAACCAGTGAGTTGATGTTCATAGCCTTAACGTGAATTAGAGAAAAGCAGAGTCCAGTTTCTGGTGTAAATTCAGCAGGTCTCCTGAGCAGCTATTTTCTTCACATTTTAGGCTTGGGTTCTGTCCAGGCTATACTAGATAGTACACACCGAAGTTTGCGTTTTTGAAAGTGATGGAGATGTGACTGGAACTGAACTTCAAAAGCATATTATCTGTTGGACTTTATTCTACAAATGACTGTGTATAATGGGATTAAAGAAAAAAAAAAAATGACATATTGTGTCTAGACCATCAGTAAATGCTTAGGAGTTTCTGAAGCATGCTCATTTCCTGCTAGTTGTATAGGTAGATACCACAAAATGCTTTAGCCAATGTGCGTACATCTCCTTGGTGTCAGGCTATTAAATTTTAAAGTCATTAACTATCAGTGTGAGAGTGGGGAAATGTCCCTGCCAACCTGTGTCAGCTGCCTACTGGTACAGTGAGCAAGTGAAGAACAGCAGAGGGAAAAGCAGTGCACATCTGTTTGTCTTAAGCCAAGGTCAGTGAATTGCCATTGATTCTTTATCATCATCAAACACAAGTATATTTCCCTTGTAGTGTTTTATTGGTAAGAATAGCAGCTAGATTTTGTTCTGATATCCTTGAAATGTCTCTGGGGATCTGGCAAAGATGGTGTTGCTGTTTACTGAAGATGCAGGTACAGAAAGCAGTAATATCTGGAAGGTGACCTAGCAAGTAAGTGAGCAAGCCCATATCATGTGAAGAAATAAAATAAGATTTCTGATAATTCTGTGTAATTTTTACCTTGGAAGTGATAGAGCATTCTGCCTTGTTAATTCTTTTTACCTTCTTGGTCAATCACCTTATTCCTGCCAGCCTGTTGTTCTTTAGAAAGCCGCTATTACGCTGTATCTGAAGGTCAGTTATCCAAGCTTGAAACGTGGGCAGCTGAAAAATATCAGCATTAACATTCCTTGTTTCACTGTACAGCTCTTGTTTAGACGCAGCCAGTGAAAATCTGTGTCTTGCTTGTTTCTCTGCCAATGGCTAACTTTTCCAGCTCTGTCTGGGTTGGTATGGCATTAATTGAAGGTAGGAGAAGGAAGTCAGTGCACTCTTGGTGATGAGACAGCTTGCTGCTTCGGTGCTTTTGAGAGCAGCAGGAGGGACCTTCCAAGCGTCATCTCCTTGTTGCGGCTTTACTGTCGCATTCTCCTGGTGTTAGTGAGGAAGTGAGTTCTTGGGAGCAAAGCTAGGGAGCCTGTCCTGATGAATCATCATTGGTATGAGACTCGAACAAGAATGGCAGAAGAGTCTTTTAGTATTTATTTGCCACTCAGCTTGGTTTGTGGACTTGAATTCAAGGTATGGATAGTAGAGAGATCTTAAAGAACTGTGAACTAGCCTTCAATAAATACATGTTGGTGTATACCTGAAATCAGACAATGATATGCTGTTTCAGTTAGTATCCCATTTTGAACCTTTTGGTGTGTTCAGTTTCTGTCCTCTACATCTTGTTAAGCTCATGCATGTTTGATGTAAATAATGCTACACAGTATTTGATGGCTCACAGGATCTTAGAAAAGACTTGGGAAGAGACAGCAGATTTCAGTGCTAAGGTGTGAATCTTAAACGTTAAATTTGAATGGGTCTTTGACTGAAGCTGAGTAAGTGGCACCTGGAATGTTAAGTGCAGATTACCATTTTTCTGTAAGGGAAAGACTGTCTCTGTACAAACAGAATATTTTATCTACTGCTTTCCAGCAAAATATGTGCTTCCCATCTAATTCAATTTGTGTAAAAATTTCATTGGTAGAAAAATCCACTTAATAGCATTAATAGGAAACAGATGACAAATTTCACTTGCATTTTTAAATGAAAATAAAGCTTCTAATGAATGTGTTAAATAGAAATTAATATGATAATTACATGATTTGAAACTTAGCCTTTCAGTATTAGTATTGAATATGATTAAAGACTGAGCATTGAGCCTTTTTACAAGTTAAAAGGGAATGGAGGTCAAGGGAGAAAACCCAAATTGTACATGACATGCACTTCAGAACTGTCTCACAAGAAATGGGACTTGATGTGAAAACAGCAAGCAATGTCCAGACTGCTGACAGAGTGTGCGTTGGGTTGTGTGGGTTTGTGGTTTGTGTTTGGTTTTTGGTGGGATTTTTTGTTTGTTTGTTTGGTGGTTTGTAGTTTTGTTTTTTATTTTTGTGTTTGTTGTTTTGTATGTGTGTGTGGTGTGGTTTGTTTGTTTGTTTGTTTTTTTCCATTTTTAGGCAAAACACTTACTATTAATCTAGGAAGCAGAAGCAGTCTTGGGATGGACATGTGATGCTGGGTAAAACCCTTACCTGTGTAGGAGCAGTACTCTGAAATACCGAGTTACCTGAGTTACCTACTGCAAACTGTAGGGGAGCAATTAATCAAATACCATTGTGTAGATGTCACAAGAAATGTAGGGGGTTGATAGAGAAAGTGTGCTTCTTGGGAATTTCCCTGAAAACTCAGTATGCTGGATGAAATTATGTAGGATTTTCTCCATTAGTAGTGATGTTTGCCAGTAATGAAAGGACTTGTTAGGAAGGATTTCTATTATTGGCTATTGAATACATTTTTTGAGGGTGTGGAATACAGAACTTAGGCACCAAACAAAACAAACTCTCCTACCCTTGAAAATTCCCCCAGAAAACACAGCTTAAACAGTTCACGTGAATGCAGTGGAATGGAAGGATGTCCAAAATGTCCTAAATGAAGATTTTAAAGCAGTCACATGACACGGTGTTCTGCGAAGGCATTCAGCCAGCTGAAACACCAACGTGCTCTGGAGCAGTCCTGAGAAAAGGCTTCCAGTTGGTCTTGCTGAACTTCACCTAAAAAAGTACCAAACTGAGAAGAAATAGCAGCTCTGTATTTTGGGTGTCTGAATAGAGCTTGACGCAGTCGTGGCCTGGGTCTTCTTGCTGTCCTGTCAATCCTTTGGCAGTCCCGAGTGTGATGTCGCTCCTGTGTCCTTCCCCTTCATGGCTTTTGACTTTGCACAAGCTCACTGAAGTGAAGTACTGCTTGTTGCAGTTTTGCATACGTTGTGTAAACTAGAAACAGATTTTGGGTTACACGTGTGCTCCTGGAATAACAACATCTCGTGTTTCTTGAAACGCTTAGTTGAAGGAAGAGAAGCCTCTGTGTGACATACCTTTCTATTTATGACAAGTGCATTTTTTTCCTTTCTGCTCATTCTTGATCTCCTTCACTGAGCATAAAGTCAAGTTTTAAAATGAAAATGAACTTCTTAACTCTTACAGTTGAGTTTCAGATGAGATGGGAAGAGTTGTATGCTCTGTGACATAACTAGCAGAATCTCACGCTTGTTTTCTATGTGAGAAAGAAACAGATATGACCTGGCATTGCAACAGGCAAAGCCATCCAAAGCCTGATCCCTCTCACAGTGAACTACCCCAATGGTATTACATCTGTTTAGTGCAGAAAGTGAGGTGAAATCCCCAAAACTACTTCAGGTGTTTCTTATGGGTTTTCAGGGAATGACCCCTCAAATACAGGACTATAAGCAGG
This sequence comes from Columba livia, assembly GCF_036013475.1. Classification (NCBI taxonomy): domain Eukaryota; kingdom Metazoa; phylum Chordata; class Aves; order Columbiformes; family Columbidae; genus Columba; species Columba livia. The sequence continues at coordinate 53,882,449 of NC_088605.1, forward strand.
CTTTTGCAACTCAAGTGGTGAAATTTCTGGAATACAGAGATGGTTATTGAAGGATAGGTCTTAGCTTCTACAGTTTAGTTCTGCAATTTTTAATACCTGCCTGTCTTTGGTTTTAAGTTGCTTGTTGCTGCAAGTTTTAGCAACTTATTCATAGCAATATTTTTTTTTAACTGCAATTACTTAAGTGAGTGCTATTAAAGGTATAATATACTTAGGTCAGTAGATACCCATGGGAATTTTGTGCAAAAGAGGTGAGTGTGATAAGGGTAAGTTTACTTGAAACCAGGGTGTTTCTGATGCCATTATTCTGTTGCTTTGAAAGGATTTCTCAAATTTGCAGGATTGAATTTGCCCTCAGTTTGAGACAAATAGCCATAAGGTCAGTCATTGAGGCGCTCAACTTGGGAGTGGATCAAATTCCAACTTTAATCTCCTTTTCTGCTTATTTCAGACCAAACAATGTACTCATTTTTTTTTCAGTAATTGTTGTTTTATTTTATTCCTTTGAAAAACTTTGGAGGCCTTGGACTTGGCCCAGTAGGAGTCTTAAAAATTTCCCCAGGAAGCAAAAAAGTTTCTCCTTCAGCATTACCTGCCACATTAGTTACAGGAGTGTCACTAAGCACTGTGCAAGATTACAGATTCTGCACCAAAACTAGGCAGTTTTGTTCAGTGCATTGCACCAGCTGATGCTGTTGGAAATTCAGTTCCCCCATGAAGATAGTTTTTAGGTTTCGGTGCAGTGCAGGGAGTGTTCAGTGTCTCTTTTTGTTGGCTTTGTATGTAGCAGTTGTGTCATTGTCTGTGACTCGACTGGTAACTGTGGGACAGGATTTGGGCGGCAGGTAACATCTACAAATCGCTATCCTGCTGTTGTACAATTTCCTTTAAATCTGTGCGTATTTCATTCCTGAGGGCTCGTAGCTTTTCAGTCACCCTGAACTTGAGTGAATTTTCAAAACAGCTCTCAGGTGCAGTCTTTGTCTTTCTTGCATTGCTGCTGTTTTCTGTCTTCAGATCCCGCTCTGAGCCCAACCACTCCCAGGTTTTCCTTTGCCTCTGAATACTTTGGCTGGTGAATTAACTGTCCCCTCCTCTCCCAGTATCTATAGCATTCATAAAGGGCCAGTTGTACAGTTGTTGCTCTCTGACATGGTTCAGTGTCTCCATCCTATTTGATGACTTCAAAAATAGCAGATTAAATGGTTACCTTCCTACCCCTCTGTGCCTCCAGCAGTTCCCCTATCTGCCTTTCAGTTTAAGCTAAAGGTTTGTAAATATTTTCAACAATCAGCTTTTTTGATGCATGTTGACATTCACCTGCCCCCAAACAAAAAAGCGAACAGTGGTCCTGGATGCTGTGCAGATCTGAGAGCGTGTCTGTATCCTTTTAGGCTTCATCAAATGAGTCCAGTGACTGAAGTTCAAAATTCCCTGGGTTGAGATGGTTTTGTAGGTAGAAATGTGAACCTTTCATGGTGTTTGGACTTGTGTATTCCTGGGTGACTTACTGCTGTTATAACTGAATTGGGAAAGTCAGGATGGTAAAGAAGAGATGCCCTGTGAGTCTCTCTGTGTAATGTGGCAGGCAATACAGACCCACCTCCACTTCCAAAGCCATTTGGGAAAAATAGATGCATGCTTCCAGACTTCCATATATTTAATCAATCCAAACACGGAAGTTAGCTTTAGTAAATATTTTTGTAATAGAAGAAAGCAAAAGCTCTTATGGCATTGATAGAAAATGCTAACACCGTTGACCCATGTGTTCATTCAGAGCTAAAGCTCTCAAGCGTGCTACCATGTGTTGTGTAAACTGTGTGTATAATTGGACTCAGCCAACAGCTGCTGTTAGGTTGGAGAAGATAGGAGATCTAATAAGATGTAAAGCAGCCAACAGCTTAATTTTGGTTCTTGGTGGCCACCGCATCTGCTTAGTCCAAATGTTCAGAGAACTGCCCCCACCTTTTGATATGTGGGACCAGGGAAGTAGCTTGTTGGAGCAGCCTGCTAACTCTGAAGTTAAACCCTTAGTGTGCTTCAAAGCATTTTGTGAGAGTGATACTTCCACATGTAGAAAGCCACCACATGGTACAAAACTGCTTTTCCATGGGGAATGGCGGCGGGGGGGCTGTCTTCAGTCTTGCATTTGTTCTTATGCTTTTACCATCTTTCCCTCCTGCCTTCCCTCTCCATTTCTGCCAACTGACGGGAGATTTTAATTTTCTGCCTTGCTTTGTTGCCTGCCAGGTGAAAACTGTGTTTTTGGTGGATGCTGGTGAATGAATATTTTAATAGGTTACTGAGTTTGTGTGGAGAGGACAAAGGAGGTCATCGGTCTGCTGCTGGTTAAAAAAATATACCTAATATTGTGTTGTGATGGTTATCATTGATTATCTTCTTATACCACCTTCTTGCCTGAAAGACTGTTGAACTAAATTATTAATTGTGCCAATGGTTTTGTATTGTCCGCTCCTCTGTGCTGCCTTTTGTCATACTCACTAGAACAGCAATGGTCTGCTCGAGATGTTTCTCTCCAGTTTCCCTTGCTGAATTGCTGTTAATACCAGCAGAGTAAAGCAGTTAACATGGATACTGCTACACATTACATGTGAGGGTAAAAGGTGCAATTCTGTGGAAATGCATCTTCAAATTCGTCTTTAAGCAAATCTAATGGTTTTTCCTTTCAAGCATATGTGGAGCCTTAACCATTACAAAATTTGTTTATGTTTTTTGCACTCCATTAATTTGGACAGGAGAGGGTATGTGCTAGTTTTGTCTTGCCTGAGGTCAAACACTGGAGGTAATGAATAGAGAAGGGTGTTGTGTTTTGGAGTCTGACTGATAAAATTCAGTGACATTTGATAACTGGAAGCCGCTGCAGGTAGCTTTTAGCTTAGTGTGTGCTATTCAGGAAATGTTTGACATGTGCGAAAGATCAATTAGAGCTGCATTACCTTGCATAGGCCATAGGTGAGTGCCTTGGGTATTGCTAAGGGAGTTCTTTAATGTTGCTGTAGTAACTGAGGACAGATTCTAACAATTTTTAACAGTGTTTATACAAGTCCACTAGTTTTAACTTCATTCAGCTGGGCTGCCTAAACACTCTTCTGTGTGACCTTAGGCTCAGCACATGATAAATGACATGGATTCTATGCAAGTTCAGATACAGCAAAATGGTGAAAATGTGCTACATAACATAAACACTGCGGGGGGGGCGGGAAGGGGTGCGGGAAAACCCGAAACTTGCTCGGTGTCTGGGTTATTAGAGCCTTTGGGTTGCCACGTGTTCCTTAACAAGCTGAGCCAGACGTTGCAAATCCCTTCGTACAGAACAAGTTTATGAGAACGGCCATCACAGATGGTATTTGTGTTGGCAGCTTCAGAACAGGGGCCAAGGGTTGAATGGTAACAGAAGCAGCTAAATTAACTTCTAATGCTGGAAGGACATCCTTTTCAGTAGACTTGCAGCACAAAAGTTGAGCTAACAAAAGCTTTCTCTGTTACTGCCTGGTCTGTGAAATAAAACCCATTAAAAGTCTCCATTGCCTGTGCAGCTGCCCACAAAGAACTCCTGCTCTGAGTGAGTTATTGCAATATCTCCAAGAAAAAGCAGACGCTTTTAACTCTTGAATAATGACCACAAGCAATTAAAGAGTACTAAGGACTTTCATAGACACAGGCATAGGTTTTGGAAGCCTGTTGACATGAACCAAGCATTAATGCAGGTGGCTGTGATTTAAGTAATGGCCTGATGCTTTAGTAAGCTACTGTACGTGCATTTCCTTGAATATGGTGTGGAGCTCACAATAATCTTCTTGTATGATGGCTCAGCAGCATAGACTTTTTTCACCTAATCCCCAGGTTTCAGCTGTATTTTAGGACAACTTGCCTGTGTTTTTTCACTCCCTGTTCCCATAATGTCTGTTGCTTCAGACTTAATATTTCGTTTCTTCCCATAAGAACAGGTGAAGTGGCAGGTCTCCTTTGCTTTGGATAGATGGCTGCTTTAGCCTTGAAATAGTGCTAGACACATGAAGGATGGGGAGTGATGAAAAGCCTTCATGCCTTGGGGCCACCCTCAGGCTGCCCACTTGGTTGTTGGTGAGAACCAACTCCTTTTTTGCCTGTTTAATCAGAGCTTTAGTATCTTAAAAATGTCTTTTATAACATACAAACACTCTAGCAAGGTGCAAGAAAAGTAAACATATTGAAAAAAACCTGGGAGTATTTATATGTATTGAAGCCCAGTGAGAATGAGACACACATGCAGCTTTTTTCTTTTATATTTTTTTCCCTTTTCCTCATTTGAAGAGCCATAGATAATAAGAAATAGATGATATCTAATAATATATATAATGCATAATAATAAATACTGCACCACATTTGAAGAAAAGGTTTAGTATTTGTGGAGAGAAAGGATATTATTAAAAATGTTGGTCTGTCATTCTTAGAGTTACTATTTGCCACGTACTGCTTAGTGTTAAGGTGCTGGATTTCTGCCCTTGGATAAAAATGGATACCTTTCCTATTGTGTACCACCAATTACTGACACTGTTTAGCTTTTGTGAGCTGAAAATATATTTAGAAAATTATTTATATGTTGTGTTTCTCCTGGTATTTTTTCCACAAGTGAGTTGTGCTTAGTGCACTTTATAATAAAACCCTTCGTTTCTAATACGGAATCAGTAACTGTGGAGAATTTGGGTGTGAACTTCATGGCTTCGCATGGTATCTTTTCTTAGATGCAGTATTATAGTACCTCTTCACCTACATGCTCTTAAATCCAGTGTGACAATCTAGTTTCATGAAAGTGAGACAGATGCTGTGATATAAACCAACTTTTATGTGTTACAAAAATAATGCCTTTCAAGAGGGGAAAGATTGCATGGAGGAACTTTTTGGAAAAAAACGTTATTAGTTACAACTCCTGTGAGCACTTGGCTGAAAAGGATAAAGAAAAAAGGCAGAGATGGATCTGTTTTCACAATTCCTTACAGAAATATTTAAGAGCAGAGAGATTGCCTGTGGGCAGAGCTTGGATGAGACATCCAGTGGAAAGCAGAGATGTAGCAATGTGAAGTTTACTGTGCTGTAGCCTTCTGTGTGCCTCTCTTATGAATGCCAGATCCGTCTCAAGAGCATCAAACCTGCTTCGTTTCCTTTAAATGAAGGTGTGTTACATTTCATGCAGTACCAAAACTCTTCTGTCCCCAAGTATCTTGCCAAGAGTGAAGAGCTCATGGGGGTTAGGCTTTGCAAGTTAAGTGTAATAGTGGACTCCTGAAGGTATGTTCCTTGGTATGAGAATTCGCAGATTAGTCTGGAAGAAGTCCAGTGTTAGATTTCATTCACAGTCTAGCTGGCAAAACACTTATGTTGCATTTAACTAGCTTCTGATCAACCACAGATCTTTTTCCTTTGGCTTCCTGGGTTCGATTGTTATTCCAGGTGTTTCTTAATTTTCTTTCTGTGTTTATATAATGTCATTTATATAAGCAATACTATCTGGGAAAAAAAGTATGAGTCACAGCTGAAGAACAGAGTACGAAGTCTCTGTGTCAGCCTTTTCGATGTACTGAAGTGTTTTGGCTTTCAGTCTTCTGGTGTTTGCCTCATTTCTCAATAGGTTAACCTGAGCCGAGGTGGAGGGTACAGAGAAAAAGAAATCTTCAGAATTTTATAATGTTACAGTAAGAACAAATGCATAAAATAAGTTTCTACCCTCTGGCTTGTACCAAGGTAAAGGTAAAAATCTACCATTTTATGCGTAATGAAGCTGTTCTCAGCCAGTTGCAGTCGAGGATTCACATATCTTGTGTCAAAGAGATGCTAGAGAGGAAATAGTGAGGTGTTTTCCTTAAAATAGTCCCCAACTTCTAATAAAGCCCTTTTTTTCAGTAGAAGGAGTAAATTTAGTAGACATCCATGCTATCACTGGCTCTCACTGGTTGTAGAGCAGTATTCACAGGAAAGAAAAGGCTGGTCCTTTTCCCTTCTCTTCTGCAAGCAGGAGCTTTGCCTTTACCAAGGCACTTGTGACTCCAGAGTGTGAAAACCCAGCCTTTGTTCAAGTGTAAAAGGAGGATTTTAGGGCCAGTGCATGATGACCTTTGGGTTTAAGTGATGTTTCTCACAAGGCATGTGGATGAGTATCTGATTGCAAGAAACAGATTACATCCATTTTCAAAAACAAGCAAGTGTGTGTGATGGCATTTGTTTTAACCTCTTTAGTGTAACAGCTAGTCCAGTAAATAAAGTGATTATTTTGGGCTCCCTTTGCTACACTGGAAAGAATTAACTGTGTGAAGAAAGCATACCTAGTGCTCTGAATGCACAAAAGGCTTATTTAATGCATTAGGAAGAGTGTGACCAGCAGTTTGAGTGAGGTTGTCTTTCTCCTCTGCGTCCAGTTCAGGGCTCCCCAATTTAAGAAGGAAAAGGAATTGCTGGAGGGAGTCCAGTGGAAAGCTACAAAGATGATGAAGGGCCTGGAGCATCTTTCTGATGAGGAGAGACTTGGAAAGCTGGGTCTGTTCAGCCTGGAGAAGGCTGAGAGGAGATCTTATCAATGCTTATAAATATCTCAAGGATGGTTGTCAAGAGGATGGACCAGACTCCTTCGGTGGTGCCCAGCAAGAGGATGAGGGGCAGTGGGCACAGATTGAAGCATTGGAGGATCCATCTAAACATAAGGAGAAAGTTTTTTCCTTTGAGGGTGCCAGAGCACTGGAACAGGCTGCCCAGAGAGGTTGTGGAGTCTCCTTCTCTGGAGACATTTTAAACTCACCTGGACACATTCCTGTGCCATCTGCTCTGGGTGACCCTGCTTTAGCGGGTGGGTTGGACTAGATGATCTCCAGAGGTCCCTTGCAACCTCAGCCACACTCTGATTCTGTGATTAATGTCTAAATGTGAAAACATTTAATGTTGCAAGTAAAACTAATTAAGCTATTAAGCTGAAATGAAGAAAACACAGAGTAAAACCAAGATAGCCACTCTTGGCTTGCATTTGCAACACAGCTGTATTCTTGCACTTCTTTGATATCATGAGTCATACTAAGTAGAGTAGTCTAGTATTTCTAAGGAAATGTTTAAACAAAAGGAAGGTCTGCAAGATTAAATTGTTGCTGCTTTTCTTGGTATCCCAGAAGATGACAGCATTGGGACTTCCCATGTTGTGTCCTGCTGAAAATACCAATAGACTGTTCAGAATAGCTGTAGATGTGAGCTGCTGTTCTTTGAATCCAATTGGAATGATTTTGTCCCAACTGGAGTGGTGTTGCGTGTGGAGTCTGTACTACATACATGTTTCTGAATGTGATTTCCATTGCTGGGAGCCCTGCTCCATTTGCTGCGTCTCCTTTTTTCTGGGTAACATGGGGTCTCTGTCACAAAACCAGCAGTACTAGTACTGCTATGAAGACACCAGGTTTCAGAAGTTAGAAGGGTTTCATTAGTGGAATAATGCATATTCACTCTATTTAAAAAAGAATAATCCCAAATATTTCTCAAACACTTTCCTTCGTTTAAGTATTAGATGTTTAGTACAGCTTTTAAAAGCAGTGCATGGTAATTCAGTACTGTGATGTTCTTCATAATAGCAGCCATATGACTTTCATGTAGTGCAGTGATCAACAGTTGTATGTCTCCAGATTGCTGCAGGACCCCAGAAATGAAGGATGCTTTCCAGATCCTCTTTTCTTTGAAAGGCTTGAGTTTAATTGTGTACCTAAGCAGGCATTCCTTCACAAGCTTTCGGGTTACCTTATTTGCCAAAAGAAAATATTACCATTAAAGAACAAGCTTGTGTACTTGACTCGGATGGAGTCTGCCAGAAAGTGTCCATTGTTTGCTTTTAAATTATATTGCTTTCTTCACAGTAAATGTCCAGAGTGTGCTCCTGCACCTCTCCCTCCCTGTCCCATTGCACTGTGCTTTGGGAGAGGAGTAGAGCTGGGGAAGGACAAGATGACATGCAGGGGTGAATGGCCCTCAAGCACCCTTCACAAGTACCCTTCTGGCAACATCTGTGTGCAAGGGCTGAGACCGTCTGCAGGGCACGGATGGTAGATTTCCATCACCCCTGTCCTGCCATCCCTTCCCTGCTGGCATGGGAGTACTGGCAGAAAGAGGGGATGGATGCCGTCCAGTACTGGGATCCCAGTGAGAAACTACTTTGTGGATTTAGTAGCTCAAACATGAACTAGTCCCATCGATGTTGGCAGCTTTCAGAGTGTGATTTGAGCTGGCAGCATTGAGAGGGTGCAAGGAGGGTGCATTTTGGGGAGAGGTGAAATGTGTGCATGCAGAACTGTGCAGTCTTTTCCTCTGTGGGAGTTTGAAGGCGTATTTAAGTATTTGACCTTGGGAGGGAGGGTAAAGTGGTCAGAGAGGTCTGGATGAGAAATTTTAGCTGTGTTGTGTAGGCTCAAGGAATGTAACCTGAGATGGAAGGAAGAGCGTGTTAAATGAGTCAGTAGAGAACAGGATCAGCTTTTCAGAGCAGGTGTGGGAAGGAAGAGCTGGACGTCCAGGACGTAAGAGCTGGTAAGACTTAAATTAATCTGTTAACCACCGTTCTTCACATTCTCTGTTTTCTTCAGAGGATAATTACTTGCTTGTGTTATTCTGCCTGGCTCAGCTTGTGAGACGCAGTGTGCATCTGCAAATCGCATTAGCTCCAGTATTTGGCTTGTAGTGCATTGTCATAAAACACTTGACCCACTATTGTTTTTCAAACCTTGGGCAGCTCACAGTAGTGTTCTGGAAGTTATGCTCTGTAGATGATACAGGGACAAGGGTTTTTTTTTTTACAGAATGCTCTCGGAGTATTTGTGTAGACACTTTCCAATTAATGTCTGACAATAGAATAACAATGTTAAATAAAGAAGAACATAAAAGGCCAGGGCATTTCTGAGATGTTAGAACAATAAATATGCTTCTCTGAAATTGGTGGTAATGCCAGGAATGGGACAAATGGCTGCTGAAGAAAGAAACCAGCTAAAGGAGAAAAAAAAATGCCTTTTATCCTGTGAATTGTGTCCAGCAGGTCCCCAGTGTGTTGGAAACATTGAGAAAGAGCATAAAGTATTTTTATATAGGGTGGCTGTGATTAATAGTATTTAGAAAAGAATTGCTGAACATGGTGGATTTCATTAATGTGTGTGTAATCAGTGAGAATGTTGAAGGACAGATTTTTCTATTAACTGCTTACGTGGGTGAGAATTTGGCCGCTGAGTGCCCAGCAGGAGTGAGGCAGTAGAGTCCCTCCCAAGAGGAAGGCTGTCATCATCTCCTTCGAGAGATGGGATGGACGTCAGGTTTGGGTTTTTGGTTTAAGGATGTTTAATTTTGAACAGTGAAGGTAGTGTTATTGAGAAACGCCTTAAGTCCTTTTATAAAAGTGGATCCTGGCTGTCTACTTTTTCTTTTTTTAATAAGAAACCCACTAAGGCTGGTAATAGGCTGGTACACTAAAATGATTACTCTGGATTCCTGACTAGCAGAGTATCAATTATAATTATGGCTGCTGTTCTTTGGATTTCTGCAAATGCCTTTCTGAAAAACACAGTCAAAGAAGGGGCATGAGTTCGGTATAAGCGATGTGGAGATGCAAATCAGGATGTTGGGAATGTCAAAATAGATCACTGCAGCTTCTTTTGTATAGCAGCAGAGGGGCAGGGAGACAATTTGCTGACAACCAGCAGAAGCAGCTTTGGGTGCAGGTGCCAACAATTGTTTGTGGATCAGGAATGTCAGGTGTAAGTTGTTATTTGCCTTGCCAGGGATAATTATTTAGACAGCTAATTTTCTTCAGCTTTATGCTGGCAATCTCCTTGCCCCGATGTGGGTGAGTGGTGCAATGCAGCTGCTGTACTATTAAATATTGGGTTTTCTGGTGGCATATGTGTCACCTAGGACAGCTGAAATGCATGCTGTGGGTTACACTTCACCCAGCTGCTGGTGGGGCAGGTTTTGCCACAACCTTGATGTGCTCCTGAAGTCTCCAGTGACCAGCGTTCAGGCCTGGACATTTCTTCTTCCTCTCTTCAGAGCAGTTAGGTGTTGCACAAGTGTATGGACATCCTTCTGAACTAGCTGGCTGATCAAGATGGAATAACCACTGGAAAAAGGCTGCTTAGAGTCATTTAGATTGGAAAAGACCTTGAAGATCAAGTCCAAGAGGTGAGTGTGAGGAGAACTGCGCTCTGGGGCTGCCTGAGCGGCAGCAACTTGAACACTGTTGTCAGTCAGCCGTGGTGGCCAGTCACCTTCTGCATCTTCCACCCTGATGTGAAGTGTGCTCGGGATAGTGTTACTACAGGTAACACTGTCCTTTCACATTCTCCTCAACCTTGTGGTGGTTAAGTGGACTGGAGGGACAAAGTGCTAAAAAAATACTTGGGGAGGGGTGTTAGGAACATTTGGAAAGAACAAAAGCAGGACTGCCGCCTAGGCAGCAGGCCTAAGGGCATAGATCTAGCCATATGTTGATTCCCTTAAATGATTTTCTGCCCTACCTAGTATGGCAGGTGTCTGAATGAACAGAGAGAATTTCTGAACTGTATTTTCAGAAAGTGTTACATGTTATGTGGCTTGTTAAATAAATGAAGGTGTGTGCGATTTTCGGTGGGAAGAACTTCAGTATCCCAAAAGGAAAAGCCTAGGTTTGTTGTGTTTTTTTTTTTTTTTTTTTTTTTTTTTTTTTTTTTTACAATTACTCTTAGTTAGTGTATGGGTAATTTAATAAACACTTTTTAACTTCAAAATGTTGCAAAATTTGGGTGAAAGCAGGTAAAGATAACAGTTCTAATAGGATTTGAAAACAAGATTCAATTGTAGTTAATATTCTGAAAATACACAGACCTCATTTTATAGGAGGCTTGTAGTACATTGAAAAAGAATTGGATGGAATTGATCCATTGTTTTGGTTTCGTCTGTGGATTAAGTCCACAATAGGATTCACATTTTTGTGCACTGACCGTAACATGGATTTTTCTCTAAGACAAAGCCATGGTCTTTTTCAGGGCCGTGAAGTGGTGTACTAGCACTATTTTGCTTAAGGTAGGACCTCTTCAAAACCTCTAACTGCATACATAGAAAAAAATTAGATAAATTAACAGTCACCAGTGTTACAATAGTTGGGACACTGATTTTTAACCTATGTTGAGATTCTCAGTACAGAAGTAATTGCAAATACTACACACTGCCATCAGCAAGATGGACAAATACGTATCCTGCTTTTTTCTGCAACATTTTATAAAGAGTTTCAGAAATTAAATTTTTTGTTGTTGTTTGCCCAAGGCATGCTTGTTAGTGGAACATGGAGAAAACATTCCTTCAGAAGGAGAAATGAAAATTTTGTATTCAGGTCTTGCATGCCCAAGCAACCCAACTGATCTTGTGAAAATCAGCAGAGAAATAAGATTTTTCTGCTCACTTGAAAGAACCTGGTGAAACTACGGAGTTGGGTTCCTAGACGGAAAATACCATTTTAAACCGCTGGAGCGTATCTTGTGAGGGACAAAGAGAGCTGAGCTCCCTGTGGCTGCAGAGAAGGGGAGCAGTGTGTCGTGTAAAGACTCCATGAGAACGGCAACTGTTCATTGCAGCCTAGCTCTTATTATGTGGGATCACAGTAGTGGAAAGGGCCTTTTAAAAAACTTGCTTAGGAACACACAGCTCTGAATGTGTTTAGATCTTGGATCCACTTTGCTGAATTGCACGGAAGTCCCGATGTTGCCTTCAGCGTGTTCGAAATGGGTTGGTGGGAGCTGCCTGAGTTGGGGAACAGGGATGGGCTGGGGTGGTGCTTTGGGATGGTGCTCTTCTCCAGCATGGCCTCTGAAGGCTGTGTTGTGGCTGCTGGTGGTGACATTTGTGTGCCTGTCACCTTTGAGAACAGTTGTAACCATTTTAAGGACAAGTAAAATGCCCTTTGTAGTTCTTCAGTAGGAAAATTTTATTATTGTCGTTTCTTTGGCCCATGTTCCTTATTTCACTTTCCTGTGGGTGGGAACCATGAGCTTTGTGTGGGATAAACTGACAAGACTCTTAACTGCACTGTTGTTATTTCTAATTTCTTACAAAAGGCAGTAACTACCAGGTCATGAGTAAAGTCTCTCTGCCTTCAGCTGCAGGGAAGTAAACTTTTTCTAATTTCCTGTGGGACTGGAAGTGCATTATTGCTACAGGGTGTAATGATAAAATACACTGAACCTTACACACCCTTTGTGTGTACAGAGTTGGTGACACAATGCAATAGTATGTGTATCAAGCATTTGCATATGGGCAGTTATGTTAAGTGTTTTCCTAAGAGATCACATCTGTGGGAACTGCATAATAAAACTGGGATTAATGCAGTCACTGAGCATCAGGTGAGGCCTGGGCATCTCTTCTCCATCTGCTCTGGTTTTGCCTGCTCAGTTTATTGGTGGGTGAGGGACTGACTTGTCTGTATCCATCCTCTTCCAGTGTCTCATAAGCTGAATGGGCAGGGAAAAATCACATATATGTGGTGGAGTGTTGCCAAATCCCTTCCTTTGCCAAATATATCCAGTCATCTCTGGAAATATGCATTCTTCTAGTTTAGGTCATAAATTAAAAATGGGCCTCTTGTCACGTACGTGCTTTTATAGATATTAGCACTGTGATATTAGAGGCTGGTGGGAATTTAGTTTGTGTAGATATTCACATCTAGGCAAGTACAGAGAAAAATTAGCCCCGTGCAAAGATTTCTTTAGTGTGATCCAAAAGTAAAAGAGCTGTGGCTTTGGGATGTTGAGATGTTTACTGCAGGAGTCCGCTCACTTCTTGTTTTCTTGAGTCTTGTACTGAAATACAAATCCTGTGAAAATACCTCGTATCTTAACTGTGTCATTTTGCTGCTTTCTGCTGATGAGTCTTATTACTTGTTAATTACTTAGTGTAAACACCAGATGTAAAGAAGGACCACTATGCTTTCTTGCTTGATTTGACACCATTTAAAAACAGATCACATGGAAATGCTGGTTTGTACTCTCTTACAGGATGCTAATATCTACCACTTTTTCAAGGAACAGTATTAGTTAGACACTGTCAAGAGGTTAATTTTATTCTCTGACTGCTGGATTTTGATAGGTTTGTAAGATAACTACAAGGAAGTTTTTAAGCAATACTGTGTTGCACTTAATACTTATAGTCACAGGACTGTTCACTCCTTCTTTGTAGGCAAATATTGCTACTGTGCTGTTCTATCAGATTATGAAACTGATGGCTGGTTTCTGCTTAGAGGAGTGAACAAAAGGTTAATATTCAAATTTATTAATTGTTTATTCCAACCTTAAAATTCTTCATAACTTCTATGGAAACGTTGTGTATCACTTAAAATGAAAAGGGTGGAACAGGTTGTTTTGTTTTGTACAGGAGGGTTCTGTGAAATACTGGAATGTTTCATGTCCTCCAACCATTTCTGTAAGGAATTCAACCCCGTTGAATTCTACAGAATCCTTTTGTTAAACTATAGACCATAATTTTCTAGCTAACTCCTGCATGAGTTTTCCAGAAGTGTCTTTCCTGTCCCATATAATTAAAACACAGGATGTAAGTGAGCAGGGGGGAAGCTCCCAACAGTTTTGGGTTGGGAGAATAACAACCCTAATAAATCAGAGACAACTGTCACCATTCATCATCTGAAGTATCAAGTAGAGCTTGCTGGAGCAGAAGGGATGTCCTTCCATGGGAGTGACGAGGCTGGTGGCAGGACGCCTAAGATCACATAGCAGCGATGGGAAGAAGGTCTGTTAAAATCGAGGGGAGGGTTCTTCTGCACAGATCCAGGGTGGACAGTTCTGCAAGGAGGTCGGACAACTCCTTCGGTGAGGTGGCCTGAGACCCGACTGTAGTTTTCAGCTATTGGTCACAGTCTGCAGACCGAGGGGTGACAGCCAGTGTTGTCTTCAGTTGTACGTTTCAGTAGGTAACTGCCACGTTTTGTAAGGCAATCTTGATTTTTGTTTCTATTTCTATTGCACACCAGAAGCTGATGTTCTTTGACCAGCTGTTCTTCATTTCTTACTAGGTTTACAATGACTTGTGAAATCCTTTCTCTCCATAGCTTATGTATTTATAGTGGGAGCTAGATTATCTTTTGCTTACTTAAAATTATGTACCAGAATGTGCAAATCAAACTTGAGATAAAACCAAGGTGTGGAGGGGTGATTGATAGGTTTTCAGTGCTCAGTTGGTTACACTGACTATATGAAAAATGAGGCTCCTTTTGGGGACAAGTTAAATGCTTAAAACTACAGTTCACTGTTTTATTATCTTAGCCCTGGCACTGCAGTGGATAATTAAACTACATAAATGGAGCATTAATGATGAAAAAAAATGAAGAATGCATTCTTCATTTGAAGAGAGCACTTGACCATATGGAAATTACTCTGTATTTTAGCAAAGTTCTGAGAAACTGAACTAGCAAATTTTCAGTGTCTGTTGAGCTGCCTGCCATGTTGGCTAGCAGATAGCAAAGCTTGAAGTTTCCACGATGGCTTGCATTTGGAGGAGAGCCTTGAATTTGCTGTGTTCCTTTTTCCCAATAAAATACATGTTTCTGAAAATGGTGAAGGTGTTTTAATAGCTTTCAAGTTTGAGGCCTAAGGGCAGGCAATGAATAGAACTTGGCCTCCTTTTCACTCTTCAGTTGCTGTATGGGCAATGGCCTCTTGCAGCATTTCCTGGGGATTTCACTTGTCTTTACTTCCGGCTGTCAACTCCTTCAGCTGGTTGTTAATACGGCATGAGCCTTATGTATTTAAATACAGGGTTCATTTTGTGGTTAGCTTTTTGTGCTTAAGGTGTTGCTCTTGGATGCTGTGTTTCTTAGTGAAGCTTCTTTGAGGGTGGTTATTGTGAGTTACACTTGGTTCATAAGGAGTTCACATTTTCTGTTGGATACCTAGCTAAAATATTATAATAGAGTCCTTTATTTTGAATATGTGTTGCTCTACATATACAATACCTATTTAATGAGTTGTGGGTATGTAGTGAGAAGCTTGAGTGTGGATATGACTAAAGAGAAGGAATGACACAAAGTCTGTCCCATGTCTGATGTTTGTCGTTTATTAGCATGTTGCAGATTTTAAATAGCAAAGGGGAAATTAATGGAAAATAGTAGCCATTTCAAACAAAAACGTTGTGTTACAGGTAGCACTAGGAAGTGAACTTTGGATGTTCTCATCTTGGAAAAATTAAACAGCTTTTGAGAAAGATTTTATTAACGTTTGCTTTGCTGGAAAATTAATGGGAGTGGGAATCAAATGAAGCAAAACGGGTGGAATAAGGTCTTCAGGAACCTGTAAAGGACTTGAGGTGACATGGAATGGTGGTACATTGCGACCTCTGGCCATCACCTCTTTCCTCATGTCTGTGCAGATGTCCTTATTGGGTATATATGTTGGATGTCAACAGCCATAGGGGAAAACAAAATAGCTGAAGGATTTCAGGTGTTGTGACAGAGATAGCAGGAGACTAAATGAGGAGTAGATAGCCATTTTGCCATGGCAGCAAAGAGGAGGGGGGACCTAAAGAGACACTTTGTGTGGTGTGCTTGGGTAGTGCTGCATGTGAAACAGCCACACGGAACTAGAAGGGCCTAAATCAAATACCAGAGATTGGGGAGATTGTATTTTTGAGGGCAACAGCATGAAGTGAGGCTCTCAATAACAGTGTTTTAGTTTTCTTTTAAATTTTTTACTGTATTTTTGTTTCATGCTTTCAGTAAAGTATTAAGAAACTTTAGCAGGAGCAGAGGCCATATCATCACTACCTAACCTAGCCGAGAAGCATGATATATATTGTTAGGTAGAAGAAATAATAAAAATATAGAAGGTGCACAGATGTTGACAAAATAATACGTTTCTTTTCCCCACACAGTATACAGGCTGTCTTCCACCTTGCTTTCAAACACTCAAAGTAACTTCTTGTCCTTCAGGGGTTAGCAGCCCCCTTACGTGTTTTAAGCATTCATAGGTGTGATGAGAGGCTTGTGGCAGTCAGTCTGGGGTGGCCACAGAGGAAGATAGAGTGGATAGTCCACAAGGACTCCTTCCTCTAAGTGACAAGCAGATAACAGTGGTCTGGTTCCTTGTAATCTCAGCTAATCTCTTGATCTTGTCAGGAGGGAGCTCTTGTGCATTAGACTAATCATGATATCAGGTCATCGCTTAGAGATGATAAGCAGTTATGTGATAATTGTTTCAGTCTACAGTTTGACCCTTGCATGCTGCTCTGTGTACTGTGGTGGGCTTTTGAATGATCTTTCTCTTTTCCTGTTAAAGGGAATTTCAGCACTGTAGGAGGTCCTTGTCCATTAAAAGGGCCCATCATTATGACTTTTTTTTCTGCTCTTCCTTTTATTTACTTGAATCTGGTACAAGTTCAGCATGGCTCCTGAACTAACAAAATGAATAGCTCACAAGAGAGCCTCGTTAGTCTTTAAATGAAAATAATTGAGTTCTTTTAGCCTATTAGTGCTTAAGAATAGCCTTCTCTAAGTCCATTACCTCTGGGATAAAAGCCGTATTTGCAGCTGAATAAGCAGCATGTACAACATGACTTGTTGCTAGGGAAAGAGGCTTTCCTAGTCCTTGCCAAGCCAAGTGTCTTGTGTAGTAGATAAAATCTGAGTGACCTCAAACTGTGTTCTTGAAATCCTCTTTACTCTTCAGTTGGCAGCCTGAGAATATTTCCATAAGTGACTTTGGCTTTCTGGAGCTGCTCTCATTCCCTTTCCAACTCGGACAGTCACTGATGTGGGGAAAGAAACTTCTACCTATCGACACTGAATCTGCGAGGGCAACGCTTGCTACTGGCGCTCGTCTCATCCAAGTGAAATGCCCGGGCCCTGGCAGAATGGTCTGTTAAACTGTCAGCCTTGTCCTTTTCCATCACTGCAGCAAAGGGCCAACTTCTTTACTGTCCAAGTGTGTGGTTAGTCATCAAGAAGTGGCTCTGTGACCAACTGCAGGAGTTGGCAGTGGTGGAGGTGACTGCCAAAAATGCAATGTATGTCTTAGGAAGGCAGAATTTAGGTAGCAAGACAAATAATAACAGGCTACAGGGAGTGAAGTAATGTGGAGCACCTTCCTGGGTATTCTAACGTGGGCTTATGTCAGACCTGCAGATGTGGCCCAGTGCTTTCCAGTAAACTGGTGTTTTTTGGAATCCTGAGCTACAACTGGGAAGTGTGACCATAATTCTGCTCCTGGATTTGTCACCAGTGTGGTGGACTAACCCAGGGTCTTGGGTTGTGGTGACATGCTTTTCTTGATTTTAATGGCTGAACCCCAGTTTTGTTGAAGCCATTGTTACTGGTTTCCATCAAGAATCATTCCAGGGTTGTTAAAATAGACTGTGGGGTGTAAAAATGTGCTAAGAGAGTAGTTTTGTCAGAGTACATTTAAACAAGGTATGTAACTCTTCATCAGGAATGAGGCATGTCAGAATGCTTTTTTTCTCTTTAACAACTGAAGTTTGTAATAACTGCACGGAACACAGGGCAGTGGAGGAGGATATGAGAGGATGCTGTACTGATTAGCATAAGAAACTTGAATGCTGCAGATCCGTGGCAGTGCCTTTATTCAGCTCAGGTTAATCAGACAGGTCCTTCTACCCTGCAGAAATGAGGACTGTTTGATTTTAGAACTCCTTCCTTTTCCTTTAGTGACAGCAAGTTCAAGAGTTGATATTGAGTGGGTGAAAAAGAGTAGTTCTTGGTTTTAAAAAGTTTAAATGCCAAAAAGACTTTGTGGTTATTGCTCTGACATCTGCTGTCATATTTGTCACCATCTGTTGGAAAGACATTGCAGAGGACAGCATGGACCAGGACAAACTGCAGCTTGCTTGGTGCTGGCATAATGTTAATAGTAACAAGTGACCAAAGCCCAAAAATCCTGATGGTGTCTATAATGTGAGGCTGAGTCCTTCTCACCCTTTGGACAGACAGATGCTGTAGTCATCTTAGTTTAATAACAGAGACAAGAATCTGACAAGGCTGCTGATGGTTGTCACTTGTTTGACTGGAACTCGTATTTGAAAGGCCTCTTGGCCAGAGATATCTTAAGTTTGGAATATATATTACGAAACAGCTGTGTATCAGTTAAAATGCTTTTGAAACTCAGTGATGATGACTGTGTACGGAATATCAAACAGAAGTGTTTGCAGGCTTTGGCACTTGCATTAGTTTTTGTATGTGATAAAGCCATTTGTGTTAGAAAATAATTTTCTTTATCTGAAATTCCTCTCAGCACGCAAAGCTTTTTTAAATCTTTACGTAAATGGGAACACGAGCCTTTATCTTATTCTTGGGAGGGAGGTCATTAAATTGTAGTACAAATTTGGATTTCAAAATGAAAATCTATCCAGTCCCCTAGAGTGGAGTAATATCTCATTAGCTAATCTTCTCTCTTTCAAGGCGGGGGGAGGGAAGAGCAGGTTTCCTTGGAGGGATCTATACAATGAGAGGGAAAGGGGGTGCTTTAGAGGTGGGGTTTCTAACCCAGAGCTGTGGAAAATAGCTTTTTGTTCCCTAACACAAACCCTGCTAAAAATAGATACTGTTGCTTCAAATGAACTCATTGCTGTTTGTGACGATACTGTTTATTATCTTGCAATTCAAGGGAGATCTTGGGCTGGAGAGCTTTTTTGTTCTGTTTGTGCTGAGTGTATTCCAGGGGATCCCACTTCTTGACTGGGACTCCCAACAATGGACCATAGCAGTAGAAAAGATGGTAACTGGTTTCGTCCTGTGTAGCTCCAAGCCGCTCTTCAGATATCTTTATGATGCAGGCAGAAAAGGAATTTGAACCAGAGTCTTCTGATTTAGTGGCTCTCAGTTGGGCTAGTTTTTCATGATATACATACTTAAATGTTTGTCAGGCTAAAGAGCAAGCATGTGTGAATGGCTTTAGCCAAATGGATGGGACCTGGGTTGTGAGACCCTGGTGTTCTTCCTCTGCAGTGTGAATGTTTAACCCTTTTGTTCCTAGGGATGTGGTGCACCCAGCCTGCCCTGTCCCACAGGAGGGAACTTTCCTTTGGGTGCTCATTGGGAAAGGTGGGAATTGCTGCTGGCTTTTTTGTATCCAGGCATGTACACAAGTAACCGAGTTCCTGAATAAAAATGGGAAATCATAGCAGTATAATCCCTTTTCCTTTGGGTAGATGTTTCCCAGGACGGCTGTTCAGTGAAAAGCCTTGGAATGGCTGAAGTCTTTCTTTGCTTTAAAAGCAGCATTTGGTATCAACTCCTCCATCCAACTCCAAAATACGCCCGTGAGTACAGGTGTCTCGTCTTGAATTGTCACGAGGCGCGTTCAGAAGTGGCTCACTTGCAAGTGTCTGCTTCGCAAAGGTTACCCGTCTAGCTACATTGAATGAGCTAGCTGGCTTGTTTTCAATATTTCCTTGACAATTGTTGATGAAAATGTAAAAATTATTAGAGTTGGAGTAGGAATCTAATGAAGAGAGCTCCAAACCTATAAATTTTGTATGATGATTGTCAAAACTATATGCTAATGTTTTTACAACATCATTTGATTGATGTAACAGTTAAAACAGCAGCCTTGAACAGGATCCTTTTGTGAACAAGATAAATTATCTCAGCTAATGCGTTCACATAAATGTTTGAAAATGAAAGGCATGATAAATCTGTCTGGAGCCTACACACAGTAGAACTGCCAAACCTTCCACCTGTTAAAGATTTTAATGAACAGTTCTTTATTTAACAGAAGAAATAAAATTAATGCTGCCACTTGGCTTTGCTGAGACTTCCCTTATCTCAGGCACTCTGAGATACCATTTAGCAAATGCTTCAAAGTGGAGCAACTCTGGTGTTTTAATTAGAATTGCAGCAAACTGGCAAAGAAGGCTATTCAATTTTAAATGTGGCTTTTTTGCAGCTCAGCCATAAAGATAGGATTTTTGTTCAAGCCCACAAGGACAGGGTGTTTTGTCAGGAGCCAAAGGATGCCCAAGCTTATGTTGTGCTATGAGTTTAATGGAAAATTATTTCCTCAGATTTTCTAAATGGAAGATAACGTTTCTCAGAATAAAAATAAAAATACTAGGATGTTTTACTTCTGTATGCGAGAGAAAGTCGCTGAGTACATTAAGCCTCGTATGACAGGGCTTAGTGGAGTTTTTTGCAGCAGCGCAGGAAGGGTTTACTGAAGTCTCCTTTCTGCAGCCTGTTTTCAGAGGGGAATTAGTAGACGTGGAATATGGCAGGCTTGAAACATGTGCGTAAGGACAAATGCCATCCTCTGAGAGTCTACAGAAGACTTACCTGCTGGGTTTTACTGCTTGCTTAAGGACCTGAGATTGGCAAGGGTTTGGAAGGTTACAGCTTGCTAAAACATGTTTTCCTGTGCTCTGGAGTGAGTCATTGCTCTTCTTTTCCATCCAGGAGCGTGGTGGATGCTCGTTACCTGGTCTCTTGATTCACTTACTGTGGACTGGAAAACATTTCTGACTGAGTGAATGAATACTCAACTTGTGGTTAAGCTATGCCGTGACCAGACGGAAGCTCTCTGATGTTGTAGAAGGGATGTAGATGGCAGAAAGGTGCTGGAAAAAGTAGAAGCAGTAGGTAAGGAGGCAGAGCAGCAAGGGAGAAAGCTATTAAGAGATTTCTGAGATATGTAGGCAAAATATTTTTGGAATATACTTAAAGCTTTTTTAAAAATGAAGAGGTGAGCATTAGTTGAGAAGAGGTACTCTTGGAAAGAGGTGGAGCTGTGGGTAGCTGGTGACAATACACATATTTAAAGTTGTAAAGGTTTTTGACTGACAGAAGAGAATTGTTCTCTGCTCAGATCAGTGATAGTAGCTAATATAATGGCACTTCAGTGTTGGAACCTGCTTACTTTTCACCTCTCTAACTTAACTTTTCTGTGTGTTTATTTCGTAGGACTCGCTTTGCTCAGTGTATGACAATCAGAAGTAGAGCTAACACAGTGAACTTGCTGTTTGTGTGCAATGCCACCAATATGCTACTGCCATTTGTGCTGGTAATGGGCATGATCAATAATAGCCCTTGGTGGCATCACAGGGGTTGTAAAATCAAACCCTTAAAAAAAAAAAAAAAAAAAAAGAAACCTCATTAATTATCTTCATTGTCTATTCTGACTTGAACAGGCTTTGAAGCAGCACTTTCCAATGGCTTAGGTGTAAGATGGGAATTCAGGAGTGTTCCTGTTTTTCTTTGGCTGAGCTACATTTTGTCTCATCAGACAAAATAATGTGACAGTTTTCATGAGCAGCTCTAAATGTGAGACACCCCCTTCCCTTTTCTTGTTGTGTCCTAAGCAATACCTCAGTTACCCATGACCATCCCAGCCTCCAGCTGGAGTCAGGATGCTCAGTAGCTGGTGAGCATGCTGAAAATGGGGTCAGTTAGGCTCCAAAGTAAACATTTTTACTTCCAGATTTGGTGCACTAAAATATCTGACATCTGTGCCCTGTGATATCACTCTGAAGAAAATAAATGTGCAAGAGAAATAAATGCGCATCTAAGAATGCCTTGAACTTCAGGAGCTGTCTCACTTTCAGAAGAGCAGATCTCAGAGTGCTGGCAGCAGATGACTGCTATGAATTATTTTCTTTTCTTGTTAGTTGGAGGTAAGGCCCCTTTTCAGCAAGAACTCCAGGGAACAGTCCGGTGGCCAGAGCACCAGTGTGTTTGCCGGAAAACCTGGAGTTCTGTTTTTGCTTACCTACTGTGTGAACTTTGTCTTGGTTTCTTCTCTCACATAAATTGCAGTTCATCTTCTGTTATTGTAAGGGACACTGTGGTCTTTCCAGCAGACCGTGAAGCCCTTCATGGGCATTTATATTTTGGTAACTTATTAGAATAGCAACATGGAATCTAAACTATTTATATTAATACATAATATGGTGTGGTACAGAGCAGCTGCTACAGTGCAGTTAATAATGTTGGCCTCCAGTCACCCTGAATCCTTTTTTACCCCATACTGTCTGGCACTCTGCAGGATGTGCCCCCTGGGGAGGTCGGCACAAAACTTGTCACAATGTCTCCTGGAAAAGCATGTGAATGATGGTTTGGTGCCTAAGTGTGAAAACCCATTACTAGCTGTAACTAGCCCAGGTATATTCAGTTATTCTGGCTTTACCTTTACAGATGATTGCAAGATACCATCAGTGTTATTAGGAGAAATGAGTGAAAGTCCAAATTACGATTGTCTTATTTATTTCTCACAGAAGTAAATGCCATCTTTAAAAACGGCGCTTATTTTTAAAAGACATATTTAATTCAAAAGGTCATCCCCCCTGCAGTCCCTGGGAAGGCCCAGGAGTGAGTCCTTCTGGGGCCTTTTGGACATGGGAGGAAGGAGCTGTGTAGTTCAGCTTCATCAAGGCTTTGGATATGGCCTCCTATAGTGGCCTTATAACCTTACTACTGAGATAAGGGCTGGAAAAATGGACTTTTTTCCATGGTTACTTTTTGAATGTAGCCCCTTCCAGCCTGTGTTAGTTTATGGCTACCTGATTTTCATCGTATGCCTTGTGAAGTCCTTCTGGAGTAGCCCTCCTGTCCTGGCTGTCCAAGGAGTTAAATAGAAAAGGGATATCCAAGGGGGAAACAGTAGGTCAATTAAACTAGTGTGTGACGGTCCTTGAATGGTTTTTGCATTATCCTAGGTTAATTTTGTGATCCAGATCAGTTGAAGGACTTGCTGCAACTTGAAAGAACTCTGAATGCAGGATGCAAGTTGAGGATTGTTAAGAAACTGTGTGTACATAAAAACCCCTTGGCCAAACCTGTGCAAACCAAAGCTGCAGAACTGTGTGTGTGTGTATGTTCTGCAGAACTGAACTGCTCTGAGGTTTGAGGCTGTTGCGATCCATTAGTACTTAACTTGATATAAACCAGCTCCCATTTAACCCTGCCTTGATTTTGAAATTGAATAAATTCGGGGTTTTCTGGCCTTTTTTCTTTCACAGCTAGTAATTTAAGCATTGTCCTTGAAAAACACATCAAATGATTGTATTCTGAACAGACTAACATATTTGTAATGGAAAACTTTTTTTTGTTTGTGCAGTGAAACCTGCAAGACCTACATATTCTGCAAAGCTCTTCCTTTCTTCCCTGCAAATAGGAATGAGCTAAGGCAAATTCAGCTATAGCACTGTGCAGCAACTTCTGGGTGAAAATGAATTTGATTTATGTTGTCTCTTCAAAATTCCACCTGAAGTTGTAAAAGTGTGTTTTAATTCATAGATATATCTATGTAGGTATCTCTTTGGCCCAGGAGTCTAGTTTTTAGAACAATTTGTTGTCTTGCCAAAAGCATCACTTTCCACGGCAAACTCAGTGTCTTTATAAACCCTGTCAGTGTTTTGTATATTTGCATCCATCAAATATCAAACAGTTCAGCTCCTAAGGCAGATTTTAATCTGCCAAAGTTCTCTGCTCAATATTTAGGCTCCCTAATAAAAATATTTAAGGAAACTTTTCAACACTTTACTAATACTTTCAAAAAGAAAGTGTGATTGAGGTGAGTTATAAAGACGAGAAACTAGAGAAGTCCGGCTTTAAATTTGAAGCAGAATAATATGCTGAACTGAAAGTAAAACCTGGAAAAAATACACTGTACGTAAGTTGTACTGCTGAGGAGTAATTCATAATCGCTGAATCAGAGTTTGCCAGTTGTGTTAATTGTTCAGATAGTGCAGAAGACACGACCCTAGTCTCCCTGAGGTAGGATCACTGCAAATTAATGTCATCCCTTAGACAAGGACCAACAATTTGTCTTGCACTGGATGCCAGAAAGCTAAATGAGATATATAATTTGTGTCAATGTGGTATTTGTAGTCCAGTAGCACTTATAAGCCATGCTCATAAAACATTTACTACACAGACAAAATATAAACAATGTGTAGATGTTAAAACAACAAGCAGTATATGCATTAAAAAAAAACTTGGCAAAGATAACTTTTCCCATGAAACTCTAATATTCTTCCATGTGAAATTACATTTGTTTTTCTTTAATGAAAAACTGCAGGATGATAACTTACATAGGACAGGCAAACTCCACTGGAATATCCTTGCTAGCCAAAAGCCAACAAGCAAATTCGTGCAGGAAAAGAAGAAACAAGTGGAATCTTATTCGTTTTTTGTGTCTTTGCCACCTTTCTTATGGTGTAAAAGTTGCATTTTATGTGTAATTTCTAGGGAATCTGCTGCAACTTCAACCTTTACTACATACTGACCTGTAAATGAAATGTTTGCAGGTGGGATGCTTGGCCATATATAGCTTTCCTGGAAAAAAGCTGTGTGTGTTTGGGTTGGAAAGGATTTTACTTCTTAAATTCAACATGAAAGTCATAAAACAAACAAAAAACCACATTGGTGAACAAACTGATTTGAATAATCTGTTTTCTCAAGGCAAGAGCAGTTTTATGTTAATAATTCCTGATAAATACTTGTCTTTATCTGTATTTGAAGCACTTTAGGAGCTGAAGATTTCAGCCTCTCAAGCTCTGCAGCTCTTTACTATTTCTTCTCCTGTTCACATTGGACCTAGAGAACCAAGGTAGTTTTTGTATATTTAAAAATAATTTCTCTCATTTGAGAGTAGTATAAGTTGTCACAAGCTAAGCCAAAAAGAAACACTGAAGAAAAGAGTGGGATGGGAGGGAGGGATAGTGATCCTAGATGAGAAACTTTGACAGTGGTAAATTCTATCTCGTGGGCAGAAGCCGTCTGACCTCACTTG
This sequence comes from Columba livia, assembly GCF_036013475.1. NCBI lineage: Eukaryota > Metazoa > Chordata > Aves > Columbiformes > Columbidae > Columba > Columba livia. The sequence continues at coordinate 53,907,228 of NC_088605.1, forward strand.
GGATTTACCTGGTGGAGGTTTTGGTTACTACTGTGTTAGTGTAACTGTATTTCAGGAATAGTAAAAGGAGGTTTCTGGCAGTGGCGTGGCTGCTGGGCTTCTGATGGCAGGTGGAGCAGGGTCCCCTGTCAACCTGCTTGGGACACCCAAGTAAGCTCCCTCCCCTGCAGAGGTGCCTCTGGCAGGATTTCCTTGGATGCAGAAATGGTGAAATCTTAATTATTGATTTCATTTGCTTATTATTTGTATGGCATGATTTTTTTTTTCTTTTAATCCTTGTTTATGATCTTCAGAAAATTAAGCTACTGCACTGAAGCACATAGTTATTTTGGAGCATATTGCTTCAGCTCCCATTGGCCTGTCAACCAGCTTTGAGAGAAAGGTTGTGGGTTTTACTGCTCTGATTGCTTCTGCGCGTTATCTCCACCTTCTATACCCTGGGACTGCACCTACCTTCTAATGCAGGGCCACAGACTGGGCCCAGTGTTCAGGCTGAGGCTGTTCCAGTTTGGAGGCGAACAGTCAAGTTATTTGTTGCTCTATCATCTGTGCTCCATGGTTACATTTGTTCCTTTAAGTGTTGTGATATCAGTCACTTATATTCATCTGTTAACTGTTGCAGTGGGTCAGGTCTTGATGACGAGCTCTGAAAGCAATCACTAATTATCCAACTGTATTTTTTCCAATATGGCTGTAATGTTGTTAGTGTTTCTAGAGCCTGTTAAACTGTTTTTCTCCTCAATTAGTCCTCCCGCAATGTGAAAGCAGAATTCAGAATGAGACCCAGCAAAGCACTCGATTATCATTAGCATTTCTGGTAACTGAGTGTTTTCTTTCCACCATGGACTAGACCCTGGTCTTTCCTGTCAACTGTGGAAGTTAAGCCAAATAGTGTAAATCTGTCCACTTGCCCCTTGGAGGCAGGGTAACTATCTGCAGTGACACTGGTTGCCCACCTCTTCAAAATTTGAAAAGAAGCTGGGATGGAATAGCAAATTCAATTTTAAGGCCTTCCCCCCCACCCTGAATCTTTTATTGAAAGATGTTTAGTTCAGTATTTCATGATTGACTTGATTTAACGTGCTCGATCATGTATGTTACATTCTCTCACAGTGCTGTTTCTGTCAAGACTGTCTCTGGAGAGCTCTGTATGTAAATGAGAGACTATACTTGAAATTTTCTCCTGTCAAATATTGTCCTTTTGAGGAATAATTGTGTTGGTTTGGCCTAGATATTCTCAGGACTAGAAGTAAGTAAATTCCTTTGCAAAAGAGATCTGTAAAGCAAGACCTTCTGTGTTTTGATGCTTTGTGCTTTATTGGCCTTTTTCCTTTGGAAAATAGTTTTATCTAATAATAAGCTGAATCTCTGACCAAAGCTACTGGAAGTAAGATTTGCCATAGCTGCCTTTTTCTTCCGACGTAATTCAGTAATGCCTGACTATTGATCAAAATATAATTATCATTATGAAGCAGAATTTTATCAAAACCTACACGTGTGCATCTACTAATGAGCTTAGCTTGTACTCATGAATCCTTAATGCAGTATCTGAATTTATTTGTACATCGCCTTTTTCTTTGCCTTCAGGAAATCTCAGGGAGTCCTTTCTGTAGGTGACACAGCGATTGCAGAGCAGGTTCCCCAGGAATGCACCTTGTATTTTAGAGCTCCCACAACACTCCTGACTGCTGGACCCTGTTACCTGTCCTGTTGACTGGGCTCAGTCCCTTCACACCTCTCTCCCAACTCGCAGTCCTGATTACTCGTGGTAGTGCCTGTGTGGTGCACACCGTGTCTTGGGTACCTCCCTCAAGAGTTACTGATGACTTGGCTCGCCCCTGGACTCCCTCTGTGACAATCTTGGGAAGGAGAAGCAAACTTGTGGCAGGAGGAGCAGTGTTTCTCACAGAAGCTGGTGAGCTGGTGACACATAATTGAATAAGCTCATTCATTAGCGAGACACCAGGGGAGGGTGGGTAAACCAGAGGTGTTAAAGCTTTTCTAGATACCACAGAAAATCTGCTTTAGGAAAGCTGTTTTGTACTAATCCAAGATCTGTCTGAAACTCTTGAAAATAGCAGGCAGAATTTAGAGGTGGGAAGAAAGCATGTAAAGTTTCACTTTCATCAGGAAGGTAGAGGCTGGTGCTGGGCAAGAGATTTAGAAAAAGCTTTTGAACATTTCAGGCGTTGTCTCGGATGTGGTCAGGAAATGGTCACTCTTCTGTCTTGCCCTTACTAAAGAAATGAAAACTGTAGGCATGCAGTATGCTTGTATCTAGCCTTTGGTTTTAGGCAAACTTAATTTTCTGTGGTGGTGCAGCTGAGCTTGGTATGAGCTTGCTTTCTTTGGTAGAACAAAAAAGGAGTTTTTTCTTGTGGCTGCTCAAGCCAAGATTGCTTCATTCTTGAGGAAGGAAGTTTCTCTCAAGCAGAAAGAGGCACTCAACCACTTAGTAAAATGTGTGGCAGGAGAGGAAGATGGAAAAATCTTTAAAGCTACTGTAATCACATCCTAGTAAAATTGCAAGCTCCATGTCAGAGTAAGTATTTTGATGCTCATTGCCCAGTAAACAGTCTATGTGATATTCATCACCATGAGATGAATTTACTTTTTGTTTAGAAAACTAAGCTAATGAGATAAGTTTGAACCTTTCCTTAGGTAAAGGAAAAGACTCCTTTACACTTCTGTTAGCAGAATTTCTGGGAACTAAACGATAATCCTCCTCCTTCAACAGAAACAGACTGGAGTAGTGTGTTAACACAGTGGGAGGACTAAATGTCAAATGCAATGCATTTCTGCCAGAAAAATGTATGCTGTGTATTGACTGAATTTTACCCAGCCCAACCCTGTTTCTTTTGCAATTTCTTTGTCCTCCTCTGTCTTAATTCCTGGGATGTTGCATACCCTCCAGAACCTGAATAGCCCTCTGGATGCATCAAGTATGACAGTGCTGCTTGTTCTCTCCCTGTGAATACTGCAGAACTGTAAATGGCTGCAATAACTGCAAGACAAATAATTCATCGTCTCCTGGGGTTATGGTACTATTTCCAGAGCTTTGATGCTTAAGTTCTATAAAAATCCGGCCTCAGAAGTAAAATCTTACTCTCTTATAAAGAGCATCATATGTTTTCTTCATTCTCTTACAGTAATTGTACCTTGTATTAACTTTTAAAATTGTTGTCCCACTATTGTCATGTGTGCTAGAAAACCCAACGTTACTTGCATATAACAGTGGCAAGTCAGTAAGATTTGTATTTAGTAAAACTGGTTTTCATTATGTAGTGTTTACCAATGAGATTTAAAACCCTTAATGTCTACATGGGGGATAAGGGCTGTCTGGACAAAAATACTAGCTGCTTGTGGCTTTTGTTGTGGTGGGCTTTTTTTGTTTGTTTGTGGGTGGGGTTTTGTTTGTTTTCCAGACTAGGGCTTTAAGCTTGGTTTATAATGCTAGGGGCAGCCGGGCAGTTCTCTGCCTCTGCCACAGCACTGATTGGGGTTTGCAGCCAGCTGGTGAAGTCTCCCAGGTCCCTGTTTGACATACAGACATCTCTGCATGGGTAATTAAATGAAAGGGCTGGCTTTCAGAGCTGCTGTGCCCTTTTGCAGCAAGGAATTTCCGGTTCTTGGAAATACATTGTAATGGTGGAAATCAAGTCAGACTTCTAAGAGGTTACTGTAGTCAAAACCAGGCTTTTAGTGGGGATGGTACAGGTTTTATTACTGAGCTCAGTATAAGTGGAGTTCTGCCTTTGCTATGAATTTTCCCACTCACCTCATGTGTTGGTTCCTGATAGCGGAAAGGGTTCTCTTAGACTTGAGGTAATCCATTTTTGTGATGGTTTGAAGGCAAAAAAACCAGTAGCTATGTGAGGAATGAGGGTTTATAGTTAACTGGTATCAGCTTATGCATTTACTTTAACCTTCTTTGCCATGCATTACCTGTTTATAAATGCACAATACATATGTGCATGTGTGTCTTTACATGTATAAATATACATATGTATATGTATATGTATATATACATGTGCATACATACCAGGTATATTAAGTCTGGGTTTATGAACAGGCATTACTGTGAAATACAGTGGATGGCTTTCAGGCTGCTGCCTTGTGAACACTAGTGATGTTGAGATTGTTGTCCAATAAATGCAGTATTTTTCAGTGTCAGGTGCTATCCAAGTTGAAGTGCACAGTTGTTCTTATGTGTGACACTCAGGATTTTCTGGAAGCAGCAATGCTGACAAACAACACAACAGTGCTGCATTGTACACAGCTTTGAGTCGTGTGACAGACACACGTAGCCAAAGATCCTTTCTGCCTCTTAATCCTGCCTGTCACCTGCCTGCTTCCCAGCTGATAACCCTTCCTGCCTCCATGAAAGCTGATGTTGTTTTCTTTACCTCTTGTTTGCTCTCTGAGAAAACCTTGTCCAACCAACCTGTGGAGATGTTTAGTCTGGCACCACCTAGGGAGAGAGCGAGCTTGGCACCTGATTGTGGGCTGCAGACCTTCTTAGCTGGTCTGACGGACACAGTCCAGCTGGAGTAGCAGCCTTCTTGCAGAGAGGCATGAGGAGCTGGGCTGCGTTCGTTCAGGAGCTGCACTCTGGCAGTCATAAAACCCTGGAAACCGTTGCCAAACCAAGGCAGCCGCTTCTGTGCCATTGTGGTTAACCAACCTCAGGCAACAGACAAAAAGTGAGAAACTACGCGAAGATTGTCTGAGTTAACCGAAACTACGTAAAGGTGCCAGAAAAAAATTCCTGGGAAGAGTTTCCTGTGAAATAGCAAAAAGAGATACATAAACGTAACACTTACACTGAAAGCAGAAGTAGGATTCGATGATTTTTGATCTGTTACGAAAGTTGGAAGGGCAGGAGGAGCATTTGATAGGAATGCTGATGGAGTCAGCTTCACAAGTAGCATTTTTAAGGGGTGTCAGGACAAATTAGAGCAAGCAAATAGACCAGTTAAGCTTTGTGAAACTGCATTAGAATGAATACTGAAGACATTATTTTGGCAAGAAAGCAGTTAATTTCCACATGTCTACATGCTTTTGAGCATTTTTTAAATGCATCCAGAGGTACCAAAAAAAGTTGCATTTGTTCATAGTTGCCGGTCTGCATCCTAAAGGCATCAGAATTCCTTGTACCATAAGCTTTCCTGGGGAGAATGTGGTATCTCTTGAACACTGGTGATAACTCTGCTTCAGGAAATAAAGCTCAGACAGGGCTGGGGAATCCATGCCTAGGGAAGGAGTAGTGGAGAAAAAAAAAAGAAGGCGGCAGAGGGTTGCTTTGCTGTTACAAAGTGTTACACAGAGTGTGCAAAACAGAGGCATGGTTGTCTTGAAGCCCTTGTGTGGTGAATGTCCTGTTTCCTCTTCCACGCTTCCTTATGTCTTCTATCTGCTCAGTGGTGCTCAAAGTGTTGCAGAGATCCAGGGTGGGATAAAACATCTCTTGACTATGGCTATAATACTATGACTCTAATCCAAAGCTGATTTACGACATTCTTGCTGCACTGCAGTGTTTCATCAGGTACTTTAACTGAGTAGTAATTTTTGTTTAGTTAAAAGCTTTGTATATTCAGATTTTTAACAAAAATGTTGTGCTGCTATTAAGGTGATCTTTGTTTTGAAGCAACAGTGTGGTGTAGGAATATACCATGTGAGTGAGAAGCTCCTTTGAAAGTGTGCTAGGTACTTGGGGAAAAGGCCAGTTGGGCAACCCAAACTTCTCCTGCATCCTGTGAGTCACCCTCGGTGCTCAGCTAGAGAAGCACAACTGTCCTGGTAAGGACAGACGTGCTGGATATTGAAAAAAAGGCCCAGTTTTACTGCAACAGGAGCTCGGCAAAATGCTGCTGACCTGATGGAGGCACAGCCCATGCAGAGAACAGCAGTGTGAGTGAGAGATTTAGGTTGGGGCCATATTTTTCTCCCACTCCCTTTTTTTTTTTTTTGTTTTACTTACTAGAAACTGTATGTCTTGTTCCCCTGTTGGCACCATGTTTCCTTCTTTATTTTTGGGAGCAGAACATAAACCTGATGAAATCTGTAGTCTTAGGTTGAGATTTCTTTTTTTTTTTTTTAACAGTTTAGAATGATTTGTAGAGTTTGATACAAAGCGATGTGAAGTGTTCTAATTATGGAACATTTACATGCACTGATACCCAAGTCAAAAACATGTATTTCCTCTGGAAATCACCTTTATCTTTTATGTGCAAATTACTGTCTTGTTAGGTGTCTAAGACTATATAGTTCCTTCTCTCTTCTTTCCCCTTGGAATTAGAGGCTCAGTGGGAAAAACAGAGCTTTTTGAAATGTTGCAACTCTGATAGCCTCTGAATTCACCCAGCTGGAAGGATGGGCCAGATCTCACACCTTAAGGGCTCAGAAGGACAACCGAGCAAGGGGACAGTGGCACGGGGACTGCAGCTGTGCCACGTGAGGGGACACAGGGGTTTCCTTAGGGTGGAGAGGTGTTCCCTGGTTGTCCCTGTGTTCTTGTGAAAGACCCTGCCAGCTGCCGTGAAACGGAGCACAGGGACACCCCGGGTTGCCTGGGTGCAATTCTCTAGGTGGCTGTAGCACTTACTGAAGGGGAAGTGCTGCTGAATGGTGAATGCCCAGCTGGGTGTGAAACCAGACAGAATGGGAAGTGAAAGAGCTGCAATCAGTCTCTTAGGCTTTTCCTGCTAGTCTGGGCCATCCAGGTGCATGTTGCACAAACAAGGCTATTTTCTCATTAAAAAAAGAATCACACATATATATTTTTAAGTATTTTATGTGTACTCATGTTTCCAATAATACTTCTGAAAGTAGACAGTAAAATAAAATTAGCATTTGTGGACATGTTTTCTTTTTAAACCACAGCAATATTCTGTATGGTTTTCATATCTGGGTTCCCTTCATATTAACTTGGCTGGCTTGTGTGGCTTTAGGCTTCATATTTGAGTGGATGAAATAGGTTTCATCTATGAAATGAAGGTGCTAATGTTATAAATACCGTGACAATATTTTTCTTATGTTCTCAGAAACATATCATTAAGACAACTATCTCTAAGGTAAATAATAAAAGGATTTTACGTCAAAGAATCAGTAAGCATCACATTGTAATGAGACTGCAGTGTATGCACTGCTAATGAGTTGACAGCAAAGTTGAATGCAGTTTTCATTTACTGTCTCTTAAATTGATTTTACTTTACAGTGCTGTAGGCTAGGTTTCCTTAATGTTATATTTTTGTCTAATTGAATAGCAAGACACATAATTAGCTTCAATACACTGCACACATTCACTGATACAAGCTCCTGAGCCAGTTAAATTTATTCCAAAGTGAAAAACTCTAAGACTTTGCTCTGTTTATCCTGTGTGCTGGGTGAAGCTTTTTTTAGGTATTCCTTATATTTGCTGTTTTTTCCCTCCAGCTGTTATATGAGGAGTTGAGCTATTTTGTGAACTATCTTTTCCCCCTTTTTTTTTTTTTTTTTTTTTTTTGTAATTGCTGCTTATATCAGGAACAAAGCAAAATAGCTTCTGGTAAGGCTGTTGGACCAGGGCACTTGATGCATGTGCAGTGAGCAGGAAAGCTGCCCCCAACTGCTAATGCCCCCTAGCAGAATCTGTTTCATCTGTTTTCAGTAGAAGGTATCATAGTGTTTCATGGAGGTGATTTTGTCTGATCTGATAAAACACCTGTGCACATTTTCTTTGGCTTCCTGGGGCACGCTGCACCCGCAGGCAGACAACAATACACAAACGTGTCAGTGTAGAGCTCAGTCTTCACCTCAGCTGGTACAAATACTGGTTTTGTGAAACATCTGTTACTTGTTTCTTCAGATGACTTTTTCCTGTTGGTTTCTAAGGTCATCTTTGTGAAAATACTACAGCATTCTGCATGTCTTGCCATCCCAATGATTGTAAATACTTCTTCTTGTAGTGAAGGTTAAAGGCCGTAGAGATAAATGCTGGATTATCAGAATTGACATTTTTCCTGCAAAGGGATATCTTTATTACTGTTTAGATTAGGGGTCTGGCAAATATTTAGAAGCAGAGTTTGGTGAAACTGATGTGGAAAATGGTGCTTATGTGGCTTAAACAGCCAGATAAGTTCTATAGGTTGTTTACTGTGGCGAGAGGGGCACTGTTATGCATTAATTAGGAAATATTGGTAAGTAGGCATTAACTCCCATTAACAGTGACAGAGACCTTGTACCTAACACAATTCCTAGGATGCTTCTCTGAAAACTTGCCCCTGGATAGCCATTCCAAAATAATTAAGGGCTGTCTGCTAACGAAGGAGGAAACAGGAGGAGCTGTAATACTTGAAAATGGAAAAGAGCTCCTGGAGGAAAGGGGTGGTTTAGCCATCCCATGTGGCAGCAGGGCAAAGAGGGAGAAAAAATAAGTAGCTATGTCTTCACTCCACTGCAGCCTCAGAAATGTATTGAGTGTTGCAGTGCCACATCAGGCATTGTTTTCGGTAACCAGTGTTAACAAATACGCACAGCTACAATTCCCCATCTGCCTTCTTCAGGTAGTGAAGTTGCAGTAAAGGTGTTCAGTGCCTGTCACAGAGGTTACCTGACATCTGGCTGCCTGGGGCAAGTGCAGCTTTGACCAGGGCTTGCTGTGCCCGCTGTGGCTTTGCAGCGTGCCGGGGAGTGCTGTGGGATGTTTCCTCTGTCCTGCTGCTCGGGAAAGGGCACAGAGCAGGAATGGGGTGTGTGCCCTGCAGATTGAGGCTACTCTGCTGTCCATGTATCCTTCGGCTTTAGCTAAGTAGTCTAGGTGGTAAGTTCATCTGCTTCACGCATGCGACTTCATAGCTTTTTACTGACAGGTTCAAACTGACCGTTTTAGTCTTCAATTTCTCCTGCAGCACAGCAGAATTAGTACATGTACATTAGTACAAAAATCTGCATGGTATCAAAAACCTGACAGATGAAAAAAAGCTAAAGCCATTACTGAATACCTTGGTTAAAGAAGGGGATCTATGATGTTGGCTTTTGGGATAATTCTTCCTCAGTCTCGCTTTGGAAGTCAGCTGCCCAGGCACAACACTACAAATTGATTTATGCCTCAGTCCAAAAAGGAGAAGGGTTAATCTTTCGAAAGCACGTTAGCAGTTTTGATTCTATGTTTGTTTGTTTTTTTTTTTTTTTTCTTTAGGGTACCATCTTTCTGCCTGGCAACAGAGTAATTGAGCATCCCTGCAATGAAGAAAGTCCAGGAAAGTTCCTTTTTGAAGTTGTTCCAGGTAGGATATCTTACTCCACAAAATAAGTCTTTGCAGCTTTGTTCTCAGTGGCAAATGGCCACGTCTGTTCTACCAGAGCAGAAGCTGACGGTGATTAATGATTCAATTTAAGAAAAAAAAAAAAAATTGGTTAATTTGTTAATACTTTGATTCATAATTGTTTGTTTGCATTCAGGCAGTGTGGGAAAAGGACATTTTTTATTTGTCAATGTAAAGTATCATTGTTCCACAGCAAGGGGCTGCACCACTGAGTGGCATAGTGACAGTGCAAGTGTATTTGATAATTATTTTGGGTTATATTGGATGTTATTGCGTAGTGTGACTGGTGGTAATAAAGTAATCTATAATTCAGCAGCAACAGCTTATCAGTATAGCACATGGACTTGTTGGTATCACGACCATAAGAATTCTCCCTGTTTGCTGTGGGTGGTTAAACCGCTTGTAACAACAGCAATTGTCAGCTGAGTGGTACTCGTGACTGTGTTGCCTCAGTCATTTGCTAGACCTGCCAGCATCCAGTTAGCCACTAGGTTTATTGAGTATATTCTGTTAATCCCCATATTACTTTTCAATTTACTTTTGCATTATGGCCATTTAAAAGGGTAAATATAAGATAATGTTTATTGAAACTCATCTCCATGTTCTTGCTCTTAAACCATAATCAGTCTCAAGGCAAAAATGTAGGAGTCTTGAGTGATGCACAGAGATTTTGATATGTTGTAGAAGTATAAGAAATATGAAGGAGACTACAGAGCGAAGGAGGCCAATCACTCAGCAGGTAAGGATGAACACAGCGAAGTGGAATTTGCAGACACAGCTCAGCACAGGGAGGCTTTATTTTTCCTTTTATACGTAGCATGGAATTTGATTATGAAAGCTATGTACAATCAGAGGTTAGTATGCAAAGAAAGCAAGCATGTTATCTGTTTGGGAGGTTCACTTAACATTCACCTCAGGTTGAATCAGCCACAGTTTAAAAAGTTTCTTACTGAGGTCTGTATCTTTCATGTGTTCAAAATTGGAAGAAACCGATTATTAACATTGCAAGCCTGGGGTTTACTAAAATCTTGTTTCAACTGAAAATTAATGGAGTTTTAAGTTATAAAAAATGCTTGCTTTTTTAAAATTTTCTTTTTCCATACCAGAGCACACAGAATACTTTCTGACCTGAAATTTCTAGGCAAAGCTGGTATTTATTCTGGATGTTGTAGATGGGAAAGAGAGAAGCCAGCTCCTGCACTTGTAGCTGTTATTGCAGCAGGGTCTGTGTGCTGTGGAGGGGATGTGCTGTGCTGAGCAGACAGGAGTAGACTGGCACTGATTTTGGTGATGATGCTTCCTCTCCTGATAAACATGACCCTGGAAGAAGCATCTTTAGTTCCTGCCACAGGTTAAACTGTGGTCTGTGTGAATTTGGAGTGGAGAATAATTATCTATGGCCTGAGATGTGTGTGGTACGGGCAGGAAAACCTCCCTGTGTAGCCGTGCAGGCAGCTCTGTGGCACCATGGATCCCTGCCTGGGGGGAATCTGCCACCACTGAGGTGCAGAAAGGTTCCTCAGATACAGCTTGTGATTCTCCGTAACAGGAAGGAATCTGGCTGATAACAGGGTGGTAGGAAATGGTAATGGAATAAGGCTCAAACAGTGAAATGTTTGTTTTGAAGACAGGTCCTTTTGTCCATGTTGAAGCACCTTCCTCAGAGATCACTCATTTTCTATGTATGATGCTGTCCCAAAGGCCACTGGTACCTGTGGGAGCTGTACAGCACATCTGGATGTCAGACTGTACTTGATGTGCTGCCAAGTTTCAATGTTTATACCACAGTACCTGTCTGTTGCCTAAACTGTAGAGAAACTCCAGCAAATGCCATGTTTCACCCAGTTTTTAAGTAACCTGTATGCTGTTAAGTCATAACCACAATCTGTTTTGTTTCTGCTCCCATAATACAATCTACTCTAGGTGACCCTGCTTTAGTAGGTGGGTTGAACTAGATGATCTCCAGAGGTCCCTTCCAACCCCAACCTCTCTGTGATTCTGTGATAATTTGGCTGTTTATTGCTGGTTTTCAAGGTGTCAGCTCCCCTCACTTGATTTCCTTCCAGCCTGAGCACTTCTGTGCCCAACCTCACCATCCTTCTTGCCCACGTTAAACCTGGGGCCGCATAGCTGACGATGGGAGTACTGGCTGCTGCACTGATGGGCAGCGCTCTCACGATTTTCTCAAAATATTTCTTACTATATTTCTATGCAGTCAAGTCAAAAAGTAATTTGCAGGGACTTCCTACTAGAGCAATTTTCCTGATGAGATACTATGCCAAGAATTTATGACAAAAGTTTTTGGGAGATCAGATGGGTCATTTCATGCTGTGGCACTGGTCTCTGGGGGATCAAACTAAAATGGAGACTCAGAATGATTGTGGAGGCATCACAGTGCCTGTAGAAGTATGGTCAGCTGTATTTTAAGCAAAGATGAAGTGAGCTTTGCCATCATTGTGTTACTGCTGCTTTTCAAGGCGAGTATTGTCAGCCTTCTGTAATGGAGCTGATGGTCGTCTGTTTCCCCTTAGTGACCCAATATAAAACTCAGCTTTATAGGCTGACAGCTACAAAACTGAGCTCATTGCTTGTAATAGAGAATAACATCTTGTAGCCAAAGTTCTGTGTCGCCTTTGTTAGCTTTCACGTGAGAAAAGAGCTACAGAGGAACAGAATCTATTTGCAGGGAGTTTTGTTTTTCTTTTTAAAATTTTGTCAGCCTAAGTGAACATTATGTTAAATGTATGGTGCTGAAGCTCACGCTGCTTTTGGCATTTTGCTTTCTCCATAGTAAAAATGGAAGTAATTTCAGCTATGGTCCCAAAGGCAATGGTGACAAGTTCTCTTTTTGTCTGTCATGTCTGTGGGCGGCCTGGAAACTTGTGTGTGTGTTTGTTTGTTGGTAATACATGCAAATTATTTTGGGAATGTATGTGGGAGTTGGTTTTTACTGTGAAACTAATTCTCTGTGCACACTCATCTCTGAAGATGAATGAAAGAAATGTGTGTGGAGACAAGCATCTTGGAGTTTTCAAACTGTAATTAAAATACAGATGCATTTAATTTGCATTTTCAAAACATTCTGTTCATTCCTTAAGTCATTACATTGTTTAGTAATTTTTTTTCTCCTTCTATACTGATGAAGTTACTTTACAGGAGTAAAACTGTCTCCTGTATAGCATGAGGCCCACACTGCACTTCTTTGCTGGAGTTTCCTATACCAGAGTCAGGGTGACCACGAGGCGATTTCTGGTTATTAACAGCCTCTCTTGCACCTGGAGGAATGTTTCATATCACTTTTGGTGATGGTTCTTGAATAGCAATTAAATAGCAAATGACTGGATGGGACTAAAATGATAAGTGCCTCTTTTTTTAAATTTGACAGGGGGGAAAGATGTATTTTGTAAGAACCTAAGTCCATCCTGACTCTCAAGTCATAAGAAACCAGAAGAGAGTTTAAATAAATAACTTCTTAAGGGGGAGTTTGCATACATAAGGAAGCTGTGTGATTTGGTTTATCCAAATGATTCTGCTTTATTTGCTGGTTGTTATTAGTTGTGTTTAGAACTTAAAGCCTCATTCTGTGTATTTGCTTCCTTCAAAAGGAGCCTTGAGGGTTTTAACTCTGTTACGCAGCTGTAGTGGGGGAAGGCATTTGTGTTTGTACAGAAGTGAACCAAGTGACCGGGTGAACTAGATGCTGCCTGTTGGTAGGTGGGTGCAGAGTGTCACTGTGACTTCCATAAAGACACGTGAAGGCACGCGTGTTTGCATGTGCAGTGGTTTGCAGGTGAGGGACTCGATTACTTAGTGGGTCGGGGTTGCTGCACCCTGTTTGTTCCAGGAGGAGTTGAATGCAGAGAAGTTGGAACCTGAGTCTCATCCATTGTTTTTCACGCAAGGCTTGAGCCTGAGCGTCTCTTTTAGAGTTCCCTGGACTTTCCAAGGATTGATGCCTGAAGGCATTTTGAGCAAGGGCAGTATGGAAAGCCTTGCTATAAGAGCCTGCGGCTTTCCTGAGGATGTGGCATCCTGGTCTCCTTGTGCACTTCAGAAGAGTACCACCTTCTCAAAATAATCTGGGACTGGGTAACCACCAAGTAGAGATGATGGATATTTAATAGGTAGAGGAATGTGCTTTATGATGGGACTGTGGTCCTGGAAGCGAAACTGCTCATTCTGCTACATCCCAGTTGCTGTTATCTAAGATCCTTATGCTGTGGCTAATGTCCTGCTCTGTGAGTGTGATAGATCATTTTGTAGCTTGGCCTCAAGTTTAAGAAGCCAGATCACCATTTCATTGGTATTTCACCATTTGAATGTTATCATATCATGTCTTTTTTTGTCCCTGACCTGTATTGTGTTCACATTTCACAAAGAAACAGCACTGAAGATGAGCTTACTTGTAGGGCCATGTTTGCTAGTGTGTGATCTGTTTGCCTGCCGTGTTCTAAGGCATGAATTTCCCTACGGATACAAATATCCCAGTGATATCTCTGAGTTGTTCAGTGCAGGAGTATTAATATTTTCTTAGAACTGTTTAAACTGAAACATAAAATTCCAAATGTTGGTTTTGTATATTCCTTGTGGAATGTGTTGCTTTTAAACTTGACATACTTGAGCTGTATCATTCACCATTGCCGAGGTATCATAATCCAGCATTTGTGTCTATGCGAATGAATTGGTACTTCGGCATTACTGAGTTACCGAAGTCTGTTCACCCTTCAGAACTATTCTCAGTACAGCCCCAGTTAGGTGTCTCCAGTTCAAAGCATGGTATCATTCTAAGGGGTTATTCAGGCTGTTAGGAAATAGCTGTAATACTTAAGAGAAGTTATTTGTAGTCTTTGCTGTGGCTTTTTTGTGCACTTGTGTGTCTGCTGGTTTCTGGGGTGCCTGGTTCCTGGTCCATCTCCCTTCTCATCAGGGAACACGGGGCCTTTCTTGACGTGCAGATGGTGAAGACTGCCGAAAGCAGGAGTTACCTTCAGCCCTGCACGCTTTCGTTTGCTTAGGGTCAGTTTGTCAGGCCTGAGAGCTGTAGTCAAGAGAACAAGCCCAAACACAGTGCTGAGGAAAATCACACCACTTTGATTCTGGTTTAGATGAGCTCTCTCTGTGCACAGTTTTTCTGTACATACTTCTTTCAGAGAGCAGTTAGTTTCTCGGTGATGTTATGCAGCAGAAGTGTTGGTTCCCTTTTACGGTATGAATTGAAAACAGGCCAAGGGGATTGCTGCAATGAGACAACTCACTATTGTTTTTCACGTAGAAAGTAGTACTGGATATAAATCAAAATATGGCGTACTTAAAATACTGAAGCTACCTACCCAAATGCCTCAGCTGGACAGTGTGTGAAAGAAAATCAGTTTCCCTGGACTGCTGTGTACTTGTTTCTGACACTCAGGCCGTCTGTTCCTCCGTGATACTGTTAAAACATTTGGCTGCTTTTGCATCACAGCTTCTCTCCTAAGAATTATTTTCAGGTAACTTAGGAGCCTGCAGTAAGTTTTACAAATCGATGTAAGGGAAGTGCTACCAAATGCTGTTGTGGGGAGTGCCCTACAGAGTATTCCTGTATTATTTTGGAGAACTTGAGTTCACAGCATGTTTCAATTTCTTTTTTTTCTGGCATGAAATTCTTATGCTGTGCTTTTCAGAACAGTGGGCAGCATTTCATTGGGTTGCTAGACTGACTTTATGGACTTGTGAAGCCTTTGAATACAGAGCAATTCCCAAAAGCCTGTGGCTTTATTAGAGAATCTCTGTGAGGGAGTGAAATATTAATTCCCAGAACTCTGAAAATATTAACATGATTTTTTCATCAGTCATGTAAAAAAAGGTGTCCATGGGCCTTTTCCTTTATTCCTTTATGTCTGTAATTGCATACCGTATGGCAAATTAAATTTCCTGCAGACTATCTCTTTTGGTAGGGAGCATGAAGTAGGTTTGAGTTTTGGTCTTTTTTTTCTTTTTTTCTTTCCTTCCTCCTTCCATCTTCCTCCTTCCTTCTTCCCCACTTCTTCTGCTTCTTCTTCCCCACTTCTTCTGCTTCTTCTTCCCCACTTCTTCTGCTTCTTCTTCCCCACTTCTTCTGCTTCTTCTTCCCCACTTCTTCTGCTTCTTCTTCCCCACTTCTTCTGCTTCTTCTTCCCCACTTCTTCTGCTTCTTCTTCCCCACTTCTTCTGCTTCTTCTTCCCCACTTCTTCTGCTTCTTCTTCCCCACTTCTTCTGCTTCTTTCCCCTTCCATCTTCCTTTCTTGCTTCTTTCCCCTTCCATCTTCCTTTCTTGCTTCTTTCCCCTTCCATCTTCCTTTCTTGCTTCTTTCCCCTTCCATCTTCCTTTCTTGCTTCTTTCCCCTTCCATCTTCCTTTCTTGCTTATTGCTTCTTCTTTCTTGCTTCCTTCCTTCCTTTCTGTCTTTCTCCTTTCTGTCTTTCTCCTTTCTGTCTTTCTCCTTTCTGTCTTTCTCCTTTCTGTCTTTCTCCTTTCTGTCTTTCTCCTTTCTGTCTTTCTCCTTTCTGTCTTTCTCCTTTCTGTCTTTCTCCTTTCTGTCTTTCTCCTTTCTGTCTTTCTCCTTTCTGTCTTTCTCCTTTCTGTCTTTCTCCTTTCTGTCTTTCTCCTTTCTGTCTTTCTCCTTTCTGTCTTTCTCCTTTCTGTCTTTCTCCTTTCTGTCTTTCTCCTTTCTGTCTTTCTCCTTTCTGTCTTTCTCCTTTCTGTCTTTCTCCCCTCCTTCGTCTTTCTCCTTTCTGTCTTTCTCCCCTCCTTCGTCTTTCTCCCCTCCTTCGTCTTTCTCCCCTCCTTCGTCTTTCTCCCATCTTCTTTTTTCATTTTTTTCCCTCTTTTTCCCTCTTTTTTCTTTTTTTTCTGTTTTTTTTTTTTTTTTTTTTTTCTTTCTCTTTTTTTTTTTAGTTTTTGAGGGAAAATGGCCTCAAGTTGTGCCAGGGGAATTTCACTTTGGATATTAGGAAAAACTTCACGGAAAGGGTTGTGAAGCGCTGGAACAGGCTGCCCAGGGAAATGCTTGAGTCACCATTGCCGGAGGTGTTTAAAAGACGTGTACTTGTGGCACTTATGGACATGGTTTAGTGGTGGACTTGGCTGTGTTAGATTAACAGTTAAACTTAATGGTCTTAGAGGTCTTTTCCAACCTAAATGATTGTATTATTCAGATCACCCTATATTGCTTAGGTCTGTGTACTCATGACTGAGTCAGGAGTAATCTGTGTTTTTTGTGTGTGTGTGTCACCCTGGTTTTACTGTCAGTAAACAGGCCCTTTAGCCTCCACAAGTGTGTTGTGAGGTTTAAGATAAATAGCTGCCAGTGTGTTGTAATGTTATTGAAAACTCTCCAGTTCCCTGTTGATATACAGTGCTTAGCAGATGAAGCCGTTCGAGACTTTAGCTGTGAGTTGTTAAACATCTGCAATGGAAAGGCCACAGTAGGTGATAATTCATGCCAGATACTGATGGGCAGAATTTTTAATTAAGGATCCATGAAAGCCTTGAAAATGTGGATTTGATAGGTTGAGCTGCATTTTTTCCTTAAGGGACACAAGTAACACAAAACAGGAATTACAGATAAATGGGGTTTTTTGCCTAAACGAGCAGTTTTATTTGTAGTACTCCCATGTACTTTAACAGGTTGGATACCAGATAATTACTGTAGCCTCTATTTCAATATTATTGTCTTCTGTTATCAATACTTTGCAGTCCAAGGAGGCATATGACGGCAGGACTTATGTGGGATGGGGAAGGTTTGACTCTACAGCAAGGCACCAAACAGAGCAGATGATTAGCTGACATGTTTGAGCATGACTGGTATAATTCAATGTGATGTCTCAGGATGGAGATGTTTTAGAAGGTTTTGAACCCTGTTGTTTTGAAGTAGAAGTATTTGTTTTCCATAAGGATGTAGCCTTTTGAGAAATAAAGAGCAAGAGTTCCCTGCTTAATCTTCTCAATGGAAATGGACACATCAGAGGTGAGGATATTCCCACATGTATTGCAAGTAGCTTTCCTGAATGCTTAGCAGAGTGCTTGGAACACAGTGCACTAAGCAAATTTCTTTCTCTTGACTTTAGGAGAGAGTTGTTTGTGGTTTCAGAGATTTCCCATCCTGCTGCAAGAAAAGCCTTTCCGCAGTGTGCAGACTCCAGCACTGATGTACTCTCTCTGCCTTTGCTGTTGTGCAGATGCTCTGTATTCCGTTCACCATCAGCATGGCTAGAACAGAATTGATTCCCTTTTCTGCATGATATAAAACCCAAAGACAAACCATTAAACCAGTCGGCTGCTTTGACTTGTTCCCTGCGCTGAATTCTGATCTCCTCCTGGTGTGACCTCGGTGGATTTAATTGGTGCTGCCACAAAGATGAATGTGTGCCCCTGCCCACGCTGACAGCCAGCAGTGCCTCTTCATTAGCTGTCAGGAGCATGGGACCTCAAGGGCATTGCTGATACTGCTGGCTTGAACTAATTATGCCTCCAATATCTTCTGGAGGGAGCAGGCAGGCTGTTTAATCAAACAGGCACCAGCCTTTCTGCATGTAGATATCTCTGTGTAATGGCATCTCGTGCTAAAGCAGCTTTGAGCGCTGCCCATTTCCTAGTGAAGATCCCCTGAACACATTGCTGCGCTTATTAACAGGGTGATTTCTCAAATATGTATTTGTTAGGGAACCACTTATTTGCATGTGGACGCATTGGCACGTTCTGTCTTGTTCTTGTCCTTCAAATAAAGTTGTAACAACTCTGTTTTTTTTTTAAGCAACCCCTGGAACTGCAGGAGTCAGTGAGCCAGAGAAATGAAGCCAGCTGAAGCTTTGCTTGTTTCTCACAAGGTTAATGGTGAGGGCTCAGTGGGAATGAACTCTTTCCATCCCGAGCAGCAGTTCTCGTGATGTGCAAATATTTGATGTGCCCATAATAGGGTTGCCTACTTCATTGTGTTTAGGAAAGTGAGACCCAAACCATCCCCAGTCTTATATCCCTGGGAAATGAGATGGTGGGTCATGCCTCCAAGCTGTTTTGCTGGCACGATAAAATCTGCTAATTTCAAATTCTGATCCCTTCAGATCAATTCATATAACATCCCTCTTAGCCATGCTTTTTGTGCCCTTGTTGTCACAGCTGCGTGGAACACAGAGTTCCACGTACCTGGAACTTTGTGTTCCAGTTCCAGCAGTGACTCCTTCCATAACATTGGACCAAGTACTATCTCTGTGTGTCCGTGTGTCTGTGCACATTTAATGGAGATGATTCCTGCATCCTTGTGAAAATACAAGCCTTGCACATTGATGATGTTAAGGAAATGTGAATCTGAACTAGTGATAGCCAGCAATAAGTTTTTATAACCTTTATACCGGGGGTCTGGGGAAGACCAGGATTGTGACACATAGTTGTGGAGTGATATGAGTAGTTATGCCTCTGCTTCTTCATGCAAAAGATCCCCTTGTGATATCACATCTGTTTAAAGACCAAGACTGGTGGAACTCGGTGTTTGGGCTACTGAAGGACTACCAGAAAAGGTCCTGTTTGTCCTACAAGGGGAGATGGGGCCCCTTTTCCCCATAAGAAGATGTGGTCCATTTTCTGGTAGAAATCCGGCACTTGTATCTAGCATAGAACAGCCTGCAATAGCTGATTTAAAACAGCATTTATTTAAATATAGTAATATTAATTAATATTTTTTAGTCAGACAAAACCTAATCTGATAGAAACTATAGCAGTTTAGGCCATCTGCTTTTAAAGCCAAAGGAGTTAAATGTGTTTGCAAGAACAGTTTAAAGAAAAAAATTAGAGAGTCCTTTCATCTGCTGCATACGAGAGTCTGGAATATAATGGGGATGGTGTCTTTAAAAACTTACGTGGCATAAGTGCGACCTTAGAGGTCAAGTTTGTGGTGAATGTTTACCATGTGTCTGTGTACACCAGATTTGCTTCTAAAGAGGATGTAACTCATGTTGTCATGAAAATTACTTTTTGGGGACATGGTTTATTCCCAGCCTATTTAAATGCCACCGGTTGTAATCACAGCTGTGACGAGTTTTGCCAGTTTTTTCTTCACCTCAGCACTGCAGCTGGCATTTAAGCTTGATTGGCAATACTGAAGTTGACAGATGGCTCAGGTGGTACCAGATAGGCAGAGGTGGTTTCCATGAAACCTGGTGGCCCATGGAAAGTGAGAAAGGTAACTGGAATGAGAGCTTGTTGCTCTGACAATTTCCGAGAGTGACTTGTTGACCAAATAGGGAAAAAAAAAAGCGATATTGTAGTTTTCCATTGTTCTGTTTAGGTGTGTGGAATTTCTTGAACTTCTACCAGTAGTGCAGACTCTGTCGGGCTGAAGATAAATGATGACCCAGCTCTATGTCTTGAATGAGTTTGAAGCTTCAGCAGGTCTTCAGCAGTGTCTGTGTTATGTCCATTAACTACATGCTACAGAACATTTTGTTTGCCAATACGGAATCATGTATGTTGATACTTCTGGGATATTCTGGTGTGTAAATATTATACAAGCCTGTGTCTCAAGCCCCAAATGCCTTTTATCTTTCTGGCTATGGTGGCAGTCTGAATGACATATTTGGCAGCTACTAGCTTCATTCTTTTTTGTAGCTTCACTTATGTCCCTCTAGTGGTGACATCAAAAAAAGTCTAGTGAAGTAATAGATGTACTGCTGTGTTGGATAACCTGTTCAGGGCTTCAGTTTCTAACTCATTTCATGACAGCAGTATCCTTGACATATCATGAAGCACAGCTCAAAACTTAGATCACCAAACAAATTCTGTGAAGTGGGAAGACAGTACTGGGAAAAACAAAAAAGGGGTGGTAAATTGGGCATTTTGAGAAAATATTTTTGTAAAGATCTATATTTTTGTTACTTTGAGGAACTGCTGTGATGGTGATTACTTCGCTGTCTATATCTGACCGTAGAATTGAGGATCCATCAGCTTAAGTGAACAGGCAGAGTTTTAAACCTGTTACAATGGTAATGTTTTCATTGCATTTTCCCTGTGTGCACTTGCTGTATTTCAGCTGTTGAAAGAGGATCTGTACTTGATTACCCTAAGTAATGAAAATAGTGGTGTAGGAAGTAGTGAGTAGTGCTTTGGAGGGATGCTCCAAAGTATAGACGTTCAAGATGTGGTTGTCTTGTGGGGTGTACTGCTAGTCTTTTGCAATAATAATAATAATAATAGTGACTTTTCTGTGCTTGATGCTGTGTTTAGCAAGAAATTGTGCAGATGCAAAAAGTAAACCAAGAAAATGCGTATACCTCCTCTGGTGGTGTCCCACTTAAAACAGCAGGAAGGGAAGAGCATAGGTGGCTTGCCTGAAGCTGTCCATGAAGCTGGTGATTGGGTCTGAAGGCAGATCTCAGCTCCTTGGGGCACCAAGAGCTGGTGTCCCTGATGTAGGAGGCAAAAGTACTCAGGCAGCGAGCTTGGGAAACCCCTCATCTCTGAAAGTAGTGGGAAATGCAGACTCCTTTTGAATTAAAGGATGGTTTAGTCAAACATCCTCAAAATCCAGTACTTCCTAGTGCCTAGGTCACCCCAATAGGAATTAATTATTTTCCTAAAGTTTACAGATCTTAAGGCAAATGTGCTTTGCGTTTTCTTCTGTGCTCGGGTGTTCCTGCCTGATCTAATCGTCTGTTCCATGGCTGTGGCAGTGAGAAGCTCACAAATCCTTTTGTCTTCATCTAGTCCTTCTGCAGGCTCTTCTATCTTCCCCCTTTCCCATTACTGGTGCTAGGGGAACACTGATCCACATTGAAAATAACGCATCATCTTTCAGCCTTGTATTAGAGGACTGGTATAAATCTTTTTAAGCCCATGGTGAGTGTGAGGCCCTTGCTTGTCCTTTTTTTTTCAGCACAGGTGTCAAATTTAAGGCTGAAAAGCAGAATTTCTACATTGTATGTGCCAGTTTCACAGTTACATACTAGTATGTCGCATTGATTTGTTATTCAGTGTGGTGAAAGCCAGGTTAGCCTGACCCCTCTGACAGCAAAGGAAAAGCTTTCTGTGGGATGTGAATGTCTTTCTACAGGATGACTTGTATCATCTCTACTCGTGGAGTCGTAGCTTGTACTGCTACAGCTGGACATAGAAGTCTCTGCTAATTAAATTGTATGTCTTTTATAAAGCTAATGGGTGTAGCTGCTTGTGAAATCTTTATCCTCTGTGCTGTATTTCAGATTCCTGCTATATTCATAGCTTCAGTGAATGGTTAGCTTTTATTTTCTGGAAGAAGTAACAAGGAGGAACATGATGTACTTTTGTGAAGATAGCTTAAAACTACAAGCATGAGGTTGACTCGGATCTTAATGAAGCTAGTCTACAACGTAGGTGATGATTAATGAAGGGATAATGTCAAGGAGCAGAATTTGATGGTGTTATGGTCACTTCTGCTGCAGACCAAAGTCTCTCCTGTGGGAGGGGGAGAGGGGCTGCTGCTTCGGGTTGAAACAAGCTGTACCTGGCAGGCGACGTCGGGGCTGCGTGGTGTGTCTGGGGGCAGCCTGCCCTTTCCTCTGTGTGCCACCAAGGCCGGCAGGAGGATCTGCTCTGCAAAGGGCTTCTTTCAGGGGTGACATGGAAAATGTGACAGCCTTGTCAGCTGGTCTGCTGCATGTCTGTGTGGAGGAGGGAGAAGGAAAACACCCAGGGAAGGGTGATCTTTGCAGCTTGCCAAGTGCAGCGATGGCGTCTGGGGGGGAAGACGCCATCTGCTACCATTTGGCACTGCTCGGCAGCCAGAGCACAGAGCGAGTTATTGTCCTTGACCTTGGCTGGAGGAGCTGGCAGTGTGCCCGCCTGGCTGCTGTCTCCAAAAAGAGATAGGATGGGGAGGGTTGTGGTGGTATAACATCAACTGCGTTGATGCCTTGGGTGCTGCAGTGGTGAGAGGGACAGGGGTGCCTCGGACACTGCAAAAGCAAGTGGGTGTTGCTTGCCTGTGGGGCCAGAAAGGGGCTCCCAAACCATGGTGGAATAATGTGTCTGTCAAGAACAGTAACACTGCTAAAGCTCTTACTAATGTTAGAGGGTAATAACAGGAGGTTTACACAGGCTGATGAGAGAATGAGCTGGCTCAGAGGAGACCTTGCTGAACTTGGATAAACATCCCCAAACAAGATTAGTTACACTAGGGTCTAGTTTCCTTCAGAAGAGCAGGGCGCCTGCCGCCTTGTGCCTCCCAGTTTGTGTTGTGGATTGCTGTCACCTTTAAGGGTGGACCGCGTTTTTTGGGGATGGAGAAGAACAGAGTGTGGGCTTAAGGAAAAACCTCTGATAAACTGCCTAAACCAGGTGTGTCAAACTAATTTTCGCCGGGGGCCACATCAGCCTCGTGGTTGCCTTCAGAGGGCTGATTGTAATTTTATAAATACATTTATACAGTCCTAAAATTATACTTGTGAAAATGAGTTTGACACCCCTTGCCTAAACTGTCACGTATATCTTTGCTCAAAGAACAAAATATTAGCACCCCAGCTATGGGAATAAAATGGCACAGAGATAGGAGAGCAGACTTTTAGCAGCAGGCAATCCAAACAGTAAAGCAAGGTATGAGAAGAAACAATGATGGTTGGAGATAAGGAGAATGAATCATAGAATTAAACAGTGGAGTACCAAAAAGGTATATAAAGGGAGTGTTCATATTGGGGCAACATAAGGTAATTTGGGCCTTGTTATTTTACCAATGGAAGGTCAATTTAAGCTAAAGCACAAAAATTATTAAAATATAAAACTTGTTCATGCAAGGCATGTGTGCCTGTGTGTGTTGTCTTCATGTTTGCAGTCTTGCAGAGGAGCAGTTTGGTAATGGTGAAGGAAAATCCAGGCAGGGAGAGCAGCCTGCAGGCTGTTACAGGCCCGTGATGGATAAAAGCACGTTTACCTTCCATCTGTTCCATTTCGGACAATGCCGATAGAAGAGTCATAGCTTTGACAGTGAGGGATATTTGAAACCATTGCCATTTTTAGCTGTTCCAAATTTTTCCTGATTTGTGTATTGGATGTCTATTTCTCTGTTTGGGATATATTGACAGATACGCTGCAGGTGGTGGTTAGCTGCAAGTGTTGGATAAAGTGATGGTCTCCTTGCTGTCTCTCTCTCTTCCACTGATTCACTTTGTACAGAAATGATGGGGAATATACATAATTAGGGGATATTTCTTTGGGGTATTCCAGATAACTCCAATTTTGTTTTTCTGGAACTACAGGGCATAATTTTCTTAGAGTTGATATTTATTAAGCACGTGAGTGTAGCTTGAAAAGAATAACCTAGAAGTTCAAGAGTAGTGCAATATGAGAAATATTGCCAATACTCACCAAATACAGTATTTTCCATGATTATAAAAATGTAACTATCTCATTTTTTTTGTACATCTGTGCTGCCTTGTGATTAAAAAAAGACATTGAAGTATGTCATACGTAATTCTACTTTAAATTAAAAAAAAATATATTGCAAATGTGTAAAATGGTGTACGACATAAGAATATAGTACTCAGTAGCTCTTCCTGGAAAGTGGCAAGAGATCAGCAGCACAGGCATGTAGGAGGACCTGAGATGCTACTTCAGAAAATTGTAATTGCTGGTGCTTAGTGGCGTGCGTGACGTGTGTGACACCCCCTCAAACTGTTTTAGCCCTTGCTTGAGTCACTTGACTCCACCAAGTCCTTGCATCTGACAGAGAGGCAGTAGTGCCACATGTTTTTCCTAAGGTGTTTTGTGTTCTTAGTCTGTAAGTGAAATCGAGTCTGTAAGTGAAATCCTTAATGGTTTTTGATTATTGTCTGTTTTCGTGTCAATGTCATGTTTATTTTCTGAAGCAGGTAATCCACAGTCCAGAGCTGATTAAAATCTCTCCCAAAAGCTTTTGGACTATTTCAGCCTTGATATAGACAGAGTTCATCCTTGGAGGTCTGCTGGATTTAACCTGTTTCTGAAGAGAACAAGCAAAGATTAAATACTGCACTTAGCTCTTCATCTTGCCCTTTCCTCTTTCAGTGACATAACTTGCTACAAAGAAAAATAGCAAGGTTTTGCACAGCCCTACTGCTCAGTAGAGTTCATGTTCCCTTTATCACTAATTTGAAAATCGCTTTTGTGAATTGATGGCAAGATCTGTGCTATGTGGTGTCTGGCAGTTCTTCTAGCAGTCTCTTTGTTGATTTATATACTGAAGTGACTAATCTTGGCCAGCTCTTCAACAAAATTAAGTTTAAATCTAAGATGGATTTTTGAGCGTGTGAGACACCAATGCCTGACCTCTGTCAGGCAATATTTTGATCTCTAGCATGACAGAGAACCCATCTCGATTTTTGCTGCTAAACTAGCCTATCTAGTAGTTATGTCTATGCTTAAATTTAATCTAGACACTCAGAGACCAGCTTCTCCAAATGCATTTTATTCTTCTGCTGAGGTGGGTGACAAAGTAGTGTATAAAGACAGATGTAAAGAGCTTGTAAACAGGCTGAACTCTGCCCTGATACAGTGCCAGGCAATTAGCTGAGAGCACCCACTTGTTTGTTGCTGCTTCCAGTTCACTTCAGATTTTGTACCCTGTGGCAGCAAGCACTGGTATAATAGCCAGGCCTTTGGCTGTTCCTGTACTCAGTGTCTTTTTCCAGCTTTCTCTTTGTCCTGCTCAAGGAAAGAATTGCAATCCCCTTTTCATCCCTGACGAGCCTCTGCTTCCCCTCTGCTGCTCTTCCTCCCTCAGAGCTGGCTGTGTTTCTGTCCCCGAGAGCTGGCAGCACCAGCCCTGCCCTCGCCACTTCACATCCCAGTTACCCTTTGCAAACCATCCTGCTCTTATTGACCAAACCTTTCACACAGCCTCACAAAAATCTTGCTCCTGAAAGTCTTGTGCTGGCACCACATGGTCAGGACTGAAAAGGACGTTGTTGTCCTAGCTTTCATTGTCAAGGGTCAGATAGGGTGATGGCATGTAAAAAGTTTGATATCGTGTAAGAGTCCACTGGTTTTCTGGGAGACCTTGAAATCAAGGGAATTTTATGATCCGTGCAACCAGGAGGTTAATAAAGTTAATGTTTCATTTTAATTGCTGTGATGTCCTTTGCTGGGTAACATAAGCAGAGTGCTTGGCAGTGCTGCCCTCTGCAGCCTTCCGTTATGGTGGCCACCATGGTCACTGGGAGTTGGTTTTTAGGGCTGCCCCAGCCACATAAGGCTGGAAAGCTGCTCACCCTCAGCAAAGCCCTCTTAATGCTTGCTCCTCCTGTCATCTCCCTGCTCATGTGCTTTCCGATGGCAGATGCTCTGAGCCCATGTTAATGATGCTCCCAATGTCAGTGTAGACACGTGGCAGAGCTAGTGGGGTGACGTGCCACGCAGTCAGAATGGTGAGGAGGTAGGTACCTCATACACAGTCACAGACATGTTTTCCTCCATATTCATCTCTGTAACTTTGCGCTTTTGTGCACCTTGTACCAGTTCTGGCATCCCATGGCAAGGCAGACTTACAGATGGTGTTTTTCGTGGAGCACAGTTCTTTGCTCGGGGTGGGGGGGGGAAGTTTTGGGAAAATGGGTATGATGTCCTTAGTGCATTTGGTTTGTTTATCTGGAATATTCATCAGGGTGATGTTTTGAAGTAGAAGGTTGGATTAGTATGTATTTTTCATGGCAGTAGTTTTGAATGGACTGGATAATTAAAGTGGTTTGATCTGTTGAAATAACTTTGAGGAGGAAAAAAAGGGAGAAGAACATAAAGCAAACAAACAAAATCCTGCTCTATTTCTGTTTCTGTACTGCATAGTCAAATTTGTTTAATTCATTCAATGTCTCATGTGAGCAAAGAATATGATGTTCTGTTGCCTCACCTTTGCCTCACCTGTATTTACTGGTGTATATGGTTACAGTGCAGATTTGTCATATTTAATCTGCCTTGTTCAATTACAGAGGGTTGTCTTCAAAGTTGGAAGTTTTGTGTTTAGACTTATTTATGGTGTCTAAGCAAACTGAAGTAATCCTGGATTTTCTTCATTGTGAGGAGAGAGTTTGGCCTCAGTCTAATTCAGTTTAAACCCCAGCAATGTAGTTACCTTCCTAACAAATTACATCAAGTCCTGTAGTTTTGTGTATGATAACTTGGAAGAATTGAGCCAGACCTTGACTTTCAATCTGGGAAATTCAGTTTAAATCTATCCAGCAGTTCCTCACTGCATGTTTCTCAGCAGAGACCGATTTTTGACTTTATTTTAGTCATTTTTTTCCTGTGTGACTATTTTATATTCAGAAGTTAAACATGAGCGATTATAATCTTTACAGGAAGCCGGCAGGTAAACTCCAGAGAGATGTTAAATTTAGCAAGTTGAAATGATCCACTTCTGAAGCTTGCAGAACCAGCACAGGATGCTGACTACGATTTTGATATTGACTTTGTTGTTCTGCAGTCTGAGTTCACAGGATCACAGAATGTTAGGGATTGGAAGGGACCTCGAAATATCATCTAGTCCAATCCCCCTGCTGGAGCAGGAACACCTAGATGAGGCTACACAGGAATGTGTCCAGGCAGGTTTTGAATGTCTCCAGAGAAGGAGACTCCCCAACCTCCCTGGGCAGCCTGTTCCAGTTTCTGTCACCCTCACTGAGAAGAAGTTACTTCTCAAATTTAAGTGGAATCTCTTGTGTTCCAGTTTGAACCCATTACCCCTTGTCCTGTCATTGGTTGTCACCGAGAAGAGCCTGGCTCCATCCTCGTGACACTCACCTTTCATATATTTGTAAACATTAATGAGGTCACCCCTCAGTCTCCTCTTCTCCAAGCTAAAGAGACCCAGATCCCTCAGTCTTTCCTCATAAGGCAGATGCCCTTGATCATCTTTGTTGCCCTGTGCTGGACTCTCTCCAGCAGTTCCCTGTCCTTCTTGAACTGAGGGGCCCAGAACTGGACACAATATTCCAGATGTGGTCTCACCAGGACAGAGTAGAGGGGAAGGAGAACCTCTCTTGACCTACTAACCACCCCTCATCTGATACACCCCAGGATGCCATTGGCCTTCCTGGCCACAAGGGCACAGTGCTGGCTCATGGTCATCCTGTTGTCCACCAGGACCCCCAGGTCCCTTTCCCCTACACTGCTCTCTAATATGTAGTTTCCCTACCTATACTGGAACCTGGGGTTGTTCCTATCCAGATGCAAGACTCTACACTTGCCCTTGTTATATTTCATTAAAGTTTTCCCTGCCCAGCTCTCCAGCCTGTCCAGGTCTTTGGATGGCAGCACAGCCTTCTGGCGTGTCAGCCACTCCTCCCAGCTTGGTGTCATCAGCAAACTTGCTGATAGTGCACTCTGTTCCCTCAGCCAAGTCATTGATGACTATATTATGATTATGATATTATGATTATATGCAGATTATGATCTGGTGGCAATTACAGAAACGTGGTGGGACAGTTCACATGACTGGAATGTGGTCATGGATGGCTATGCCCTTTTCAGGAAAGACAGGCCAGCCAGGCGTGGTGGTGGAGTTGCTCTCTATGTGAAAGAGCAACTACAATGTACTAAATTCTGCCCAGGAGTGGATGATGAGCAAGTTGAGAGTGTATGGGTCAGGATCATGGGGCAGGCTGGCAGGGGTGACACTGTTGTGGGCGTCTGTTACAGGCCACCGGATCAGGCTGAGGAAGCTGATGAGGCCTTCTATGGGCAGCTGAGAGTGGCCTCACAGTCACAGGCCCTGGTTGTTGTGGGTGATTTTAACTTCCCTGATGTTTGCTGGAAGGACCATTCAGCCAGCCACAGTCCAGGAGATTCCTCTGGTGCATTGATGATAACTTCCTCGTGCAGATGGTGGAGGAGCCGACTAGGAGAAGTGCACTGCTGGATCTCATCCTCACTAACAAGGAGGGTCTGGTCGAAGCAGTAAAGGTTGAGGGCTGCCTGGGTTGCAGTGACCACGAGATGGTGGAGTTCAGCATCTTGTGTGGCAGGAACAGAATAGCAAGCAGAATTGCAACCCTGGACTTTAGCAAGGCTAACTTTGGCCTTTTCAAGCAATTGCTGGGGGAAATCCCATGGGCAAGACTGCTTGAAGGAAAAGGGGCCCAAGATAGCTGGATTGCATTCAGAGATTGTTTCTTCCACGCTCAGGATCAGAGCATCCCCACACGTAGGAAGTCAAGGAAGGGAGCCAGGAGGCCTGCGTGGTTGAATGGGGATCTGTTGGGTATGCTCAAGCAGAAGAGGAGAGTTTACAGGTCATGGAAGCAGGGGCTGGCCACTTGGAAGGAATATAAGGCTGCTGTTAGAGGATGTAGGAAGGCAGCTAGGATAGCCAAGGCCTCCTTAGAATTACAGCTGGTGAGAGGGGTCAAGGACAGCAAAAAGAACTTTTTCAAATACATAGCAGATAAAACTAACACCAGAGGCAATGTAGGCCCACTGATGAATGGGGTGGGTGCCCTGGTGGCAGAAGATACAGAGAAGGCAGAATTACTGAATGCCTTCTTTGTCTATGTCTACTCTGCTGGAGGCTGTCCTGAGGAGCCCTGTACCCCTGAGACCCTGGATGAAGCCAGGTCAGCGGAGGAGTTCGCTTTAGTCTATGAGGACTGGGTTAGGGAGCAATTAAATAGTCTGGACATCCATAAATCCATGGGTCCAGATGGGATGCATCCGCAGGTGCTGAGGGAGCTGGCTGAAGTCATTGCTGGACCGCTCTCCATCATCTTTGCCAAGTCTTGGGAAGCGGGAGAGGCACCCGAGGATTGGAGGAAAGCAAATGTCACTCCAGTCTTCAAAAAGGGCAAGAAGGAGGACCCGGGTAATTATAGACCGGTCAGCCTCACCTCTGTCCCTGGGAAGGTAATGGAACGGCTTGTCCTTGGTGCCATCTCAAGACATATCAAGGATAAGATGGTTATTAGGGGCAGTCAGCATGGCTTTACCAAGGGTAAGTCATGCTTGACCAACCTCATAGCCTTTTATGAGAATGTAACGAGGTGGATGGACGATGGCAGAGCGGTGGATGTGGTCTACCTTGACTTCAGTAAAGCCTTTGACACAGTCTCCCTCAGCATCCTCACAGCTAAGTTGAGGAGGTGTGGTCTAGACAATAGAGTAGTGAGGTGGGTTGCAAACTGGCTTAAGGAGAAAAGCCAGAGAGTGGTAGTCAATGGTGCGGAGTCTAGTTGGAGGCCAGTATCTATCTAGTGGAGTGCCTCAGGGGTCAGTACTGGGGCCAATATTATTCGATATATTCATTAACGATTTAGACGAGGGAATAGAGTGTACTATCAGCAAGTTTGCTGATGGCACTAAGCTGGGAGGAGTGGCTGACACACCAGAAGGCTGTGCTGCCATCCAGCGGGACCTGGAAACGCTGGAGAGTTGGGCGGGGAATAACCTGATGAAATTTAACAAGGGAAAGTGTAGAGTCCTGCATCTGGGCAGGAACAACCCCAGGTTCCAGTATAGGTTGGGAAACTACATATTAGAGAGCAGTGTAGGAGAAAGGGACCTGGGGGTCCTGGTGGACAACAGGATGACCATGAGCCAGCACTGTGCCCTTGTGGCCAGGAAGGCCAATGGCATCCTGCAGTGTATTAGAAGGGGGGTGGTTAGTAGATCGAGAGAGGTCCTCCTTCCCCTCTACTCTGTCCTGGTGAGACCACATCTGGAATAGTGTCCAGTTCTGGGCCCCTCAGTTCAAGAAGGACAGGGAACTGCTAGAGAGGGTCCAGCATAGGGCAACAAAGATGATTAAGGGAGTGGAGCACCTCCCTTATGAAGAAAGGCTGAGGGAGCTGGGTCTCTTTAGTTTGGAGAAGAGGAGACTAAGGGGTGACCTTATTAATGTTTATAAATATATAAAGGGTGAGTGCCATGAGGATGGAGCCAGGCTCTTCTCGGTGGCAAACAATGACAGGACAAGGGGTAATGGGATCAACCTGGAACACAAGAGGTTCCGCTTAAACTTGAGAAAAAACTTCTTCCCAGTAAGGGTGACAGAGCACTGGAACAGGCTGCCCAGGGAGGTTGTGGAGTCTCCTTCTCTGGAGACATTCAAAACCCACCTGGACAAGTTCCTGTGCAACCTCACTTAGGTGTTCCTGCTCCAGCAGGGGGATTGGACTAGATGATCTTTTGAGGTCCCAAACATACTGTGTGATACTGTGATATTGAATAATACCAGCCCCAGTACTGACCCTTGAGGCGCTCGACTAGATACAGGCCTCCAAGTAGGTTCCGTCCCATTGACCACGACTCTCTGGCTTCTTCCATCAGCCAGGTCGCAGTCCACCTCACTGCCCGATCATCCAGACCACGCTCCCTCGGTTTAGCTGTGAGGATGCTGTGGGAGACTGTGTCAGATGCTTTACTGAAGTGAAGGCAGACCACATCCACCGCTCTGCCATCATCCGTCCACCTCATTATGTCCTCATAAAAGTCAATGAGGTTGGTCAAGCACGACTTCCCCTTGGCGAAGCCATGTTGACTGCCCCTAATGACCCTCTTATCCCTGATACGTGCCTTGAGATGGCACCAAGGATAAGTCGTTCCATGAGTTTCCCAGGGATGGAGGTGAGGCTGACTGGTCTGTAGTTACCCAGCTACTCCTTCTTGCCCTTTTTGAAGACTGGAGTGACATTTGCTTTCCTCCAGTCCTCAGGCACTTCTCCCATTTCCCAAGACTTGGCAAAGATGATGGAGAGTGGTGCAGCAATGACTTCAGCCAGCTCTCTCAGCACCTGTGGGTGCATCCCATCTGGACCCATGGATTTATGGAGTTTTCAGTAATGCCCAGCTGACAGAGGCAGAAAAAAAATCTCTTG
Organism: Columba livia; assembly: GCF_036013475.1. Taxonomy (NCBI): domain Eukaryota; kingdom Metazoa; phylum Chordata; class Aves; order Columbiformes; family Columbidae; genus Columba; species Columba livia. Next base: position 53,938,349 of record NC_088605.1, read on the forward strand.
GTAGCCAAAATAAAACCATTATACTGTGTGCCTGAAAGAAATAAGGGATTTGATTCTTTGTGTTACCAGCTTTTTAATACTTTGTGTCTCAGCTCTTCCAGCAGTTTACATACAAATAATGGCATTACAAAGTCTCCATTGAGTATGAAGTAGCCTGAAGAGATGGAGGGTTTTTCAGGGGCTTCCTTAGATATTGCGTCAGGTCCTTGAGGGAAAACTGGCAAGAAAGTAAATAAAGGCAATGAATGCTTGACAGAATTTCCCACTGGTATAATCTCAAAGCTGACAAGTTACGACACGCAGCAGGTGAATGTATAATTGAGGCCAGATCATTTTGCCTTTCGTGACAGTCATCTAAATAATTCTTATATATATATATATATATATATATATATATATAAATATTTATATGATTATAAATGATTTTGAAATTAAAAAAAAACCTCACTGATTTGTGCAAGCAAAAAGTTTTCACATATTAATGTGATATTAAAGTTGTTGCAGGGGACTTCTTACTCTCTGCTCACTTGACTTATATGAAATGCTTTCCAGTTGCTTTCTTGGTAGGCAGTTGTACTCCAGAATGCTCTCTCTGCTATCTTTTAACTAAAAAAACTAGCTTAGTGATACCATGCTAATGGCATTGTAGGCCTCTTGTCATCCAGGGCTGCGTTAGAACTGGAGAGCATCTGAGGTGGCGTAGGAGCTGCTGTTACCATTTTGTGTGATGAACAGCTAGGATTTTAAAAATAGCTCAGTTCTGGCTACTAGACAGACTTTTCAAGATGTGTTGGCAGACAACAGATATAAAGACCAATTAATCCCTATGTATAATAAAAAAATCAAGGTATTCAGAAAAAGCCTACCTCTGGAAGGTGCCAGTAGTTCAGTCATATAGCAGATTGAAGTAGTTAACGGAATATAAATATAAGAGTTTAAAAAGTACTAAGAAAATGTTATAGAATCATGTGGTATTAAAGTGGATTCTTAAAAAAACATACATATAAATGTATTAAAGCCTCTAAATTAATTCCTATTATTTTTCTGTATTTGTATACTTGTATTTATATGCTGAACTAGCCTGTTGAGAGTGTGAACAGTAATCAACTGGATAATTACACATGGTCTTCAAGTTGTGTCTTCAGAAATTGCTGTCATCCCTTGTATCCCCTTGGAAAGTAACTGTTGTTTCTAAAATTGAATAGGCTATTATCTCCTCTCTAGGGAACAGTCTTCTCCTGTCCTTGAAGGCTTCCAGAGATTAGAAAATGAGCTTTAAAGCTGTCGTATTAGAAGCACTCACCTGAGGTACGCTTCAGGTATTGCTTCTGTCTGCCATGTGTCCTGGCAAGTGGTCCTTTCTGAAGGGGCTTGTCTTCTGAAATTGCTCTCGGTCTCAACGGGCAGCTCTCCCAGCTTTTCCTCTGCTTTGAGGATGAGTATAGAAAAGTGTGGAGCCTTCCAAACTTTTAACTTAAGTACTACTTTGTAATTGCTATAGAGTTGAGGCTAATGACTAGCAGTGGGAATGAAACCAATGCTGGCTTATGGCACGCAAGCTGGTGTGCCAAAAGAGAATGCCAAAACTGACTTTTTCCATTACTTTCTACATCTGTGTCTTGTACTTTCTACATCTAGGTCTCTCTAGGAGATCTTGGAGATGCCATTTCTTAGCTCCCAGCCACGTTAGAGCAGCAAGTCTGCTAAGTATCTCTAGAAGCGGTGTCTCTGACAAATGCCAGATGCTGGAGGCTCCTGAGCCCCTGCTCAGCACCAACACATCTTTGTTCTGGAGGTGGCCGTGGCCAGTTGCTCCAGCGAGTCCTGGTGTGCTGCAGGCCAGGAAGCCAAGCTGCAGCCCTGTCTGCAAGCATCACAGTAATCATTCCCAGGCTTTTAAAAAGGTGAAGGGTGAATATGAAATGGTATTTTTGACTGGACTAGCAATACCCATTCTCAGGCCTGAAACACTGCTTATAACCCATTGCCATACTTTCTGTTGGCGCTGGGGGAAAAGCTGGGCTTAATGTTTTGTGCAAGTACAAAGAGATGCTGCAAACTGTGGTGACGGGATTTCTGTGACAGATTGCTCTATGTGAATACACGTTTTTTTTTTATCTAGGACATGTTTTGACACAGGTGGCTATTCCAGAAAAGCTTTTTTTGCATACTTGGGTGTCGCGTTTTTAATTCTGAATAAGAATGAAATGTACCACCTTTGTTAATACATTTCAAAACTAGCTTATGTTGAAGAGGGATGATTCACTCTTGTTAAAGGGAAGTGCACCCACACGGTTACTGAAGATTGTTGAATGTTACATGTTTGTCATGACATTCGACCTTAATCTCTGTGTAACTCTGGGAATACTTGGAAATCTGGCCCCAAATGGCCTTTGCTCTCCTAGGAAGTTGTTTTGAATTCTTTTCCCATTCCACTATTAAATGTTTAAATATTCAGTAGTTAGGGTAAAATGTTCCAGATAGCATGCCAACTAGTATTTTACCTGTGTGATTTAAGGAAAAGAACCATAATTCTTAAAAAGAGGTTAAAATAATAATCTTTAGCAGATGTTTTACAGCGGACTACTTGTAGTTTTTGGTTTTGTTTTTTTCGTGGTTTAACATTCTGGATAATAAAGGTATATCAGGAAAATTGGTGAATGCTGTATTCAGGCCTGTTTCTCACTGACCATGGTGCATAGGCAAGCTCAATTTGTAAAAGCTCTGATGAGCAGTCTTGGATCTTGTGTTCAGCAGGGCAGATGGGACTGAGATCTACTGTGAACATATTGCTGAAGGAAAATTAAAAATAAGCAGAGTGAATGGTGTTGCTGGAGGAGGAATGCCAGTTGTCTGGGGCTACCAGACACTGGGGTCAGATTGCAGCCTGTGGTGCCAGGTCCTGCCCCAGCGTCAGCTGGAGCTCTTATCATTCTCTGATGGATTGGATTTGCAACGTAAATAACAGTAACTGTTGTTGTCTGTTTGTTTGTTTGTTTGTTTTTGTGTGTGTGTGGTGGTTTTTTTTTTTTTTTTTAAAAAAAAAGTGTGCCCTGTACAGCCTGTGGTAAAGAAATGTACATGCTCAGGATATAAGGTGAGCTTGACTTGAAATTTCCCAGTTGTCTTCAACTTCAGGCTGTAGAGGAATAGGAAGATGATGTGACTGAAGGAGAGGGGTGCACTGTGACACCTTCCTGGTCTTCAAACCACTTCTCTTGCCTGGAGTTCCATAATATATGGGCAGATTTATAGGGGCTTGTTTTGGAAAGTCAGTATTTCTGATCTGAGAAGCTGCAGCCATGTTGGTCTGTGCTGCTACTCCTTATACTTCAAATATATCAAAATGTTTGGCAAAAATGGCTTTTCAGTGGAGATGAATCTACAGTTTTATCAGCATTGCAAAGCTGCTGCATATTATTACTGAAATACATTTGCCCCAGAAAGAAACAGAAATTTGTAGCGAATCAGAATCCTGTCACAAAGTAGTTTAGTGCTTTAGCACCCTGTGAGCGTATGGCCTGCTTGTTCTTATTTTTAGCTGACGCTATTGTCATACTTATGTAAGAGGCAACATTATAACTAAAGCATACATTTCAGTAGTGCAGAAAGGAAAAGACTTGGTTGTTGATCCTGCTTGTGACTGGCTTATTGATTGCAGTGACCATTTGCAAGAAATGGGCTTCCAAATACTTGAAAAATCTTAGGTATTTTCTCTTGTTTTGGATCTGTCAGAAGCATTTAATGACCTCTGCCTTACAAACTATCACTTACTCAGAATTTTGCAGCATTACATCTGACTCCTGATCCCAGTGGCAAAATTCCCAGCAACTTCAGTGTAAACAAGAATGAAGCACTATTGTGACAGGATATTATGGAAAATACCGTAATACATTGAAATTGCAAAAAGGATTTTATGTTGAAAACTGGTAAGTTTGGGATCTGAATTTAGCCGCAATAGCTATGTTTAAACATCCTATCTCCCCCGTTCCCTCATGTGGAAGTTCTGGAGGGGGTAAAGTCATCACAAGGACCTAAATAACAGCACGTGGTTAGGAAGTCTGTTCCAAATTGCATCTTTATATATCCACATTGCATCCTTATATGTAATAAGATATACTGCAGCTTTGAGAGGATGTTCTCAAATGGGAAATCAAGCAACAACATTAGAAGTTAGTAGTTTGTGGATATTATTGCATTATAGAACTACATTAAAAGATAAGAAGAAACCCACACAGTCATGCCCTGTCTAAGCTGTTTCTTGCCCATAATTTATTCTAGTAAAAAAAAAAAAGAACTGAGGTTGACTTACCTCTGAAATGCATTGATCTTTAACTAAGAACAGTATCTAAAATTTCACTTTTGCTGGCTAGAAACTGATTGTCTTAAATTGACTTAGAACAATGTTTGCAAAGATCAGGTCCTATTTCAGTGATAAGGAATGCAATTTAATAATTAAAATGTCTACAGGGTATGTTTACCCTCAGCAGAGGAATGTGTGTGTATAAATATAAGTATGTATGTATGCTTGGTATTGTTTATTTATATATGTGAGGATATATTTAAAAAACAACTTTATCCTCTGTGAGGTCAGAATTCATGCCTAGTGTTGATAAAATCCTCCTGCATGTTGACAGTTTTCAGAAACTGGGAAGCTCCTTTTCCTGTAAGGTATCCATACTGACAATGCACAGTTCTGTGCATAGAATAAGATTTTTATCTATACAAGGGAATTTATTTCCCTAAAAGATGAATTTTTACATACTTAGAAGAGCATGATATTTTACAATGAGGAAGCAAGTGTAGTTTCATCTTTATAAACCATTTGTCAGTTACAGAAATGCCACTGAAAAGATAACAGAAATATATTCCTTGCCTTGCTCATTTGTACCCAGAAATTTGACAACATTCTGACTTTGGGTGTATTTGGATTTTTGGGGGTGCTGGGGAGTGGGGAGATTGCGGGTTTTCCCTTCATGTCTGAGCTGATGAGATTTTTCAAAGAGGGGTTAATACAGAAATGCCGAGATTCTCATCCTCTGTCTAACCAGCTGGTGTGTTTGACAGCGTTCTGCGCATTGCGAAATCGTATCATTAAGTCCCATGAGGCTCAGCCAAAGATGAGCTTAATGGTCCTTTAATGACAGGAAGCAGAAGAAAAAGGAGAACATCCGTGTACAAACACTTCCACTCTGAGCTGACTACTTATTTTTTTCTTTTTAAATGTGATTATTTTATTAATTTCATTTTATTTTTTTCCAGATGGTTTAGTGATGTAGCTACTTAATGACTTCAAATAGCACTAAAATAAACAGCTGCTCCCAGTATTTCCTAGCTAATATATGCCATCAGCTCAACAACTCAGGGTAGAGTAATTAGATTCACTTCATTACTGATGGAGTAACTAGGAGACAATAGGCCAAGATGTTTCCAAGAATAGCAGACAGATAACATCCGCCTGATGTCTCTGAAATCCTTGACACTTTAAAGCTGATTTGTTTCTGGAGTCGGAGGGAAGAAAACTTAGGAATATTTGTAGGTTCTGAGAAGCACTTGCAATAAATGGTGCGATGCTGCTCTGAGTTTTTACAGTAGTCTTTAAATCTTGGTCTTCAGAAGCTTCTTTTCTGGAGGGACCAAGTGAAGAGAATGCTGTTCCAACTGGGGAGGTGCCCTGGTGAATAAGGGATATCAGCTAAAGGAAAGGAATCAAAATATTTCCTCTCCTGATCTGCGCTGCCTGGGGAAACAAGATTGCCCAAGGTTTGGGAGAAAAATTGTCAAGGAATCTTTAGTAGAGGCATGTGCTGCTGTCCTCAGCACTTGCGAATGATGGAGCTGATGCTTAGCTGGTGAAGTATGGATCCTGGAAGCACACATTTTGGCCTTCAAATAATTGCTATCACATACTAAATGAATGAAACATGCAGGTCAATAAACTGTTTGCTCCCTGCAGATGCAAAAGCAGGGAGGCCTTGTTCTGGCTGAGCTTTGGCAGGAGCTGGGGATGCTGATCCTCATGGTGCTGCCTTTTGCCTCTTTGTGTCCCCTGCTGCTTGGGATGGTGGCCATGGCCCAGCTGCTCTTGGACTGTCCTTCCCTTGCTCTTAGTTCTTTGCTGGGAAACACCGATGTGGCTGAACCATCACCACTGGTGGTGGTGAGGAGTTCAGCTCTTCTGTGGTGTGTGCCATTGCCATGAATCTCATTTCACCTTCGTGCAGTTGCTGAATCTACTGTCAAGCGTCTACTGACTTGGCAGCCCTTGTGGATCTATTAATACCTGCATTTTTCAGGCTTTCTGTGCTAAAGCACCTTTTAGGTGCCAAGTAGGGAAAGGGGCAGGTGCCCACAGAGGATGGTTCACCCTGCTGGTGGAGCACTGCTGGAGGCAGCATTAACAACTTCTTACCTTGTGGTGAGGTAACCCTTGCTGATAGCATTAACCAGTTAAAGCCATGGTTTCAGCCACTCAGTGTTTCACTGCTGTGGCGTTAAACAGGAGTAAAAACTGGAGTTACTGTAGGTGCCTAAGTGCTGATTGCTGTTGACATGGCTTGCAACGCCAGTGCTCCAGCAGCATCAGGCAAGGAGGCTTGGGGGCTGCCCAGCTCCTCAGAGCCAACTTGTGTTGGCCAAACCCTGCTGTCTTCTGATGCAGAGTGGTCTTCCTGCAGCTCTGCTAGGAGCGCATGTCCTGTATCTGGTGACACATGCTCATAGGAAACCATTTTTGTCCTTCAGGAGCTGATGTTTGCTGGAGTGAAGTAGTGCTGTCTAGATAAATGTGTGAAAATTCTGTTTCTGCTTCCAGTTTCTGCTTCCAGGTTGCTACTGCTAAATGCACTCTCCTATCATCCCCCCCCCCCCCTTTTTTTTTTTTACACTCCTCCATGTTGGAATAGTCTTCCAAGTGCTTGGACAATGTCATTGCTTTCTTGATGCTGGTGTTAAGTGTGTGATGGTTGTGGTGAATTTATGGCTTATAAGGGTTATGGTTTGAGTGACACCATTATCTTGGGGTTAGAAAATGCTTGAGGGCTTCAGGAACTTTGTGTTTTAATGTTAAGACTGTAAAATGAAGGAAGAAAATGGTGGATTGAAAGGGAATTCTAAACCAGCAAGTAAATGTTATTCTAACTCCAGTTATGGTTGTTAGGAAGCCCTTAGCTTTTCTAAACAGAGGGAAAGTGCTGCTTCTGCTTCATATCTATTTTCTGGTATGTTTTGTCACCTGAAATTGGATGTAATTCTGCTCAACTTTGGCACTGTAAAGCAGAACGTGTAACCAAACCATGCTGGAGTCCCTGTGCACTGTGAATGCTTTAAGCATTCCCAGTGTAGCTCGGAGCTATGGGACTCCCAGAAATGTTGCTTCAAACCATCTGCTGGTCGTTTCACTTTGTGGAACTGTTGTGGTCTTAAAATCTGGTGGAAGAGGGTAGGCAGAAAGAAACACTATGTGTGCTTTGTTGACTTGTGACATCTAGGTAGCGCTGCTTGTTTCAGAAATGACACGCAAGCAAAGCTCTGTCTCCTGTTTTCCTTATGGCCACCAAGAACCAATTTGAATGTGGAGCCCCCACTGACAAGCCATGTGAAAGGGGGGTCTCCAGTCTGCATCTGACCTGGGTGGTTATTCTCTTACTGCAGTGTTGGAAATGGCTTGACCTTCGAAGTAATTGTCAGTCCAGTTATTCAGACCTGCAAAAAAATGTATGACAGCAGCTGAAAAACCTCCACCTCCAATAAATTCTTCATATCATATTTGTTCTGGTCCTTATCTGATGTTTAGATCAGTTCAACTGTGTCTGCTTGTTATTTCTGTCGAGGAGACAGATATGAAAGGGTAATTTGTTTCTAGGGGTAAGAATGTAGCCTAAAGATCTAGCAGAGGAGAATTTATTTGTTTTCAGTGCCACGTGAAGGGTCTTGATCCCTCCTAAGACAAGTGTTTTTTTGACAAATGAAAGTAGCTATGCTCTAATAGAGGAGATTTTCCTAAGGAAGTTTAGATTTATGAAAAGATACTTCAGTGTCTAGGAGACAAAGTCCGTATCTGCAAACGGTGGTGCTAGACGGACACTTGTATTTCCCCAAAGCTGAAATTTTTGGCAGTCTTTTGAAGGTTTTACATTAACCCAGTAAGTAAATAAAAGAGGAATTCAACTAGCATTGCTAGCTGGAAAGTTAATTACTTTGAAGTTTTATTGTCTGATGACTGAGTCCAGCTGCATTCATGGCATATTTGCACTCATAACTGTGATACCTGTTTGATATACCTACAGATAGTAGCTTCATGATACAGTCAGGAACTCGGAGATTTGAATGACTCTTAACTGCAGGCACACGAGCAAAACAAGTGTCCTGTGTCTTTGTCCTCCAATTTTTCATGGGTAAAGTAAAAGCACAGTAGTGGAAAGCTTTTATACAGCATAGGTAATCCCAGGTTACGCTGCCTTGTTAAGACAAATGAGAACGGGTTTTTATCAGTTAATTTATTAATACTTTTAAGAACTAAAAATTCTGAGGGATTTTGGCGTACCATGTTTATTAATTCTATTCAACAAAAGATTCACATTTGTATTACAAGGAAAACAAGGCATACGGCTCACAGCTGCCTTTCTGTAATGCTTTGGAATTGTTCCTTTGAGGTCACTGAGGTTTGTCTGTGAAGATGCATCCAGTTTTAGAGATTATTTCATAGAGTATTATGCATAGTGTGAGTTTTCTTATCAAAAACACTGAAATACCTGTTAGAGTCATGTGGTATTCATCACACATGAAAAAATAGGTGGACGCAGTGTCTGTGTAATCATGTGTTCCTGATGTAGCCTTGGCAGGGAGGTTGCTACATGCCCACCTCTGCAGAAATGAGCTGTGCCTTCTCCAGTAGCGCTTAAAAACTCGGGTATATTAATCACAAAGGTCGTCAGGCCTCGCCAGGCTGAGGCAGGGCTAAAGTGGTAAATAAAAGCACTTTTTTCTGGCTGAGAGTCATACCTGTAGCTATCTCACAGCAGCAATATATGCAGTGGCCAGCCACTGGTAGCAGGTATGCAACAAGCCCTGCCTTTCTGGCACAATGCTTTTCCTTCAGCATAGCTGCAAGCCTGAACTACGCTGTGAGGCACTAGTACATGAGCAGTATATGGAAGTCCTTAAGATTTGTGTGTGCCGGTGAGGGCATTAGGTACCCGAACAATAAAGGATTTGCCATAAGGTGTGGAAGAGAGGAAATCACCATATAAGCTGGGATTTTCCAGTCTGCTGAGCCTTGTACTTCCAGACTTACTCATTAAGAGATTTATTATGAAAGAGCTAAAAAGATTTATTGAAGGTTTATTAAATGAGAGAGAAATACCCTTCAGAGACACATACTTTCGTGGCCTCTTTTCCCTTCCCTGCGCTGACTTCAGGGCACTGCTGTAAATAGCCAAGTGCATGATTGAGCAGTGGTTTGGAGAAACCCTGTACTGGGCCCAAAACTGTCTAGGTGGGCAACTTTAAGGCTTGGATTATGAAACGTAGGAGGTTTCTGCAAGGAACAAGAAGGTTTGGACTCTGAGTGTGACATTTCCACCCCAGATGGGCCTTGCCCAGCAAAGTATGTGATTGAACCTAATGTGCATGGCTGGTGGTTGGGCAGGGTTATTTACTTCCTATGCCTTGGGAGAGAGGCATTCTGAATCAGTCATACTCCTCCTGGAAAATAACTTGGATATGCTCACTTTTTTCTTTGGATTGGTGCCAGCATGCAGAGAGAGATTGTTTGTTGAGAAAAATGAATGGTTTTATGTATAAAATACGGGAACCCTCCAAAACATGTTTGCACTGGGAAACTATATAGTTGTGAATCCTAATGTGGTGTTCTAAAGGCAGTTCTTCATGGTATAAACTGTTATGCTTCTCCTTCTTAAATCGCAAGTCTGTGTTGCAGACACTATATACATACTCTTTTTTTTTTTTTTTTTTTTTTTTCCATTTGGATAAATTGTAGATGTGGTCTATCTGGACTTCAGCAAAGCCTTTGACACTGTCTCCCATAATATACTCCTGCAAAAGCTGGTAGCCCATGGCTTGGACAAGTGCACTCTCTGCTGGGTCAAGAACTGGCTGGAGGGCCGGGCCCAGAGAGTGCTGGTGAATGGGGCTGCATCCAGCTGGTGGCCAGTCACTAGTGGTGTTCCCCAGGGGTCAGTGTTGGGTCCAGTCCTGTTTAACATCTTTATTGATGATTTAGATGAGGGGATTGAGACCATCATCAGCAAATTTGCTGATGACACCAAGTTGGGAGGGAGTGTCGACCTGCTGGAAGGCAGGAGGGCTCTGCAGAGGGATCTGGATAGACTGGAAAAATGGGTTGATTCCAATGGGATGAAGTTCAATAAGGCCAAATGCCGGGTGCTGCACTTTGGTCACAACAACCCCTGCAGCGCTACAGGCTGGGCACAGAGTGGCTGGAGAACAGTCAGACAGAAAGGGACCTGGGGGTACTAATTGACAGGAAGCTCAACATGAGCCAACAGTGTGCCCAGGTGGCCAAGAAGGCCAATGGTATCCTGTCCTGTATCAAAAATAGAGTGGTCAGCAGGACAAGGGAAGTGATCCTTCCCCTGTACTCTGCATTGGTGAGGCCACACCTGGAGTATTGTGTTCAGTTCTGGGCCCCTCAGTTCAGGAAAGACATTGAAGTGCTGGAGCGGGTCCAGAAAAGAGCAACACGACTGGTGAAGGGACTTGAACACAAGACCTATGGGGAGAGGCTGAGGGAGCTGGGGTTGTTTAGTCTAGAGAAGAGGAGGCTTAGAGGTGACCTCATCACTCTCTATAACTACCTGAAGGGAAGTTATAGCCAGGTGGGGATTGGTCTCTTCTCCCAGGCAGTTAGCAATAGGACAAGGGGGCATGGGCTTAAACTCTGCCAGGGGAAATTTAGGCTGGATATTACAAAGAAATTCTTTACAGAGAGAGTGGACAGGCATTGGAATGGCCTGCCCAGGGAGGTGGTGGACTCACCATCCCTGGAGGTTTTTAAACTGAGACTGGACATGGCACTTAGTGCCATGATCTAGTAAATGGACTAGAGTTGGACCAAGGGTTGGACTCGATGATCTCTGAGGTCTTTTCCAACCCAGTCGATTCTGTGATTCTGTGACTATTTACAGCACAGGAGGCTGAAATTGTTATCCTGACAGCGTGTCACAGGGCTGTGTTACAGGATACGTGGATGTCGCGGTTGTGCACCTACGTCTTTGATGCATTAGAAGCATGCATGCTCTGAAACCAAGTTGCATGCTGGTTACTCCTGCAGAAACCCTGAAATACATGTGCCTGAGTAGAGACACAGTCCAGGCACCAGAAGGAGACTGAAAGACAACTAAAATAGAGTTAATAAATCTGATGGAAAAATCTGTATGAGGAGGGTCAGCACAAAACAGGCACTTGTTCCCAGAAGAAGCTAGGAAATTGTGAAAGCCAGAAGAAAGCCCACTGGAGTAACTGGAGTCCTGGGACCAAAAACCTGGGAGGTAATGTAATTTTTAGCTTGCTGGAGAACTCAAGAGTCAACACAGAGCAAGCCAAGGTGGGAGACTGGATTATCTATAAAGCTGCCTCTGCAAAATTATTTGCTTTCTCCTTCCAAAAATGTCATAAACACATGTTAAAAAATACAATTCTTCTCTTATTCTTGAAGCATCAGTGACTGAAACAAATCACTTAAAAATCCTCAGTAATGAGGAAGACAGTGTTGCCGTGGGTCTGCTATTTCAATTGGTTGAACATGTTCTAGTAAAGAAAACAGTGAAGCCAGCAAGCTTGGGAAAGAAATGCTAAGCCAGAATCCTTTCAGTTCCTGTTTAGAGAAGTGATTGCTCTTTTATGCTATTAAAAAGGGTCCAGAGCATCAAATGTGTATTTATTGTCTGAGGAGATTGGCAGTTAATAACTTGGGAGATGGAACTTAGAAGAGGTGAAGAGATAAAATTGTCCATCTGTGTTGATAGTGCTATTTCTTCTGATTTCTGTTCACAGTTTATATTTCCAGTAGTGTATGAGGACAGAAGTAGTTCACATGCATTTCTGAAGACATCAAAATAGCGTGCAATGGAATGCAAAAGATTATTAAAATATTACAGTTTACTACTTACTAAAATTGATCAGTCCTGTCCACTGCATCCTCACTGATATTTATGGATTCCTTCTAAATAAAGATTTTAGTGAAAATGCTGAAGTTGAGAGTAAACATTAAATATTTCAGTAATGCACTTGTTTTAAGCAGAAAAAGAATTAAATACTGCATTTCTTTGAAAGATTGGCAGAGCTTTTTGTTTTTTTAAATACTTCTGTAGTGCCTGATACCCTTGTTCTACTAGTGCTCTCTGTGGAGCAGGACAAGCAGTTAAAGCTGTTCTTTATATATCTGTCCTCTGTTACTTTGCCCACTGAAACCCAAGAAGTGCTGTTGGTCTGCATTTCCTGGGTGAATAATTAAGAAAAATACCATCCATCTGTTGTTTATGAAAAATCCTTGTCGTAGTCATCAGAAGCTGGGTACTCTTTCTGTCTTACATAGTTTTAATTTTCTATCTCCTACTTAAAACATTGGTTTTGCCTCCTTGCATTTCTGGAGTGGTGGTAGCAAGCTTGTCTGTACTGATGGTGTGTTTTCTTCCCTTCCATTCAATAAAGCGCAGTTATTATTTCTGTTATTTTTAATACTTCCTGTGCTCAGTCCAAGAGTGTGCTACCAAGGACTTTCAAACTCTTACCGTGAAGCTGGAGCTTCATGCCATGACTTGGACAGCAAAAGGTGATTCCCAGTGCCTGTGCTGAGATATTATGAAGTTATAGGGGAAAGTACTTTGTGTTTTTTAAATTAGAGCCCGCTTTTAGTTGTCATTTGTCATTAACTTCTGGAATTTTCTTCCAGTTTTCTGACCACTCTCTCCTTTGCTATTCAGGATGGCCAAATACTAGAAAACTGGGTCTTCCCAGCAGCTGGAAGATGCCAGTGTTCTGAGACTTTATAGTCTCCTCTGTATTTGGAATGTTTGTGAAGGCTATGGAGAAGGCTTGGAAGCAGCGCTGATAGTCCAGTTCATGGGCACTAATTTTGAAAACTTAAAATTATTCTGCGCACACAGGCTATTTGTTACGCCTGGCTTGTGCCTGGTGGCATGAGGATGTGGAATTCAATGAGCCCGTTCTGCGAAAAGGTCACAAAATCGGTATGTACCTCCACTGCACACCGAAGAACCAGGAAAACCTGAAGTGCTGCCGAGCTGTTGCCTGCCTGCACCCTCAGTATGTGGTGCTGTTCGTGTTTCCCGTGTTCATTAGATATGGTTCCTGCTGGCATTTCTCCAGGTGCTTTATCTTAATACATCTGCCCAGGGTTACAGTTGCTCCAGGGCTTCAAGCAAATTTTCTCTGAGCAACTAGAGAACTGAGGTAGCATGGACTTGGCAATCCTTTTGCTCAAGCTGTTTACTTTGAAGGCTCTACCAGTTGTCTCCTTATTTTGTGAGGATTGCATTTATGCTTAAAGAAAAAAGGATTTGGATCTATTTGTAGCTTGTTTTGAAGTATTTCAAATGAAATACAGTATCCCCTGTTTTTACATGTATTTGAAGGTGAAAAGCTGAAGTACTCTTCTCAAGAGACAATAGTAATAAATTACAAAAATATATAGCATTTTTAGGTATCAGGAAATAACAGGGCATTATACAGCAAGAAGCAGTGTGATCTGGTTTGTTTTCTGGTTATGTGTGCTATCTGGTTTGTCATAACATTGCCCACCTCAGACAAACACTTTGAAATCTTTTACCTTAACTCCTCAATGAGCAGTGCAAATGAGTGTTTTCCCATTGCTTTCTGAAAGTGGATTGGTATCACTTCAGGCAGTGCTGTTGTCTACTCAACTGAATTTACAGCAAATTTTAGATGGAAATTCTTGCCTTTCCTCTGATGCCAGGGGATTTCAACTGGTCATTTTAGCTTTTAAAATTGTTATTCAATATTACACAACACAAAATCTCCGAAAGACTGGTGCTTCTTTGTGCAACTGTGCAGCCAGCACCTCTTGCTCTGCTGGGCTGCAGCCGGGCTGCTGGGCGAGAGACCCTCTGGAAACCATTTCTGGCTCAGACTTGCTGTGGAGCTTTGCATTTCTGATCTGAATTGGTGACTGTTGACTGCATAGACAAATCTATGTCTTTTCCCAGACCCCATCCCCCTGGCATCCTGACAACTGAAAGTGAACAAAGCAAAATATTATACAGACTACCTGCTTTTCTCCCTGCTCCGAGACTTAGGGATGTGTTGCTCTTTATTTTACACAAACTCCCACGCTTATTTCCTGAATTATTATTATTATTGCAGTAGAGAAACTTCGGGCTAGGTTTATGTTGGGGAATCCTCACCCCCTGGAAGGTGACCTGGGGGACAGGGTGCGCAAGGAGCTGAGGAGGTGTCAGCCAGAAACTGGGGCTGAGGGAGGCCAACTGCAGCCCGGCTGCATTAGCAGCAGGGTGAGAGAAGGGTGCCTGCTCCAGTTTGGAATTCGCAGTGCAAGGGAGACCTTGAGGTACTAAGTTGTCAGGGAAAAAAAGGCTGGAGTAGTGACAGAAGAGGAGAAGCTGAGGGAGGTGGCTCTTTTCAGCCTAGCAAAGGTGAAGGGGAGTAAGTGTTGCTGTTGTCCACATCTACATGAGGGAGGAGGGTCAAGAGAAGGGAAGAGATACAGCATTTTTTTTTTTTTTTTTTTTTTCCCCCCTAAGTGACCATTAGTGTATTGCTGACTGGTTTCACAGGGATAAGACTAAGGAGATGCACACACTCTTTTTTGCACCAGTATAATTGCTAGAGGTTTCTTTTGTTGTCTTCAAAGCAAGGTAGCCTAAATCCTGCAGGATCACAGCAGCTCAGGACCTTCCTTCTTCTAGTCTGACTCCCCTTGTTGTGTAAAAGAGAAAATTCCCATTTGCATTTGGGGGGACAGCCCCCTTGGCTTCAGTGCTTCCAGGGATCCTTCTGCATATGTGTTGTGTCTGGGCTGGCTAGCAACAGGCATCCATATGGGAGGAATTTATATTGCCTGAACACTGAAGTACTGTAAATGGTGTTTTCACGCACTGCAGCTAATTCCCACAGTTTCCATTGCTTTAGGCTGTTGCTTCTGATGAAAAACAAACGGAACGGTCTGGGAGCTGTGGAATGTCGTCTGAAGCGTAGTCAGTATCCAGCCGCTACTGGAGTGTATGGTGGGGTCAGAAAGGGAGATGTGTCCTGCCTGTCCGAAAGAGGGGTGTCCAGGCACAATGCTCAGTGCTCCTCTGTGCCAAGGCTGCACTTTTCAGAAGCTTTTGGAGCTTTAAGGACCCGGTGGGGAAATCCACTTGAGTGGCTGGATGGTTTATCCTGTCACCAAATTGAAGTGATTCCTTAAAGACACACTCTGAGCAAGTTCTAGGACAATCTGTAGATTCAGTAAAGCAGTTTTTCAGTCATGAGTGTGTAAATAGGAATATTCACTACTGGGGAGTGTTTCCCAAACTTGTTTCTGAAGAAGAAGAAAACAGTGGCTTTTTGGAAGTATTTTGAGCAAGTGCAATGAGTGTATCATGTGGCCATGTGTTCTATTAGTATGAGCATGTACACAAAAATGCTCCAGCTTCTTTATATGGCTGCCTGCCTTTTGCTCAGGCCATTGTGATCCTCTCTACCCCAAGTCTTTTCCTCTAGTCTGTTGCTTGACTCCCCCTTGTGATTTGCATGCTGTATTTTCTCGTGAAGTGAAATGTATGCAAAAAACCAAGATTCTGGTTTGGACACTACTTAGTAATTCTTCTAGTGTGCATGATGTGTTTTCCAAATGCTGATATTGATGATTAGCACATGTTTATCACACCCAGTTGTAATTCTCTGATTTTCCCACTGGGCAAACTCAGCCCTTCTTGAGGCCGCTCTTGCACAGCAAAATAACTTGCCATGTGTATAGGAATTTTTCCTTGGCTAATTGTGCCAAACCTGCACAACAAGTGCCTTAGGAATTCTGTATTCTGTCAACCTGACTTAGCATGGTTTAGCACAAAAACTGGTTGAATGTTGTTTCCATGAGTTGCTGGAGAACAATGACCAAGTCACTCTTTGTGGTATCTGGTCACCTATTGTGAACAAGTAAGTGGAGTTCTTTGTGGTAATCCTTTCATATTTCAAATTAGATGCAAAAATATTGTAGTATACCAATAGCTTATTCACAGTGCTAGAAGGACGTTTCCATTCTTCCCTGCTTAAAAATGAAAACAATCAAATGGAACTTTAAAAGAGCAAATTCTAGTGTTGGTGGAAGTTTAAACCATGCACATCTGCCTTTGGTTGCATGCTGGGAAATACAGGTGAACCTGCCTTGTTACTTAAAATACCACACAAGGACCAGATTTTGTTGGGAACCTTGTCATCAAATTTCAGCAGTGTTTCCATGATCAAGGTTGAGCAGTACCTGATCATCAGTGGCAACAGCTTTTTGAGTCCCACAGGTGCCCAAAGACCTGCAGAACCTTTACAGTACGCATTATTGATGTCCCTACAGAGTCTTGCAGAAGGTTGCTTGTAGGCGAATCTTACAGACTTGTGTGGCTCATGCAGCTCGAGTGGAGGTGCACGAGTCAGTGCTGGCCCTGAGAAGAAAACCAGATTCTGGGTAATAATGCGATGTGTGTTTCTGAGCTCTGGGAATGGCACAGCTGGCGCTCTCCCTTTGCTCCGTCTGGGAAATGCTGTAGCTGTGTGCATTTTTGTCTGCCATAAAACCATTTTGAATTATTTTCCGTCCTCTTGACTGCATTTTGGGAAAATTGAATGATATTTTGGCCTTATTATGCAGATGAGACGTCAACAGCTTAGTGTTACCACCAGTGCATAGGCTCTGGACTTTGTGAATGCGACATGAGCTCCCAGCAGTACTCCAGGTGTTTATATGACAATGAATCCTTAGGGGCAGAGTATTCTGTGCTCAATATGTTTAGGAGCATTTCCCTTATGACTTGTAGCACTTCTCATTTTGGTCATGGTATTTGGAAACTTCATTTGAGGTCTCAGAGGTTCCCAAATGTTTTCTGCTTGGGATGGTTGGATTGTTCTGGACCACAGCTGCTACAGCAGTCTCTGTCCTTCTGTAGTGAAAAACAGCAGAACCGAAAACACTCTTAGATGAGGAGAGTTTTGCTTCCTGTTACACTGTGTCTGTATATGCATCTGTTAAATCCTATTTTAATTGGGATGCGAGTGTAAAAGAGAATTCTGAAGAGGAAGAATGCTTTGATAATAATTATACTAACAAAATTAATTATTTTTTCAGTTGGTAAGTTCCTGAGCTTCCAAGTGTTTGGTCAGTGCTTTCCTTGGCCCTGGCAGCGGCAGCTGCTGAGCACCCTGCACATACCTGGCTGCAAGCTTGGGGTTGATACAGGGAAATTGGGGGGGGCGTCCACTTTGGAACTCTCTGCTTAGAAGGTAATTGGCTGCCCCAATGCAGCTGCAAACCGCATAAACCTGTGTTTGTGATGGCATCACAAAGTATGAGACTGAAAGTCAGTCACCAAAAACCTGAGTATGTCTTCTTGTACGTGCAAAAAATAAACTCTGTAGGTTTCCAAAATTAATGAAGACATCGAACAGATCGGGGATGCTGGCATGGCTGGTCCCAGAACTGCTTCAGCTCAGGAATTGTTGCGATGCTGCCATGGCAGGACATGCTAAACTGGGCCAAAAAAACCCCCCCAAAAACAGGGAAGCTACCCACTCGGAGACACATTTTTCCCATAAGTCCTAGACCTTTAATCCTAATGACTGTAAACAAACCCTGACCTGGAAAAAATCTTTTTCTTTTTTTTTTTTCCCCTCAAGTGTGGGAATAGAAGTCCTACTCCTTAACCTTTGTGCAACCACACATTAATTTCCTACTCATTGTGACCTAGTGATTTAGAAATTGCAACTGCGCTTAATTTGATTTTTCCTCCTATGTTTTTATATTGGTTTTTGTTGTTTCCCCGATTAGTTTTGGTTCAGTGATGGTTCATTAAACTTCAGTCACAAACACCAGCTGGAGGGCACACAGCTTGTTGTCATTTCAGCTAATCAGGCATTTGTAGATCACAAGGGCTTATTGCATTTGCACATGAAATCTAGGATGCTCTGCTGTTGATTCCCTTTCTGGAGAAACTTTGGTCCATCACTGTTTTCTTATTATGCTGCCCCACCAGAATACGTACTCCTGAGAGAGCTTAGTGTAATGATATTCTCTTTCCTAGCTGATTCAAAATGCCGTACCGTCCTTTGTTCCCCACTGCTGCTATTGTCCTTGCATGGTATTTTGGAAGTTAGCACAGGCATATGAGGATGTTAGAGGCACCTTATGTTTTGTTGTGATTTCAGACAGCAGGTAAAATCCAACCACTGCATCCAAGATGTGGGAGAGCTGGTAGAGCTGTGCTTAGTCATATATTTGGATTTGTCTTTCCTCACTTAATTGGAAAAAAATAAGATGGAGTTAAAGTGGCGTGAGAAGAAAATAGTGTTTTCTCTTTCTGTAAGAAATGCCATAAGTTGCAGTTAAGCTGTCAGGCGAAATGGCGGTAGTTGGAGCGATCAGCAGCTGCTGCTAGCTTTGCTTTAAACCATTGAGAGGAAGCGTTCAGATCTCAAGACATGTTTTAACCTTCCCTTAGCAGAAATGTTCTGGGAAAATCAGAAACTCATGTTACTTTCAAATTAAAAAATAATAATGAAGAAATTGAGTTATGGGTTATGATGAGCAGTTGACACAAATGTTTTTTTAGAAACAAAACCCCCGTTGGTGCACACCTCTCCAAAGTGGGGAGGAAGAGGTGACTTTTTTCCTCATGTGTCTTTCAGTTGCTAGAGGCTCGATAAAAAAAAAAAAGGTCATTTTAAGCATAATCCTTGCAAGACTTTGATTAGCACAATAGCTTGAACTCCCTGTCACCACATAGCATAACATCTTTTCCCATGCCTGTGTTTAATTGCTGCAAATCCAGCAGTTCCCACGGCTTGTTACAAATTCTTTCCACTAAAATTGCTGAATCTGGGAATTCAAGCTATCAAAAATTGCATCTGTGAAAGTAATGAATGTCACATCATAATAAATCCTGAGTGATTTGAGATTACCTCCTTAACTCTTTTTCATTTTCTACCTTCCCTTGCAAGTTTTCTGGTTTTATATTTTTTACACACACCACACACCCCGCCACCCCCCCTTTTTTTTTAAAGTAGTAATGTGCTGTCCCATCTGCAAGCAATATTCTTTTTCTGAAGACTTTATCACTTAGTTTGGAAGGACAGTGTCATCACAGACACAGTTGTTGGTTTTTTACTTGGTTTTCAATAGAAGGGTTACACCTTCTTCCAAACTTTGTGTAAGTATTTCTGTAGACCTTTCAAAAGCCACAGTGGAGAAATTCACAGTTAGGAAATTCTCATGACCAGCATTTGCAAGCTGAGTGTGCTGACCCCGGCTGTAAGGGGGCAGAGCTGCCTGCACTAAGCTGCCGTGCTTAAGTTTGAAGAAAAGCAAGTGTAAGTGACAATAGAAATTGCGAACAGCTAAATGGATATTTCAGTGTTTTTTGATCATAGTAGACATTATTTTTAATAAAAAAGGTACCTCTGACAGGAGGCTATTTCAATAATGTGATAGAAGGTGATTTGGATTCTTTCTTCATGTTGACATTGTTGCATATAGATGCATATACTGAAAATTCAGTAGCCTAGTGGCTGCCAAAGGATTTGACTGCATAATTGGATCACTCCACAGCTGAGCAGTCTTTAAAACCCCAAGTTCAATAGATGTATTGCTCTTCCAGAGCACCTGTACGAAAAAGGGAAAAATTTAGGAAAATTGGCCTGCCATCTTTCAGAGAAACGCCATGGTGTGGGGATATGCCTGTTCTTTCTGTGAAGTAAAACAAAACATCCCTGAGAGATTACTGAGTCTTCTATAGTTTTTTTTTTTTTTTCCTTCTGCCTTAAAGTAAACAAGATCAACTTGAGCCTTTCTAAAACTGTTATTGGAAATCTTTTTCCCAGAGGTGAAGAAACTGTTTGGATGAGTTTCCAATTAACAAAAAAACCTCTCACTAATATCAATTAGCTACCCATTAAGTAATGAAAAAAACAAATGAGTATCAAGCCTGTGAAGGTATTATATGTCATTCCCTTGCCCAGCATGAAGCAGCTGGTGATTTAGATGTCTGGATAACCCCAGTGCTGGGTGGGATCTCCAGCAGTGGGTCAGTAACTGTGTCACAGAGGAGAACTGGCTCCGTGGGTCACCCCACGAGTCACAAGGCGCACGAGGTGACAGTGGAGAAGCAGCGTGTGTATTTTGGCTGAGCAGGGACAACACAATGATGATCCAAGTTCACTTCACTTGCAGCTACATGTGAGGAGTATGCACTGTGATATGCTTCCCTATGCTCACATCCTCCTTTATTACTTTCTGTTGTGTGCTCTATACATTATCCAAATAAATTACTGCTCAGCTATTGCCCAGCAAGCATAGTTCCACTGTTAAGGGATTAATTCTGCTGGTTATCCGTACATCAAAGCTAGGACAACTGGACACACATCTATTGAGAAGAATTATCTTTAACCCCATTATTAAATTAGCAAGCAAATAATAGCTTTAGAATGCTTTTGAAAGGACAGACTATACAGGGAACAAAACTGGGTACCATGCCACTTACTGTAGATGCCTAATGTTTCAAGTTATCCATCTGCCCTTAGTGCAAATAGAAATCACATTAAAATGGAGGAAGATTACATTTGTAATTGTTCGACATTTATCTATTTCTTGGAACATTTATGGTTCATGAGACATTTATACCCATTTATGCTAAGAAGCAAGTAGAAAATAAGTAATTGCATAGGGTTATAATTTTCTGAGACAGAAGTATACAGTTGTGTTCAGTAAAGCTGAAAATGGAAGAGTAATTTGTCAGCAGTCTTAGATGTGGGTATCTCAGCATTACTTCTATTTTTCTGCAAAAAGGTACTCTGCCTAAGAACTAAGTACAGTTGGATTTTGTCATAAAGTAGCTAAGTATTTAATAAGAAAAGAATTACTGCTGGTGGAATTATGCACAGACAGTAACGCGTCCATAATTCATCAGAGGACTTCGTTCATGTTAATTTCCTGCATACTGGCCTGTAATACATTAGATTTGAGCAGAAAAAAAACACTGTGCATTTAGGGCACCATGAGGGGATCTACGATGGCAGAGTCACTGGTGGGCTGTGAGTCCCCAGGCCTACGTCTGGAGCTGTGACTTGCTCCCTCACAGCGATGCAGCAGGGTTAGGCTGGCCTGTTAGTCCTGCCCTTTTCCATTTTAATCCACCTGCCTGCAAACTGCTCATCTCCAGGTTCACTCAAGATTAAACCCTTACCTGGGCTGAAAATAAACCTTTCCCAGCTCCTAAAGGCATCCGTTATGTGTTTCCTTGTATGAACTGATAGTTCCTTCCCTCTTCTGTTGTGTTGTGGGCATGGCAAACCGTACCTGCTGAAGTTGAAGGGAGGCTGGGGCCAAGCCGAGGCAGCTCTGATGATAAATAATATCTTAAAACCCAAGTGTGAGAGGACCTTCAGGTGGAAGCTGTTTATTTGGCAGTTCTAAGTGCATGCTTAATGTCCAGTGACTTGGTATTTGCTGGTCTCCAGCTAAGCCTGAGCAATGGGATGCTCCACAGTGGGCATAAAGGAAAAAAAAGGGAAGTTGTACAGTGATTTTACAAATGGGTTTTGCACAATCACTGATGTTAAGTGGTGCTGATGATCCTTGATGTCTTTTAAGGTGTCGTTCCTCTTCCTTGTGCACCTTCTGTAGTGCTGTAAAGCATAACTTTACATCTACGGCTTGTGAATCACTTTAGCATGGACCCAGGTTGTTTTTCAGCCTCTTCTTATAATCTAATGTTCACGTGAAATCAAGTGAGCCACTTACTGCCTAATTGCTTTAATTTACATACTGATAAACTGAAGTGGTGGTAACTGAGTTTGAAAAGCTTTCTGAGCAGTTCATATAGGAGACAGGTAGTATCTCCATTAACACTGATTCCACAAAATGGATTTGTTCTCATTGTCTTGGAGCATCTCTGATTCAAACAGCTTTTGCACAGAATCACAAAAATGAGAAAACTTGCCTACTCAGACTGGAATGGTCTTTGTTCAAAGAGGCAAGTCCCCTAGTAAGGGAGGATTGCGCTTCTATCTGGTGCCTCCTTTGCAATGCGGCACCTCCAACTGTTCCTTTTGAAAGCCTCTTGGCCTTCTTCATCGTGCGACTGAACCTACAGCGTTCCTCACGCCTCTGGCTCTTAGAACAGTATTTTGAGATAAAACCATTCACTGTGATGCCTTGCATATTTTAGTCTTTGGAAGTGTAACTTCCCTAGCTAGAAAAGAAAATGTTACCCCATCAAAATGTGTAATAGTATTTTCTTACACCAATTCAGATGGCCTGGTCCATAAACAGAGTGTAGGGTCACATTTGCTTTGAACAGGTGTGTCTTCCCTTTGACATTGCTGGCAATTATTTTGCCCTCATTGGTCACTTTTTGAAATGCAGTTGTTTCAAAAGCATTTCATTCATGTGGTTTAGTCCACGGGGCAGAAACTTAGTGTCAACCTCTGCCTTCCTTTGCCTAATCTGCTCTGCAAAGAAGAGGCTGATTGTATATGGGGTTCCTCTCTGGTTTGGATGCCAAGGTGCATGGTGAGACTCCTCTGTGTTTCTGCAAATTTCACTTTGCCATGAGCACTTTTGTTGCCACTAAATTACAATTAATGAATTATGATACAGACCTTCCCTTGTCTTAGCCAAGTCAATCTCCAACTTTTTTCCTCTTGTAACTTATGACTGCCATTTTTTACAGGAATCCTGAACAGACAGGATGAAAGAAAATGTCGAGAAAGGCCTGTTTAAATTAAGACATGCTTTTCATCATTAAATGTTTTTCTCCTGAACTCTTAAGGCCGCCTATAATCATATGGTGTTTTTTCAAAGCAAACAACTTCTAGCAAGAAACTTGGCTTATTCTCTCCTGTAGAGCGGCCAAAGGAGAGGTAATATTTACCAGGTCTGACATGAGAGATCAGTAGGAATGTAAATAGAGCAGTCCTTCAAAAGACACTGTAGTCAGAGCAATCATCTTGCAGCTTTGACGAATTTACTAACATCTGTTCTGGTCCCATTTTTGCTGCACAGATCTGCCATTAATTAACTGTGCAGATTGACATGTGGAACTTTGATAAGATTGTGCCATCTGGGTGGGTTATATTTGCAAGTCTCTGCACAGCTTCTTAGATTTAGACTATACTTAGCGGTGCCCCGGTTAATCTCGGGAAGATACACGGACACTACAGCACTGAGGTTACTAAACCGAAGTGTCAGGCTCTAAGTATTTGTAACAAGATGTTTGTTGTATCATCCCATTTCTGAACTTCATGATTTTTCTTCTGTGATTCTGGTTTTGCTATTAGGTCTGGGTTTACTAATGCATCGCTACCTAGTGCTAGTCACAACTGCTGTTGGAGCTTGCAGGTAGTACAAGGTATATGAAAATTATTTATTTACCGTAAGCAAACTCTAGTCGATAGACAGTCGGTACGGGCCTCAGATTAAGGAATGTTTAAGATGTGCCTTAACCAAGGCTGCGTTGCTGATGTTCCTCAGGGCAGAAGAGTGACTGCTGCATTTTAACTGGTGGTGTCACGGGGGGCTGTGCAGGAGCTGCCTCTGCTGCTGTTGGGGCGCGGGCGGGAGACCACTGTCTGCTCATTCAGCCACTATTGGTGAGGGTTTCAGATAGGCAAGAATAATGATGAAATGGTGATAATAAAAACCCACAAATGTCATCTATTTATTCCTTGCTACAATGTGCCACTGGGTTTGTACTAAATGAGCTGCTCAGGAGAAGATTACTCTTAATTCAGATGGAAATTGAGAAGTAAAATTTTGCAGTGCTATAAATGCATAGTGTGCTGAGTGTATTCAGCTTATGCTTTAGTATTTGTCATCTCTTCAATTTGTAATAGATAAGAGCAGGGTGTTTAATATGGTGAGATGTGCCTATAAATAAAAGACTTTTATAGGTTCAGAGAAAATCTTTATGCAGTTTAATTGTGTAGACAGCTTCAATTTTCAGGAAGGCCAAGAGGGAAATCAATTGATAATTTTAATCCAGAATCAATTTGATTTAAGTTTTCAAAACGTGCTGATCCACCTTTTCATGCAACAATCTGTTTTTTTGCTGAAGTAGCAAGAGCATCATGGCTGGTGTGAATTGGGCTCCCTCTTACACAGAGCTGAAGTAGCTGCCGAAGAGATGAAACCTTTGGGGAGCTAGTACTGCTATAGTGGTATTGACCTCTTTAAGCTCAGGTAATCAGTCTGCCAACACTTTCATCTCTGACATCTTCTTTCTGCTGCAACATATGAGCAAATACCAAAAAGTGCTGTTGAAAAATGCTGTCTGCAGAATGGCATCTCAAATGTGTCAGGATCATGAAAGAAAGTCTTGAGGAGATTTCGGTGTCTGAATGGCTGCGTGGGAGGCTGTGGACAAAATACAGTAGTCTGAATAGAGTGCAGGCAACTGTGTTCGGGCTCTCTCTCTCTTCCCTGATAAAGGCACTTGGTAAAAAAAGGTAACTTTTGTTTTTACGTGTCTGGTTTCTTCAAAATAGAAACACTAGGAACTAGGTTGTCTTTAACCAGCTGGGTAGCAAGTCCCTTGTCACAGGCTCTCTTGGCAAATGCCCATGACTCGCACTATTTTTTCTCTCTGTTTTTGTGTAATCACTGCAGTGGCAGAGTTTGTTGAGCTGTTTGGGTTTGTTTAAAGAAGGATGTCAACTAAGGTATGTTTGTAAATCCTGATGATGCTGGACGTAGCTCACCTAGTGTATGGAAGGACACTGTGGTTTCCTAAGTGTTGTTGGTCTGGCTGTAACACCATGCCCATATGCACATTTTTTCTAGATAGGCTTTAAAGAGAAAGCAATATGAGAATCAAATGAAGAAGTCACGTGCTATGTGGTGGTGTAGGTATAAAGCGAAGGAAGGGGGTAGAGAAAGATACACAAACCAACAGAAGTATATGCTTCTGATAGTGAATGGACACTTCCACTATGGAGCATGCTGCATTTGTAATATTAATGAGAAATGAATGTCTGCTTTTGAAGTACTCTTATTCCCTTGGAAGTTACTGAAGTATTTTTACAGGACACAACATAGCCTGTACATCGTACTGTGTCTGAAGGTTGTCTCTCACTGTACAATGGCACCAGTTGGTTATGTTTTCATTATTTACCCTTCAGTAAATAGTAATGGCTGTTGCCAAATGTTACTAAACAACTACATCTCCTGGGTGATAGTGTGTAGGGTATAGATACGTATAGAGTACCTGAGCCAAGGCTTTGCGGGTACTTGCACTTGTGGATACTGTGCATGTGTTTATGTGTGTCAGGTGGGGAGAATGAGCCTCCTTAACACAGAGTTGGGTTTGGTTTTGATTATTTTTCAAAGTTGCCAACATGCTTGTAATAAACGCAGATGCACATGGGATATAGCAGACTTCAGGGTGTGCGTCAGGTTTTGGTCGCTTCAGACCAGGGCTGTGTTTGAACAGATGACCCAAAATGGAACAGCTTGAAGAGTTGTAGCTGTGGTACTGCAGATTAACTGTGCCATCCCAGGGACACATGTCAATGACCCGATGGAAGAATTGCTGGGAAACAAGTGCTGTGACTTGCAGGATATGCTCTCTGTGTTTCCCAAAGGCAGGGAGTTGGAGAAGTTTTGCTTCCATGTAAGAGAGCAAGTAATTTACTTTACTGACTCACCTAAATGGTTATTTTTTCATGGTCAGACCTCATAACCATGTTTGTCTTCAGAACGTCTGCTTATTTTCTGCTCTCCTCTCTGGATTTGAAACAAAGACTGTCCTGTTGCCAGCATTTCACTGTGATGCAGAGGTAGACACAGGCTGAACAAGCGTATGGCTGCTTCTCAGCATATATGTGACTTGATTTTGCTTAATCATATGAAATACCAAAGTCCATACTTGGTTATATCAAACAATAAGTTAATGGAGCATGTAAAGTGCCAAGCTACTTGGAGTATCCACGTATACTGAAGTATCTGTCTTATTTCATGTGCTCTCTTTGACTCCAAGTTGCTGTGATTGTGTAATTTTAAAATCCACATCTAAGCTTTCTAAATTCCCCATTTCATTAATGAATTTTTGTTTACTTAATTATTTTAAACCAAACAAATAACAGCTGGTGTTTGCTTATGTCAAGAAGGCAGATGCATCACACAAACACCATACTTTCCCAGCATCAAAACTGAAATTGAGTTAGTATTCAAAGAGCCATTTGCGTATGAATTTGTGTTTATGAGCCTCTGTGTTTCAAATGTGACAAACAGATACAAGAGGAAGAATGAAAAGATGTTGTCCTTGTGGATTACAACAGCACTATAATATTTTTTCTGATGTTTTCTTCCAGACCTGCTATAATATTTCTCATGTCTTCTGTTCCCCTTAGGAGTAAGTTCTTTGAAAAGCAGGATAATTTGGCAATTTTTTCTTGTGACCTAGCTCCTGGAGAGTTTTTTTTTTCCTAAGCTGTGAGGCAGAACGGCAGCCAAAAACGTAATTGAGCAAGTTAAATCGTTGTGCAGCTGAGAGCCCTTCACATGGTGCAGCTGAAGGAAGCTTCCATGAGAAGATACTAGTATGTCAAATTCAGAAGTATTTGGGCATCCCTGTGGGCTGCATGAATATAACCCACTCAAAAACCCAAATGCACAAACATGTGGAGAAAGACTCATTTCTTACACATGGGCTGAATTGGATTTGGACTGCAGCGAAGTTGGAAGGAAATGGAGGAAAGCACTCGGGAAGATTTATTCTTGTGTTAGAATATGCAAAACCAGATGCTGCATCTGTATCTCACAGGAAATAATTTTTGTGCCCGGTTCCCATTTTCTATGATTGCAATCTCGTCTTGTTCTTGGGATGGCCTTTAGTTTGCAGTCACAGCTGTGCGTGTGACTGACTTTTCACCTGCCTGTGGAACCCTGTAGCACAGTTGTGTCCAGTAGAAGATCAGGTCAGCTTCTCATAGGAACATCTAGTGATGCCTGTCATCGTAATGCTGCTTGTAGTAATTTGAGTGCCAAGCTGACAGCTTTGCTTTTAATAGAGATTATTTCATTGACAATGCTGATAATGTAGCAGGTGGACACAATTCTGGACATCTCTGTGTTTTCTAGGAGCTTTTAACAAAGAACCCAAGGTGTTCTTGCCACACTAAATTCCATAAGCATTTGAGGACTGATGGGTATTTACAGATTCTCCTCAGTATTCTTCTAGGAGTACCTAGACTGCTTAGCTGTGTTCATACCTCATTCTTTAATATATATGTGATCATATTATTAAACATATGTCATAAAACACAAGGGATATGTTGGACAGCTAAATTTACGTTAGTGTATGATCCTTCCAGTTCGCATTTTTGGGTGTTGCTGTCTTTTCGCATGGGTGTAGCCCAGCTGGCACCTCTGAAAACATTCCTGCCTTAAACTACTTAAACTGAAGGGAAGAAAAGGCTTGAGTAACTTTTAAGCACACAGTATGAAAAAAAATGCTTTCTGAAGTCATATGAAGTATTAAAAATAATCCCAATGTGCTCAGTTATAGTCTCACCAGTAATGACAAAGGATCTTTTCATTGGGATGTTGGAAATGAGAAGCTAATACTTTAAGTAGCAGACTCTGGACCTTAGAGGCAGAGCAGAAATTACTAAGCAGTTTGTTTCATCAGGTGAGAAATGTAATTTATTGCTGGTGATGGTACTGGGGAAGAAAACAGAATGTCTGGCAAAACAGTCCCCCCCATCTCGGCCAGCTGGTGGACAGGAAAACCCGTTGGCCAGTCTGGACGCAGGGAGCTGCAGTTGGGATTGTGACATTTGCAGGCAGCAAAGTTGTGAAGTTTCTCATCTCCCTGTCCCTCCCCTTGTTCCCTGCCCACCTACACAAACAGCTGCTCCCTGCCTGGGCGGCCCTGGTGGCAACCAGCGTCCAAAAACGTCAGGAACGCAGCCCTGTGGTGCTGGGGCAGACACAGAAACATGCTATTTACAAGAGATTGCTCTAAATATTCTCTGGTGCAACAAAGAGCAGAGGTGTGGAACGACAAAGGGAACAGAGAGAGATCTCTTGCCTTTTCCATTAACTGCAGGAGAGGTGGACGGCTATTTACAGCGTCATCTTTATTGAGGAGATTCAGAAGTTGAGAGCCTAATCTTCAGTGTGTGCATCTTGTGAGGCTTTTGACTCACTTAGGTGAAATCAATAATTCACCTTTCATACACAGGTATGGTGTTTATCTTCTTGAATTGCTGTGCTTGATCAGGAGCTTTATTTCCTGTGCTTTAGAAACTATGTTTAAAAAAAAAAAAAAAAAAAACAAACAAAAAAAGCCCTACCCTCTAAAAAAGCTAAAGTAGCCTACGTGTAGCTCACTCTTTTCTTTTTACACAGTGTGAAGACTGAAGGTTGTGATTTGGACGCTGAATAGGTTTTCAGCATTAATTGTACACTTTTTGTTTTGTTTTGTTTTGTTTTCTGAGTTACCAGGCCAGTCCTTCACAATACAGAATTATGTTCTGTATCACACTTCACACTTTTCACCAGTGATTAATCTTCAATTTTTGGTGGTGTTATCATCTGTAAGTCATGCTCCCACAATAACTACCCTGTTCTCTAAGGTATAAAGACACACACCCAATTAGAAAACTGTTGTGGGACAAAACCTGCATTGCTGAGCTAGCCCCAGCAAATTTCAGACTCCACTTACCTAAGGATTTGAGTAAGATTTTTGCAATGTTAATGACCCATTCTGTTGCTTTTCATGGTTTTACAGGTGGGCAAATCAAGGCGTCATAGCAAACAGAAGTAATAGCTTCTAATTTTGTCCTGGGAGCAGTGTTTTATCAAAGGGGTGATCAGTTGGATTCAGAGTCTTCACCTTTGAGCCCTGGGCAGAGCCAGTGCCTGGGGAGCTCTGCGGGCTCATGCACAGCTTTCCTCTGGGATTCTTCCATGTTCTCCCAGACCCAGCTAATTTGCTTTGGTGGGGTAACAGAGAGGATTTCAGGCTAACCCTGACTTGTAATGAGAAATCCTACAGCACGATGCTTTAGAGGTTTTATCTTAAAAGGTATCATCTCATTTGAAAAATGACTCCTGTTTTCCACGGTATTCTTGGGTCCAGGAGATGACAGTCATTCTTGCCTGTATGCTGTTCACCAAACTACGTAGTAGACTTATGGGATGGGTCCCAACCAGATTTATCTCATAGTCTGTCCCATCGCACTGTGAGACCACTGGACACTGAGGGATTTAGGTGGATGTCCAGAAGGAATTGTCTCAGGGAGACAAGGAGATGCAGCCTTAGCATTTTCAATGACAGATCCCACATAGGTTCTGTGATGTGGTTCAGCTGGCTGCAGGGCAGTGACAGTAGTGATCTCATTGTGAGGTGGGTAGTGAACTTTTCTGAATCTTGGCACACGGGGTCCTGTATTTCCACCCTTTCTTCCCTGTGTGGCGTCAGGCGAGGTCAGACCCCTCGGGCAGTGGCTGCCTGTTGAACACTCGCATCACTCCACAGGTGAACGTACTGCAGGAGAAGCAGCTGCAGAAACCTGAGAGACAGATAGTGTTTGTAGCTCTCTCATTGCCCTTCTGACTGGGCAGAGAGCTGTGAATTATTAAGAAAAACTACATAGAATGGGATACTTGCTGAAAAGGAGTGCAAGAGGCTGTGACCCAGAGCTGTGTTGGTATTAATGGCAGCGTTCCCTTTGATTTTGGTAGGGGAAGGAGCTGGTGTTGAGCATCAGGGTATGACGTATAGTGAGGGGAATATTTATCTCCTCTGGTGACTGCACTGGGTGCAGCTGGTCCTGAAATGTGTTTTGAAGTAGTTTCTCATTAGGATCAACTGATGGGAAGTAACAGATGGTCAAGTGAGGCTAAACTGGTGAGAACTTTGTGCTCTGTCAATGTTCTTTCTCTCTATAAATAATAGCTGGGGAGTGCAGCAGAAATGAAGATGCTGTTGTGTTTGTGGCTACCTCTGCTGCTATGTAGATGTTACACACTGCCTTGCAGCATGTTTTGTCAGCAGCATAAAGGAGTAGGAGGAATTTGCCAACCCCTTCACAAGACCAAAAACACTGCAGTTCTGCTGGAAAACAAAACAATGCTCAAAGATGTGTGAGGTGAAACAAACATACAGGAGACAATTTTTACATGAGCAACATAGCCACCTTTGTCTTTCTGCTTCAACTTCATATGACAATCAGTGAAACAAAATACAGCGTTTCCTCTTATATTCTCAGTAACTCTTCAACTTTTTAGTCTTTATTTCCATCCTAAAATTTACCTTTAAAATCTGTGTATCTATAGATTTCTCTTTCTGTGTCACATGGATCTACATACCTACGTAAATACACATGTACAGTACTCCTCTAACCTTGAGAGCTACTTCTGGAAAGCTTCTCTGGCAGTGGCACTTTATTTGTTGAGGTGAAGAAATAATTTTCTTGCAAATTGATCCAGACTTACGAAGTCACTAAGCATAGTCATAGGAACTCGGTGTAGCACAGACTGAAGTTGCCACCTTCTCACTGGTGTATATTAGGTGATAGGGTCTAGATTCCCAGATGCTTTTATGGAGTAATATCCACCAGGTAGTAGTAGAACCTAACTCGGCGTGGTTCAGTTGTCCTGGCTTGCTGTCAGATGCACTGCAGTGCCCACTTTGCACCTGAAGCATCTACCAGAAGAATGATTGTGGCTTTACCAGCCTTTTACAATCGCACAAGCAGTTGTTGCCAGCCATCACCTGCACCTTCTTGTTTCTTGTCCTATATGCTACATGTATGTGCTATGGTGTGAACGCTTATGAGTCTGGTGTGCGCTGACTGAAATTTCTGCATCTGAATAGGCATTTGGGATCCCAGCTTGGATATTGGCAGCTGTGTTTTGAATGGCATTTTTTGCAATCCTTGTCGCCAGTGATTGTTGTCAGGCAACAGTAATGAAAAGCTTTGTAAAAATAATTCCCTCTGAGATTTTTTTTTGGTTTGTTTTTCCCTTCCCCTGCACTTGTCAACCTGTGCTGTAAACCATCACATGCAGCATCCTTGTGGGCTACTTTGTTCTCTTTTCCACAGAATTCACTACCAGCCCTGGGGGACAGATACTTGTGTTAATTGTTCTGTTGAGGTGTTAGCCAGTGTGCAGTCCTGCTGTGTTTCCCATGCCAGCACGAACTCTGCAGTGGAAGCAGGCTTTCAAACTGTTGAAAACAAACAACACAAAACTGAAGGATCCAACAGTGTGAAAGTTTGTTTTTCAGAGAGGCACACAGATCTCTGGGCAGCTCGGAGACTACTAAGGAGATACACTTCCTCGAGGGATCTTTTATCATAAAAGCAGCTTAAGTGACTCACTCTTTCCCTGGGGATATTAGTAAAACAACTCCACTCATTTTGTCTTTCAGTGGTCAGAAATAGGATTTGTTTTGTGCTGTCTTTAAAAAAATGAAAAAAATTGTCCTTTTTAAAAAAGTACCTTATTTCCAGGAGGTTCTGGGCTATATTTAACATCAAAGGTCTGTACAGCTCACTAAAACGCATGGGCTGACTGGCACTATGTTCACTCAAGCAAGTGCTTCAGTGAAAAATTGAGCACTATTTTTAGTTCTCTTACAACAAACGACTTGATTGTAAGGCCTGGGGAGCTGTGACATTGTGATTGCAAGGGTTCCGCTGGAAAAGGCAGGAGGACGAGTCGCGGCAGCCTGCTGGCTATGGCAAGGATTCCCAGCTGATGCGGAGGAGCACCCCTGGACAGCAGGTATTTCACAGAAATTATGTTGTAACCCTTCGACTGCTGACGAAA
Source organism: Columba livia (assembly GCF_036013475.1). Taxonomy (NCBI): domain Eukaryota; kingdom Metazoa; phylum Chordata; class Aves; order Columbiformes; family Columbidae; genus Columba; species Columba livia. The sequence goes on from NC_088605.1 coordinate 53,970,417, forward strand.
TGAATCAGCTGGTCAGAGACAGGGCATGAAAGTGTTAGCTTGCTGGCTCTATCTGCTCCTGCCGTTAAAGATTTCATTCCATGAATTCCTGTCCTGACCGTCAGCTTTTAAATTGTCTCTTCTCATTTCCTAGCCTTTTCTGGGATTTTACAGGATCTCGGTCAAGTTAGCAAATGACATAGCACAACAGAAATAAGTTTCCCAAAGTGAAGGCAATCTGCTTTTAAAGACATACAGCCTTCGCAGTGCCTGGGTGAGTAGCCTGTAACAAGTACTATGATCCATTCCTCTCTGCTAACTTGTAAAAGAAAACAGCCTGCCTTAGATGGGCCAGCTGGCTGAGGAGAATTTGATCGGGGCAGACTGGGGGGTGGAGGGTTTGCTGGCAGCTCTGCATGTATGTAATTGTGTATGTACATACACGCAGTGCCTGGTGCAGTCAGCTCTGCCCCGGTGCTGTGGTCTCCCCACCGGCAGCTCTCCTGACCCCCCTTGTGTCCCCACCAGGCTTCCTGCAGCTTGGACCCAGGCAAAGGACGCTGCTCCCCAGGAGGTTTTGGATCAGCTCCTGGCGTGTCCCCACGTTCCTGGGCCCCCCCAGCAGCACCCGTGCCCTGAGGGGCGAGGTGGTGGTTCCATTCCTGGGCGATGGAGTCACGGGTGATACTGCAGCCAGCCAGCAGATAGTGGAGCGTGGGCAGGGCTGCTGTGGCTCCTGGCAGTCCCGGCGGCACGGGCTGTTGTGACGGAGGTGCCTGCACTGACATTGCTGCCAGCCTGTCCTCGTGCCAGGTGAGAGCTCGAAGCTCCAGGTTTATTTCTGAGCTGGTCACTAGTACGTGTCGTGTCACAGCCTGTCGTGATACTGCCAGGGAGATGAGTTGTCAGCTTTCGGCAGCATTCTGCCCACCTCCTTGTCGATTCACAGGAGTTGATGCTGTGTAACAGGTTCTTAAAGTGTGCTTTGTTTTGAGAGAGAGGATTTCAGGCTGCTGGTCATGCAGGAGCTCCTGGCTTTCACAGGGCACTGGAGCAGCAGCTGGACCTTAGGGAAGGAAATTTTTGTACATGCAGTATGCCCGGGGCAGCTGGGCAGTGCTTTATTGTCTTGTGTTTTCACCCTTTTTATTTTAACTTGGTTGTACAATGTTTGTAAATTCCTTGCTTTAGAGTCAGACCTAGACTTCAGGGTGAGCTTTGATGGAGTTTAGCTGTGTTGCTGTGTTTTAAAATAGCTACTTGCATTTTACCCTTAATGATAGCATTATCTTAAAATAGCATGATGTGCTGCCTCTCTTGAGTTGTTTGGTAGAGCACTCAGGAAGGGGAACTGTTGAGTTCCCATGAACTCTGTGTTTCGAGATCCTGCTTGGCTCTCAGCACACTGAGCCACTGCAGCCTCTCTGTGTACTAGAAACGTGTGTTACCGAAATGCACTGTTCTTGTACCACTCTGCGCTGCTGTGGTCATGTCCTCTGCCTCAGCTGCACTTTAGGTGCATTTGAAAATACAGGTGAAATGGCAGTTTCATAATTTTCAGTGTGTTCTTGCTAGATGTGTCTATTTGTACATAAACAGTGCAGATGGCACAAGCAGAGTACAACTGCCTTACGCCTGTATGAACTGAGTTTAGATAATTAGCTAATAATCAGTAAGGTTCATGTCAGATTAGATAATTAATGTTTTTGTGCTTGTTTAAAAAAAAATACTCAGATACTAAAATTTATATACCCTGTTTTGTTCTCGTTCATTCTGGCTAGTCCAGATTTTTATCCTCCAGAAATAGTCATCAATACTGATTTCTGAGTTGCCAGTCTCAACACTGATTACCAAAATGAAGGCAAGCGGAATGCAGTGTTGGTTACTCCATAACCTGTATGCAGTAAACTGAGTCCATGTGGTCTGGAGCTCCTTATACTTCCTGAATAATTGAGATAAATTAGTTGTGTTTTCTTCTGGAAAAAGTAGAAGTGGAAGAGATTTTATTAAAACTTCAATGACATATGTTTTAGTGCTATGGCAAATAGCATTCCTCTGGGAGATGCTGTACATGTCTGTGTAGATGAAAACTTTGTCTTCTTACGATGATCAAAGACACAAACTTTACCAAACTGCTAGAAAGGCTGACTGAACGTTTCCTAAACAGCGCTGTATTTTCCCCTTTACCTGTTCTTGTTGTCCTGAGTGTTTTGTGAGCAGGTACCAAACAAACCACTTCTGGAAGTACTCACCAGTTTATCTTTGTACCGTATTTGTGTTTGCACAAGGGATACTTGTGCACAGTACTGTCCTGATGCTTTTTAGGTAAGTGATACGGGTCATGATGTGTGTGTGCTGGAATCAGCCTGGCACAGGAGACAGGCTTTGTGACTAACTGCGTCATCTAATCTTGATATTCTTGTGCCTTCCATAGTGCAAAGACATGTGGCCCTCAAAGCAAAAGACAAACTCCATTGCCTCAGAGAAACTAGAGTTATTCTCTGATACCTACACAGTTACTCTTAACTACCCTGCTTGAAGACAGTACAGCAGCAGTTGAGTTGGTGTTTGGTTGTGCAATATGAGAGGTAAGAGGAAGGGAGTCATAACGCTCCTGAGAGTTGTTGCAGAGTGAGCATGTGTTTACACAGTCCTTGGATATAAAATCCTTTTTCTCTTACCCTAGACCCTAAAGCCTTTTCATTAGATTGGTGTGTGAGACACTGTGCCTGCTGGTCACTGGTCGTGCCCTGAGCATACCTGAAGAAGATGCTACAAGATGTGTGTTGGAGCATCTGTGTTCTGGACCTGCTTATGGGTATCACAGAGCTCCCCTCCCCTGCTCTGCAGCTAGTCTGTCTCCTGCCCTCTCTTTCCAAAATGGGGTTATGCCTGTATTTCAACATCTGTGCAGGTTCAGAGATGGGGCCAGAAATTGTAGTTCCAAGGAGATGCAGTTTCTTTCTGGCTTTATTGTTCTGGTTGGGATGGAAAAGTGATGGATTGCACCTAAGCTCTGCACCTAGTATCCAAGTGATGCAACTCAAAAGCAAACTGTGAAGTCCAGACTGAGTTTGTCGTTTAAATGTCAGTTCAAAGAAATAATGGTTTCTTAGCTACGGGTGATGAGCAGTTGTCAAATATATTACCTTTTCATGTCCCATAAATGCAGAGCTCTAAATCACAGTTGTAGTCTGGTTTAAAAACTGTTGGGTTTGTTTTTTTTCCTCTGAATTTCATTATCTAATTTTAACTAGAAGTAGCTTATTAATTAAACTTAATTTTTGAATTAATCCAGCTCATCCTTCTTAAGCCAAGTCTGATACAAACCCAAACTCATTCTAATCCTTAAATCATTAAATGAAGTCATTGACTTTTCTGTCTGTGAGTGTCAGATGGTAGCAAATTATTGAAGTACTTCACCTGATCATTATCCACAGACCACGTCTCCTTCTTATTTGAAGACGTAGTTGCGAAGTGCTCTAGTGTAGTGCATGTATGTACAAAGTTGTGGGTTCCCAGTGTTCGTTCTTGTTGGCAGAGAGGCAGTTATAACCTGGTCTTGGGAACAGATCTTGTGAAAAATAAATTTTTGATTTAAGGGTGGAAGTAAGGGGCAGACTTTCAAAACGACCATGTACATATGGGGTCACTCACGCTGTGACAAGAGCCGCTCTTGTCTCTGATGCTTCTAAGAACCTTCTCCAGGTATGCAGATGGATGCTTAACTCCTGGGGAAAGTGTGAGGGTATGGGGGTGTCTGACTGGGAGAGATTGCTTGGGGAGTTTGTGTGGCAGTTCTGAGAATGTAGGTTGGAGAAGACTGCAGGTTGAGGTTATTGGTAGCTTGTAAAGGGAACAGGCCACACTTGAAGATGTTCATGTTGTCATTTTCTGTTTCCTGCTGCTGCTCTTGGATGACACCATCTTTGCATGGAGCTCATTTCACTAGTGCATTTGTCAGCCCATTTGGCAGCAGGGTAAAGAGGTGGCTTCACTTGTACACAAAAATAAAAAGCACAGCTTTTGTGAATGGGAAAGATGTCAGTGAATACCTGAATTTATGTTTTATACTTAACAATGAAGCAAAGTGAGGCAGCTAGAAGCAGCAAAGAATTATTGTTAAAAGCAAGTATACATATGTTTGGGGATAGGATAGAATAGAATATTTCATTTTAATTGGAAGGGACATACAATGATTATCTTCCTCCAACCACCCGCCCACTTCAGGGCTGACCAAAAGTTAAAGCCTGTTATTAAGGGCATTGTCCAAATGCCTCTTAGACACTGACAGACTTGGGGCATTGACCACCTCTCCAGGAAGCCTGTTCCAGTGTTTGACCACCCTCTTGGGAAAGAAATGGTTCCTGATGCCCAGTCTAAACCTCTCCTGACACAGCTTCGAGCCATTCCTACGTGGGACAATAAAGATAATAGTTATCTATCTATCCATCTACTTTAGAGTGTCTCCTGAAAATGTGTGGAAGAACTAACAACAGTTGTTTCAGCTTCCTTCTGTACATTCTGCTTCAGGCGTCACTTGGTTGGCTTTGTTCTCCCTGTGGGATATCTCCATTGCAAGTGAGCTGGATCTGTAATGATCAAGTATTAAGTTCCCAGTATAAGTGGACAAACCCCCCAAGTGTTCCCTCTAACAGTAAAAACCCACTGTGCTTGTGTGTGGATTTTGAACATCTGCCGCTTGGGGAGTTGTTTGGTGCTGTGTTACCAGAGGAGAGAGGGAGTCTGTTTTGACACTGTTCATGTCCTCCCGTTGTCTGCCATTGAGTTTTTTGTTTCAGTATGGAAGAAAAGGAGGGTTAGTGGCTTTGGAGATCTGTGACTTCACACTCCTAACAGGAAAACTTATGAAATGATAGGGCGAAGGTGTAAAACATAGGTCCAGGGTCACTTAAGATGTGGAAGAGATGGCCATGTAGTCAGAGCCTGCAAAAAATAGTTGAAGATAAAATGGAAAAAGTCAATCCGTATTAAAAGTGGTGTGTGTGGTAGATTTATTTAGGCATTCAAAATCAGAAGAGCTGTATGGGAAATGTCTCTCCAGAAAATAATTTTTTCATTTAAACTTAATTTGAGGAGGTTTGAAAATAGAATTCATTCTTGTGGAACTGGATTATGCCTTGATATTTATATTTTCCTTCTGTACATCATCTTTTCTTTCTCAGATCCACAAATAGCTTTTTCATCCTGGTTGCTACTGGCAAAAGCTTGTAAATCGGATTTTTTGACACATACAAGTGAATCAGAAATGCCACAGTTTAGAGTTTTGCAGTCATTAGAAGGAGGCACTGAGCAATGCAAGGTCAATCGGCTAGATTTAAGCAAACTAATTTTTTTTCAGAAACAGCATGGTGGTAAGTTAGTGCCAGGAGCCTCGCTGCTGAATCACAGTCTTTGGGACAGAGATGGTGACAGATTACATAAACCTTAGGTAGGTTTAAGGACACCCAAATGAAATGTCAAGAAGGTTTGCTGGGCCAGCTTTCCAGCAGGAGCAGGTGCTCGCTGGGGTGGCTGTTCACCAAAGGCAGCAGAACGTTCCCTGGCTCTCCTGAGCAAAAGGGTCCTGAGGCAGCAGCGAGTTCTCGTGGAATGGTGCAGTCACTGCTATGTAATTATTACATCAACGACTGTGAAGTATTTGCCCTGATCCGTGACTTGACTCGCTGGTCAGGCTGGCAGCTGGCAAGTTTTTATGCGGGTGTGTGGTATCTGGCTTTATTTATAAAGGTATGTATGAAATGCCCTGGGGGCAAAAGCTACCTTGCAGGTTGTTGATGCAGTAGAAGCAGCAGCCTGTCCCCTGCACTTGCACACACCTCCTCCTGTCCCTGTCTGCATGTTCTTCGCTCCCCTTACAGCTCAGGAGATCCCATCCTTCAGCCCTGGAAGAGCCCGGTCACTGGTGGCATTCAGATTCTGAAGTGTTGAAAGGAGTTGATTTCCTCTTTTAACACCAAAACTTAGAGGCTTCTACTTAAAGCTAGTGATAAGTAGTAGTGAGACAGTTTTGCCTGTGTTTGTGTGGGCCCTTTCTCTGCCTTTTCCTAGCTGACAGAAGAGAATACACCAGCAGTTGTAGTTCATCATTTCTGCTGGATATTTCTCATTGCAAATCACCTTTAAATACATTCTTTCCAGTTCAACAAGGAGCATTTAAAATTATTATCTCTCTGATTACTGTGTTGTAAAACCTCAGTTAAGGTACAGTGGCAAAACACATAGTAATTTAAATTACAACTTTTTTCTTTAAATCTAAACAGGGTATTTATTTAGCACACATCACTTCAGATCTGACCTTTGTGTCTTTGCTGGGTCATTTTCTTGGTTTATTATATACTTCACATTCCTATAAAGCCCTTCATTGGGTGATCTGAAAGTCATACAAGTGTTAATTAACTGAAGAACTGTGTCTGTCCTGTGAGGTCATTAAATATTCTTAATTGCTTTTTGTGGAATGAGGAAGATGTGACAGATGAATTTTAAAGGAATTCACTAATGCAGGGTGAAAAGCTACTGAGGAGGCAGGAGCAGAGGCAGCAGTTCCTGCACCCCTTTGATGTGCACCGTTTCTCTTTATTACATCAGCGTGCACAGGGAAGATGTAACTTCACATAGCGAGGCAAGATGTGGGTCAGGCCTTCTTTGTCCGTATGTCTGCTTTCTGACCTGTAATTGCTGAAAGCAACAAAAGCCTATGGATGAGGGAATCTTTTCAAAACTGTCTAAAAAAGAAACAAACAAACCCTGAAAGCCTCATTGCCCTGGAAAGGGCTATTTTTAGGAAGCTAAAGCAAAGAAGAAAACCCTGGGGGGTATCTGTATGCAAAGTTTCTGTCTGGCTGCCTTTGGATAGCTGGAGTTTTAGTGCACTGGTCAGGCTGTCGCTGTCTGTGCGTGGTGAAAAGCTGGGACCAGAGAGCGCGGACCCTGCTGATGGCACAAAGTACCTGCTGTGTGGCAGGTGTGGGACAGTTCCTTCTTCAGGGCTTCTGGTGCAAAGCCCGTTAGAATAATAGGAGGTTTTGTGAAGAGATGGCACACAGTGTTAAGACAGCTCTCATTCCTGTTTTGATCACAGGATATTGTTGACTCTGTCCTGAGCAAAGGGGGGAAAATATTTCAGCTGTGTTGTTGCTAACTACTTTATTGGAAAAACAGCAGCATGTAGAGCATGAGCAGAAGGTACCGTATTTATCAATAACAATACGTGATACCCAGTCTTAAGGACCACCAAGGAAGGAGGCCTAACAGGGCATCATTGTTGTCTGTCCACAGCTGTGAAAATTGGTTGTGTCTGTCATTTCAACCATGCTCCATGCCATGTGGAAATCCTTTTTTACCCATAGCTACCTGGTTGTTTACTTTTGCTGAAGGTGGAACGATTCTCATGACAATGTTGTAGGGACTTCAAGGATTTATTCTGTGTATGAATGCCCTAAAAGCAGGATGTGGTCCCCTGATTCCAGGAACAAGAGACAACACAAGCTGCTCTGTTGTTTGGGAAAAAAGGGAAAGAAGTGCTCACGCCGGTGCAGGAGCCGGAGCACAGCAGAAGTGCTGTGGGAAGGCAGTTCCTCGCTGCTGCTGCTCTGAAACACTGCGCCGGGAGCTGAGCACCAGCTTTGTACAAACCACGCTCTTGACTGCGAAAACTGCAAAGAAGCAGAGAGCAGCCTGAGCAAAGAATGCAAAACCTTAATTTACTGAAGTCCTTGGTGGTGGTTGTACTATTTTATTTTACCAAGCACATGACAGGTGGATACAATAGTAAGTGTGGTTGTGCAACAACAAAATTGGATGACCCGGTGTAGGAGAAAAGAGGATCGATGAGTTAAGATTATTATTTCTTTGATGTCTGCAGCTCACATCTTTCCTTCCTTTCTTGTTCTTCAAAAATAAACCCCTTTTCTTTCCTAGAGGGAGACTAGAATGAAAGCTTGGGCACAACTGATTTTTATTTCAGCTCCGACAGATCAGTAGTAAAAGCACGTCCCTCTCATGAGAGTGAAGCTGCTCAACTCCAGTGAGCTGTGTGTTACCGTTCCCCCAAGAAAGCTTTGTTAAAGTGGGGAAGGCTGGAGACATTACAGCAACAGATTCCTGTAGCTTTGAACTCTGCTGCCACAGGATGGTTGTTCAGATTTGAAACAGCGATTATAATTTTAAAATTGCTTTGAATTTTTGCCCTGAGGCTTTAATCAAGGAGTTGTTAGAGAATTGGGTGACAGAGAGCAACCGTGATAGATCATAGGGTGAGTTAAGACAATATAAACTAAACCCAAGGGCAGGTGATGGGCAATACTCATTTAAAACCAGACAAAGATCGTATCAAAATGAAGAGGGGCAGACCTACAATCTGGTGTGTAAACACTGGGAACTGCTTTATTAGCAAACAGACCGGCCCAGTCAGTCATCCAAAGTGTAGGGAAGCTTGAATGGGGGAGTGTATTACCTAAGTTTGGAAAGATCTTGCCTGATGAAGCTTCCTTTCCGCCTCCCAACTTGCAGACACCATCACAGGCCATAGGTTTGGCAGGTAATTGTTCTGTATAGCAAACTGGAGGTGTGATTTTGCATTATGGACTATTTGCCTTATCTACTGTGGTTATTACTGTTAAATTTGGAATAGGAGAGTGATTTACTTGCTTAAATGAAACTTAATCCAACACAGCTGAAGTGACTCTCTGTCTGCTGTAAGACTGTGTGTCCTCATTTAACTGATCATAATGTCCATCTAAAAGATGGATTCACAACATGTTTTAGGGACACATTCACATGTGTGTTGGATACTCAGTACTTCTAGCTAAAGTCACAGCTGTGGTTGGGTGATCAAACTTCTTAGCAGATTCCGAGTGGGTAGAGCACCTATACAGGGAGGAGAAGTCTTCCACTCGTACATTTTGCTCTGAGAGGACTAAAGTCACATAGCAGCCACAGTCTGGACCAGAAGTGCTTCTTTGACATAAGCAGACAAAATGCAGTACTGCATAGCTGATTAATTACTGCATCTGGAAAAGGAGACGTGAGATGTCGCTGCTGAGAATTTTCTTCAGTACCCTGTTAGCCTCCAGTTTGGGGAGAACTGACGGGCTTGCGGATAAAAATGTAGCTTTAATCTAGAATATGTAATGCACCAAACACCATCCTGTTGGTGGTAGGTACCTGAGCATTTTCAGTACTGAGATCCAAACACTGCAAAAACAGATGACAGGCATGTGCTTTTTCTGTAATCTGTGGGATCAATGTCACTTGTCATCATTGCAAAATCACTGCTGTGCTGTCCATCCCTCTTGTTACTTGCTCCTTTGGGTTTCATAGCTATTTTATCTGCTTCAGCACCTCCCAGCTCATTGACATATTGGATCAGTATTTTGGCTATTTCTGAGTAAAATGTATACATTCAGAGCATCCAACATATTCTCCTAGTGCAGCTGAAATTGTGCTTTGATCTGACTTGCATGACTAAACTGAAAGAATCCCTTTAGATTCATTTTGTACACTATCCAATGAGCAAGGTTGTTGTGTTGTACTCATATAGTAGAAAATAAATTAATATATCTGAACCTGTGTAACACTGCGTGTTTACGTAGCCCACTCTCTTCCCCTTCACTACCTCCTCTCCCCTGCGCCCCCCCCCCACCCCCCCGCAGGCCATTTCTACATGGGGCAAATCATAACTGTGTTTTCTGAAGTGAGTTTTTAAAAAGCCTTGAACAGCAGCTTGTTCCCTGGTGCTTGGCAGCAGCTGAGGTTAAGGCAGCCCCATCTCGCTCCCCCTGCTGACTTCAGGTCAGGGGGTTGTGCGGAGCAGCTTCTCACCGCTCCAGGCATGACAAGCATTAACCAGAAATGGCTCTTCCATGTAGAAACCGCTGTGGCAGCGTAATCTTTGTCTGGGGCTGCTTAGGCTGAGCTGCCCTGATGGGAACAGCACATTGGAGCAGTGGCGGAGAGCTGCAGCCCGTGAACAGCTGAAGGTAGGACTCTGCTGGGACGAGCTGGAGTGTCTCACCGTCCTGAAAAACTGGGAAAGAGGTTGGGAGTTGAAAGGAACAGCAGCAGTATGATCAGAGGTACTCTGTGTGCTCTTTGGGTTTGCACTGCATGAGTAAAAGGAGGTTAGAGGGACACGGTGTGTGTGTGTTAGAGTGGAAAAGTCCCTTTTTCAGAACACTGTACTGGAAGCTGAAGGTTGGTCGTGGGTAAATATCATCAGATGAAGTCTGTGGCATTTCTGGTTGAATGTGTTTGCACTGCTGTCTGTAGTCTTGTAGTGACTTCTACATCAATTCAGGATATGCTGGAACCTGTTTGCAAAAGCCTGCATCGGATGAAACTTTCCATAATGTAGAAATTTCACCTTCTTTCAGTTCCTCAGAGTGAGGGTGTAGGAGCTGTGGCTGTAATGCACCTCCAGCCGGAGGGCAGAGCAGTGCTTCCTCATGAGCATTTCCATTGTGTCCGTACTGGAAAAGCCTGGGTAGATGTACGTGTGCAAAGACTAGTTCCCAGTGCTCCTTACAGAAGAGAAGTCTCACTTAGGAGTTTCACAATTTTTAGGTAGTAGAAATACAAATTTTTCTTTCTTGGAGAGAATAATTTCAGTAAGTTGTACAACAAGGCAGGATTATTTGTGAGTGTATTTTTTTTCCATCAAAAATGAATCATGAGACTGAGGGGAGAAAAACCCTGTTCTTCTCAAAATAAGATCAGAATTAGAACAAATCCAGGATGTGTCAAATCTGTGCTGCAGCCATGCCAGCTGTATACTCACAGCTGTTACATGCTGCAGCGGCACAGAATTCTGGTAGTGTGGAAAGTTGTCAGCAAACAGCGACATTAATGTAAGTCTCTCACTGCATTCCCCTGTCACTTCAGCAGCGATTTCCAGTATGAGCAAAGAAATAAGTTCGTCCTGTTGCCTGTGACACAGGTCAGCTTTGCAGTATTAATACAGGTCTAGGTGGCACTTGCTTTTCCCTTCAGCAGCTCAGACTTATTCTTGGAGGCTTTTGGTTTGACTTAGGAAGGAAGATGGGTTTATTGGTAGGAGGTAGTACGTAATTGGCCCTGGGGGACGGAGAGGATGAAGTCTGTTTCATTGAGAATGAAGTCCAACAGCAAACTCCAATTTCTGATGCTACCATCCAAACTGAGATTAGGGTTGAAGTGAAGGCAGAAGAAATATTGCAGAAATACTGAGCTTCTTGTGTCAGAGACTTCATAAAAATCACTACTTCTTTTAATGTAAGCCTGTTATAAGAGATAATGCAGCAGAAATAGAGATGCTCAGATTTAAAATTAATGAAGTGAAAAATAATTATAGGGTAAAGTGTTGTTATTGTAAACATACAGGGGAAATTATGTACTACAATACATAAGTGCTCAAGGGTATTCTGAAATACAGCTCTGAGGAAAATGCTAGCCATATAATTAAAGAATGAAATTTGGATATATCGTGCTTGTCTCTCAGAGCTTGACCTGTGAAGTATTGGAAGGTTTATTTGTGGCACCTCTTCCTTACCGTGGTGTACCTTAGCTGTGAGCCCTTTTATCTGAGTAGAGCAGTTGACGAGCTGGGAGCTCTTAGAGAGGAAGCATGGGAGAAGAACCTGGAAGGAATGGCTGCATCTTTGTCACCTCTTTGCACGGGCTGGACCGTTGGCCAGGAGAGCTCGGTTGCGTTGGATGGAGGAGCTGCCCCAAAGCAGAGCTCTTGAGGGGAGCCTGGGCTGAGCTGCATCAGGTGACTTTGCAGGGATTACAGATGTGGTATTTTGTATCATTTTAGCAAAATTTGCAAGCTGTGGGCAGGATGATATTAAAGGTAATATGCATTCAGTGATTGGTGGTAACCATTTAGATCTGGATAGAAAAAGCCTCTCTACTCTGTATTTAAGTTCCTTCTTCCCCTCCTGATTTTTAGTCTTCCTTCTGCTGGCTTTGGTATTGAACTGCATGTAAGCTTTTTTTTCTGTCCTCTTTGCTACTACCAAGCTGGAAGGAACCAGCTTCCCTTGTCTGTTCAGCCATCTGGGCTCATAAAGGACTTTGCTTCTAACCCAGATGCTGAGGAAAGCAGTTTTGCTCATGGGTCAGCCCCCTCAACACGCTGGGCTCCTGGGGCTTGCTGGGGTAACTCCTTTGCTATCTTATGCTTGAGCTGTCTTGTTTTCAGGGGCTGGGCTCGTACCAGTGCATTCGAAGGCAGCAGCATCTTGCACCTGCCCTCTCATCAGTGCTGTTGCTGTATCTGCATCGAGGTCACACCAAGTATGAGCTCTGCAAGGGGACCTGGATGGGCTGAGGCCAGTCCCTCTGAAGAAAGCAGGATTGAACAGCTGTAAAACAAAACCAGAAAAACCCACAAAAACACCAACTGTGCGAGCACAGCTGACCCAAATGTCTGCCTTGCTGCCAGCGCAGCTTTCTGCTATGTGTTGTTAGTGTAGCGTAATGCAGTTGCAAGGTTTAGCTCACCGGTTCTGTTGGGATCTCCCCAAGGTAATTCTGTCTTAGGCTACCTAAAGATGTGGCCTAATTAATTTTGTAACTATTGTGAGGTTCAGCTTAAATGTGTGTGGTATGAGGGGCAATGAATGTACTGCTTTGCGCAAGCGTTGCTCACTAAATGTGCTTTCTTTTGCCTTTATTAGGCCTTTAAAGCCTTACCATTATACAAACATGTCCACCAAATCCATTTGTTAATGGCTTAGAAATGTTAATGGCTCATTTTTGTCATAGCTTGATAGCACAATACAGCGGAAACAGAGTCAGGATCAGAGGATCAGAGTCAGGTTGGAAAAGACCCTTAGGGGATGCCTGGGACTAGGAAGGTCCTTCATAGCACCTGCATATTGTATTTTTCTGCTCCTTCTCCAACACCTGGAGATTTATATTCCTTAGTTCATGTTTGTTTCACTTTGAGCAGAGGTTTGTACTGATGAACTTGCTGTTCATTGTGGCTCTCCAGGAGAAACGTGAACTTGATGAGCATCCCTGACCTTTCTGTCCTTAGCCATAAAAGTCCTTGCATTGTATGCAGCTGCATGCACGGCAGCTTGGTGTTTGCCTCTTTGAAACATGTCAGGGATTAACCTTTTGCAAAAGCAAACTGCAGAAAGTGAAGCCTGCCTGCTGGTGCGGGCTGCCTGCAGCCACCTCTCCTTACGGGGGTGGATGTTTGCGTCAGGCCTGGGACTCCATTTGGTTTTCTGCAAATGAAAACATCTGCTTTGCCCCAGTGAAAGAGGCATTTTAACGAGGTTCTTGGAGACCTTCTGCACTTTCCTTTGAAATCTAAATTTACTTGGGGACAGAGATTATTTTGGAAGAGCAGGAGCAAGAAAATGGTGCCTTTGTTCTGAAGATTGAGAAAACAGCCTGATGGTTGTGTTACAATGCCTGTGCCTTTAATTAATATTGACTGAGAGTGCTCAGAAGAGAATGGTTATATTATGTGCTGTGGCTTGAGGGGATGTTGAAATATAGGCAGGAGGTACCAGGTAGGTCTCAGTCAGGGCTGTCATCGCTGTTGTGTTTCTCGTTGGCTTTTAAATCCTTTCCCTGTTTGTTAGAAGGGCAATTCACAGCACAGCTTTCCTTGTGGAAGCTTGTTTTATTGTCCTAGGATCTGGCTTTCCACTTCTAGCTGTAGAACTTAGGGGAAATACGAGAGATGGAAGACTGCAAGAATAACAAAGTGTAAACGAGCTGGAAATAAACATTTTGCAGTATGTTAAATACTGTTTGTGGGCTAGGACACAGGTTCCCTGTGGTGGAGAGTGACAGACCCACTCTTCAGAAAATTAGGGAGCGGATGAGCAAGAGAGAGGAGAAACAAGGCGAGGAGAAGCTGTTACTGCCCAAAGGTGCCTTGGGCAGGCAAGGGTGGATGATGAGGAAGAGAACCAAAAAAGGTCTTTGCGCTGGGATATTGCTCAGTGGCAGAAGCCAGGTGAAGGACTGGCCCTGCTGACTGGCAATGTGCACGGGAGCAAATGCGGTACAGTATGGGTAACGTTTCAGACCATATGTTGCTTGTTTTCTGAATGTTTTTCCTGAATGCAGTGATGGAATGTCATGGTTGAAAGGTACATGCAATGGGAGAAGCAGTACCTCAGAAGTATCCTAGTAGAAGATTTCCAAGTAAAAGTCATCAGTTTGGAATATTAAGCAGTAGTTTGCACTTACTCATTTTCTACCTCTGTAATTCTGCATTTCTCTTCAGTTTGGCTGTTGAGTATACACTGAGATCAAAGTTGTGAGGGCAGAAATGTTTGTTTGCATTACGAACGAAAGATTTCAAATAATTGTGTGAGAACATTGAGAATTCAGATCAACTTTCATGCTGACAGTTGGCTCCTTGCCCCAAGTCAAGAAACTGGGCTGTACTTTAGGGGTCTCAGCCCAGGCAGGAGCTACTGGCCCAGGGAACCAGCTGCCATCCCCCTTCTTGCTGCTGGGATTTTGTTAAATCCAACAACACCAACACATCTGCCTGGATCTGTGCAGTGACAGACCAAAGAAATTGGTCTTTCTCTATATACCTTATATTTAATTCCACGTATTGTATATTTAATTGTCTATCTTAATGGCTTGTTACTCAGAATTACAAAATGCCAGCTTGCTTGCAAAATAAGCAAAATACCGCAGCTGGCAGCCAGATCCCAGGTGACATGTTGCTATGGTGTCAAACCGAACTGATGATGATCAGTGTTGCCCACGGACAAGTTATTGGTGCGATAATGAATGTTTGGTGTTGACGCTCAGTTACTCCGGTTGGTGAGACGGGTGTATGTGGAGGGGGGCAGTGAGGAGCCGAGCAGATGGCGGCTGGAGATGTTGTTTGGTGCTGTAGGCCATTGCTTGCAACCCCACAAAAGCTGCACGCGGGGTTTTGTTTTTCCAGATTAAATTTCTGAGACTAGAAAGGGAGAAAAGCAGTTACCTGTTAACAAGTGCTTGAGTGCTGTGGTAAAAGAGGGATGGAAAACTTACTTGATATTTTTGGTTGACAGAAGCTACGCGTGAAGTTGACTTGAATCCACCAAACGGGTCAGGTAAAAAATACAAAAAGATTTTGTTTGATGTTTCCAACAAATAATAGGTTTAGACGTTTTGAGGTCCCTTCCAATCGCTAACATTCTGTGATGCTGTGATTCTGTGTTTTTCTTTTTGAAAGAACCTTATTTTTTGCTTTTAAATTTAGCCAAATGGTGATTAAAATAGGGCATTAAATGAACAAAATACTTTCATACCGGATTACCGTATTTTTATATTGATCTGAAATGAACTTTTTCAGTTTTATTTTACCAAGGAAGCCAAAAAGCTTGTCATTTTTAGTCAGTGAAATGACTTTTTGGTTTTCTTTGGCCAGCACTCCACAAACTCACTTATTCACATAGCTATAAATAAGGATATCTTAATATTTACATATCTACACATTTTGATTTATAGCAGCAGCAGCTAAAGAAAATAAATGCTTTCCCGGGCTATGGCAGACTATGAAAAATGTGCTCACATATGTGTCTTTTCCTTTCTTAATTGAGTTAAACCCATGACATAAAAATCCTAATCATATGAATATGTGTATTGCCTTTGGGCCACAGCCTGAGACAGATATTTAAAAAAAAAAACAAAACAAAACAAAACAACAAAAAAACCCAAAAAGATGTGGGGGTCAAAGGTGTTTGTTGAGAAAGATTTTCATAAGTAACAATAACAAAAGCAGAGGTCTCTCAGACTCCCTGGTGAGACAGAGCAAACTGACTCCCGAGTCATGGGGTGAGTTAAGGAAATATTGACTTGCCAGTCCTCAGTCTCTTCCTCACGTTCAATTAGAAGCAGACTTGCTTGCTACAGCTGTAGATTTTCCCTGTCTGAACCACTGTTTTCTCGGCCATTCCCTCCTTGCCAGGCAAGTGTGTGTGTGAGACACAGCCTGAGGGACCAGAGACCGCGTCTTCTCCTGAAGGCTTCCTTTTCTGGGAGCTTTCTCCTGTTGCTTTTCTGGGCAGGGTGTTGCAGCAGTCTCTGGCTGTGTTTACCCTTCTGCCTCACAGCCTTGTTGAAGGAACCTGTTGCTTTTTGCTGGCTGGCTGGACTGGAGGGTCATTTTATAAAAATGAAATTGTAATATTCTTGTGCTTCACAGGTCACATCTTTCCTGTGGAGAATTAATTCACAGAGCTTGGGGCAGGAGAGAGGTTGGGGGGGAGCCACGCTTGTGCTGCTAAATGTCAGCAATAGAGCAGGGGGCTTTGCTTGGGATGAAGCCATTTGTTTTCTCTCTGATTCTTTTAGGGAAGCAGAGGTTTGTTTTTGACGGTCTTTCTGAAGCAGCAGCTGATATGATTTGATGAAAATGAAGTGGCAGTGTTTTGAGTACGGCACAGATATTATGTGTTCTTTTAATCTTCGCAGCCCTAGGGGGAACGAAGAGCAACACGGGTGGGTATAAGTCTGCCTGGGCAGCATCAGGGCCAGGCAAAGGTTTCTGTCGTTCAGAAATGGCTGTAGCTGCTGCTTCCATCCCCTCCTGTTGCTCCAAGAGAGCCAGTGCTGATGGCATCTGCTCTGGTTTCGTCTTTGTGGGGCCATTAGCCACTTGGCATCTGTCAGCAGCTGCAGTCCTCACCTTCTCATAACCGGCTTTTACTGTCCTCCTATAGTTATAATGGCCTTTTGTGAAGGGGAGCACCACGTGGACATTACAAAAAGTTGTAGCTGTGAGCCAGAGCTGTGCTGAGGTACAAGTTATCACCTTGAGTGCTGAGAGTTGAGTCTCGTGTTCCCTTCTCCTCCACGGTACTTGCAACACCAGCCTCACAGCAAGCATTACATGAAAAATAGCCTGGGCTCAAGGCACAAAGTCCCGATTCAGATCTTGGTGCCACCAAAGCATTTCTAGGGGAAAACGGGCTCAGCTGCCATGTTCTGGTCCAAAGCAATCACTAATGAAAACGCTTCACTTAGGTAGTTACTGCATTTCTGTTGCTGTGGTTTTTGTCTGCCTTGATGCTCGCTTGTTGTCAGGGTTGCTACAGCTGTGCCGGTGTGAGGCCAGCTCCCCGGCAGCAATCATGAAAAGAAGCGGCTGCTTGTCCGCTCTCTTGTTAAAATATGCTGGGGGTGCTCAGCAACCTGGAAGGCTGGTGTTTTGTAAAAAATCCATAGCTGTAGTAGCCAGTTATTTGGCACCTCTCCATGCCTTTTCACTATAGTAATTGCGGTTGTCAATGTCTTGCAGGTGGCAAGAATAGAGCTGCTGTTGTTTAGCAGCTTGTCAGAAGTAATCCCTGCATAAGGCATCCTTGGCTATTGAACCTGCTTTAGGGGTCCTTCTTCAGGAGGGTGGTCTCCAGGGAAGGCCCATCAGGCTGCAGGAAAAGGGCACTGCTGGTGGCAGCAGCACTTTGCCTGCTCCCCTTGTGACTGGAGGTGTTGCCTTGGGGTGCCATCAAGAATACAAGGTGCCATTACAGCTGCTGGTTTTATGGAGAGATGGGAACAGCTGGTTCCTACAAAAGCTGTTGCCATAGCCGCTCTGTGTTTTAAGAACGGATTCTTAACAAAATCTAGGTATTTAATGTGTGCCATAAGGGTTAAATGCAGTATAAAACAATCGATTTAAGAGCCAGCATAGCTTGGCCTGACACTAAACCACCAGCATAACTAGAATCAAGCCTTTGGGGCCAACTCTTCTTATCCACGCATCTCCACACACATCAGCAATATGTAGGTGTGTTGTGTTCAGAATTGCTTGTTGTAAGCTGACTTATCTACTTGTGCTAAAACAATGCCACAGGTTACTTTTCCCGCAGCCTAAGAGAGTGTGCGAGTCTGCACAGGTTTTCCATGACGAGGCAGATTTTAGCCATAACAAGAATGACGCAACTAGACCAAGTTTGAGAATGGGCTGCCCGAGTCTGTGGAAATGATGGTACCAGAACTAGGGCTGAGAAAACCAAGGCAGAGGCTGGTTTGCAAGTTTTTGCTTTGCAGATGTATGAAAGCACATACACACAAAGGAAGGAGGCTCAAGCTGCAAATGTCAGGCTGCAGCATGGTTAACTTCTTGACTATTTTTTCTAATGATATGTCAAGTCTAATATCTAATATCTGCCTAGAGGGAGAAGGAATTTCAGTGTAAACTGTGTTTTCATTCTCTTCTTGCCGTATTATCGTAGAAAACAGTAAAATGTCATTTGCTTGTATAAATATTTTACATTCTCATTCTCCATGCATACTGTCTAAACAAATAAAATTCCTTAGGATTGTAATAGCCTAATTTTGCAGAGGTCCTTCTGTGAATGTGTAATGAGAGGTTAAATAAGCAGAGAAGAGGGGAAACAAGTTTTGTGACACGCTCACAGCTCTTGACATGAAGCACGAAATACACTCTCAGGACTATAAATCGTGCTGGGACCTGCGTTGCATTTGGAGTCCAGGGGCTGGCTACAGTGCAGGGTTACATTTTAACAGTCCTAAATTACGTTCAGCTCTTTGAAGGCAACTGTGAGGCTGATGTGGCCCCCGGTGATAATGAGTTTGACACCCCTGTCTTTTGAACTGTGTTCTTTCTACCAGAACCTAGTATGGCAGTCATATAAATTACAACTAAGGTAAAATGTCTATTAATATAAAGCCTGGAAGACAACTGCACCCAATTTGTGTTGCCATCTCGGTGTGTTTTAACATGTGCTTTAAGTGGACTGAAGAACTGGGACTGGGTCCAAAGGAGTGAGCTCTGAATGAGTGTAAGAGGCAAGCTCCTTTTTAATAAATGATAGCCTGAATTCCGCTTTCTTCCCGTCAGAGCTGTGGATGTTAGTGCTGTCTTCATAGCTGGTTCCCTGCTGCCCTCTAGGAATTTTTATAATGAAATATTGTCAACAATACCTCTATACCTATACCCCAAGCTGTGGATTTCTTTATTAATGTTCAGTCATAACATTATTGAAAATACTTTGGATTTCTACAGGGACTGCTGAATTATCGTATCCTATTTTTGTAAGACCTCCAGGAGCTCTGCAAAGCCTGTCTGCTACTGCTGAGTTCTTTAAGGTACTGGCAAAGAAAGCAGAAAGTTACTTGTAATTTAAATAAAGATAATTAAATCAGCCTTTCATTTGGGCTTACACTTACCTGTCAGCAAAAGAGAGGTTGTAGCATTGAACAACACTCAGTTTCAGATTTCCAGTAGAGAAATGGTATGCAGTGAATCTACTAGAAATGTAATTTCTATCATTAGAAAGGTTTTCCACACTAAATAGCCCTTAGCAGGATATTTAGCATACCTGCGCCACATGTTACAATGGGAGGTAGGTTCAAAGCAAATCCCAAACTGTGAAGAAAGTTTTACTGCAAACTGGCAATTTGTAACCCTGACAATTGGGATCAATAGTGATGCCTCATTATCATTTCTTTTACATCTCTCCTCATAGCAAAGGATAATACAACATAGTGTGGGATCTGGCCCCTGTTATGAAAATAGTGGATTAAGTGATTGTCTGTGGTTAATGAATGCAGCTTGGTTAGCTAGGCTTAGTTCATAGATAAAGGCAATGAAAATGTCCTACCCTGGACAGTGGACTATCCTGAAAGGTCCTTTTGAAAGGCTTAAAAATTTTTGTTTAAATGAATAAATGTTTGAGTGTGTGTCAGGATAGATATTCAATTGGTTATTTAAAAGAAAAAAAATTCATTAACATTTAGCAACTGGGAGAAATGCCCCCATACGCACTTCTGTTGGGTTGACGTGTCATTTAAAAGTGCAGAGCATCCCAGGTAAGAACGACTGCCCTGGAGGATTGAGACTTTGCAGTGCAGAGCTGAGAGATGGGTCAGTTGCCTGGTTTCCAGTGCACGTTTTCTGGGCTCTTGCACTGGAATAAGCTCAGTGATGGGCAGGTGCTTCATGGGGGTGAGGGTTTTCAGGAGCACCTCCTGGGGCGCTGGGTGCCTGCAGGGTCACTGCGTGCACTGGCTGCCGGCTCGCTGTGGCTGCCGGATTTGTCAGTTCTGCAGAGAAATTAAAACAGGATTCTCTGATGGCTGTGGTGAAATGGTGTAACGGAAGAATAGTATCTGTCCTTCTGCACCATCCTTAGCTGTGTCACAGTGTTCAGTGGGCTGTTTTGTTTTTGTTTTTTTTTTTCTGAATAGTTTCTCTGATAAAGTTTATTTGAAGGCCTAAGTGATTATATAGTAAAATTCATTTTTACAGTTGTGATTTAAAAAATCAGTTAATCTTTTATGAAGGCCATATCAGAAAGACTGCAGCGTTTTCTGTAAAACTGAAAGGTTTCTGGAGTAATGTTTCTGCCTCAAATATATTCAGTTGTGCATTCTTTCATGATGTCATTACCACTGGAATCAACAGATGTCTGAGAAAAAAAAGCAGGAGGGAGATTTACATTTTTATTGTTAGTTAAAAGATTAGCTTCCAGAAGCCTGCTGCTAATCTGTTTGGACTAGTTTAACCCTATTGTTCTCAGTGGAAATATTCCCAACTTGCACCTTGTGTTGGGGTTAGAATTGGCTGTTTGCTTTTTGTGTAGTACCATAATACAGCTGTCACAGTATGTGATGCAGAAAAATTGTTGATATAGACTCATGTTCTTCGATTTATATGTTATAATCAATGAAACAGTGACGTCTAGGGTGAAAAAGGCAGCTTAAAATCAAGGTTGGTGGAAGCTACTAGAAATCCCTGTGGTGAAATTAGGGATTCAATTTGCTATAGACTGATTTAAATGATGGAAAATATTATCACCTACCCAGAGCTGGTAAAACACATGATGGATATATATTTATTGCTGTTAACGGATGTCCCTGGAAGCTGTTGTCTTGTATTGGAGTTCTGTCAGCTGCTGCAGTCTGGCACAGAGGTTGTTAGGAGGTTTGTTTGTTTGTTTGTTGAGGAGCAGATCAATCCCCAGCACCTTTCTGAGCAGCTGGGCCAAGTTCTGTGCAGGTCTGGGACAGAAGGAGGAGCAGCCTGGGCAGAGCACAGCATGGGGAACTGCTCGGGGCGGGGGGTCTCTACAGCCACCGACCCCACTGTGTTGCTAAGGTTGGTGCCCCACTGGTTATGGGGATCCTTTCTATAGAATACTTCGGGATTTTCTTCCCAGACTCCCCCCTACTGCAGTCTCTGGTTCCTGCGGCAGTGCTGTAACTGCAGTTCTGTTTGTCTCTTTATTTCTTGAAATAACACCAGCACACAGCATTTCACACAGCTCAGCGGTTCTCAACACAGAGAGGTTCTCTGGGCCCAGCTTTCTGTTCCACAGGCTCCCTGTGCTAACATAGATTGGCACCCACCCTTTGTGTTTGAGGTGTGTGGATGGTCCTACATGTCTCATGCGTGATCGAGGATTTTGCAAACCTCAGGTGCCTGCCCTCTGTGCCCTACCACTGCCGTGTTTGTCATGTTTGTGCTTTCAGGGGGAAGCAAGGACTGTTTTCTAGGTCTGGTTAAGAGCAAAGCAGCAAATCTCTGCTCATTGCTGCTAGGCAGGACAGCTTGCCAGAGTCCTCAGGTGTGTCCTTCAGAAGGCACTGGGGTCTAAATGCCATTTATTGCTGGTGCAGAGGGAGGCAAATGCTTATCTTTTTGTGGCTGATACCTGAGGCTTTTGTTCTCACAGAAGCTAATTCTGCTTCCAGTTGTTCTCCTCTTGTGGTGTAGCTGGTGCCAGGGAGGAGATGAGGCAGGAGGCACAAAGGGCTTGGGCCCTGGTGATGTGAGAGCATCAGCCCTCCCGGTGAGGCTTGATCCTGAAGCTGAAAGTTAGACAGAAGATCTCAGTGGGTCACTGAGCTTGAAATGCCTCCACTGGAAACAGTGAGTGAGTGTTCAGCAGGCTCAGGGAAACACAGAGAACTGCTAAGTCAGTTCTTGGGGTGATTTGCTGTGATTTTTTTTATGACTCTATCATTGCATTTCTTTCTATGGTAGAGAAGTTATGCTTTGAGTTTACTTGGGGTTTCTGTTGTTGGTTGGGATTTTTTTCCAATTTTTATGAATCAAATGCTTGATTTTAATTTCAAGTACTGACTGTGTACTATGTATTTCCAGTATTTCAAGCAGAGGATTTAGGTTGAGAACGGCTCCATGACTGCATGCAATACACGTCCATTCAGTGAGCAGATTTTCCAGATCAATAACCATCATATGTGCCTTGCAAACCAGCGTGTCAGTAAATCTCTGTTGTGGTAGGCCAGTGGGAAGTCTGTGCTTACTCAATAGAGCTGAATTCTGCTTGTCTCTGTAACCTCACAGGCAACTGATGGAGCTTACCTTGATCCAGCACTGAGGTAGCCTTTTACTTTCTAAGTCATCGCAAGTGCCAAAAAAGTCACAGAAGCCTTTTAATTAAATAGTTCTGATTATCTTTGACCATTTGCAGACCCCATGATAGAAAAAGCTATTGACATTGGGTGCAACAATAGATAAAGGTCTCGCCATCAGCCTGTATTGCAGATCTCCATGGCAGACTCATTGTTTTTCTAAAACAGTGAATTTTTAGTGATGCCAGTGGGGGGAAAGTTGCAGGGTATGCAGCAGTGTGTTTAGCATGCAGGGTGCAGAAAGGAGAGCATGTTTCTTGGGTAAATGTACCCAGATGTCATAACCTGGTGTACAGGATGGTGGTATACTTGCTATTCGTTAATTATGGTTTCCAAATAATCTGAAATTTTATTAATATAATTTTCCGTGTTTTGATGAGTCTCATAAATTTCTTATGAAGTGTAGCTTCCAGGTCCTGGCCTTCACTGATGAACAAATACATTACTGGTTCCCAGAACCTGGCCATGAGACTGAGCAATTTCTCCTGTACCTCTGCCAAAACCAGATTTCTGAATGTTATTTGCTTTGTGGAATCCATGGTTGGGATCAGCAACTCCTTTACCCTTAAATTAACAGCTCAAGGAGTGGATATCAGAGGAAGTGGGCTGGGGTATAGGGAACATGTTTGGCTCATTCGGTTGTTTGTTTATTAAAGAAAGCCTCTCTACATTTGCCCAGGCTAGGAAATGCAAGGTTTTCTTTCAGAACTTGAGCTAGTACACGCATTCTTCCTTTCTTCCTTAAATGCAGCCTGGGAACGGTTTCAGTGTGGTTTGTTCTCAAAGATTTGCTTTTTTAAAATGTTTGGCTACTGCAAATCCCATGGTCTCCCTCAATATGCTCCTTTTTACAATCGGGTTTTCGGCTTCAGAGGAAGTTTGTTACATACCTGATACTGCACACGTTGGGATAACTTACATGGGTAGCATTTCATTCCTTTAAAAAAAGCAAATGTACACACAAACAGAATACCCAGCAAAGGTATTTTAGATGACAGCTGTGTTTCAATTCCCAGACCTGCATCTTAACCCTAAAATGAAGTACCCCATTTCACTCAGCAGAACTACTTCACCTCACCCTCTTAGCACAAAGGAACTGGATTTGACCTGAACAGTTTGTTATGCAAAATGACCCTGTATATTAGATAGGATTAGCAGTTTAACACAAGCATAATCTAGCAGTGTATCTCTTTTCTAATGGAGTTACATATTGGTAGCCCAGCACTGGAATTGGTCTCCCCATTTTACCTTCCATTGTGGATCCTGCACCTCCATGCACACAGGAGAAACCTCATTTCACCCTTGAGAATACTTTCAACCACTCCATCCTTCCTCAGCCTTGTCCAAGTAATAATTAGGTTTTCAGGGTTAATTATAACTTTAGAAATAATCTACACACAAGGACACTGAATTTTAAGGCTGGAATGGCAGGTGACCTAGACCCTAGTGACAGGACGGTGTCCAGGCAGCTGACTCTGAGGACCCAGCCACCTCCTTTCATAAAGACTGTTCTGAATTTAATCTTGTGAATTTACTCCTGGGTTGCTTATTTGTATGCAGGCAGGATTTTCCTCTGCTTAGTGAGGGTACTTCTTTCTCGCCATGTTAAGTGTCCTTTCGGCTAATCAGATACCCGTGCTGGGAATGAGATAAGACGTAATTTTGCTTTGACTGCTTCCAAGGTCAGAGCTGTTGTTTGCACAGCTTTGAGCAGATTTGGTAGGCTGCTGATATCCTTGGCTGTCTTCTTTTGATGGTGAGCCTCCTTCACCCCTTGCAGGGAGGAGAGGTGGACTATGGAGAAGTACATATTTTGCAAGAAACTCCAGGTGAATTCTGTGGATATCAGAGCAAAAAGCTATAGAGCTGACTGGAAGGTTGCTGGTGGCCTGAGCTACAGGCAGCACAGAGTATTAATGCATTTTGAGTGGCATTTCACTGTTGCCACTGCTGAAACAGTCTTGGTCTCTGTGAGGACAACACAAGTGGATTTGACAAGAGCAAGAGGCAAGGTGTGTACAAAGCTTCTTAAATACTGATAGAGAGCTGTTGCCATCTCTGGGAGAGAATGGACATGCTGTCTGGGAGGCTCAGTTTTGTTTGTTAGTGTCCCAGAGAAATTTAGTTTGTTTTGCAAGCAAACTCTTGTTCTGTAGGTCTTAGTGAGGCAGCTTGAAGCCTTATTTCAAAGCTTAGCAGAAGAAAATAAATGGATGTGCTCGTCAAACACATCAGTGTCGCAGCTGTCTCACACTAGCAGACACTGAAATGGAAGTTTTCGTGCACTATGCGTACGAGTCCAGCCTTTGGATAACTGTTTAGGTACTTGGGGCCCATGCAAGATGGGTAAGGAGTAATGAAACACTGGGACGCTCCGGTTAAAAGGGACTGGAGTTGATGCTGTTTGTCCAAAATACAGAGAAAAGAGCAGCTGGAGCAGGGTGTCTTAGATGATGATTATACCCACTGTTTGCTTTCCATCTGTGCCTCATTAGAGTATAACCATTTTCTGCTGCCCTATTTACCAAATTCATCCAACATCTCATTACTTCAGAAAGGGATTACTGTAAAGAGCTCTGCATGGTGCTCCATCTTAGGACCACTCATAAATGGCATTTTACCTTTTACAGTTGGGGCAGCAGTTACCTGGTGAGTGGATCTCCTCCTGTGCCGGTGTGTTTTATGGAGCTGTACAGGAGGTCTCTGTGCTGCTGCTGAGGAGTGGATTGCCTGGAGGAGACGCTCCTCTCCAGATGCAGCACAGCTGGGCTGTGTGGATCTGTTGTGCAAGGTGTGTGTTTTTTATCATGTGGTGGGAGGGTGAGTGAAGCTATTCCACGTGTGCTGCAGTTGCTTGTTAGGTTTCAACATGCCTATTGCAAAAGGTTGGGTTTACAGGGTACATGAATTACAGCAAGTGTTGGGGCAAAGCCAGTTGTTCAGTGTTGGCTGGCTGTTCACGTGAGCACATACATGTAAGCAGAGTGCCGATCAGAGTCATCCTGTGGGCCAGGTTTGCGAAATGGGGAATCCCAGGTGCTTTAGATGTCTGGAGCCTGAGAAAGAGCCCAGGCACCACTGTCACCCTCCCCTCCCTTGGCTTTTTTGGCATGTGTGTGTCCTTGTCCAGTGGCGACTCCTCAGAGCTGAAACTTCCACCCATTATCCCATCTCCAGAGGTCATTCGTGAGATCCTATCTGAGCACAAACACAGCCCTTTGTGGGCTCTGTCCACAGGTGATAGCCTTGTTGTTTATGGGTTCCTTCTTCAGACTTGTGAGGTCAGGAGCAGTAAACACATTAAAACCAAAAAAGAAGAGTGGCTAGACATTGTGTGAAGTTACTAAGCACACAGTTGTGTTTACTTAGGGATAAAGCACAAGAGATTAGAAATCCCCTGAAATCAGTAGCATTCCTAAATGTATTGGTTTTGTGTTTGGTCTGTCCTTCCCCTACAAATTCTCTGCACATCAGAGCCTGGGATGACAAGTGGGCAGAAGCTCCGGGGGCACCTCTGGCAGAGGTGAGAGCTGCTCGTTGCTGTCTGAGGCCACGTGCCTGCAGGCACAGCTTTCCCTCTGGCCTGAAAGTTTGTTCCTACATCTCTGTCTGACCACTCCTGAAACCTTCCTTTGTCGCTTCTTTTTGTCATAAGGATGTAGCTTTTCATTCCTCTTTATTTTTGCACGTTCCCTCTTCACAAGGGCGCAAAATACTTTCTTGCTCGAGCAAACATGTAGTCCAAGGAAGTTCCCAAAGAAGCAGCATCTGCTGAATGTAATGACTCATATAATGAATGTAATGGTTCATGATCATTTCTGGTCTGATATGGATGGGTTCCAGTCCTGGCAGTCTCAGGTAGATACACAAATAGAGGCATTTGATGAGAAAACAGCTTTCAAACTAGCTATTTCAGAAAGTCCACCAACAGATTTCACAGGTCATCACTGTGAGTATATATGGTGTGGGACCTACTCCTGAGTGGTATAACAAGGCAGGATGATGGATAAAAGAACAGGAGTGAAGGATCAGGGCAATATGGCTTCAGACACTGAAGCACACAGAAAAAGTAGGGATTAAATAAAGAGTTAAAAGGGAGGTGAAATGAGAGCTTGATTACATTTGTCTGGCACTAGATTAACAGTGTTTGATCAGTCGTAGCTGTTTTCTTGGTTCTTTATTGAAGAGTTAATTGGTCAGCCTTTTTTTAAACTTCAATTTGCAAACGGAACTGTAGCAAGTTAGTTGGTATTTCATGAATATTTTGTCATCTTCTCTCTCACTGTGTATGTAAATGCTGAATTAAAACAAATTTGAACACCTGTGCTTTATTTTCTCATGATCCAGCATTCCTTGGCAGTGGCTTAGGACTGATTTTGTGCTGTAAACTGAGTCAGCCCTTTGCTTGCAGCAGAGAATTGCAAACAAAGACAGAGCCATGTGCCAGCCAGTATTAAAACTGAGACTACTGAACTGTGCTGGGGTAGAGGCTTGACAGTTCCAGGGGAGAGCCCCATACTTACTGGTTTTTTGAGCTCTGCATCAGCCTGGCTTGTGTAGCCAGATCACCAAAGGAACCTTCTAATGACTGGTCACTTGATGTCTATGGAAGAAAAAAGTGCCCTTGGTAATATGTATTTTCCAACAGGTTGTTCAGATTCAGAAATAACTATTTTGTGTTTTAGCTGAAAAGCTCTTCTAAACATGGCAATATTGTCCTGCATTTTAGCTAAGAGTTCAGTTTTTCATGCAGACTTGGGCTTCAAGACCACCATGCAGTAGGAGACGTTTGCTTATCATCTTTGCTTTGGAAGCCTCAAGTTTTGGTGCAGTAGCAGCCTAGATGGGTCTGTTGGAACATCACCCCACAAACAGGGCTCCATTCCTGTCCACCCATTCCTGTGTAAATAATACACCTGTTTTATCACTGCCCGGTGGAGCAGAGATCTTGGACCTCATGCCTGAGTCTCCATGAGAAGTGGTTAATAAAAGAATTAACCTTTTTCAGTGGCCCCACCTCTGTGGCAACAAACCTGTCTCCCAGCTCTAGGGGTTTGATGTATATCTTATTATAGTACAGTCATGGGAGTTGCCCTAGAAGGCTGAGAGCAGAGATCTGTAAGCTTCATTACATGGCTAAGGAAAACGTATTTTTAGGGAGAAAAGCTAAATCTTTTTAGCAGTTCTGAATGGTAGACTTTGCTGTTAGCTTTTTAAATTGCAATCTTGGT
This sequence comes from Columba livia, assembly GCF_036013475.1. Lineage (NCBI taxonomy): Eukaryota > Metazoa > Chordata > Aves > Columbiformes > Columbidae > Columba > Columba livia. The sequence goes on from NC_088605.1 coordinate 53,998,010, forward strand.
GTGTTTGTGTCCACAAGAGTTATTTAAGGGAATCTTGTGAGAATTGTGCTTACATGGTAAGAATGCATAGTGACATTTAGCTTAATAAGTGATTCATTACCTCTAGATTTGTTTACTATTCTAATTGTATCATTATATTTCCACCATTGTTTTGAATTAACCTGTACTCTCCCCTCAGATCCTGCTGCCTTTTTCATTTTCTCTTCCACGGCATGTTTTCTAATTTATAATTATTTTATCAGCATTTAAACAATGTTTCATATCACAGTAATGAGCAGAGTAAGGCATAAGGCATTTGAGTAACTGAAGCTCAGGAAAATGGCACGACTTCTCTGGGATTCCAGGGTAAGTCAGTGGCAAAGAACAGCTCCCGGCTGGCACATGAGCTACGTGGCTTTGGAAAACAAGAGGTCATTCTCCCTCTTCTCCTGTGCCCGACTGTCGGAAAACTTATGTGGAGATTCTGGGACATGCAGTATAATTACTGCAGTAACTGGTTAGTAAAGGTTCAGCCTAGTGGATGTGTGGGCCTTCAGGACTGTGATTATCCGTTTATTGATCTGTTAGCATACTCTCAGCTGGAACAGAAGTTATTTCTGTAGTAGTCCAGTCCCTTAAGAAGGAAGGCTTGCACGTTACTGCTTCCAGTTGCCTTTCAAAGCACTAATAGTTAATCCTTCATTAGAGGAAAAATAATCAAGTTCTTTTGTGTAAATGAAGTTCATTGCTGGCTTTGGGTTGGGGAGTACTCTTACAGTTTAGTACTGTGTGAGCACATCAAACACTGCCAAAGTGAATGTTTCTTTTCGGAGAGAAAACTGCAAGGGCAGAAATTATTTCAAACTGGGGGCTCTTTGGGTTGCATCTCATAGACTGACCACAGTATACACTGAAGTCTGAGGCACGTGAGAAGCGACTCAGCTTTCATCATGGAGCTTTTCCTTGTCTGGCAGCTGCTGGCTATACCATGGAAGACTGGGAGAAATAATTTTAAAGTGCATTGTTAGCCTTACCTGGTATATCTGCTTAGGTCGCCTTGGGGGTGCAGCTGTGCTCCTAAATTGTTTGTGTCACTTAAAACCAGCCTGCTCTTGAAGGCAGCTTCCCCGTCCCCATGGTGAGTGCTTTGGCACACCGCAGAAGGGCTCAGCACTTCCGTTGGGTGAACATCAGATGCTTGGTGTCCCTGTGAGAAAACTTAATTTCTAGAAATTATGTGGGAAATCTTACAAGAGCCTGCTCACTCACAGGCTTTCTGATAGTGACAATTCAAGCTGTGCCAATGATGCTGAGAGTCTTTCTGAGATAACCAGAGTCACCTTTCCAAAAGTATTCCTCAGGTTTTGGCAACTGTAGTGCACAGCACGGTATGAGATCTTGCAGTTTCCACTATATTTGGATTAAGAGGTTTTGGCGATGAATTCAGTCATCTTACTGGCAAATATTTTTTTTTTTACTGACTTTTACCTTATCATAGAATGTTTATTCCTGTTCTTACAGAAATACCTTCTTCCCTATATGCTGCATGGTTTAGGGACAGTTGCTTGCTGTGTCTGTCTAGAGCACACATCACAAATATTCCATTTCCTCCATATGGAAATAAAATAGTTTGTGAATAGTAACCCTTTTATTGAATTTACAAACTTGGTCTGAGCATATGACAGAATTTTTAAGACTCCATCAAAATAACTCATTATTCAATAATTTTGTAGCTTTCAACTTAACTGGAAAATCTTGTAAAACTTCATGGAAATCGTTTTGGCTAACTTCCAACTAACATCAGCGCACCCTTCTGTTAGTCTTTGAGGGCATCAGAAAGTTGTACCAACTCCTACAGAGAGGATCACAGTGCACGTGATGTTTATGAAGAGTAAATTTTTCAAAGGAATTAATGGCAGTTAAATTCCTGTCACCTGTTTTATCAGCAGCAGATATTTGCATGTCATCTTTAGGTCCTTATCTCATGCTTATGACTTTTTTGTGGTTCAGGCTTTGTTATTCTTGAGCGGGTCAGTGACTATCTGAAGAACAGATGCTGTCTCTTTAGTATTAGCCAGTGTCTGCTGAGGGGGGTGGCTTTGTTGGTCAATACATTGCTGGTTTGCAGGTTGTCACTGATAGATTTTTGTCACTTTTCCCACTACCAGAGCTTGAATCCTTCCACCAATGTAGAGAAATTTGCCCCAAATCATGTGCTAGAATCAGAAATGCCTACTGGTTGCCTCAAATGGAAGGACCGTTCAGCCAGCCAGCCACAGTCCAGGAGGTTCCTCCAGTGCACTGACGGTAACATTCTCATGCAGATGGTGGAGGAGCCGACCAGGAGAGGAGCGCTGCTGGATCTCATCCTCACTAACAACGAGGGTCTGGTCGAAGCAGTAAAGGTTGAGGGCTGCCTGGGTTGCAGTGACCACGAGATGGTGGAGTTCAGCATCTTGTGTGGTAGGACAAGGCCAATAAGTAGAATTGCAACCCTGGACTTCAGCAGGGCTAACTTTGGCCTTTTCAAGCAATTGCTGGGGGAAATCCCATGGGCAAGACTGCTTGAAGGTAAAGGGGCCCAAGATGTCTGGGTGGCATTCATGGATTGCTTCTTCCAAGCTCAGGATCAGAGCATCCCCACATGCAGAGAGTCAAGGAAGGGAGTCAGGAGACCTGTGTGGTTGAGTAGGGATCTGTTGGGTATGCACAAGTTTACAGGTCATGGAAGCAGGGGCTGGCCACTTGGGAGGAACATAAGGCTGCTGTTAGAGGATGCAGGAAGGCAGCTAGGATAGCCAAGGCCTCCTTAGAATTAAACCTGGTGAAAGGGGTCAAGGACAGCAAAAAGAGCTTTTTCAAATACATAGTAGATAAAACTGACACCAGAGGCAGTGTAGGCCTACTGATGAATGAGGTGGGTGCCCTGGTGGCAGAATATACAGAGAAGGCAGAATTACTGAATGCCTTCTTTGTCTCTGTCTACTCTGCTGAAGGCTGTCCTGAGGAGCCCTGTACCCCTGAGACCCCAGATGAAGCCAGGTCAGTGGAGGAGTTTGCTTTAGTTGATGAGGACTGGGTTAGGGAGCAATTAAGTAGTCTGGACATCCATAAATCCGTGGGTCCAGATGGGATGCACCAACGGGTGCTGAGGGAGCTGGCTGAAGTCATTGCTGGACCGCTCTCCATCATCTTCGCCAAGTCTTGGGAAACGGGAGAGGTGCCTGAGGATTGGAGGAAAACAAATGTCACTCCAGTCTTCAAAAACAGCAAGAAGGAGGACCCGGGTAATTATAGACCGGTCAGCCTCACCTCCGTCCCTGGGAAGGTAATGGAATGGCTTGTCCTTGGTGCCATATCAAGGATAAGAGGATTATTAATAATAGGGGCAGTCAGCATGGCTTTACCAAGGGTAAGTCATGCTCGACCAACCTCATAGCCTTTTATGAGAATGTAACAAGGTGGATGGATGATGGCAGAGCAGTTTGATGTGGTCTACCTTGACTTCAGTAAAGCCTTTGACACAGTCTCTCACAGCATCCTAGTGGCTAAGTTGAGGAGGTGTGGTCTGGACAATAGAGTGGTGAGGTGGATTGCAAACTGGCTGAAGGAGAGAAGTGGTAGTCAATGGTGTGGAGTCTAGTTGGAGGCCAATATCTAGTGAAGTGCCTCAGGGGTCAGTACTGAGACCAATGTTATTCAATATATTAATTAACAATTTAGACAAGGGAACTGAGTGTACTGTCAGCAAGTCTGCTGCTGGGAGGAGTGGCTGACACGCCAGAAGGCTGTGCTGCCATCCAGCGGGACCTGGACAGGCTGGAGAGTTGGGCGGGGAATAGCCTAATGAAATTTAACAAGGGAAAGTGTAGAGTCCTGCATCTGGGCAGGAACAACCCCAGGTTCCAGTATAGGTTGGGAAATTACGTATTAGAGAACAGTGTAGGGGAAAGGGACCTGGGGGTCCTGGTGGACAACAGGATGACCATGAGCCAGCACTGTGCCCTTGTGGCCAGGAAGGCCAATGGCATCCTGGGGTGTATTAGAAGGGGGGTGGTTAGTAGATCGAGAGAGGTTCTCCTTCCCCTCTACTCCGCCCTGGTGAGACCTCATCTGGAATATTGTGTCCAGTTCTGGGCCCCTCAGTTCCAGAAGGACAGGGAACTGCTGGAGAGAGTCCAGCGTAGGGCAACAAAGATGATTAAGGGAGTGGAGCATCTCCCTTATGAAGAAAGGCTGATGGAGCTGGGTCTCTTTAGTTTGGAGAAGAGGAGGCTAAGGGGGGAACCTTATTAATGTCTGTAAGTATATAAAAGGTGAGTGCCATGAGGATGGAGCCAGGCTCTTCTTGGTCGCAAACAATGATAGGACAAGGGGTAATGGGATCAAGCTGGAACACAAGAGGTTCCACTTAAATTTGAGAAGAAACTTCTTCTCAGTAAGGGTATCAGAACACTGGAACAGGCTGCCCAGGGGGGTTGTGGAGACTCCTTCCCTGGAGACATTCAAAACCCACCTGGACATCTTCCTGTGTGACCTCATCTAGGGGTTCCTGCTCCTGCAGGGGGATTGGTCTAGATGATCTTCTGAGGTCCCTTCCAATCCCAAACATACTGTGATACTGTGAATGTTTGTCATGCAGTGTCATGACTTCATATTATAAAGTCTTTCTTTCTTTCCTAGTAGGAAAAGCAAGTGTCCTAAATAGCCTTTTCTGCTTAATTACAGGTTATTTCCTTTGTACAGTTACTGGTATTTCTTAATAAGTAAATGGCTTGTAGATACTTCAAGGATATGTTTTCAACCACCATCCATTTAAGAAATGCTGATACTTCTGAGTCCTCACAGTCGTATACCTGTGCACATCTAGAAGTTGGTATGCAGTTCAGAACAGCCTAGGGACAGAGGTGCTGACATTGGTGTGTATAAATGGACCCTTAAAGCATGTGAGCACACACACCAGCATGTCTGTGAACTTGCAAAGAAAGCAATGCAAGCATGTGTGCATGAGCAGCTCAGAAGTGGTACAGACTGATTTGTCTCCCCCTAGAAAAGGCTCCAAAGATAGCTCATATGAATCACTCCCTGGCAGTTCTTCCTTGCCTTAAAAAGCGCGTACGGTGACTAGTTCAGATTTAATGATCTGGCTGCTTTCTTCAAGTGTATCAGAGGAGCACATCTGTGAGTTTTTCTCAGATGGAAGGAGGATTGGGGGACAAAACCACTGGTACTAGGAGCTGAAGCTCCATTGTCTTTTTATGGCCCTGAAAGTACTTAAACCTGTGAGTAGCCAAGCCTAAAATCTTTAAGCTTTCTCTGACTGGCCCAGTGAGGTACTCGTGAGAAGATCTAAGAAACAATAAATTAATCTCTTTTAAGTTAACATTATGTGTAACTGCAAAAATACCTGTTTACAATCCCCTGCCTTCTTGCCATGTCTGCCTGATAGAGGGCATTGATGTCTGCTCTTCCTTCATTCATAACAGCTGGCATCAGTCCTCAAGTGTTGTTTAATTTCTTGGGACAGAAGAATTCCTGGTACTTCTCCTAAGAAGGAGTAGACCTGTGAATAGCATTTCCCGTGTTGTGCATGTTGCTGCCAGTGTTTGAGTTTGTTATATGTGTCAGGGTTTCTGTGGATTTCCTCTTGTGTGGGAAGTTGAGCAAGTGTTAAGTGTAAAGGGGAGGATGTATATTAACCATCTCACATTTTTTCTGTAGTAGGAACCAAGTTAGCATTTAGTGCCACATAAATATCCTTTTAAAAGCAGTACTTCAGAACATACTGGGCTTCTCTGTACTTTGTTAGCCTACACTGCTAGAAAGGCCAAGTGATCTTAATCTGAAAAAGATGTCGTGTGGTATATAGGCTCCAGCTGTCACAGCAACAGTACAGAGCTACTCAAATTAGAAGTAAATTCACTCTAGGATTGTTCAGTGCTTACAAGTAAGAGGTGGAAATGTGGACCATATTATCAACATGTGGCTGTCTGTGGCATGTGCATAACAGGACAAAGCTGAAATGAGGTTTCTGCTTATTCTTAGCCTAGTGTGCTCTATTGCAAGGTGTGGAGGTTTCCAGAACAGTGAGCACTGTTTGTGCTCTGCAGATAACTGGTGTTTGGTGGCTCTTTTTTTCAAGGAAGCTGCACTTGAATGAGAAATTTCAGAGACATTTAAAGGAGTGGAGAGTTGAGCTGATAATTCATTAAGTGACATGCTTCTGTCTGACTTAATATTGAACTGATATCCCAAAATGGTGCTAAGAGGCACAATGTTCCTGGAGGTGGTTGATTCCAGAAGAGTTTTGTGTAACAAATTCCCAGCACTGATGACTAAAATCCCCTGCTGCTTTACATAAGCAAAATAATCTTATGCTGAGACATAACCATATGAGGTAATTGCCTTCTGCATATGTCAGTTAGCCCACATGTTTTATTGAATAACTTTTTTCATTTATTTTAGAAACTTTTTAAACAAGCGATCTAATCGTGTGTATGCATAATATATACTGGCACAGTTAGGTTATTCGCATGCTTTCAGTTTTATATCCATGCCACAAGGAGCTATTATCTGCGATCAAATCTGAAATCGGATATGAGTGGAAATAACTGGTTGCTCTGGAGAAATGAAGTATTTCTATGTTTGGGTGTAATTCAGTGCAGAGTGGAAAGCACCATGCTCTGAAGTTGTGAGAGGGTGATCAGTTCCTGCTAGAAAAGAGAAACTGCTTTTCTTGGAAGCTCTTGGAAACACAGTATCTTTTCTGCCTGTTATTTACAAAATATTTGTCTTTAAAATTAGAAGAAATACAACATATTCTGTGTTCTTTTGTTACCTGAGAATTAATAACAACAACATTGTCTGCTTGTCTGTGTCCAGCAGTGGCTGTTCATCATTGTATGAGACAGGATTTCAAAAACTGGCTCAAGTTATGGCTTAGCAACAGTTTCACTGTCACGGGATACTGGCTGGTTATCTCTTGATCAAAACTCTTCGTTTTGGCTGACCTCTTTATAAAAAATTGCACAACAATTTAGCTGTTTGACTTCAGCTTTGTACTGAGTTAAACAAGGTTAGACTGATAAAAGAGTGTCTGGATTTGTACCTGCTGAAGGCTCAGGATATTCCATATTCATGAGGAACAGAAAGCTTAATAAGTAGAAGCTGAGAGCTGAAGTGAGAATGTGCTTTGAATGTTGTTAGATTCTGAGGATGACACAGGTCTTGCATCTTGGTGTTCTGGTTTTATAGCTTAAAGTTCCCATGCCAACATATATAGGTAAGTCCTCCCAGTCCCTGGGTGAATTTACACTTGAGAACTTCCATTTGGGTATTGATCCTTCCATCCTTAAAATCATCAGAAGTTTTAATTTCCTTCTAGGTCAAGTGTCAGACAAATATGTGCTGAGTACCTTTCAAAATAATCCATTTCAAGTTGGGTCTTTGCAGTTCTGTGCGTTTCGTGATGTGAGGCTGAAAAGCAAAGAAGGCATTTGCTGGCACAGGGCAGCCATCTCTCCAGGAGCAACAGCTCCAGGATCTTGCTTTTTTGCTAAAACAGAGTCCTTGCAGTCAACTTAGAAAGCATCTTTCTACATTGCTGACTATGTCTAGACCAGCAAATGCAGGGATTTTTTTCCTCTCTCTCTTAGAAGAGATAAATATGTGTGTGCAGAGGCTTTCTCTGAAATAAAATTAGACATCAGCCAAATTTCCAGTAACATGGTGGTCATTTTGTGTGTCTAACTTGAGACACTTCAAAGAAGGTTCTTATTGTCAAATGACAGGAGTGCAGTAATTTATATGTAAGGTGTGTCATGTAGGACAGAAAAAATAAGTTTGGTATAATTATTTGTATTTCTTTTCTCTTAGAATAAATCCATTATGACAGGTAACTGTGAAATCATCCACTAAGTCTTGCACCACCGCTGATATTTGACATTGTGATCCTTACACCCCTTCCCAAATACACAAATATATTGATGCCCTCTTGGCAAGTCATATGAAAAGCCATATTTTGCCACAAATTGTCACTGTAAAGTAAAATAGTAAACAGGTTTTTAATAGTAAAACTGCAAGTAAACTAGTAATTTAATGGTGTGAGAACTATTAAATTTGAGAAGTAATCCGTAGACACTGCAGCAATATTCCAACAAATGGCAACCAGTGGGCAGATGAAGCAGTTAAATGTGGAGCCCCTTCTGTAATTCTGCCCTTCCCCATTTCTAACAAATACACATAAGTGTTTGAAAAAGGTTTCATTTTCATAGTGAAGCCTTTGTATTAAATACAACAGGTCTTCTTGGGGAACCGTGCAGTGCTGAGGATATTTGATATCTGATTGATGAATGCCTGTTTGCCTGGAGGTGGTCTGCATTCCTCCTTAAAATCACGTACCCTGTGGGTATGGCAGCCAGTGGCTGGGTAAAATGCTGTGCCTCAGAGCTGAGAACTGGCTGCAGCAATCTGCTTCTCTTCGTTATTGCAATTCAGATTTAGAAATGGCATAGCCTGCTATGAAAGTAGTAGAAATAAAGCAGTGAAATATTTGAGCATCAAAGGTCATTGAAAAAAATCACTTTCTTCTCTCTATGTTGTTTATTTCTGGGGGTCACAAGTGAGTTCTGCTGTCTCTAAGCATCCAAGCTATAGTTCAGAAAGTAAATCTCTCTTGTTTCTATCCTGAGGAAGCTATCAACCGATGTCAGAAAAATGGGAAGAAAACTCAGAAAGATGGACTCAGTCTACTTTCTTTGTCCAAAAAAAATAAGGCCTTGACAGCTGGATGTCCAAGTTTTAACTACAAAAGCCACAGTATGTTTTTAACAGTTTATGTAAGACTGTCTGCTTTATTTTTACTTTATTGAACTTATAATTTCAGAGGAAAGCTCTTTGTGCTTGAAGTTTTGGAAGCAGGGTATTGTGATGGCACTGTACCTCTAATGCAGACAAGTATGAGCTGCAATGATTTTTCTGTAACTGGAGCAGTATTGTGTATGTCTCCAATTCTAGTAGTAACGAAGGACATGGAGGGAGTAGATTTGTTAAAACCAATCTCTATTTTTTTGTTTATATTTTCTACATTTTGCTACCAAAAAGAAAGACCGTGGGCGATTCCTTGCAAGAGGCAAAGAGTGAGAAGCCTTTTTGAGAAGTGATGCTGAGTGTGTCTTTTGTGGATCCACTAAATTGTCTGCTAAGTGTAATAGTTTGTCAAGACCACGTAACATTATAATACGTGCTTTCTCAAAGTGTTTGCTAAGTTTCATGTTAGTGCCAAAGTGTGCGTTTGGGATATTTGCAATCAACTGCACTGACGCAATTTCTTTTCCATAAAGGTAAGAATTGCGTAGTGTAAATCTGACCTTTTTTTCCCCTGATCCATCTGCTTCTGTGAGGTCCTCACCAGCCTTCACTACACAGGCAGAAGTGATTTCATCCCAGTTAGCATGGCTGACAAAATCAAGTTAGAAAAATACTTTTTTACTATTGTGTGGTTTCACAGAACTTCAACATAAATGAGAAAGTAGAATCCTTAATAGATGCAGAAAATGTTACCAACTCTGAAAACAAATGAAAGTCACAACAATAGAACAGCCTACGTGACAGTTCAGACCGCAAGGATGCTGACAACATAGAGAAATTCTGGAAAGCTGAAAACTATCAAAAGCAGTGCAAAACAAGCCTCTCCCTTGCACATGGCTCTGATAAACTGGGAAGGCAGCAAGGTATGCTGCTGCTCAGGAGCTAGTGAAATGTAGAGCTGGCATGGGGTCCACTGGGCGTGATGGCCTTTTAATGCAACCTGGAGACAAAGTGTTCTGGGCAGCATCCCTCGAGCAGGGAGAGAGATGAGATATTTTGAGTGGGAATGGCTCTGGGGAAGGGGAAGATACAAAAATTAACTGTGCTGACACCAGCATCTTAGTGACTGGAAAGGGTTGGAGGAGGAACAAACTGTATGAATTAGGTACCACTTGGGATCTGTGTCTGAGCATGAGGAGGGTAACTGTGAAATCTGTTGGAAGTGTAGTGGAAGTTCAAGCTAAGAATAAAGGGCAGCAGAAGTAGGGAAGAGAGGAAGAGTGAGACATGCCTGAAAAGATTAAGTGCTCTGAAAAGATCTGGGCTTTTACATTGTACAGCAGAGGAACTGAATTCACTTCTCTCTCTTCCTCTTTAATGACATCATTGTAACATAATTATAACTGCTGATGAGCAAGCATCAGAGTCTTTTGCTCAGGCATTTAAGCAATAATCACTATGTTAGGAGAAAGACTTGTTAGCTGTGCAATACACAAAATGCTTAAATACAGCATGGATTTTACGCTTTCATTGTGCAAGACACTAAACTCTTCCAGGCAAATACGCTGCAGTTGTAGCCCTGCAGCACAGCAGTATGCTACCTGTACAGAGTATTCAGAGTGTTACACATGATGAATAAATTTCCTGAGCCTGATTTCAGGTATCCAACAGCATCTGGTTCTGAGCTTCATGCAAACATCTCTTGCTATTGAAAAAGCCCTGCTGTCTTCCAGGCTTACTGGCAGGTGGGAAAATTGTGATTGAGCACAGTTTACACAGGGAATGTACTTGTGCTAGCAATCTTTTGCCATTTAACACGTAAATTATGCTGCAGCCCTTTAGTTGAAAAACTAATATGCCTAAAAAGCAATTCACCTTTAGTGTAAAAATCTGCTGTTCAATGCAAAAGATCAGTTTGGATACTAGCAGCAGAAAATGGTATTTGTACTAAGTATTTTAAAAGCTGTATCTTCATTATTGACTTGTTTGCAGTTACTTTATTCTCCTTTTCAGGAAAACGTGTTAGTTGTTTGTGGAGAGAGAAATTAAAATGTGCACCTGCTGTGATTTGGTAGTAGAACAATGATGAGTTTGCTAACTCTGTATTTCAAAGCCAATGTTCTTGGTGATGGTGTTAGTCACTTAAAACGCATACGGGATGTATCTTCCAGCTGCCTCCGTCCTCTTCTCAGAAGACAGAGCAGCATTGAGCCAACAAGAATAGAGGAAATAAAAGGACAGCCTTGGGTAAAAGAATTGAAATTGTAATTTGTGTATCTTCTTCAACCCAGTGTTTACCTGTTATCCAAGGCTTTAGAGGTAATGCAACTGTATACTGGAACTCCAAATAACAAACTGGATCTCCTGCTTGCTCTGGTTTTAACAGAACAGCAGAGGGTATTTGCCAAGTTTTATGTAACACCTTTTGAAAATGTGTAGGAGTTAAATTCTGGTGGTAGCCACTTGTGTTGTAACATCCAGCCATAGAGATGGATTTATCTTTCTAAAGATCGGCAGAAAACCAGCCAACGTATTATTTCACCTAATATTGTTAAAACTTGTAAAATACATAAGAGTTTTCTCCTAATAGCTTTTTGATCTTTGAAATGTGGTTTGCCATATATTGCATAATAGGGCCAGTGAGAAGTTCCTTGTTTCAATTTTTGGTATGTCTCAATTGGATTTTATTTTCATGTGGAAGTGGAATGTTTCTGCTTTTTTTTCACCATCTCTTCTGGTGGGATACCAAGAAATGCTATAGTAATGACAATATGTTGATTTATTGCCTTAAGCTTTTTGTCTAGTAACAAGTTCCTGTGCTCAGTTTTATCACAGTCTTAAAAATATGAATCTTAAAATATCTGGAATCTTCAAATAACACGCTAGGATATATGATTGCCCACACCTCCTTGGTTTTAAGTGGTGGGTGTTTTTTTGTGGATCTGAATGAAATGCTAAGAGTCAATAGGTAGTATGTTCAATTGACTATTTGGGGAGCTCAGTGCAAGATGAAACAGTTGGGGCATTTTAGGATTTGATTGTTGGGTAGTCAGGGAGCCTGTAACTTCCCCAGTGTGGCCTTGCTTAGTGCTGGTTTTCTGTTTCCTTTGGTTCTTGTGATTTCCAATACTGATGACTCTGATAATGTCTCTTAAATAGAGACCTTTTCAGGGTGCTCTCTTTTTGTACTTCAAGTTCTTCTCCCCGTCTCCACCTTGATCTTAGCTTCCCTGGTTGGTTTTCAGCTTCACCAAGTCCAACAATCACATCTTCACTCCAAAGACATCTTTCCTCCTTCATGATATAGATAAGTTTTAGACAAACCGTGCCACGAAAGATAGACATTTTGTCAGAAAATACAACACTCTTGTGTATTTTCCATGGAGCAGGTCTCTGTTGATGAAAGCATACAGCATATATTCTGTAATGCCACTTAAGAAGTAATGCTAAAGCTTCTTTAAATAGAGTATTTGTCTCTGATAATTGTACAGTGTAGGTTGTTCTTTTTTACGTGAGCATTTGCGTGATCATGAAGAACTTTGTCCTCCAGACTACTTCAGTTTTGTGGTGAAGGAAAAAGGTGGCAGTGACTTGAACTTCAGCTGTATATTCCTATTTTCATCCTTGTACTAACAGCATGCTCTAAATTCTTGGTAGAGCTTTACATAGTCAGGAGAAGCAAGAGCCATACCTGGCATATGCAGAATAAAGCTTTTAAGAATTATTAAAAAAAAAAAACCAACCAAAAAAAGAAGACAACAACAACCACACTACATTTCCATGGCTCTTGTCTGTTGTTTGTTAATTCTGTGTTACGCCTGCATCATCAGAACTAGGTCCCCAGCTGATATGCAGAAATTCGTTGCCTCTTCTCTCCACCAGCACATCTGTAAGAACATACGCTTGGCTGCTTAGCAAGCAGAACACACAGTTCAAAAATGTTGCAAGTTTCAGGTAGCCTCGTCTCTTTCTGTTTTTTAAATCCATCACCTGAGATGCAGCAGTTGCTAAGCCTTCAACACAGATCCTTACCTGCTGTGAGGAAATGTTTCTCAGCAAATCCCAGAGCCAATAAGACAATAAAATCATGTTAAAATACAATGGCATCCTAGAGCTTTGCTCCTTCACTTTGCTTGTAAAATTTCAGCCTGTGTCCTGACCATGCTTTTTTCAGTTAGGTGTTTCCACTAGCCCAGGTGGCATGAAGATAAAATGTTTTAGCGCTCAAACCAGTCTAACAGTTTCAGGGCAGTTTGAAGTGCAAATTGTCCCGTATCAGCTCAATGCAGGAACCTGAATCCTTCTTAAAAGACAACTACGTGTGATTTCCATCAGCCTTGGGATGCACAGAGTTCATGAGCACAGGCACTGGCCAGTAGAAAAGTTCCTACGTTACATTAAAGTCTGTTGTGACTATAAAATTTAAGAGAAGTTAGATTTTTTTACTCACTTCAGGATAGGTAGATCCTGTATTTGCCAGTGTCAGTATATGGAAGGCAAAAATGCATAGATTTGATCTTTCAGTAGTTCATCAGTCAGACTTCTTGGCGGCAGCAATTAGTGTCGAGTTAATATCAAGGCTGGGTAATCATAATTTCTGTTTTGTCCTTAGGAAAACAAGGAGAATAAGATTGTTCATCTTGGTCTCTGATACTCTACTATCCTCTACAACTTGCAGACATAATTAGGATTAAAATTCTCAATACAAATACTGTAAAATGAAAGTTGTTAAAGGAAATGCAGATGGGTTTTTCCAGAGAAATAAGATTTCACTTAAAGTGCAGCCATTTGCAACATATGGGGAGATGTAAGAACACAAAGTGTGGTGGAAGAGAGTCACAAATTCTATTGTAATTATTGGTGTTTTGCTTGTGAGGAAATACTTACTGGAGTCCTGATAAGGAACTACAAATCACGTAGTCTTACCATGCATCTGAAGGGAGAAAAGCATCCTGTTTCATTGCACGCAGCTATGACACTTACTTCTACGTGGGGCTACGTTTGGAAGTTTTATACAAAACACAGATACGCACGTTTCTGAGTTGCAGCCTGGTCATCTGGAATATCAGTTGGATGAGATCAGCTCTTCTGCTGTAGAGGCTGGTACAGCCATGAGGCTTCGGCTGCTCCAGGGCTGTGTGGGAGGGTGGCCTTGGTCAGGGCATACGTGCACAAGTGGTGATGGACAGGAGTGGCTGGAAGAGGATTCCAGCCCATAGCTGTGCCAGTGAGAACTATTTAAAAAAACAAGCTACAAAAATGAAGAAAATGAAAGTGAAAGCAGAGTGAAATGGGAAAAAAACCAAAGGACTCCTCAGGCAAGTTTTTCAGAAATTGTCTGAATATTGGCTCTTAAATATTTTTGTAAGTTACGTGGCTTGATTTTATTTTTTTTTTTTTCCTGAGATGATGAGTAGCCAAAAATTCCTATTTGAATAGGATATGGAGGTGCATTCAGTGTATTCATCCAAAACACCAGAAGGCTAAAATTCTACAATTTAGCATTTTCCCAAGAAACTAGAAATTTAGAAGACAAGTATGTTGCATTCAACCAGGATGGTGTTTCTGAAGAAAACACGGGTTCTGTTACAATGCCTATCTGCCTTTGACCATCTTTTAGTTCCCAAGCTGAGAGCGAAGGGTTCAGAAATTGTGGCAAAGAGAAATGCACAAGGAAGCAGGGAACTATTTCACTTCAAAATTGGCCCCTACATTTCTTTTTTGTTAGAACGTGAATATCATTCTGAGGTTGGCCATGACATTCTCAGCTCAGAAAAATCAGATTAATCCCTACTTTTTGATGTTCCTCCTGGGAGAAAATTCTCTTTTAAGCAGATGGTATGAATTTAATCCCTTTGCATTCTCAAGAATGCTGGAACTACTGTTTGCAAGAAATTCAAGATGCTTTTAAAAGGACAAGCGAATCTTTCATTCAGAGTTCAGCCTGGGTACGTTCAGGTCAGAGAAAGGTTTTGGGTTAGACAGGATGAGACTACAAAGGAAAAAAAACCAACTTGCCCAACATGCCTCCCACTTTTGCCCACCCCCCCCACGCCTGCCCCCCATTTAATGCAAAATGTCTGTGTGTTCACATTTAATTGACAGATGATTAAAAGGAGAAGAGCTATAGAGTCTGGTGTTTCAGGAAACAGTCACCCTGAAGAATTCAGTCACTGCCTCTTTATGCTTTTCTGAGCGTGTGGTGCTGCAAGAGCAAGTGCAGGCTGTTCCCTTCTTTTCCCCTGCAGAGCAGATTCCTGCAGGAATTGGCCTTTCCATATTTTAATTGATTTTTTTTTTTTTTCTAGTTGCTGGCAGGAGTTCTTAAAATACCTTGCTTGTACCCAAGCGGCACTGGCGGGGTGCTCAGAACTGCACCCAGCATGGGGCTGAGCGCTCACCGGCTGTGCCCATCAGCCAGCCCAGCAGAATCTGTACGTACTGGTTACTGAGCGCCTGATGGAGGCGGGACGGGGCCTTGGGGAGCCTGTGCGTCATTCTGGGGGGACAGGAGGAGAAATCTGACCTGTTCACAGTGGAAGATCCATTGTGGCATTGTGCTGTTTCACTGCTTCTGCTCCAAATGGATATTATGAATAGATTTCTTTAATAAATAATGATTCATTTCTGATGCTGCCACAAAACAGATTAGAATCATATAATCATAGAATGTCTTGAGTTGAAAAGAACCCATATGGATTACTGAGTCCAGTTAGAGATCGGTTAAGGATGCAGGAAGAAAAATCTGTGATATTACATTGTAGTTTTGAGAATCAGAATACATGCAATTTCTTTTGGCGCAGTTATCAGAGGAAGGAAGAAATAGGATTACACATTAGTTGTGTCAGCAGCAACTTTTCATCTAGAATATAAAATAGTAGAAGAGTTTAGGTTGGAAGGGACCTTCAAAGCTCATCTAGTCCAACTCCCTGCTATCAGCAGGGACATCTTCAACCAGATCAGGTCTCTCAGAGCCCTGTCCAGCTTGGCCTGGGATGTCCCCAGGGATGGGGCATCCACCACCAATCTGGGCAACCTGGGCCAGTGTCCCACCACCCTCATTGTAAAAAATTTCTTCCTCGTGTCTAGCCTGAGTCTCCTATCCTTTGGTTTAAAACTATTGCCCCTTGTCCTATGTGCCAGAGTCAGCTTCTTTTTTCAGCTAGACTGGGTTCTGTTCCTTCCAGATCCTGTGACACCTGCAAAATAAGGAGAGGAAAAAATGGGGAAAAAAAGTTGAGTTTATATTCTAGCCCTTCAAGTTGGCCAGTCACGAGCCTCAGTCCACATGATGAGGCGTTATTCATACTTGGACTGCAAATGCAGGAAAGGCATAGTCTGCAGCTACACAACAGTACAGGTAAATCCATTGATTTGCACACCCACAGGAAAGGAATAAGGATGCATTCACATCTGTAATGGACTTCATGCTGAGCACCATTTTCATGTTGAGGTACTTAATGCCAGTATCTGTGGTATGAATAGATGTCTGATTTTTGGAGACTGCGATCTACTCATGGCTCATGATTATCATAACAAGAATATTATAAGTGGGGGTATGGAAGTAGACTGGAGATTGTAAACAGTGTCTTTTAGATGTGTCCTATGGACTTCCTGGAGATTCAGAAAAGTCCTTCTAAATCTGTTTTTGTTTATCTGATGCTGCTTATCTGAGATGGCTCCTTCCTGAATCCTGGTAATTTCTTCTTATCTGTTTCCCGGTCTTGTTAATTTTCTATTCCAAATATAGTCCAATTAAAAATTAACATTTGCGGTAAAACACAAATCCAACATGAGCTATTGTATCCTCAAAAATCTTTTAGTGAGGCTTCAGTCCTTGAATAGTAACTACATCAATACACAAGTAAAAGAACCCTGCAAAATCTGGTATTGTGGTGTGAAAGCAAGGAGTTGCATTACAAAGTAGACAGATATAGAATTGCTATAAAATTGTGAAGCTCCTTCTGTTAAGAAAGCTTTGTTTTCTTATCCCAAAAGAAAATGCAACCAATCTTTGTTTTCCTTCTCTGCAAAGTTAAACAGATTGTGTATTAGCTGAGTGGGTGTTTACCTAAATTAGTTGTTTAGAGTACTGTTCTGGAACCCCCTCTGTAAATTAACTAATTAGACATAAGGGATGAATCCAGTTTATCTGAAGAACACACTTCCATTTGGTACAACATGATGACTGAGTAAATTTAAATATGCAGGCTATGAAAAGAATATGGAGTGATCTGACAAAGACCTGAGAGGAGGGCCATCACTTGGCTATGGTTGCCATCTTTTTTGTTGTCTCTTTATTAAGAAAATCAGGTAAACTCTTGTTTTATTCCTGGATCTGATGTGTATTTTGTGTGAATGCATCTTTTTGTTCTTTGTGTACAGCACCTTGCAGGATTGTGGTCCATTAAAACAAAAAGCTACAGTACAATATGGTAGGGTTTTTTCAACTGCAAAAAGGGCACAACTATGTTGCGTGCTTTTTCTCTATACTTACAACTATTATATTTAGTAGCTGTGACAGTATATTGAGGCTTTCTGTTTATATCTTTATTTTTGAGTGTTTTCAGGGTGAGAACTCTAGATGATATGTAAAATATGGCATTTTCTATAGACTGTAGACATTGTCATGTCTCTTTGTGCCTGAGATCTGTCCTCATCTTGATCAAGATGGCTATGGAAAAGGTAGCAACAGGGAGCAAATTTGCAGCACCTGACTGTGTGCTTTCTGCTGGGCAGGGTTGATGTGAAGGGGTATTTGGGATGCCAGTGCTTCCCCCTCCCCATACCCTTATTCTCCATTTCTTGAAAGGTAAAAATGGCAGAACATAGCATAGAAGCAGGACTTACATTTTGTACCAGTTCTTAGGCTAGTCACTGAACATACTAAAAAAAAAAAAGTTATTTAGCTCCTGCTGATGCTTCTCTAGTGTTGGTGCTTAAAATATGTTCACCCTGCCTTGAACTGTGTCTTAGAAAAAGAAGTGGTATTCTTCATGCTTTTGAACTGTGTTATAGTCTGAAATGTGTTCTTCAGGTTGTTGGATTACTTCTTTGGAAGCCTTTTTGGGGAACACATGATACATGGATGGCTGTATTTTGACTGTAGAAAATGAGAGTCTCTCTACCTCAAAGTTCAAACTTTAGTTTGGAATAATGATGTAAAACTTGTTCTGAAATCTTCAGTAGAATCTGCCTATGTATGGAAAAATATGGCTTTTGTGTTCACCAAGTTTTAATTAAGTCTCTTTTACAGTTGTGTGTCCTAATTCGTGAAGTGTGGACTATACAAGTAGGTTCGTTCATAACGGTTGTGCCAGGAAGTCATGGTTGGATATTCTAGCCCTGGTGAGATTTCTGTTTAGAAATGTAGCTGTTCCAGTGCCCAGCACTAAGCATGGCACGCTTCAGAAGACCTCCCAGGGGCAGAGTTCTTGCTGTAATGAACAGAGAGATTTACTTCAAATACGACTAGAATCAAAAAAAGTGATGGAGGAAGCTGGAAAGAGATGAACACAGAACTCGGGGGATTTCTAGGTGCATGGGATTTGTGCGTGAAGCGTTCTTGTGTGCCCTTGGCTCAGGGAATGGGCTTCACAGCATCTGGTGCTGTTGTTCTGGAGGGTTTGCTCTTTCTGCGGTGGTGGAAGGGTGGTTTGAATCCCCCCACCTGCTCTTGCATTAACATCATACCTGTTAGGATGAAGGTGAAGCAGTACAAGAAGTGTGAAAACTGTGGAGCTGTGGCAAGCCGAGTTCTGATTTTGACAGTCCTGATATCAGCCCATTCTTAATAAATGGTAATAAGACAGTGTGTTCCTTCTTAATCTAATGCTCATCAGACCTATCCAAGGCAGCGAGTTGTACAGTGTCAGCTGCCTTCTCCTTAGAGATTCACAGCAACACTTGAGTGTATCAAATGTCATTGCTGCAAATCTGACACATTGTGTTCCGGAAAATAAAAAGAGAGTCGTCCCCGCTTGTTCAAAGCACACTTATCTCTCTGTGTTCATCCTCTCTGTTGTGGTACAGTAACTGCTGCACAACTTCCAGTGCGTATATCAAGTTACAGATTAGTGAGGGCCCTGTGGTTCTTGGAACAGCATAGGGCTGTTTTTGTTTACCGATGACATTTATCCTCTCATTTCCTTTTGGAAGCATGACAGCTCCTGGCTGTCTGATGAGGACTGTACTTACAGGACCTTCTTTTCATGCCACGTCTGACGGTAAACACTTCAGTGCATGGTATCTGTTTCTGCTTGTTATAGGGCTGCTATTTCTGCTTTCAGCAGTCGGTCTGGCAGGAAAGCAAAAGAGTTTCTAAGTGTGATTATGTTCTCTTGCAGGAGGAGACCGAGAGCGGATGACAGCTAATCATGAGACGTACCTTCTCATGGCGAGCACGCAGAATGACATGGAGGATTGGGTGAAATCCATTCGCAGGGTTATATGGGCACCATTTGGAGGAGGTGAGTCAGTGAGGGAACATGCAAGGCTCCCGGATATAGCAAGGCACATAAGGGTTCTTCTGCCATCTCCGTCACGGCCAGAGTTTTGGAGTGAAGAGAAAGAGAGAAGAATGGTCTAGATCTTTCCAAAAAAGTGGAGTAAGCCCTTTGTTTTCACTTGCAGCACGGGTATCAGGCATGTTCCCATGCAGGGGTCACAATTAAAAGGCTTTAAACTCTCTGGAGCCACTTCCCTTGATGAAGGTAGCATATGATAGCACATTACCAAGGTTAGGGGAGCTTTCGCAGAAAGTTGGCCTATGAAATAATCTTTCCTGCAGGGAGAAGTGTGGCAGTTCCTTTAGTCACCAGCTAAAGGACTGTCCATGTGTTTCATAAATGCCTGTTACAATAAGCTGTCAGTGATTTTTCTGCAAGTGATGGCTAAGACCAGCAATAGTATTACGTAAAGCTGTGCACTCCAATGTGAGCCTCAGAATAATAGCACTAGCATTACAGCATAGATTCTTTTCCTTTTGATTGGCATATCCAATAATTTCAGTAGTACTGGACCAAAATGTATTGTTGAATGTCTAGTCTTTTTAAAAAGCTCTCTTATGTTGAGTAGGTTGCAATTACTATCATTATTTTCATCATTGTTATTCTGGTGATAATTATCTATATTATTGTAATACAAATATGATTCAGATACTTGCATAAAATATTGGAACATTAATCAGGCTGCTCTTTGGACCTCTTAGATCTCTCAAGTTCAGTGACAGAAATATTTTTCCACTATGAAAGAACACCTGTAATACGTGAGCTGCGTTTTGGTCTAGTCTGCAAGTAGGCTGGAAAAGTAAGCCAGTTGGGATTGTGTGTGCTGTTTCGTGACTGAGGAGAGCAGTTGTCACTGGAAACCATGATTACCGACTGCAAATATCTTTTTTTCAACTGTCAGGTAGACCACAGGAGAGAGGATGGGAGGGACTGAAGGAAGCTGCTGTTTTGAACACACTTTTCTTGTCAGCCACAGGTTATGCTGTTCTTAGGAGCGTGTTTTGGCCTCGCTGCTGGGCTGCTCTGACGGGCTTGGGTCAGCTGGGGCTTGCCTGGCACCTCTGCAAACAACTGTCTTCTCTGTGGCTGCTCCTGGGGACATGTGCCCTGGAAAGATGGTGCTAAGCAGGCATCTCGCTGGGATCCACCCTATATGTTAAGGAGCTGGCAAAGTCCTGGATCTGGGCATGCAGGTCTTATAGGAGGATGCTTAAAAAAAGAAAAAAAAAAAAACACAACCAAACAAAACCACAACAAGAACAACAAAAAAACCCCAACACCACAAAGTGAAAGATTTCTCCTAAAAGATGCAATCTTCTGCAGGCATATTGAGTGTGTCTGGGAGAAGGGGAGGTAGGAGGAGCACAATCTTCTGCAGTTAGGCTAGGTAAGAAATCTGCTTGTTTATATAGCACAAAGATTGCCCATCCCCAGCTTTCTCTTTGTAAAGTAGGCCTCGTGTTGAGCTCCTTAGTGTTCTGTTCCTCCAGTCCCAGCATAAACTTCTGTGGAAATAATCAACTTGGGAGCATAACAGAAGTGGATTTTTCAAAGAGTATCTTTGTGGTTTTTTGCACTTGGCTTCCACCACCTCCATATCCTTCTGTGGCAAATAATGAAGAAAGGTAACTCTACAGTTCTGCAAGCGAAGTGTCTCTGTTTTACAGGCAGGGAGCTGAGATGAGGTGAAACTGCATTTCTATCCGAAGTCCATGCACAGAGCTATGAATAGAAATCAAATCTCCCAGGTACTGACCCTGTGCTTTCTTCACCAGCCCCTCATTTGCTTTTATAGGGCAAGAACTATTTCTGGTTTACAGCTGGGAATCCTTCCAGCCACCATGAAAATTCTCAGGACACCGTCATTGTTGTAGGAGTGTTTAATGCCCATTATTGAGGGAAGCACCTCGTTGAGGACTTTGCATGCTGATTTGAATAGAACAAGAGATGGGTGCAATCCTTGAATTACTATTTAAATTCATTTGTAGTTAAAACATTTATAAATATTTTTTCCCTATTGTATTTCTTCAGAAAATACACTGACTTCAGGGTTATTTGTATTGGGAAGCAAACAGTTAACTTCCTGGAAAATATGAGAATAGATGGAACATGATTTTGGGTTTAATGTTCACAGAGAAGATCTGACTGTGATAACCAGGCAAAAACAGTATCATGGGATGTGCCACCATTAAGAACTGTGTCTCTAGCATATCCCCTATTTTCTTAGCTACTTGTTACTTAAGTTGATATTCTGAGCTATCTTAACCAGTCTTAATGAGCCCTATTAACTGTTCTGTAATTATGTATGGCTGGACACACTCATATTTTTATTATCCTTTACTACAATGGATGTTGCTACAGCTGTTGCAACAGTCTGACCCTTCTAAAGAAGGGCACTTCTGGCTTAAGCTGTGTCAGAGCCTGCCTTTATGAGCTGTAGCCACTGGAGTTAAAAATCCTTTTCTCTATTACATCAGCTATAAACAAGACACAGAAAAGTTGCGGTCAGATGATGATACCTAACCAGTAACAAGTAATTACTTGAAACACAAAATTATTTCAGACAGGAAATTAATCAAAACACCAGTTTTATATTGGCTTCCTAAATTTCAGCAATAGATGGTAAACCACAATAGTCTGGTGTCATAGAAATCAAGGGCCACTTTGCGTAACTTATTTGAATTTTCTGGTTCCTTTAAGCATTGTAAGCAAGCTCTGTGTGTGTGTAAGCACACGTGTGCAATGGATGTACCTGACCCTTGGTGAGCCACTAATATTTAAAGTTTGTCTGGCAGTGGGAAAGGACTCCTGGTACCAGAGCAAGCAGCCCTGTAAATTATTAACCACATCATTAAACTGTTATTTGTTAACCTGTGCTAGAAAGAGAAGGCAGGAGGGGGGCAGATGAGAATCTGCTAAGGCGATCAGAAACAGCTTGTTTTTTGCACCAGAAGGTGACTGTGGAAAAAATTCTGAAAGGGAAAAGAAATGTAAATTAGCCAGGGCATGTAATGCCTGTTTGCACATGAAATTCCTTTCCTGATTAGATTAAAAAGGCACTGTTTTTACAGAGGGGAAAGGCCTGAGTTTTAATTGCAGAACTTGCAACTAGAGGGGATGGAGGAGGCGAGAAGAAGGAGGGTGAGCATTTTAGCAGGGGCAGGAGTGTAAGGTTTGGCACCTCTGGCGGAGCCACGCACAGCCTGTCTGCTGTTGGAGCTGCCACACACGACAGCCGCCTGAAGTCACCTCAAAGTCACCCGCAGGAGCAGACAAATCTGCGTCTCGGCGGCTCCCTCCTCTGCATTGCTTCTCTGCACCTGCTGCACGCAAGGGGCCAGCAGAGGCGGCAGCAGCAGCCGTGGTTGCCATTGCCAGGCGTGGGACTGGGAGGCAGCGAGCAAGCAGAGCATCCCCGCGTGGAGGCACGTACGTATTCCTCAGCAGCTCCCCGGGATCCTGCCGGCACGGACACGACGCTGCCGCATCTGACGCGCCTCTCCCACGAGAGCTGCTGGTAGTTTGAAGGCAATA
Organism: Columba livia; assembly: GCF_036013475.1. Lineage (NCBI taxonomy): Eukaryota > Metazoa > Chordata > Aves > Columbiformes > Columbidae > Columba > Columba livia. The sequence goes on from NC_088605.1 coordinate 54,020,839, forward strand.
AAGCAAGCGAGAAACCCAGGAGAACATCAGACAGGCGGCTGGGCTTATAAAAGGCCTTTTGAAAGGAATCCGTTATGGACAGAGAACCTTTTGGGTGAAGGGGCTGGTGTTTGTGCTCCTTGATCGCAGACACAAGGGGAGCCAGCAAGGAGTATCGATCGTATCCCGGAGGATTCTTTGGTGTCCTTTTCGGTATTGTTCTCCTCTTTCCCCTTGCACACCGCAAAGTGCTGACCTTTTCCTGTGGAACTGGAGTCTCTGCCGCTCCACCCCCATTCCAGCTGGAAGAGGTCTTTCTCCCCCTCTGTCTGTGCAAGCACTACTGTTTGAATGGAAGATATATCTCTTTGCTGAAACTCCTTTGTTGTGACATTGCATAATAGACAGTTGTCTTGCCGCAGGAAATAAAAGGAACGAAAGGAAATAGAGAGACGGAAGGAAATTGTTCCCCAAAGCAAAATTGAAGCAGGGAAGAGAACATTAAAATCACTTCAAGCCCTACCCAAGATCTAGAAGATCACAAATCTCCTACCTCCAGAGGATAATACACTGTTATAAGAACTCCTCAGCAGTCAGTAATGATGAGCAGTCGTGGTGTTTCATCTGGATGCAGCTGGTAAAGGAAAGCTTTGGAGGGACGTGGGGGCTCTGGCCTGTATGATGCCTGAAGACAGAAATGCTGGAGTCCGCAGCCCAGGTGCCTTAGCAGCAGCTCCTTTCATTCCTAAAACTACTTACAGGAGAATTAAGCGGTGTTTTAGTTTCCGTAAAGGTAGGTCTGTTCTGTTGCTGTGTTCTGCTTTGCTAGTGAAGCCATAGTTTCTGAGAAGTCCAGGGGGCTGTGTGTGCAGGGGCAGAGGAGAGTATAAAAAAAAAAAAAAAAAAAAAGCATGAAACAATGCAGATGCCAACATTCCACAAATTATTTATTTACCTCTTTGTTCATTTGTTTATAGTTGGCCAGCTGATACTGTCTCTTCTACATAATAGCCCGTGAATGGGTTGCCTGAATGAGGTGGCTTGAGACAAGATTACTGCAGAGCCTCCGAGAAAAAAATCAGTGAGGGGAGTTGGGGAATAGAAGCTGTGATGCTCTGAGTCGCCTATTTGGCTGGCACAACATTAGGGAAGAGTTTGGACTTGCATTTTTTTCTGTGTCAGAGGAGGGAGGAGAAGAGAGGGAGCAAAGCAACATGATAAATGTGCATCTGTGCAGAAGACTAAGTCCTTGGATTCAGAGATTCCTGTAGATTGAAGTGCAACCTTGACAACGCACTGTCCTGCTGTAAGCACTGCATTGCCACTTCATCCTGCTGCCCTGCAGCCTGTGTTTGCCTTTCCACCTGCTGCAGAGATGTGTTAAAAGCCAATTTTCTTCTGCGTTGCACATACTCCTGTGGAAGCAGAGCATGGCAGCGCTGAGGGGAGGGGGGCATAGCAGGCTGGCTTTCAAAATATGTCAGCTGGAAGGAAAACACATGTCTGAGAAAGACATGAGACAAATGATAATAAGGTGCCACAGTGCTTGGGGTGGGGGGGAAGAACCTACCCCTGTGATAAGGATGAAAACTTTGTGTGGCGCAAGAGGATGGTGCTGCCTTTAAAGCTATGCTGGACAGGGAAACCCAAGTGAAAGGGCTAAATTTGTCACATTGTTCTGGAATGTGAGAAATGATCTTACATGGGGTTTATGTGAATAGAATCATCTTCATCTCCTGCTCCTCCCTAAACTGTTCCTCCATGCTGGTATTTGTCCTTTTGCAAGACCATGCAGCTCTCTGCTCACAAGACTCAGGGATATGGTGTCGTCATTGCTTTTGAGGGCTGTGTGTGCAGGCAGAGGCAGTGCCCTGGTACGAGGGATGGCAGCGGTGAGATGCTCCCTGCTGAACCACAGCAGAGATCAGCTCTTGCCTGTGGACGAGATGGCACTGAAAATTGTGTGCACCTGCAGCCCCTCATCCCCAAGGCTAGTGTTTCCCTGGGTTGTGGAGTTCAGTCCTTCTGGAGCCTGGCCAGGAAGATGGGGCTGTGTCTGTATGAAGTGTGTAAAGTGCAATTCAAGGTGTCAATGTGAATTAGAAATGTCTGTGCCCCGTTTATATGCTTAACTATTTGAGAAATGTTGGGAAGTTGAATGAAGGATTAACTGATAATTTTGCTGACAGCTGCCTCTGTGCCTTGAGTGCAGCCTTAGTCTCTCCAAGAAGAGTTTCAGCTGTTGATTCTTGTCCTGTATGGTCTCAGACAGAAAGGCTTCATGTCTAAAACCCCAAGTGAAGCTGCAGAACTTGTGGCAAAGACTGAATAATCAAGGCCATGCTACTAATTTGCTTTCCTCTGCATATCATTTGTTTTAGTTACTTTCTTATACACGTCAAGAACGTGGTCACGAGGCCCCTAGATCAGAGCTACAAAATGCTGCATGTGCATGTTTGACTAGGTCCCTGTCCCACTGAAGTCAACAGAAAGATGGATATTAACCAGATGTTTAGTCAAGCCTTTACTATGGTTGCACAGACAGATTAGGCTGACTACTTACTAATTGGCGTACTTCTCTGTATGTAAAAACTCTGGCGTAAAACTTCGTTTCCAGAATGTATGACTAAGTATGAAAAAAGACAAAACTAGCCTTCTGCAAGCCTAGCTTAGACTTGTGTAAAGCAGAGCAATTAGTTCTAAGCTGTGCAGCACAATACAGAAAGGAAAATTAGCAGGTTAAACCATTGTTTGGTCATTGGATGAACTGCACAACATTGTATTTTTAGGCAGAGATACATCATCATCTTCACCAGTTACACAAGGTGCAGGACCCTTCCTGGAAATGCAGATCAAAGCTGCATTGTGATAAGCACTGAAAAATGAAATGTCAGACCTGGTTTGAAGTCATGTCATAGGGGAAGTCAGGGCTCAGAGGACAGTATTTGAACAGAGACAGAGCCAAGAGTTTTGAAAATCCAATTTAGAGGAGGTGTGCTCTGTTTAAGTGCCACCACGGGAAACTCCTCAGAGTATGTGCAAGTTAAGTGGAGAAGGCAATAACTGAGAGTAACTTTGCTGGGGTGAGAACATGCAATAGCATGGTGTGGGTGAGCAGAGTTTCGGAGCAAGAGGTGGTATGGGCATTGGCCAGGGGAATGGTGCAGGCTCTGATGTGATTGACTGTGCTGAGTTCTCAGTGATGATTTTAAAATTGCCTCCATTCCTTTTCAGCCTGTAGCTAGGTCTGCTCTTGTTTCCTAGGGTTTTATTTTCTAAGCAGTAACCTCTGGTCTGCAGCTGTGCTAAACTCCAGGGCAGGCATTAATCTTACTGTATCTACTGCTGGCATGGCACTGACTCTGGGGTAGGAGAAGGCTTGACAGAAGGAAAATGAGTCAGGCACGAACATAATTATGCCACTGCTATTTTTGGTGAGTTTTTTTCCTCTCCTGTACACTATAAAATTCTGTAGAGAAGAAGAAAATACTCCCTGCCTTTGATCCACTCAAAATAGCAGGGAGTGCTGGGGAACACCGGAGCAGAAAGCTGATAGGAAATAATAATTTAGAACTCCATATTAAGTGCTATGTGGCCGTGACAGCCACTTCTTTGTGTTATTCTAGGACCTTTGTTCCCAGCCCTGCTATTGAAAGCTGTTCACCTGATCTGTTATTTTCACTGTCAATGAATTACTCATTTAGAATCGAGAGCTGCTTAAAATTGTGATCCTAAGCCGAGATCAATTCTTTTGACCTTAACTCACCCTTTATGACTAGTATAGCCCATAAATTCAGAATTTGTTATAGAAGGACAGAGATCCTCTCTGCTGCACGTTGAGAGAACACATGTACAGGTGTGGGTCTTTTTAAAAGCATCAGCCCTCTGTGCTTTCTGCTGTCTGAAAATAACATCATTTGAATTGCTGAGGGGTGGCTTGGGAAAGGCAGAAATGCTCTGCATGTGCTGTGGCAGAGCTGGAGCGGCAGGTGGGCTTTTTCAAGCTGTTCCTCATGGAGCAAGGATTCAGAACTGCCACCTGCATCTTTCTCTTCTTTCTTACTGAATCAGAAGCTTGGACTCAGTAGACTTCAGATGTGGCGCCTGCCTGCGTTCAGTAGCTAAGGAAATAATTGACTAATAGCATTGTTAGATTTTAAAAACATTAGCATTGAATATGTACCACAGTGAAAATACCACAGTGCTTTCACAACTCCTGAGTAGACATACACAGGATTTGGATATAGCACTGTAGTGTCTTTCATAAGCTTTATGGGTACCTGTTAAGCTTGGAAAGACAGTTTCTCAAAATGTTTACAAAACTTCTGCCACGGGAATGTTCTAGTTAATGAATAACAGCTCAGCATGCCCTTTACTATCATGTGATTTTCCTTTTTGATGTTACGCATGATCTTGGCTTAATTGGATATAACTTTAAAGACCTACAAAAGTCTCTCGGAAAAAGCAGTTTTACTGATTAAATCTAATGACTGGTCAGAACTGGAATCCTGTACATTTCCCTGCCTTTCTCTTGCTGTGGGGAAGCCAAGCTGCTGTCGTTCTGAATCTCAAGGTTTCTTGTTGGTTTTGTTTGTCTGCCTTCCCTCTGGCACCCTACCCCAAGGATAAACCAAAGTGCAGGTCAGCATCTGTGCATGTCTGGGTTTTGGAGACATTGAGGTTTAGGAGGGGAACGTGGGTTTGGATTACATGAGTCATGAGGGCTCGCTTTGATTCCCTTCTCCACAGAGGTGTTCTTGTTTAGTTACTGCAGTGGAAATTTACTTTTAAAAAACAGCATGTGAAATTATCTCTCTGGTTTTGGTCACACTATATTCTCCATAACTTGGGCTGTCTTTTCCTCGCTCTTCTGTAAAAGAGATGCTGGTAGTTACTAGGTATACTTGATAGTGTTCATCATGGTCTGCCTCTGCAAACCACTAAGGTAACTGTGTTTGCAACTGCAATTCTTTTACAGCATTGCCTTTGCATCATAATAGTTGACATCTTAGCCTTCATAACCTATTAATCTGCAGTGTCTCTGTGGTAGTTATTTGCAGCAGAAGAGGGGTTAAAAGCGTTGGAAAGGGACGGTGGAAGAAGGCACACCTTGCAGGGCAATGGTGATAGCTTTGATTCCAAAACAGTGAAAAAACTCAACAGACACCAGGAAGATAATGAACAAGGTAAAAGTCACAACAACATGATGTGGAAGCAGAGCTGTCATGTTTCTGCCACTTCTGCCCCTGGCAAAAGAATACTTTTTCCACAAGGCATCACCATGTCTGCAACATCAAGGCAGTATTTATGCAGGCTTATCATGACTGATTCCTTCCATGGCCAAGTGCTGCCTTCTGCAGTGTTCTCCATTTGTTAGGTGGGGGAAATGCATTAGATGAGGTATCAGGCATGTGTTTAGTTATTTTTACGATTTTCTTCATTCAGTACCTGTGATTTGCTGCTACAATGCAAACCAAGCTTTCATATCCATTTAATAGTCACCTTTTGTATGTGAATTGCTTGTTGCTTTCTATTTGTCTTCAAAAATACTGTTTGACACTAGTTACAGACACCTTAACAGTTTATGGTTGCCACCTGTTTTTGATACAATTTGTGTTGTGATGCATGAGCAATTTATAATACTATAGGAATGGTTTTTGCTCCCACTGCATAGAAACCCCTTATTCTGATTTTATTTATTATCTAGTCAACATGGTTTGAAAGCTAATTCTAAAACGGGGTGGGGAGAGGGAAGGCAGCATCCCTCAAAAATGGGTTAGTAGAAAGTGATGTGTTCTGATTACACTCTCATTACTAACAGGAGTTTCAAAGCACTCTGGTAGGTTTGAGAACTTACTCTTTCCTCTAAAAATGTAAGGTAGTCTGCAGTATGCACATTATGATTAAAGAATGTTAGCATGGAGAGAAGAAAGCGTAGCCTATAGGAAAAAGCTTATTAATACTAATTGTACTGTTAGTGGGCATGAATTGTAGTTGTACATCATATAATTGGAATATCTGTACCTTACACTGATTAATTTTGTTTGAAAAGAGGTAAAAACTCTTGTGTTTAAAACCAAGAGATCTCCTGGGTCTTGAAAGGAAGCTCTGACTCTGTATTGGTAGGATAAACTGGAGTCAAGTCCCACACCTGAGAAGGAATAACCTCAGGGGAACAGCTCTGGGGAGGAGGACCTGGGTGCCCTGGAGGACAGTGACCTGGGCTGGCGCCAGCAGCAACACTTAACTTAGACAAAAACTAGGAAGTAATTGATTTAATTCTCCTGCCATCCCCATAACCAGTTTGCAGGAGGTTAGGAAGGTATGTAAGAAATAAAATTTAGTTTACCTCCTCTGCCAGCGTGAAGAGACTGAGCTTTGTGAACGCCAAATATTCCACATCAGTCAGTATTCTTCTAAGCTTGACTCACTCTGAAATTTCAATAATTCCTTCTTTAATTGCTAATTGTTGTGGTTTGGGCTTTGTACAACATGAAAAAAGTGAGCTGATAAAGAGTGACTGTGGGATGTTCAGTCCCCTTACCTACTGCTGGTTTTGGCATCCTCAAGTATGGGTACCATGGAAATCACAAAATATGCTGCTTTGTATCTCAGAAGGCTTTCTGGATATCTTAGCTGGTCATCAGTTACTCTCACCAGTCATTTCCTGTGCTACATTAAATATAATTGCACTTAAATACAAATCCCAGACCTTCAGTATGCGCAACTAACATCTTGCTTCGCGCTGGCCATAACATTCTAGAGCATATGCAAAGCAACTCTCCACTTCTATTGTTGAAGGAAAAATGTGCACATGGAAGGTTACCCTGAAGGATGCTTCAGTTGGAATCCTATCTTAGCTTGTGGTTACTTGTTCGTGTATTTGTAATTTTTGATGTTTTCGGGCCAAAAGCAAAAGCTGACTAGCTCTACTTTGGTCTTTCTTTAGAAAAAGCAAACCAAAACACTTCTGTTCTGCTTGTTGAATATTTTTAAACCAGTAGGAACTGTGTGCTCAGTGAAGGACACAATTTGACTTACTGCTTTTTTCCCCGCACTTTATAGTGGGGAGCCTTCCAAGTACAGGTAGTTATTTGGTCTTTAGTTTCTCATCACGGCTGCCTTAGAACTACTCATTATCTTGCTATACAGAGATGGAATTGCCTTGCTTCAGCTCCAGTTCTGTTCAACAACCGGTGGTCTCAGGAGAGAGCTTCCATCACACATGACATGTCTGAGCGTTATTGTGATGCTGTCTGTGGTGGCTGTCTCCGCAGCTTCAAAGGGAGAGGCAAAATAAGTTATGAAGTACAGCTGTGTTGCCAGTGCCAGCAGTATCCTCAGGTCAGGGTTGAAGTTAATTCTGTCAGTAAAATTCCATGTTCTTCTGAGATTAAGTATAAATACTGATTTGCTGCGGTTCATCTGACATATTTAACCTTTTATGTCAGGATCATTTTCGTACAATAAAATCTATTGCTGCTAAAGCAGACAGTGATAATGCAATTGGTAGTACATTATAGGAGTGGTCGTTATGGGAAAACGTAATAATTTTTTAATAAAACAAATCAATAATTTGGTTTGGTAGGAACAACATCCCAAATTATTATTATAAATCTTCTGCTTTCCACATGTAATGTTTATATGCCATTGAAACTGATACAGGAACTACTTTCATTTATATGTAATTAGGCATGAACCAAAGAAGTTGGAGACGTGTATCACTTTTGCATCAGAAGTTTTGTGATGGAAAAGCCTATTTGCATTATTTCTGTATTTTCTGTGCTTTTAGTCTGAAAAATCATTTACTATAGTTTATTTTAAATAACGTTTTTGAGTATTGCTGTAGAATATGTCAGCATCATATTTCCAAGAGGGTATCAAAGGTGAAATTGAGCATTTTTATCCTTAAGAAAGGAGTAGGTTAATTGTCCATGTATTTAACTGACCTGTAAATTGTGTGAGTTGTAACAGAAGACATGAGCTCCTCAGATGTTTTTATGAATCTCAACCAAGACACATCTCTCTTTTTCATGCAGGTATTTTTGGCCAGAAGCTGGAAGATACTGTCAGATACGAAAAGCGATATGGGAACCGGCTGGCTCCGATGTTGGTGGAGCAGTGTGTGGACTTCATCCGACAGCGGGGGCTAAAGGAAGAAGGCCTTTTTCGACTGCCTGGGCAGGCTAATCTTGTCAAGGAGCTGCAAGATGCATTTGACTGCGGAGAGAAGCCTTCTTTTGACAGGTAAAATCCTCCAGCCTGGTCTTCATACCTGAAGGACATGATCTGCTGTACTGGCTGACCCACGGTGCTGCAAAGCCTGTGGCAGCAACAGATATTAATACCATTATGTGGTTTTGTAGATTTTTCTGTATGTTTCCTATTATCACTCCAAAATGTCTTTTTTTTTTCTGACTTTGATGTCTGGTTTCAAAGCATTTCTGGAGAATTTCCATTTGTGAAAAGCTGGTAAGGGGAAGTATTGCTAATGGTTTGGCTTAATCAAAAATATCTGGATTATCTTAATCTTAGTATCATTTGAAATGGCTGATGGCTGGCATTTCATGAGTTCCACAAAGATAGGATTTCTCTTTTCACCAATTTCAATATCTTTTGTTAGCTATAAAACTGCCTGGAAGGGAAGTCTGCTTTTCTGTATTTCTTTGGGCCTTTGGTGTTAAAATAAAAGTCACTGTGACCATAGTAACAAACCTACATGGTTTTGAGGCTCCAGGTCCAATTCGTATTCCAATATTTATAGGGTTTTGCAAACCTAACGAGTTTACTGAGCCAAGGAAGAACCCAGTCCTGTTCATTCAGCTGTATATGACTTCAGTCCTCTGTAAGATTAATTTTTTGTGTAAGTTTAGCTGTCCTGTAAGCTCTGATAGAAGTAGTCCGTATATTCGGAGTGTGCAATCAGAGAAACAGAACCAGTGGATTATGAGTGCCACCAAGCCTATTTTAATCTGGTCAGAAATAATATGATGGTAATGAAGTTCTGGTTTAGGAGACTTCTGAACAGTGGTTGCCCCCAGTGTGTGCCCTAAGGTGACACCCATAACACACGTCCAAAATGGAATCGGGATCCTTCACTCCCATTGAAGGTCTTATGTGAATTAGGAAGAAGTGGCAGGTTACATTTATTTTGTGGGACCTTTAACTGACAGTAATGCAAGTTAACAGGAAGGAAAGTATAGCTTCACCTTTTAGTGCAAAAATATGCCATGACACGAACTTGATTGCTGTAAATAATTTACTTCCCTCCTTTTCTATGAAATGAGAAATTTTTATACGCATAGAGCTATGTGTATCACAGATGCACAAAAGACAAATATCTGTAATACTCATTTAACTCCAGCAGTTTCCTCAGTCCTGACCCTCACTTGAAGTCAAGAATTCATAATGCCCAGGAAAAGAAAAGTGAATTGTCTTCTGATGAGATTTATTTGTTTCTTATTGGAAGGCAAAAGAGACAATGATTGACTGGAAAGTTTTAAGGACCGCAAGGCCTGTGGGAAGTGACAGCTAGTGAATGTTTGTGGCATACTTGCTGACTGTTAAAATGCTGTGCAACTTATTTAAAAACAGAAAATGATGGTAAAGAAGCATCCATTTGGGTATGTTTTCCTTACTTGGGAACATTAAACTAAATATTACTGGTCATGTCTCTGGCACAGTGTCTACCAAAGAGACATGCAGGTGAATGGCAGAAACCAAAGGTTATTTTTCTGTGTCTGTAAGCCAAATGACAGTGGTGGAAATGCTTGGTCAGCTGCCCCCAAACTCCAGGAAGATGATGTGCTGAACAGCCACTGATAGGTACAGCTTGAAAGAGGTACACAAGTCCTGTCTACTCAAAACAAACGAGATCAGGGCTGAGCTGCGTCATTTTGGTGTTTTGCAAGATTATATAGCAACATCTGTAGCGTACACTAATGAGCCCCAGGAATAGGCATGCTAGCTGAGCTTTAGCAGATGAAATAGAGAAGAGATTTTACATGCTGCTGCCGTGAAGAAGGTTCGTAATCTCCACTACAGCAATTAGAAACATCATCAGGAGTTACCTATAAATCTCGGCTACTGCAGTTCTGATTCTGAAGCTGAGAATTTATACAACACTGACTTCGTATGTCCATGTGTATGGCTGTGAAGTGTACTTCTTTTGTTTGCTTTTTCACATTTGTGTTTGGAGATGTGTGATTTAGCTGTGTCAACGGTTCACAAGTCGGGCAGACTTAAATTCTCTCCCGATCTCTGCCATTGTTTCTGTTGGGCATGTACTTCCTCCAAAGTTTTGTTTCATCTGTAAACTCAGAAGTGAAGTTCATTTTGCAATGTTTATAGAGTGTCTATATGATTACCTTGTTTTGAGGCAACTTTTCATTGTGCTTAACAGTAGCATAGTCTTCAGGTTTGATGCAACCTGTATGGCAAGTTGAGCTCTTGGGAAGTGGCCACAATATGAAAAGTTGCTGTAGGGAAAAGGAAAAAATATATACAAGGAGCCCATGCTTACTTTGTCTCATAAACTTCAGATCCACTGTGTTTAATGTGTAATTATGTGTTGTTATTATTAGTCAAAATCCCAGTACTGGAAAATCTACCTAGCTTCTGTTTATTAATTTACGTTTTGTCCCTTCTCATACATCAATAATCAGATTTTTGCAGTTCGAGCTGAGCTGGTGATTTTGTTGATGGGGCACGAAACACAATGGAATCCAGGTCACACTGCTGCAGCGATGCTGGGTCACCAGCTCTAGCTGGACAAAGACTCGCTGCTGTCACCGGTGTTGGAACAAGCACAAAGAGCTGATGTTTGAGGAGTCTGCCGTTTTTCATGCTGCCATTTTTTTTATGCGTGTAAGCACATGTGAGTGAAAGAACACAGAATAGGTGAAGGTGCTTTGTAATATGTGTGTAGGCTTCTGGATACGTTTGTGTGAGAAATTATCATTAATCATTCTTCTCTTTATGCTTTCTTAGCAAATTCAGTAAAACGTATAACTTTTGAAACATAAAACATGTTTGACAAATGGCAGCTCTCATGAGTTAGCAGCTGGATGTTCTGATACCGAAGTCAGTTATAAACATGCAGAGTGAATTCAGGACAAGTTGGAGAGTGGCAAAAACGTCAACGTATTAATTTGATCCTGATCTTCTAGTTGGATAAGATGTTGCTGAGGAATTGTGAGCTATGTGTATGAGAATGGAGCAAGTGTTTGAAATGTCTCAAACTCACTGAATGAGAAAATGCCATATCTGATCTGAAACATCCAACATCCCAGCCCTCGTAACATGAAAACTGGAACATCAGCATTACTTGCAGTCTTGGAAAGGAGAGGTACAACTGATAAATGCTGAGCCCTTTTGTGTGAATTAAAAAAAAATACTGAAAATTGTATGTCAGTTGAAAACCAAAAATCAATAAATACTTCATTCCCTCTGCACTTATCTGCACATACTGTGAAATCCGCTTTAAGGAGCTAACAGTGCAATTAGGCAATCACTCACGCTTGGTACTATTTGAAATATCCTTGTTATTTCCAGCACAGCTTCACCTCTGTAAAATTGTCCCCTCTGGGGAATCCATTTTGCTTGCCTTAGGGTAGTTGCTTCTCTTTGCTTGTGTGGCTTATATTTTAAATCTAAAGTTCCCTCAGTGGCTTTACACATCATACATTTGTAATGATACTAAGTGGATTGTGACTATTTGTTCGGTAAAATTAGCACAGTGAATGTGGTACCACAGAAGGAAAATAACAAAAAGGTTTGTTTTACCATTTTTATGTAGAAAGGTTACAAAATTGGATTTATCTTTTTAGATTGTCTCTTTCCATTTAGTGTCCATTGCAGTAATTACCAGATGACATGAGAGTTAAGGTTGCTGAGTGAGAAAAAATATCTGACATATCACTGAAACAGATATTAATACTTATGTGATTGATGTACCTATGTGGTTTGGACTTTCATAACTGCCATCATTGATGTATACTCCAGTAGTTCAGGAGAGTTTAAAATTATCTAGCTCACCTACCTGCATTTGTGTGCATGCACAAGGGAGAAGGAAAGCACATAAATGCATATTTAGTAAAACAAAACTCCTGTTGCAGTCTCTCATGGGTCTGAATTCCTCTAAAGAAGTATGCAGTACCTTATAGCGCAAAATGTTACCTACTGCTTTAGTCACCATTGCAATCAGCTGAGAAAAGCATATTTAAGTGGCAGTATGTGATAGCCAGCAAATGTGAAATATTATATACTAGAGCCAAATAACCCAGAATATAGAACTGGGTGTGTTAATTTAATCACTGGGACTGTCAAAGCAAATAGGACAATGATGAAGATGGTACTAATGTAATATCCTCAAGGTGAGAAGGACCATATGCACAACTCTCATTCTCCTCTAGAGATAAAGAATGTTTTTAAATGTTGGTGAATGCAAGAAAACAGAGCTGTGTGGCTATAGTCCGCACTGGCACTGTGCAGGCCATAACTAGACATTGGCTTGGAATTCACTGGTTATGAAAATCGTTGTTTTATTTCCAAATACAAGCCTGTATATAATATTTTGTTTGTTTAGAAGCAGATAGTTCCCCAAAAGGAAGCATTTTTCTTCCCTCCCTAGCGGGAGAGTGTAATAATCCCTAAACAAAACATTTGTATGCAAAATTAAGTTTTTACTAGAAAGCTGGTTTTTGCTGAGCACAAATGGCCTTAGGCCTGAGAAAATTCCGGTTCATTTCTGCATGTTCCAGGCTTCCTTCCCTGATCCTTACAATCTGCTTCTCAGTTACCCCTCTGGAGCCACTTCCCTGTTATTTCTAATTCCAGCCCTCTTTCTAAACAGCTAGCAGAAATAAACCTACATATGGCACAACTTAAAACATCTAGTTGAACAATTAAATCCATGGTAAGAGACGCATTTCTAGCATGATGCAAGGTTCATTAAATCAGTTTAATTGGTGTCCTGCTGTAGAAGAACGTGGTTTTAGCTACTGGCGGTGAATGAACATTTGTAGAAGCTTTGCATGAATTTCAGTTTCAGAAATGGAGTTGGTGTGTCAGCTGTGTTTGTTATTTGTGGTTTTTGGTTTGTTTTGGTTGGTTCGTTTGTTTTTTTTGTTGTTTCGTTTTGTTTTTAAGCAGCCATGTATTTCACTTGCCAGTGACAAATGACTTCTTAGATGGCCATGATCACCTTAAGAAAGGATGACATTTTATTAGTATGTGGAAGGTCTGAGAGCATGTTTGTAAAGCATCCTTACACAGGACTTGCAGGATTTGAGGCTTCCTCTTCCAGTAAACAAGAACAGGTAGTTTATTTGTGGTGGTTTTAATGTTTTATATGTACTTGCAATCCTTGCAAAACTTCTGCAGAAACTTGACAGCCTTTCTGTACAACCTATCAAATGACAAAATAGTTCAGCAACATATTCACTGGAGCTGGTTGATTTGTTTCCTGAGGGGAACCCATCTCTCTCTTAGGCCTATGCCCACTTTACCTGAAAGCACTTGGGTCTCTTTTTGATGACCTATATTGCTTAAGTAATTTTTAACGTCTTTCTGTAGAGTTTGTCTTTTCATTTGTCTGTCCTGAATTGCTGTCTTCATTGCTGCTTTTAATGTACCAATCTCTAACCTGAATTCATTGGCTGCTGTTATAATCACTGAAGTGGATGTCTGACTTGGAAACAGAATCTGTCAATCTTCAGCATTCCTTGTGGTGCTTCCCCCATGAATGGGTTCTTGGAAGGTACCATGGATTCTAAAAACCATGAGCACAGGCATAAAGGAGCAGAATATGTGTTTGGGTATTTTCTCTGCCTAAACAGAAAAATGAAATTCGAGATCGGTGTTAACTCAAAGTAGAGCCAGGCTCTTACAGCAGCACAGGGCGGAAGACAGACAGCTCAGGGCTTAAATTGGTAAAGGCTTTCATACATGTTTCACGTGTAGGCAAAATACCAGCTGGTACTCAGATTATGCACAGTACTGCTTGTACTAGATATACGGTATATAGGAACATTATGTAGAGAGTAATGATTTGAAGATACATGCACAGGACAACAAAAATCACATAGGACATAGAACCAGTTATTTTATGCATTTGACATGACCTTTGAATTTCTGGACCTAAGCCTCACTCCCAAAATCAGTCGAACCAGTCTTGATTCACTGTAGTGTTAGTGAACGCAAGCTTTGCCCTCCCAGCCTCTGTGTGCTGGCTTCCCAGCAGTATGAATACTTTGATTCTCTCTATACTTAGTTAGCACATTTGGAATATTCCCTCGATGGTGGTTGCTCAGTGTTTCACCACTGGTTTCTCACTGGCTCTAGCATCTCACTTAAGCTCTCTGCAGGCTGGCAGCAAAGGTATGTGCTGGGCGGCCAGTTCAGAACTCATTCTCCTGTGTCAGGAAAACAGCTTTACTGGTCTGAGTGCACTGCTCTGGAAGAGGACACAGTCACCAAACGTTGTGGTGGGTACAGGATAAATTGGTGAGGGAGGCTTTGTGTTTCTAGGATTGAGTTGAGGGAGCTGTAATTCTAGTAATTCTGCAAGGTACTGATACACAAACTGTTTGAACTGCATTGTTCTCTTTATTACCAGAACTCCTAAATTGAATTATAGCCGCACAGCTTGTTGTTCCCTACTGTTTGTTCTTTATACAAACTGTTTATGTGTCATCGTGGTCTAGAGCTATTTTTGGCACAGCATTAATCTTTTTGTAATGTGACCTTGCCCTGTTGTATTTCCTCTCTGAGAGCTGATGAGGAGCTGGTTGGCTTTGTGCTCTGAAGCTCTGACTCTCTGAACACACCGTCTGCTTGTCCGAGTGCGAGGGTTATGGTGAGGGTTATGTGTGGATTTCTGGCGACCTGCCAGACTTGCTGGGCATAGTTGTTTTATGGTAGAGAGGGTGAAAAACTCCAGGCGGTGTAATCGGTCTGACAGCCACTTCCACAGTGGCTGTGGGATCACAAAGGAAAGTGCTGTCAAAACAGCAATGCTGTGAGGGATATTAATGACAAGGCTCAGATGAATGGGGCTTTGAATACTTGTAGTCTGATGACTGAGGAGAGGCTGTGGTGCATTTGCATTTGTAATGCCTTTGTGTGGGGGATGCTCCTTTGGAAACCAAAAGCAGTATTAATGTTTAAGTGAGGTAAGTAGTCTTTCTCAGATTTCCCAGCACAACATACCGAAATAGACTGTTTCTCAGCTTGATGATGCTTCATGTTGTGTTCAGTTTTCTGTTTCGTGCTTTGTCATTCCTATTTCAACCTTGTAATTATTCCTTGTGCATTTGGAGAAAGTCCGCCTCAATTAATGAGGGCTGTTCCAATTTAGATAAGAGGATTTTCTCCTGAAATTGAAATACTCTTTTTTTAATGCCTGTTAATGAATACTTTTAATCATGTTAATTATGAATGTGTAATCATGCAACACTTTGATATTACACTGTCAGACAGCAAAAGAAATATCAAGATAGGTCTAATAATTAAGCTTCTGTAGCTGTAATGGTCCTAGAATATAAGGCCAGGTGTGAACAGCAAAATAATAGTTTATTTATTTTCTTAAACTGGTAAGTTGTATCTGGAAAAAGTCCAGGAGAAGATCCTCGATGTGCCCTGAAAAGATTACAAATTACACAAATGCCCTCAAGGCAGATATATAAATGCTGCTGGTTGACTTAAAATGTGGGTACAGCACTACAGACCACAAAGGGAAATAAATGTTCCTGATCCTCAAGAGCACTTGCAGTTCAGCACGCCTTTGAAATGCACGGCTTAATGGTGTCTGTGGATTGAAACCCCTGAAATTCAGATGGGTTAAAACTGGAATCTGCCATTGTTAAGTTTCCCTCTGTAATTTAAAACAAAAGGTGGAAACAAAAATAGTAGACTGCAGAATCTAAACAGGTGTCGGATTACATGAAACTATTCTAGTTAGATTATTATAAAAATATTGTTGTATTTTTATACCCATATTGACACTGAAAGAAGAAAGTTTCTAGCCTTTGTCTAACAGCTAATAATAGAATAAAAAATTCCAATTGTTCTAAAGAGCTTTGCACGCAGTATGTGTATGTATGTATGTTTATGCTGCCAAATCACCGTGTGTGGTGATTTCTATATAGATAAAGTCCCAAGCAGTGTTCTGGTACAGTTGAGGGGGAAAAAAAGGCATCAACCCAAAATTTCCAAAATCTTCTTTTGCAATCACACCATCTTGTGGCAGTCTGCAGTATTTGGCCAGCATAAAAAAAAAAAAAAAAAAGGAAATTTTAAAAAGTATAAATCTTAGGAATTGCAAATGTGTCCCCATGTACTAATGGTGAGCTCGGTTTCTAACCCCAGCTCAGAAAGCACCTTTCTGTAGACCCATGTGCAGCACGTACTTCAGGGGGTTAGTCTGAGAATACAAGACTTTTTATTGTTTCCTTGTCCCTCAGCATCCTGCTTTCCTATTTCTCTCTGAGTTCCTCTTTGTCAGAGCCACAGTTTTAGCACGCAAGCCTTCACAGTGCTACTCATGTGAGTACTTCACATGGAAAGGCTAAAGCTTACAAGTTTGCAACAGTTTTCAGGGCTTTTTGTCTTCTTCAGCCTTTTTATCCTCCATCTGCTGTGCCCTCAAGGAGCAAGTATTCCACCTCACCCCAGGTGACCAGTGTGAAATTACTCTTACCTACTGCAGAAAACATGATCCTGGCAGTAGAAAGAAAGGGAGGTGATATTGCTTAATCCCTTCACTGGGAGAGCTGTGCACAAGCTTTTAATTGTTCTTCAGTGATTCCTCTCATTCAGCATGTCTGAATCTTGTATTTTGGAAAGGCATCTCTAGTTTTATGCCAGTAGTCTCTGGAATGATGTGGTTCAGTTCTTCAGCAGTGCCTGGGGAGTTTCTGTGTTTAAATAATAATAATAAGTAATTCACACATTTGAATTTTGGCTGGGCATTATTTATTATGAAAATAGAAATGTTTTCTGGGAATTTATTTTGACAAGCGTGGTGGTGGTTAATCTTTCAATATTATATAAAAAATGCTTTATAATTTCTCTTGGTTTGACTTAGATTGCTCATACCAGACCGCATTAAGCTAAGATTGTTCCCATCATTCTTGTTAAGATTTAACTTAGTAAAAGCCATTATTGTTTTAAAAGATCATTCCGAAATAATGATTAACATACCCCTAGCAAAGCTGAAATGTATCAAATACCAGTGGTTCCCTTTGAGAGACTGTGCGTTTAAAAACTGTTTTACGTGTGAAGACTTAAAAAGAAAATACACAGTAATGAACATTGTAGGGATGTCTGTGCATTTTCTGTTTCCTGTGAATGAAATCAGCATAATTTAGTATCTGGTTTTTGGATTTTTCAGAAGTCAGAGGGACAGACGTCAGCTTGCAGTGCAGCTCTGTCAGAACCAGGGAAAGCATGCAAAACGTTGCAGTAAGGGAGGATTTGAAGAAATGTCTAATTAGCTAAACCCAGAGATGGTCTCAGAAGTTAACACGAGACAGATTGCTTCATGCTAACTTCCAGTTTTTATCTATTTCTATTCCTTTCTTTTCACAGAAGTACTCCTCAGTTACCGCAGTGTAACTTCACAAACCTCAGAAATATTTAAGCAAGTTTTATTGCATACTTGGAACTTGTGATTTTGTTCTTTCTCCCCATCTTCTTACATGCCTGATAAACAACCTAGGCGTCTACTAGCTGTATAAAAAAAAAGAATCTTAAGTTTCTGCAAATGTAATTATGCAAAAGCATATGTCATACGAGGTCTTTGACTGGCAGCCCTGTGATGCTGCCTGTTGCGCTAGCACTCAGACATTTTGTGAGTTGGGTGACTTGCAGTGCCTTGGCTTACTTCGTACCGGACAGATCTAAATCTCATTTCTCATGGATTTACGGTTCTGCATGTAAAGTTACCTCCAGGTTTTTGGTGTAATGCTCTAACTAATCGGCACAGTAGTAATTTTGTGCGAGTCTACAGGAAAAAGATGCATGCCAGGGAAAACTAATCCAGTTGGGGAAGTTTCAACTAAATGTGTGGCATATATGGTCTCTGTTAAGACCTGCTTACTTAATACTGATACCAGAGGAGATAGTGATACAGTGGAATTGAGACATGCTGGGATGTTTTGGCAGCTGAGACCATCTGGTAGGAGAATAATCCCACTATGTAATTATGATTGCTGGTTTCTGGGTTAGGTGAAAATGAAAAGCATCAGTTAAGGTGGATGTTGTGTGCCTGATGTGAGATGCCTGTCAGTCAGAGCCAGGATCTTCTCAATACCTGCGCATGCAAATAGGGGCTCTCTGTGTATTTATTTATAGTAATAAATCAGCAGAGTTGACAGACCCTTGCTTGCAGGTATCCCAAGCTCTTTGTCAGAAAAACAACACATACTAGATATGATTAAATTGATTGAATGTATATACTGCTGAAGAGTAAAATCTGGGGTGACAATGAAAAAGTGGCAGTTTTTAGCCTGTCGCACAGTATTACCCTGATTCACAGTAATGACTTTTTGTTTTCCAACCCAACAGCAATACAGATGTGCACACGGTGGCATCACTGCTTAAGCTGTACCTAAGGGAGCTCCCAGAACCAGTCATACCGTATGCAAAATACGACGATTTTCTTTCCTGTGCCAAAATGCTCAGCAAGGAGGAAGAAATGGTGAGTTGGCAACTTGAGTAAGACAAAATAAAAGGCTGTTCTGATTTTGAGGAGAAGAGAAGCTGGTAATTAACTATGCTAATTTAAGATGTGCATCTATTAATTGAGGCTGGTTTTACATGAATATTTTTTCCCCCTAGGTCATTTGGAAACCTAAATAAAGGCATAGCTGCATTTATTGCACATCACTGAATCTAGTTCAAATAAACATTATTGTAGTCAATAGCTTCCATTTTGCATGGAAGAGACTTGCATTTTCATGGATTATCATTCTGCACTGTGAAAGGAAGGGTCTTATTAGTGCTGCCCAGCTCTTGCCATTGTATCAGGGATCATTTTCTTCTAAGTGTCACAGCATGCCAGCTTTTTCTGTTTGAAGGCCAAAGGACTCTCTGTTCATTGCCTATCATTAAATGAGGTCTCAGAAAGATCTCTGGAAGCAGACCACCTTCCAGACTCAATCTTAAGTCTGCATAATATAGATCAGCAAAATAAGGGTTTTGACTGGCAGTGTGTGCCCTACAGTGAGCATGACCCTACTGTGTATTAGTCAGAAGACACAAGTAACTGAGTGCTTGTTTTTACATTGTTCTGTGTGCTTATGGGTAAGGAGGTCAACCCTCATATTTTTCAAAGTAAACACAAATAGGCTCATTCTGTTGATTTCAGTCTACTCTAACTTTCTCATGTGGTTATTTCTGTTTAATTCCTTTTTGACATTTCAAATCCTGCTAGAACTGGAACCTTTCTTACCTATCTTCTATTGAATTGAGTAGGAAGTGCTCTTTTCTAACAGACTGTCTCTCCTTTCTGAGCCTTCAGTTGATGACTGCCAACCCCAGTGGTGCAAGTTGTTCCCATCTGATGGAATT
Organism: Columba livia; assembly: GCF_036013475.1. Taxonomy (NCBI): domain Eukaryota; kingdom Metazoa; phylum Chordata; class Aves; order Columbiformes; family Columbidae; genus Columba; species Columba livia. Next base: position 54,040,390 of record NC_088605.1, read on the forward strand.
GCGCGGCAGGGGGAATGGGGGGAGATCTGTGGCAAACTGTCTTTCATAGTCATGATCTCTTGATCTATCATCTCAGTCTCATCACTGAGATGAGACTGGTTTCTTTACCAGCTTCGCAAGTCTGTGTCAGCTGCTTGCAAAAGTGGGATTTGGCTGTTCAACTGGTTTAATTTTAGCTGCTCTTTGCACAAGTTATGGCAGGGGATCCTCAGAGCTGAAGCTGCAGGTGTTTGCTTGTGCATGTTGAATATATCCCTAATCATTGCCAGCTCCAACATAAAGCCACTTGAGAGCTCTGCAGTTAGTCATCATGCAACTATACTTGCAGTGATATTTTCAGGTTAATTTTTTTGTCATTTTATATTGGTGTAGTCCAGAGCGTGTTAATGTAGTTCTTCTGCAACTGTGCCACAAAGCACTTTATTAAACTCATTTTGAAAGCAAGATTGAAATTTCAGTGGCTTTCTGGTGCTGGAATGAGTGCTGGCAGTTTGTGAAAAATTAGTACTATCGATGATGAGCGACTTTAATCCACTTTATGGTGGTTTAGCAGTCCTGCTATAAGGCTCTCTGCCTAGACTTTCAGTTGATCTTTGCCCATGCAGAAATGAAAAGTGCAGTCACTGTTAAGGCAGAGAGCTGTGCATCTTGTTTCCTTTCTGAGCCCACAGCCAGCAAACTTGTGCACTATTTTGATCCACCCAACCAAATTTTCGTTTGTTTTCATAACATACTGTAATGAAAACGCCACTGATGGCTGGCGAAGTACGCAAACCTCATACTGGAAAATAATTTGAAGTTGTTCATTGGTAAGGTGTGTAGCCTGGGGCTGTTTCCACAGGGTACAGAAGATAGTGTGTAGTATCCTGCTTGTCCCATTCCCAGGGTGGGCACAAACTGAAATAACTTTTTATTGATGTGCATCTAGCATGCAGGAGAGCTAAGTAAAATACCCAAGGAGTGTCTCATATGAAAATTCCAATTAGTTGAAAGCAGAAATGTTCCTGGAAGCCTCAGCCTTATCAGCAGGAGGAACAGAGCTGCTGGTCAAAAAGAGGGAAAGACGGGATGAAACCGAGTTATTTGTTTTTTATCCAGAGCTAATCCATGTTAGCTGAATACAACTTTCCCCATCCAAATAGGTTCTACAGGTTGTTCCTGATGGTAACTTATACAGAGCATTTAATGCTGCAATTTCAGTGATGTGTTTATTGTCTTGTAATTGGAATTGCTGACAATTTTTGAATCTCTGGTGAAATACTAAGAAATGGTACCATTCCACTCATTAATTTTTTCTTCTTAAACCACTCAAAGGGCCTGAACGAACTGGTGAAACAAGTGAAGAGCCTGCCAGCTGTCAATTATAATCTACTGAAATATATCTGTAGGTAAGTGCTCTTGCAAGGACATCACAATGGTATTTATAATAGAGAGCTGACAAACAAACCTGTGTGTGTATGTGCCTTAAAGGAAAAGCATTATTCAAAAAGTCAGAGGATTGGTGAACTTCAGTAAATACACTAAAAATACCGGTTTACTGCATGACTAAAGACTAATTTGCTCTATCATGATGCATATTTTGGACTAGATGATCTTTTGAAGTCCCTTCCAATCCCAAACATACTGTGATACTGTCATATTTATGTGTTTCCTTTTAGAAGCAGGCTGCACTCAGCAAGAAATGCAAGAAGGTAGAAGTCAATATATTCTGTCCTCTTTATAGGGCTCTGGTTTTCCCATTTCGAACTATAGTTATTTGCCTTGGCTGCGTACTCCTGACGTGTGATATCCTTGAAAACTGTGTATGTCCTGCAGTATACAGAATAAGTTTTGTGGACAAATCTAAGATGTTAATAATATGTCATACACAGTTGCAACTTGTGACTTTCTAGGAAGTTCCCAGCATCAAAACCAAACCAAAACAACAACAAAAAACCCAAAACAAAACACACACACATATACATACACATAAAACAAACAAAACTAACCTGTTTTTAATTGAAAGTTTGCATTTTGAGGATATTTTATGAGCCAAGTAGTTGATTAGTTATGCTGATTAATACTACCATCTTTACAGAGTTATCTTGTCATTCCAGATTGAGATTTAAATGGTGTTATCAATGTATTAGGTTGGTGCAAAAGTAACTGCAGTTTTGGACTGTAAATTTTGAACAATTATAACTAGGCTCAAACACATCATTATTAATCAAAACAGGAACCATTACAAGCAACACATTTTTACCAATGAGAAGTAAGTTTGTTTACTCCTGTAGTGTAAAAATCTGTGCTTCAGATTCAAAGAACTCTGGGAAGACATTTTCTGTAACCTGCTGGTTGTGGAAGCGTTTTCCCCATGCAAAGTTGTCAAGATGCTTGAAGAAGTGGTTGTTGGTTGGTGAGAGGTCAGGTGAATATGGCAGATGAGGCAAAACTTCATAGCCCAATTAGTTCAACTTCTGAAGTGTCAGTTGTGCGATGTGTGGTAGGATGTTGTCATGGAGAAGAATCGCATCCTTTCTGTTGACTAATGCAGTCTGCAGGCATTGCAGTTTTTGGTGCATCTCATCAGTTTGCTGAGCAGACTTCTCAGTTGTGATGGTTTCTCTGGGATTTGGGCAACTGTAGTGGATAAGGGTGGCTGCAGACAACCAAACAGTGACCGTGAACCTTTTTGGTGCAAGTTTGGCTTTGGGAAGTGCTTTGGAGGTTCTTCTTGGTCCAGCCACTGAGCTGGTTGTTACCAGTTGTTGTATAAAATCCACTTTTTGTTGCACATCACAATCTGATCAAGAAATGGTTCATTGATGTTTTGTAGAATAAGAGAAGACGACACTTCAGAATGATGGTTTTTCTTTTTATTTTTGGTCAGTTTTTTCACCTTTCTGATTTGTTTCAAATGCTGAATGACCATAGAATAGTCGATATTGAGTTCTTCGGCAACTTCTCGTGTAGTTGTAATAGAATGGGCTTCGATGATTGCCCTCCTTGGTCGTTGTCACTTTCCGATGGCCGGCCACGGCGCTCCTCACCTTCAAGGCTCCCATCTCCTTTGTGAAACTTCTTGAACCATTAGCAGTTCCTGGGCCAAATGTGGTGTTGATGTTGTGACTTGTCTCTGCTGCTTTGCGACCCATTTTGAACTTGAATAAAAAAAATGCTCAATTTGCTTTTTGTCTAACACTATTTCCATAGCCTAAAGTAAATATAAAATAAATAGCAAGTAGTAAGTCAGTAAAAAAAACCCGTAAAGCGAGAAAAGTACATTAAAAGTATGTATAACATAACCAAATTTATTTAAGAATGTATTCCAGTACCAAATGGCAAATTTAAACGATACAAAAATCACAGTTGCTTTTGCACCAGCGTAATATAATTTCGAAGACAATCTGAAGAATAATAGAATGTCCTGAGTTGGAAGGGCCCTACAAGGATCGAGTTCAACTCCTGTCCCTGCATATGACAGACGCACAGTTCACACTGTGTGTCTGAGGGCATTGTACGGTCTCTTCTTGAACACTGTCAGGCTTGGGGCTGTGACACCTCCCTGGGGAGCCTGTTCCAGTGCTCCACCACCCTCTGGGTGAAGAACCTTTTCCTAATGTCCAACCTAAACCTCCCTTGGCACATCTTCCTGCCATTCCCTCAGGTTCTGTCACTGGTCACCAAAGAGAAGAGTTCAGTGCCCGCCCTTCCTCCTCCCGTTGTGAGGAAGCTAGAACATAATGAGGTCTCTCATCAGTCTCCTCTTCTCCAGGCTGAACAAACCAAGTGACTTTAGCCGCTCCTTATACCACTTCCTCTCCAAACCCTCCACCAAGTTCTTAGCCCTCTTCTGGACACTCTCTGGTAGCTTAGTATCTGTTTTATCCTGTAGTGCCCAGAGCTGCACACAGTGCTCCAGGTGAGGCCGCACCAGTGCAGAGCAGAGCGGGACAGTCGCCTCCCTCGCACGGCTGGCAGTGCTGTGCTTGATGCACCTTGGGACACGGTTGGCCCTCTTGGGGTCAAGAAGTTCAGAATAGCACTGAGCTTTCAGTATGTTCCATGAGGATTTGGAATTACATACTTCAAGTATATTAAGAAACATGCTTTAGATTTTTTATTTTCTTCCCTTTTATGTGTTCCTTAAAGGCATTTTTCTTCCCCACAGATTCCTTGATGAAGTCCAGTCTTACTCAGGCGTAAACAAAATGAGCGTGCAAAATCTGGCTACCGTTTTTGGCCCAAACATCCTTCGCCCCAAAGTGGAAGATCCTTTGACTATCATGGAGGGTGAGCTTACTGTATATCACTTGAATAGAAATAAGGAATGTCTTTATGTTTATTAACAGCACATACAGGTCCATGTAGTATGTGCAGTAAGTTCCATATATCTGTTTGATAGACCCAGAATTCTATAACCTGAGTGACCTGTTGGGTTAAACCGTGCAGGTTACTACATAAGTGACTGGAATGTGCAGCGTTGCCAAAAGACTTTGCATGAGATTGTGCAGCTTCGGTGAAAATGTACTTTTCTTCTCAATACTTGCTGCAAATATAACATGTTCTGATGCAGCACATGTGGTCGGAGTGCAGTTAATATGTGACCTGTGGTTGTGATTAAGACAAAAATATGGCCATGACAGTTTCCTCCTATATTTCCTTCCTCAGCTTAAGCTTTTTGACTTTAGTTCTCCTTAAAGTATGATGCCCTTTCTCCCTCCAAGCACTTTTAATATGCAGGATTTACTTAACTTTCTTGGAAATTGGAGCTGTACATAGACCCTGCACTGAAATTATATCACACCTCAAAAACGCAGTGCTCATATTTTGAGAATATACGGATTTACTATTTTTCTGTGAGTTGGATGCTTTTTCTCTTCCCTAGATACTACAATTCGCTGTGTACTTTGTTCACTTACTTGTTTTTCTGAAATCACGTTTCTTTCTCCTTCTTTTAACTCTCAACACAGTTATTATGGTGTTGTGGACGTGGTGTTTCCCGATCATATATGAAAGCAGTAAATACCCAGGGTTAGCTGTCTGAACAGTAGCTCAGACAAGCCAGAAAACCTTCTGAAGCGGAGAGGGTTTTTAATCATCTTCTCCACTTCAGTGTCTGGATTCTCATTGTCACAGAGAGTCGTTCAGTCATGCAGGTGACTCAGAAGGGTTTGCAAAGGCAGATGTCCAATTTATGTGCATGTTTTCTGTGACTCTGCATGAGTATCATCAAACCTGTGGAGCTTCACATACCCATAAATCTGCATGTGTGGCTTCCTCCTGGTTTCTGTACATCTTTGTCTCAAGTGCACCATGATTATCTGATATGGGGGTGCTCAGACAAGCTTTACTGTGTCAGTGAAGTCCTCGTTTACACACTTTACACAACCTCCCCGTGGTATTTTGAGAAACACACACAAGAGTTGTTCTTGTCTTGTTTCCTTCCTCCTCAACTGTTTTGTCCTGTCTCTCATGGGAGTTAAATTTTTGTGTGTGTGTGTGTGTTCATGTTGCCTATCACTTCGCTTTACACCTATCTGTTTGTACCTACAAACCCTTACCCTGGCACTGCTGTCAGGCTTAGTTGCCTGGTGGATAACTGCTGTAAATGTTTCTTTTGCTCAGGCAGCAAACTGGCCCTTTTTTTGCCCCCAACGCTGTTGCATTAAATAGTACAAGAAGTACTTTGCATTGTTCAGCAGAATGGAGTTGGAGGGAGGTGTCACAGAGGTGATTTATACCACTGAACCCAAAGAGAATGATACCTCACAGGATGATGGTTACTGATGGGATCCCATGTATCTTCAGCTCACCTGGTGTGGGAGAGACGAATGGAGATTTGAGATGGGGAGAGGGGAGTTAGCCATTCCTAAATAAAATACTATCTTAAGGGTTTAGTTAAAAAAAAAAAACAACAACTAGATGGAAAGGGGAAAATAATGTTTTTGCAGTTATTGAAAGCAGTCATCTGTCATCTTCTTGGGGTGCAGTTACTGTCACAGAAATAGCTTCTTTGCAAACAAGTTCCTGTTCTTAGGGATTCTGTGAGTCCTGCTGGCTTGGTTTGATGGAAAGAAGAGGTGATGTTGATCCAGCCCAGTAGCCAGAGGTGCTTCAGGCATGTTAAACGTTCAGGGTGTTATCCAGATGGATGTATTGCATAGATGTTTGTGTAAGCTGAATGTTTACTAACATGAGGCATAAAGTATATTTATGCCCTGAACAAAACATACTGTTAATGCCCACATGTTTGGTGTCTTGTTTCAGGTACAGTAGTGGTCCAGCAGCTCATGTCAGTGATGATTAGCAAACATGAAGAGCTGTTTCCCAGGGATGCAGACCCTCAGATGGGACCCGAGTTATGCAACAACAACAATGAAATGCCAAAGAAAGTGGTTGTGGGGCAGCTACAGAACAAAGAAAACAACAACACCAAGGAGACACCAGTGAGGCGCTGCTCTTGGGACAAACCCGAGTCTCCCCAAAGGGGGAGCTTGGACAACGAATCTCCGACTGCTCAGCCAGGCAGCAAGACAAATAGCCCCAGGAACAGCGTCCAGAAACCAGATGTCACCAGAAGCCCACCGCTCATGGTGAAAAAAAATCCTGCTTTTAATAAAGGCAGTGGCATAGTCACCAACGGGTCCTTCAGCAGCTCTGTGGAGGGCGCTGAGAAGAGCCAGACCTTACCAAACTGTGCCCTGCAAACCAGGAGAACGTCATCCCTGAAAGGACCAGTGACTAAGATGGGCACGCACAGCGTGCAGAATGGAGCGGTGCGGATGGGTGTTTCCAGCACAGACGGACACAGCAACACCCTCAACAGCCGCACCCCGGGCTGGGTGCCCAATGGCTACGTCACAATGAGGGACAACAAGCAGAAGGAGCTGGTGAGTGACTCAGGCCAGCACAACAGGCTTTCTACCTATGACAATGTCCACCAACAGTTCTCTATGGTGAACTCTGATGATAAACAGAGCGTGGACAGTGCCACCTGGTCAACGTCCTCCTGTGAAATATCACTCCCTGAGAACTCCAACTCCTGTCGTTCATCCACCACCACCTGCCCCGAGCAGGACTTTTATGCGGGTAACTTTGAAGACTCTGTGTTGGATGGACCACCGCAGGAAGACCTCTCTAACACGGGTGACTATGAGAACAAAAGTGACAGAAGGAGCATGGGGGGCCACAGCAGCCGAGCCACCAGCAGCAGTGATAACAGTGAAACGTTTGTGGCCAACAGTACTAACAATCACAGCGCTCTGCACAGCCTTGTGTCCAGCTTGAAGCAAGAGATGGCCAAGCAAAAACTAGAGTATGAGACAAGGATTAAAAGGTAAGATGGTTTAGTTCTGCTATTTGCCTGCCTTTTGCTGACTAAATCCAGTAATTTTTCCCTCTTGTGACTTGCAATCTGCACTAACTTCAGTCATTGGGTGCTCGTGACTGAGTTTCCAGTCTGCTGGAATTGACATACTCCAACATCTATCTCACAAAGGTATAATGATCCAAAGGGCTTTGTGTTAGAACAATTGCTTGCCATGTTGGTGACACACTATCCCATTGGTGGCAAAACCAAAGCTACAAAGCCAGAACCTTGGAGACGTAACAAATTGAGGAGGCTCTCACTGTGTTTTCATTAATGGATGCCTTTTCTCCAGAGACCGAGAAGGGCAACTGGGCATCACCTTTAAGTGAAAGCAGTGCCATGGTTTATTCTACCTATAATTTCTGAGATCAGGAGACTGCTGGAACTCCTTTCCAGAGTCCTCGTTCCACTTGAGGAAGTGCTGCATCTGGAAGTTACCTGTGCTTACAGTCCTGTCTCTGCACTGCGGCTTTGAGCCTTGCCTTCACAGCTCAGACCTGTTAAAGGCGGCAAGGGAGAGCTCTGTCGTCTATGGATAGTGCAGAGTCTTGCACACAACAAGGTTGCTAGGGTGGGTGGCCAGCGGGAGCTGGGTGTCAACACTTCCAGAAGTAAAAGGCTTACTTAGGTTATTCCTGGAGAAATAGGTGGAGCTGTTTGCTACCGTGCATCTTTCCAGTGGCTGTTATTGGGCATTTTCTAAATGAGCTATGGAGAGTGTTGCCCTGTGCAAACAGTTCATTGGTGAATTTTTGAGAGGTGTGTCTGCAAACCATAGCTTCTGTCTAAGCTTTGTAAATGAAAAGACACATGTCTGAGTGAGTCTGTGGTGTGCATTTCTGCTCGAGTGAGTGAGGAGTGCTGCTCAGGAGCTGTCTGCTTTTATTTCTTCTTTTTGCAGCTTGGAGCAGAGAAATCTCACCCTGGAGACAGAAATGATGGCCCTACATGAAGAGCTGGACCAAGAGCGGAAGAAATTCACGATGGTAGAAATCAAAATGCGTAATGCAGAACGGGCCAAGGAAGATGCAGAGAAGAGGAATGACATGTTGCAGAAGGAAATGGAGCAGTTTTTCTCCACTTTTGGAGAACTGACAGTGGAGTCTCGCAGACCAGAAAGAGGCAACACCATCTGGATCCAGTGAGCACTGGAGGCGTAGACTGTGGGACTTTGGGAGGGTTTGGGGGTCTTATACTGTATCAGGTGGCTGGTCACCTGTCTGAGGCTAGTACTCAACATAATGTTATAAACCCTTGCAGGAAAAATCCTACAGACATTAACCACGCATATATACAGTGTGTACTTATCAAGCTATAGTCTTTGAACGCTTCATGAGACTACTGTCAAGTGTTACAACTGGATACATGTATATAAATTCAAAAAAAATCACCTTAGCAAGAGATGTATCTCAAGAAATATTTTAATGCGAGTCTTGTATTTAAATTGGTAAATTGAAATGTTGTTGCAATCAAGCTTTATATCAAGGCTTTTCTCCCTTGCACTTAACATAATAAGCTATTTTTGGCATTGTGTTACCATCAGCTTATTTTGTATATCAAATGTTTGTTTTGTTTTGTTTTGTTACTCCTCTTGCTGGGGAGTGAAGATAAACAGATATATTAAGGTATGTGTGCCGATGGTTAACCCTGATTTGCGTCGCTCCAAAAAGACAGCAGGATAAGAAACCAGCAGCACACTATGAGGTGGTAAGGGAGGAAGGTACTAGTTAACAGAATTGATAGCCAGGATAGAAAGTACCAGGGCACCCATATGGTCAACACCAAATGAGGATAATGAAGTCCATGGCAAAAGGGGTAAACAGCCACTTGTTTGGCAGCAAATGTGGACGGCAGTATAAGAAGTTGGGAGAGGGGAAGAAGGACGTTTAAGAGGCAGTCAATCACATGACCAGAGCTTTTTGGGTACCCTCAAGAAGTCCCATGCCTGATAGCTGCAGCTCAGAGCAGGGATATAAACCAGCTTTTCTGACCATATTTACATCTGACTTACCTCTCTACTCTGGGTGAAAGTGAGTCATTGCAACACTGGTGAAGGGACACACAGAGGGATGAACCAGACATCCCAAGAGCCTCATTAGTGTGATGGGTGCTTAAAAAATAACAGAAAAAAATTATGCCCGGAGTGACCAGAAATTACCAGAGCAATTGTGTAACAAACAGCAAATAAGGAAGAAAACATGTTCATCGCCTATATTTACAGTGTATATTTCCAAGTTATCATACTCTCTGAATGCTTCATGAGATTACTGTCAAATGTTAAAACTCTGAAAGCTCCCAGGCTCTCAGCATTGCAAAGGGAACACCCAGAGGGAACAGCCTGGAGCTTAACAGCGTGCAGAGTGCCAGTGAAAAAGAAACAGCAAAGCTGTTCTGTAAACTAAGAACTTGTTTGGCATTTTGGCATCTTTACATACAGTAAGTATTACTGGTATTTTCTGTGCCACGTGAAGGATTTTTCTTTTTTTTTTTAAATCTTCGTGTTGAGGACTGCAAGCTGGATTATTAGAGAGGGTTCTTGAGATATCTTGGCTTCCCTCTAGTGTCTCATAAAGATATTGCAATTAACTTCTAATTCCAATTGAGAACTATGAAGGTAGCCTCAAAGAACCTTCTTGGTTATAGCATGTATATTAAACAAGTACTAATTAGATGTGGGAATTTACCGGGAAGCAAACATGAGGTTTACATATTTACAGGTTTACATTTCAGAGAAATACTAACTTACAATGCAGCATTACACTTGGTGCTTCTGGTTGCATTATTTGTGTCTGGTGAGGTTCAGAGTCCCCAGTCAGGGCACCTGTTGCACTAATTACTGTGAACGTGTCCAACGCACGTCCAGTCTGAATGTAAGTCGGAAGAAGTCTGAGAGGGAGAGATTAAGGTAATAGGAAGGAGCATTTTTTATATCAGTCAGCAGTAATTACGAGATGTCACCACAATGGTGAGAGAAGGAAAAAGATTTCTGTATTCTGCTTTTTAAATTTAATGAGAAAGACCTTGATATCTGATGCAGTATGCCTCAAAGTGGACTCAATCTGACATCTTTTGACATGACAGAAATGTCTCTGGGATACATATTTTCCTAACTGGAATTCATATTTTCACACTAGATGTATACAGCACTCTCTGCAGCAGTATCGTGAGGTGGAGAAAGTCCTGCTTTCTCACTTAGAGTAAGCCAGTTTTCTCATTTTCTTTTACCACTCCCTATGTTGTTCAAACTCTGTTGCTCCCTTAAAATTTAAAGGAATACACAATTCCTAAGACTAGTTGAAGGTGTAAATGAGGACCTGAAGTTCAGTCACACAGGCATGGCAGAAGGTGGCCAGTGGGGCAGAAGAGAAAGGTGCTGCTTCAAGGTTATCAGCTGATACAGCAGCCAAAATGACAGTTCCTTGATAAAACATTATTTCTGATACTTCCTCAAAATTGACAAGGAACAGGAATTTGATTTCACACCCACATCTGCCTCCAATGCCCTTGGCTATACAATACGCATGGAAGAAGGGAAGGTATTTATAGTACGTATACTAAGCATTCTCTGTTATAGTCCTCACTGGATCACACTGGAAGCTTCCAGTGATTTATATGTGCTGTTTTCCTTAGTTGTTTGAACAGACTTCTTTGTACATGTCTGTTTCTGAACCCAGATTATTTGGTCAGTGATTGCTTTCTGAGGGCTGGTTCTTGGTCTACCTGCAAGCCTACCCACAAAGTACAAGAATGCAGTTCAGAGTGGTTTCTTGGATCTTCAGGTCTTTGCATTCATGATGTCCAAGATGGTTGTTCATAGATCATCTTCATTTTTATGTTGTTCTTTTTGAGGGTTGCCATTAAACACTCTTGACTCAGACTGAATGATGCTACCACAGTGATTTCTTTAGGGCATGATCCTTGAAAATTTTTGTTGTTGTTTTTGCAGGGACTCTGGGAAGGTGGTTCTCCAAGTGACTTTTGTGTAGGGCTCAGGCTGAAGTGGACCTGGCTCCTTCTGACTGATGCCAGCCTAAGAAATCAGAATTTCTGTTTTGCATTATGGCTGCATAAGAGGGATCTTAATCTGCTTTGAAATTAAGACTTAGTCTTGGAAGAAAATATGAACCATCAGTAGCCATAACAGCCACACAACTGTAGTTGTTAAAACTAGGTAGGACTTTGTAATCTCCTGGACACAGAAGCAAAATTCCATAGAACATCTCTAGTAAAAGTCTGGAGCAGAGCAGCAGCTCAGGTTTTGGTCTGCTTGGCTCTGCTTATTTTGGTGGTGATTTCTTGATGGGTTTAAAACTGCTCTTGGTGCTGCTGTCACCTTGCAGCCGTCTGTTCCTGTACCCGGCTTTGTAGCATTGTCACTCAGCTCAAGCCATGGGTGTCCATTTCCTGGGGCCAAACCTGCAGAAAGCTGTTCTTTGGGTTAGTCTTCTGGCCCTTGAGGTCTCTGTGCTGGCTCAATGAAGTATCAGACAAGTTCACTGTAGCTATGCCATTTGGAATCAGCTTAAACAGTCTAAGTACCTTTGAAGGCTTTTTTGGAAGCTTGTGTTAGGCAGGATTTGTCTGTTTGTCTAGGATTTGTTTAAGTTTAAAGCTTGTCTTTGCATTTTAAAAGGTATTCCAGTACTTTTCAGTCAGTTCCTCACTAAACATTTAACTTCCAGTTATATGGTAAGTACTGGTAACACAGTAGACTGGAATAGTGGCAGACACTCACTATACCTTTTAGTTGTTAGATTCTGATGTTTGGCTCAGAAAAGCTTCAGTTTTCCTTTCTGTTAATGAGAATCCTGCCACACATTTGGAGTGTTCTCTGGTGCAGCAGAATAATTACACTTACTGCACTTCTTTGCTACTTGTTTTTCTTACAGCATCTCATAGAGCAAGTTTCCCAAATATAAAAATATATAAATGAAATATGTTAAATGATAAGCAAAACTGGTATTTTAGGTTTTCATTAAGATTGAGGAGGAAAGGAGCTTGGTAACATTTCCACTATGAGATCTGTAAGCAGTACTTGATTCAGCAGTGAGAGTGAAATTTCAAAAATTGCTGAAAAAGATCAAGTTTGCTAAAAATAATGAATATTTAACAAGTATATGTTGTATAGCATCCCCAGGGAGAGGGAAGAGAGGTGTGGGTTAAGAAAACACTGAATGAGCAGGTACACTTGAATGTTTTGACAACCCAGTCAAAACATAGAGTTGCCTCCAGCTGCTGTTCACTTGAATCCTTCCTGGCTGAGTGAAACTCCTAGTTACTTCCTTTCTTACTTTGAATTCCCTCTGGATTCTGTCCATTGAAGAGAAAGTGTCTGCAACTCTCTGTGCCCTGGGTAAATCTGCCAGGAAGTGGTGAGGGGAGGGAAATGGAAGATGGGAGAAGATATATTAACACATATACTTTTGATGTGGACATGCAAAAATAGAGGAAGCAGATGGGAGAGAGGCAAACAAGCAAGTGAATATACCTGAAATTGCCATGTGTAGGTGGTAGTAATTTGCCCTCAGTTAAGTGCATTCTTTCTGAAAGCTTTTCTCTACAAAAAGGTTACTGCAGTTAATGCTGTGCTATTATTTCAGAGCTTTTTTGCTCTAGATTACTTCATGGGCAGTCACTAATAGCTCGGTCAACTGTTTCAGACTACCTTCCTTGCTGTTACCAGTCCTGTGTGCTAACAGTGAGAATTCCTATGGAGAAACACCTCTCAGAGCTGTTGCTGCAGAGCTGCGTGCCTGGCAGGGAGCCCCGTGGGGTCGGACGGCACTCTCTGCATTACTGGCACTGCTGCTCATGGCCCCTGGACCATCGCTCAGCATCTCTAGAGCAGTGCTTTTTAGCAAATAAAATTATGTATGGCAGATATCCCACTGATACAAATTGCCATAGGTCTACAGAGGTTTGGGAAGCAGTGACAGAAGCGGATGAGCTTTCTCTTTTAGAAGCTGTAATAATGTGTGTATTTACAATTAGCATTGGTGGTCTGGTTTTGCTGGAGAAATGCTTGTTAGCATATATCAAGTTTCTTATTATGCCAGTAATAATAGAGAGTGCAAACAATTTTGGAGGCCAGAAAAAAGAGTGTGATGCAAATATATTCCTCCCTTTTCCCTCAGGGATCAAGGATAATAAGCTTTATATGCAATACCCATTTCTGAATCTCCTAAGTGCAAGAATGGAAAATCCTTTCTACTTCTGTGTGTATTGCTTTCTTCATGTGAAAGAGGTTTAAAGTGATTCATGTTCAGTGGGGCTTTACTGTGATGCTTAAAATACTATTATGAGCTGTTAAAAGTACTGTTTTGAGTATGGCTGTACTTCTTAACTGTATAGTATTTAGGAGGCAACTTGGCTTGAGACCAAAACAGATAGTTTTGAGCACCAACATTTTGTCTGTTGTTCAAGTCACAAAGGCACGCTCTTTATTTTCTGACCTTAACAGTTCACCTCAGAAACTGGACAAAAGGCAAAAGAGTGTGTCTTAGTTTGATTTGTCTTTCTTTTTTTTTTAAATTTAGGTTTAGATTGCTGAACTGTATCCTGCAGTTCGGCAGAAATGATAGTGATTGTTGCATGTAGGACTACTTGCAAATCAGTTCCACACACTTTGTAACAAAGTGCTTTTCACGTCTTCATCACTGCTAAGTTCTGCCAGTGGCTGGTGTTTCTAATGGCACATTCTTTATATCTGGCTGAACTACAGCGCCTGGATTTTGACTGATGTAGCGCTAGCTCCTCTTGTAGCCACATTTTAACCTAGACTGATCATTCTGGTGAGGTTCTGCTTAATTCACTTTTGCAGATGCACACTTCGTATAGCAGTGAGATCTTACTCAGGGAGTTGTGTGAAAAAGCTACAAATTCACACCTACCTAATTCCATGGTAGTTCTCATGTGTGGACATGCCCTAATACTAATAGTGCATATGGATAATGAAAGAGATACTTGTGTAATTTAGTGTTAATAGTGAGTGTATCACAGTTAATTGATATTCTTCTGTCTGGCTGAAGGGACCCACATGAAAGAAGGCTGTAATAGAAAGCAAGTACGCTCTGAACCACGACAGAAATGAAGCATCTGGAGGCAATTCCAAAAGCCATTAAGAGAACAGTTCATGAACTATTCATCTATTTCTGTGCTGCCAGCCAGGCCTATTTTTCCCAAGGCCAAAACCTAAGATCAAAAACCCACTAAGCTATTAAAAACCTTGCCTAACAAGGAAAGAGTTGGAGAGCTGCTAATATCAATGCAGGAGAACATGCTGGATAAAGATGTACGGCTTTCCGCGCACTGCAGCCAGTAGGGGCTGGGTGAATTTGCAGTCCTCTGCAGGACCAGGCACACTGACCAGCTTAGGTTCTCAGTCCGTTTGGTGTTCCTAAGTGCCGCAGTCCAGGCAGACACTATTTAGCAGAGCAGGCTTTATTGGCTTGGGCACACAGCAGTGTACAAGTATTGCTGTGCCAGTTCTGGAGGTGGGTTGGTCCATGCAGGACCCACAGGCGTCATCAAGCTCCTCAGCATTTGAAGCTGGGGTGTCTTTCATTCGAAGTGTAGACATGCCCCAAACTGTACAGCTATGGCCTGAGTGTTTTTCCTCCTCTATGTTTCTCCTTAGCTTTCACAGTATCACAGTATCACAGTATGTTTGGGATTGGAAGCTCCCAGCCTTGGGATCCATTAACAGCCACAGCTTCAGGTTTCACTCAGACAAAAATGGAGATAATGGCTAAGGAGCGTGCCTTCCCTATGCCTGTGGGTGGCAGGTGAGAACAGGTTGGTGGTAAGTTGACAGTCCCATTCAGTTCTATGCTGGGAAACATGTAGTGAGAGCTGGTCTGTTGGAAAGTGTGCCTGCAAGCGAGGTGATAGCTGAGGTTTGCTTCTGAGCTCTAATGACACTACGGCCTGTAATACAAGTTGCAGGGGAAGCAATTGTGAAGTCAGATATGAGGTGTATGTGTGCAGAGTGGTAGAAACACAGACCAAACTCCAAACAAGTTTAATATTGAGAATAGAGCTTTTGCTATTTAAATCTGCATTTTGAGTCTGAATCTTACATTGATGAAAGAAAGTAGGTTGACAAATCTAAAGATGGATCTTCTGTTTGTTCAGGCAATGAGCACATGGCGTGTGGTAGTCATCAAACTACTCCCTGTGCAGCACAGCAGTGCATGTCAACCTTCTCTGGAACCTCTGCAGATAAAAATAGTGACCTATGTTTGCCTATAGTGGCTGCACTCTTTCTTGTCATTCTGTCCACACGGCCATTATTTAAGTTAATTAAGTGAAAATCTTAATTCACACAGCTATGCCTGATTCCCAAGTCAGGACTCTGTGGTAGCTGGAGATTACTTTCAGATTTCTTTTTTAGGTGCTGTTGAATTTGAGCCGATGTTCTGCAGGTAAAAAGTAAAAGGGATTTGTCAAGATTACTAAGTTACTTGTTCTTTCTGAGACATAACGCTTTTAAAATGTGGGGCTTAATCACCTTAATATTGAAGCAATTTTTGCCGTAATGCCAGGCAGAAGGACTGGGCTAGGTCAAAATAACTCACATGAGAATTATATTGTTACTGTGGGCCAGAAATGGTGGTTTTCATTAAAATGGGGGAGCTGAGGAGAAATCCTCCTTGATTTTTTTACTATATATATTAGGAATTGTTGTTCAGAAGAGCTTAAATCTTGTTTGGTACTGTGGATTTATGGTGTGACAGGCTTTTTTTTCCTGACAAATTTGTATGCCATTTTAAAGAAAATTTAAGCAAATTACTTGTCTCCTGTTTCTCTGTTTTTCAAGTTTTGCTGTCAGGCAAACAGGAGAAAAGCAGGATGGGGAGGCAGGGGACAAGGAAAACCAAAAACCTAGCTCCAGTTTTAGTAGCTGTTCCTTTTTTCAAACCTTATCATCTGAGTGGGCCTAGATGTGCTCTATTCTTTGTAAAGTCTTAATTCCAATGCCCTTTCCAGTACACTACAGTAATACCATAATTACACCCTGAAGCACACCTCAGGCAAGCTGTACTTTTTGATACTTTGGTCGCGCCTTTTAGTACTTCGAGTAATGTAATTGTTGCTGTGGGGAGCCAAATACACGGCAGCTCAGCAAATCAAATAAAAAAATAGCAGGTTGGCAGAAGGTTCATGTCCATGCTGATGAACGGAAATCAAAATACTTGCTGCAAACACTGATTTGCTACTTAAGAATAAAAACGTTATGAAATAATCGGTCGTGAACATTAGGTATAAATTTTGCATTGATTTTTTTAAATACCCACTTACGGAAGAGGAACAGATAGTAAATGGGTATGTATTGAACACAGGAAAACAAGTCAGCAGACTGACTTTGATTTGGACTGAGAAGCTGGAGTCAAACCAGAACCTGAGGACAGCAATAACGTATCATGTTAATATGATGGCTGGCACGAAGAGTGGTAATGTTTAACTGGAAGTTCGTGATGCCATAGCGGTACAAATCGGCTATTGTCTTCCATCTTTGGCTGCAGGGGCTTAAACATAAGTGAATGCCAGACTTCCCTAGAATAACTTTACATAGACGCTTTTGACCTTGAATGTTAGAAAAGGATAAGGTACCTCCTCATTTGAGGTAGCAGACATGCTGCAATAGCAGAGTATTAACTTTCTTGCTTCAACATGATTAAAAAAAAAATAATCCTCTAGTGTTTATCATACACTACAGTATATTTAATTTTTGTCTAAAATATATCATAGTTCTCAGAGATGAGCAGACATTTTTTTTCAGGTGGATATCATTGCGTACCTGCACTGATGAAACCATATTTCAGAAAATGACTAATGCTAAAAGAAAAGCAGCTGCAGAATAATCCTTGCAAATATGCATAGCTGTGATCCAAGTCCTGGAAATGTGTGTTTGAATAAAATCTGAAGCCCTGAGCTCCTCGTATGTATACAAATTTTAGCAAGAATTCACCTGCCGTATTGAAATTATGTGAGTATATTATCAGGCCAAGAAAAACTTAAGAAAAACAAGAAACAAACCCCCAAAGTTGCATCTATCTTTAAATGTCTTCTTACGTGCAATTCAAGTGTTTGATTATAACACTAAACACCATTACTTGGAACATAAAACTTTTAAAATGTGTGAACTGGTCTCACCGTCTTCTGTCTCAGTAAGAATCATGCTTTCTTGAAAACCGTAAAGGACAGAAATGGTTTCAAGCTTCCAAGGTTTTTTTAGAAGGGTAATAGATACATACACAATGATAGGAAAACAGAGAGTACTCCCACTGTAACTGAAGAGGTAAGTGAGACTTCCTGAGAGCTGTGTAAGAAGACACTGTATTATTTCCTATTTGCTTCCAATAACAACAGTACTTCTTTACTAGAACTATATTCTTGCTAAGTAGCAAAGGTTAGCAGTAGCAGCCACAATAACATAAACTATATTCATCTGAATACTGGTGCAATACAAAGAACTAAACCCTCATAGCCTGCAATGGACATTAGGAAATCATTTTAGGTAGTAAATGGGAGAATGTATTGTTACATCTCATAAACACAAACAAGAGTGATTATATTGAACAATTTATGCAGACATTTTTCAGGGGTGGAATTTAGCTGTGCAGGCTCAATGCAAAGCTGCAACTAACAGTGTCACTTTGCTCGCTGATCAGTTGTTCATTTGCTCTGACCATGGAGATTTCCCAACTTTGATGTAGTATTTTCTGTGGTCTGTACAACACAATCCAGTAAAAGGAAAGGTGTAGTAAGTAAATTCCAGGCTGTCCAAAAGTGTGAAAATAGTGATTTATGGGGTAAAGGGGAAGGTGGGAAAGCCAGGGAAATATGCAGAAAAAAATTCTGTAAGCAACTTATTTTTCCTTGCTATGGTGAATTCTCGTTTCTTAGGACTGCTTTGTGCCTGCAGATTGCTTCTGCCTTTCCTTTAGTTCTCAGTGTAACCTGCAAGGCTTGTGGGTCTTTCAAAGCAAAACCCAACAACCCAGAAAAACAGCTTGCAAGGAGGCTTAAGGGAAGGCATGAGTCTTAACATGGGC
Source organism: Columba livia (assembly GCF_036013475.1). Lineage (NCBI taxonomy): Eukaryota > Metazoa > Chordata > Aves > Columbiformes > Columbidae > Columba > Columba livia. The sequence continues at coordinate 54,058,798 of NC_088605.1, forward strand.
TGTGTGCCTCCTACTCAGAGTCTTGAATCAGTGCTTACGTACCTGTTTTTAGAGTGCTTTGTTGATCCTTTAGACTAGTACTGTGTAAATATAGAGCATTGTGTTCATCTGAAGCTACTGCAATCTATAAATATTCAAGTGTCTGCTGCCAGTTTTATGAATGTAAGACTCATGTTGCACTAACAGCAATTATATGTTCAATCATAAATGATGTGGAGTTTCAAGAAACACTTAGGAGCATTGAAGTATCTAACAAGCAAGGAGTCCTAGGAAGAAGGAAAATAATTGGGGCTCTTCAGTGGAACTTCACAGACAGCTAGTTCCACAATATCCTATCTCTGTACCAGAATCTCAGTAAGGATTAGACCTCTCAAAAAAAAAAGGCAAAAATTCTCTATTCTGTAATAATACACAAACTTGTTTTGTGAAACTTGATTATTTAGCTCTGCCACCATGTACGTACCTCTGTGTGTTCAGAAAAAGGGGTATTGCTTACATGATTCCTTCATTCTCTTTGAAAAGGCAGCTTTCCTCTGTGTGCCTCTACTTTGTGCTTCTACTGGGGTGGGGTGGAGCCCTGTGTAAGAGAGGCTGCTGCCTTAGGCCCAATCCGTGCCTCAGCATCATCTCCTGAGAAATGCAGTCTAACGTTCTCAATCTATCTACCCACTTTTTAATTGCCTGATTACCTTATTCTTAACTTTTTAGGCCTCCTTGTGCCTTTCAATGATCAATAGAGGGGGCATTCAGTCATATTACTGACTTATCGTCTGTGCTACGAGGTTTTCTGCATTAGTGCATATGCTTTTGTGAGGGCTGTAGGATTTCTTTCCACTACCTATCAAGAGCGTCGCATTAGATGTTTGTAATGCAATGCATTGTGTAATAGTGTGATTTGCTCATCCTCCTACAGCTTGCCTGACAATTTCCCAAATTATTTTCTGTGGCATCCTCCCCTTTATTCTAGAAAGTTTGCAATTACATGTTGAGGATTTTTCATATTTAAGTAATTAATTGGATCATTGTCAAGAAGCAAGAGAAGTCTCTTATGTGCAGAATAATAGTTGCATTACAGCAGTTCTTCCTGGTAAAATCTGGACATAGAAACTGATGGACGGGCATAGTGATTCAGATTGGAGGACCCTGTACATCGAGGAGCTAGTGAACCACAAACCAGTGAATGTGAATAGGTGCAGGTCTATGTCATGCTGCGCTGTGCTGCATGTATAGCTCAGCCTTCGAGCCTGCATTTCAGAGTGCACTGCTCTGTGATTGTCACTTTTACCAAATTCATCAATAAACAGAAATCATCTGTTAGCATTTTGCTTTTTAAAAGCATGCCAAATTGTAAACTGCCAGGTTTCCTCACCTAGGGAAAGTCAAGTCATGAGTAAGGCTTGAAATTTCTGGAGGTGTCACTCCAAGTGACATGCTATTGTTTGTTTTGACGGCCTCTTTTTAACTTCATATTTTTTCAACTAAAGAAGGTATCAACCCTATTTAGGTATTAAACCATTTCTAGGGGAAAAATAAAACTAAAAAAGAAGTCTTAGGTGATAGTGTCAGAAGAGCTGAAGGTGAGAATGGGTACACTAAGCTACATGATCCAAAGGAGTCTGAATTAGAGTTTATTAACCTGCATCAGGACTCAGACTATACTTTCCATCAGACTCCCATCTTTAAACTACTGTCAGGACCCAAAACCTGCAATTGCCTGATTCCAGTTGAACTACGCATCCTCAGGGCATTCCTACAGTATCGTTTCAAGGGACGTGGCTTACAGTGTCACATTTTTTTTCTCATTTGCTGTAGGACATACTCATTGGGTTAAGGTGAAGTGCATACTTCTTCCTGTTGTTTTGACACTTGTCAATCTGATACACTGTTTCTGCACAAAAAAACTTACTGGAGTGGAACTGTATTGCTGTAAGACACCCCCACCTTTGCAGATTCTTTTACTTCTTCTTCGCAGGAAGCTTTCCATTAAGTTACTTTGCAGCTCCTATCATCAAAAGCATTTTGAGAGCTCTGTACTAGTGCCAACAGTCTTTATGTGGTGCTAATAAGAGAAAGGAACAGTGCAGTACAAAATTCCCGCAGAGCACCTTCCCTGCCTCACTGCCTTTCACAATTATTAGGGAAGGTGTTTACTGCTGAGCTCAGAAATTCATCTGCTGGATTTCAAGAAATAATACTACCATGTTTTTATTCAGAAGAAAGGAAATTATATTTCTTATTACAGTGTACAGCAGTAAGTACTATCTGAGCTAAAATTTGGAGCTTCTTGAACAAAAATTAGAACTGTAATGCCATATGGAACCCACCTGGTTAAATCTATTTGATATAATAATCCATAGCTGAAGATTACAACAGACTTCAAAGCTGGTGAATATACAAACTGCTGTATTAGACAACAAAAATAGCTGTAAAAGTTCTAGGCCAGCTTATTAGAGTCTTGCTCTTTGGAAAACATTTCACCGCAGTTCTAGAAAAGCTTTTGTTTCACTAGAATTCTAGTTTTCGAAAGTGTTGGGGTCTCACATGTATGTGAATTGTGCCATCCGAAATGTGCTAACGCAAATAGTTTAGTACACCCTCCTGGAATTTATTTATAGACAGTCTTACTTTTGCAAGGTTGGGGTAGAAAGTCAGAATTGAAGCTTTAGGGAGACTTAAGAGAAGCCCCGGAGCGTGTCTTTCCTTCTGGAGATTTTGGATGTGTAAAGCTGTTATGATGCATTTAACTAAAGTTTGGGAGAAAACAATAAAATGTCACTTAAAGTTAATTTTCGCTGCAACCCATACAACCAGCTGCAGGCCCCAAGCTTCTAGCAGAAGCTGGGCTGGTTGTTAGATGGATATTTTATCAATTAACCTGCTTGTACTCTGTGTCCCAGAATCACAGAAATGTTGGCTGGAAGATACCTCTGGTCAGCCATGGCTTTTTATAGCAAAGTCTTGACAGTCCTCAAGGATGTGGACTTCCTGATGGTGTAGATAACCCTTCAGTGCTGCACTGCCTCCCTAGTAAATCACTGTTTCCTAGTGTCCAACCTGAACATCCTTGTCTATATACTATGCCAGTAACTCTCCTTACAAAGCATCATCTGGACTGAAGGAAAAAGGAATGACAAGGGGAGGATCTGAAGGGTGTCCCCCATGGGATTCATGGTTCAGGGAAAGACAAAGAAAGCAACTGAAGCAGCTGAGCATTGAAAGGATATGAGTGAAGGAATTGAATGAAAGAATCTTGGCTTCACTACCCGTCTCTGAAACATCAAAAAATACAGTCACCACATGAAGTTGTATACCTCAAAACCAGGATGTTAGTTAAAAACTGGCATAGTAGCCATGCAACTATGGAGTCTTAGCTTCCTGGAAGGAGACTATAGGAATCTGGGATGACATTAGAATACAGGCTCAGCTTTGTTTACAGAGTACTTAAGATATTAATATTTTCATCTGGGATACAATAATTAACAGTAAGTAACTGCAGGTGAAGCAGAAATAATACAAAGGAAAGATGGATTACAGCAAAAAAAACCCCACAACTCAGCTTTTTGTTATAGTATTTTTATTTTGCCAAAGGAAAAAATATTAAGCAAAGAAAACTGATAGTGAAGTCACAGACAGATATATCATGGCTTTCTTAATTGTGAACGGCTTTAGTCTTCCTGTTCTAGATTAAGAGATAGTAATGAATAGAGGAGATGGAAGATCTGTAAAGCACACCTGGAAGCTTGGGCACAGAGCAGTCGGACAACATGATCATGAAAACAAAGGGGTAAATATTTCATTTATTGATACCAGTGATTGGCTCCTGTCAGAGTTCAAACAAAAGAAGTGAATGTAGTTAAATCAGAGTAAATCTGATGGTGAAATATGAAGCAGGTCAGGTGGGTGCAATTCTGTTAGTAACCACTACTATACAAGGAGTCTAGCACAGCATGTCTGGAGTAACTAAGCTCCAGAGGTCAGATGTCGTGATTCAGCTCCTCTGTCCATGAATAATCACATTGGGTTCCAAATCAGGAGGCTTAAAACAAAACCTCTTAAAATCAGGTTTCATCACTGTGAGATGGGGAGCTAGTTCATTAAGTTGTAGGATTTATTAAAGATGGTCTTCAATGTATGCATACAATACAGCTTCTACTGACTCAAGCCTCTCTTCTAAACGAAGGGTGTCAGCCCGTGTTTGCAATTACTGAATTTACCTTTACCTTTGCCTCAGCTGTGGCATTTCCCAGGCTCCTCTCTCCCTGAGTCTTAATGGTCTGGGGGAGCACATACTAATTCACACCCTAAAGAAAACTAAGGAGATCAAGAAAGGGGGCTGGAGAATAAGTGCAGCAGGTAAGTGGTCTTGATTTGATACAGGAGACTTTTTTTTTTTCCTTTCTTGTCTTATGTTCTAAGGGGTGGGTCAAAAACATAGAAAGGTGGTACTAAGGAGAAATACATCTAATTGAAAGCAGATACTAAATCAAAGAGCCAGCCCAGGTAGAAGAAACAGATCAGGGCTGCACCTGAGTTAATTTGTCCTTGCAGATAATGGAGTGGACATAAGAAAGCTGAGCTGACTGAGATCTGAATAAAGTTTTTTAAGGACATTATATATATATGGCTTATATATCTTCTTAAGATGTAAGCATCACTCAAGTAACTGATTATATGTATTTCAAAGAACAGAAGTTTGAACTTTGTATGTATTTTTAAGAGCTGTGCATAAAGGTAGAGCATCTGCCTTATGAGGAAAGGCTGAGGGAGTTGGGTCTCTTTAGCTTGGAGGAGACTGAGGGGTGACCTCATTAATGTTTATGAATATGTAAAGGGTGAGTGTCATGAGGATGGAGCCAGGCTCTTCTCGGTGACAACCAGTGATAGGACAAGGGGTAATGGGTACAAACTGGAACACAGGAGGTTCCACTTAAACTTGAGAAGAAACTTTTTCTCAGTGAGAGTGACAGAGCACTGGAACAGGCTGCCCAGGGGGGTTGTGGAGTCTCCTACGCTGGAGACATTCAAAACCCGCCTGGACACATTCCTGTGTAACCTCATCTAAGTGTTCCTGGTCCGGCAGGGGGATTGGACTAGATGATCTTTTGAGTTCCCTTCCAATCCCCAATGTTCTGTGATTCTCTGTAAGAGAGAAAAGTTGGTTAGGTACCCATTTTTTTCCTAGCTTTTTCTAACAAAGGTTCTCTGGAGAGTGGAAGTCTGTTTTTACTATTATTACTTGCTATGGAATAATATTTTACAGTAGTTGGCAACTCAATTAAGGATTTTTGAGTGAATGAAGATATAGGAAGGATTTGTTTCTAACTCATATGCACAGATTATTGATAACACACCAATGGTATTACAAATAAAATTTATTTTCTCTACCTGTCCTGTAATGAAAAAATGAGTTTTGTGTTAAAAGACTTGGTACTAATGCATAATATAGTATGAACAACAAATGAAAAACAGCAAGAACTGAGGTTAAAGCATTTAATCAGGTTCAGGGTCAAATCCTCAAGTTCATGTTCTAAAAATCCTGTAGATTTACCTGGAAACTTGCATGATTTACTTGGAGAGTGAGTTTTATGGGATTGTTTACCCTAGTCTTTTAAATGAAGTAATAAATAGATTAAGGAAGTAAAGTGTTCCTGAAATGTACAGTAAATTCAGCAGCTGTGATTTATGGCTGCATTTGGTAGCAATACCACAGGATGAATATGAAGTTTAATATATTTAAAAGTTATGTTCACTGGTTCTTTTGATGGAAATAATCTTAGACAGAGTCCCACTTATGAGCTGCACTGTAATACAGTTGACTCACAAAACGGGTCACAGCCCTCTTTTGAAACTACCTGAATATTAGAAAAAATAAAAAGGAAGCATTTGTTTTATCTACCCATGAGGTGTCTTGGACATATGCACTGTTTTCCACTTCAGAGAGTATAGAAACCATTAACTTGGGACATTGATCTACTACAACATCGCTGAAGTGCCACAGGATGGCAGCCTTTTGGAGCAGTGTACTTTTACTTTGTGCGAAATCCTGTCGTTTATTTTCTGCCTGAGAATTGAAGAGCATGCTATCTTTGTGGTTACTTTTTTGCTACAGAAACCATTGCTCACTTCAGGAACATCATATTGTATTTTGTCTGAACGGTCATGCAGCTTAAAAGGTGGTTCTCTAGGGTGCAGTCTGTATTTTAAGACTGAAGCTGGGATTTACGAAACAAACACCATCAAGTACGGTTGTGGAGTGCTAGTACTGGCTTTCTGCTTTAATCTACGGTATGCCTGATGGAGTCTGCAGGGTTAACCTCTTTTTCCTCTTGCATGCAGGGCTTTGTGGTTTTTTTTTTCCTCAGATCCTTCAAGTAGTTTCAGTGACATATTAAGTAGAGATTACTACTTTTAAAATATTTTTAATACCTTTTGAAAGGTATTATTTCTGTTATATGAAAAGCAATTATTACTGTTTGTTTTTGCAAAAGGGGTCCATACACATGCAACTCTCTCTAAGATGACTATAGAGAGTGAAGGAATTGTGTTCAAGTGAAGCCAACTGCCTACATATACTGTGTAGAAGGGCTGTTATTAATGTAACCTTAATACCCATAGAAATAATTAATCAGTTCTACAAGAGTTTGCAACTGTGCTTCCAGGAAAAAATTACCAACAAACTATTTCAGTAAGATCACAATTAAAAAAAAAACATTCCTTAATGTGTGATTGTGATTTAAAATAACAGCTTTGAGGGTACACTGGACTTGATGATTGTGTTCATTGTGAAAACTTGGTCCTTATGAAAACAATCAATACTGCCACAGAAACCAACAGATGATATTTGATTGCTTGCTGCCTGTTCTTGCTTTTCCTAGAATACCTCTGCTGACATAAAGTACTTGTTTTCAGAAAGTTTGCAGGCTTACAACTAGCACAGTCTTGTTAAAGGTGTGTAATTATCAAGCTCCCAGCACAAGCCCCGCAGCCAAGCAGGCATCAGCAGGGGCTTCCATCTCAGGCCGGCCAGCAGGTGACAGCTTCCTTCCAAATTTGTTTCGTTCTAAGTTATCTTGAGGAACAACAGAAACAGACCTGTGATGCACAGCACTGGAAGTACTAAATGCAGATGCTATGTCAATCTTTTAATTTAGAAGATGGCTCCTTAAGGTGTAATGTTAATTTCAAGTAGAGTATCTGGAGTGTAGTATTTTTTTAAGATCTCTCAGTCTTATTCACTGTAGCCTGATGTCGCCTATGGGGAGTGAGAACAGAGTGAATGCTAAGAAATGCCAAAGCCATCAGCAGGGGAAAACAACCCAAATCCTAAAAAGTCTTCAATTAACTAATTAATTAAGATTGTAACAACACAAAAGATGAGAGGACTTGGATTCTCTTCTCCTTAAGCTTTGATTCAATCTTTTGCTCACTCTGGCTTCATAAGAATATAGTGCACAACACAACTGATGGTTTAAAAGTATTTTTTGTGGTCTTGTAACCCTTAGCTGGCTTTGTATACTTGCAGGCAGAAAACCACAGTATTATTTCTGACATCGTAGTGCCTGAGGCTCTGTCACAGAGCAGGACCACACTGAGCTGAGGCTATGGACAGACACACAGACTGCAAATTAAGCTTATACCTATAGCTTATACCTATTTCTTTTGCAGATTTGGATACAGCTGTATATTAGACATCGAAACTGCCTTAAGATAATTTAATCTTTAAAAAGATTAGTGATATGTTAGCGTTCAGAAACAGATGTAGACGAATTCTCCGTTGTGAATTAAAGTGTGGTGGGATATTGTCTTGAGCACAAATCTGAACAGGGAAGAAAAAAAAATCACGCAATCTTTGCTAGTTGCATTATTTGAAACCGATGTACTTGGTGCATGCTGGTCAGACCAATACAAAGCTTGTGTTTTCGTGCAGCTTCAAGAATGTAATTTCACTCCTATATGTAAAACTGTGACTTTGCTTATGAAACTGACATTGTTATTTTTGAAAGCTAGATGGGAACATGGGCTATAACATGGGTGAAATAGGAGAGGGGAAGAGAGGTTGTAATGGTGAAGAGGAAAAGAGGAAAGCAGGAAAGAGGAGGCTGTATCAGGTCTGAAGCACTGTGGTTACTGACATTGCAGCTATTGACTGTGTAAGGGCAAGCCCCAGAAGAGAGCTGGTCCTCACTTGTTTGCACATCTGGCTAAAATCCAACTTAGAAAAAGCAAACAATCTGAAGGTGATCTTCTTGTGCAGGGTACTATTCCTTAACTTAAACTTCAGTTACATGCAAATATACGTCAATGCATTTATTTGTCCTCCAAAATTACTTTTGTAAGGCTAAGTATATTGCAGACACAATATGCTTTCTTTTTTATAAATCTAAATTAGACGAATGTCAATATCTATTTATCTGAACCCTTGGGACACTAAGTCTTTACTTTATTCTTACAATATACGTACCAGGATATCCCTCAAAGTGATCAAATATCCACTTTATGTTTCTTAAGAGGCTGCAGAGGAATGTACTAAGGTATTGTATAATCAGTCATTGGTGGCGGGGAGGGGGAGGGGGGCGAAACAATTCCGTATTCTCTTGCAGGACAGATTGTGTCACCCACCATTACATGGAACAGGGAAACAGTGATTCTGACAGTATCTTTCTGGCTTTTCTCATATGCTTTCTTCAAACTCCCTCACATTATGAAACAACCCTGATCACGAAATTCTTCTCTCTCTCCTCTTTTTCTTTTGCCTATCTACAGTGCATATCTACAATTAGAAAAGCAGAAAGTCTTTTATTTTCTTCTTCTCTTGATCATGTAAGCCAAGGGCAGAACTAGTCCTTCACAAGCTGCTCAAACTTGGAAAGAACCAATTCATTTATGTTAAGAATTATGCTATTCCTCTCCTATAATCAGTGCTCATAGGGAGTGCATTTTCTGGGTTTATGGGGCAGTACTAGGAATATGGGGGTGGTGGGGCCAGAAACACCTGTCCCTCTCTGCAGAAATATTCCTCATCTGAGAGAAACCAGCACTTTATTTTCTTAGGAAGTCAGGAAGGTAAGAAATCCTGCCTCTACAGTCAGCTCTCAGTTGACCCATGCGAGCATTCAGAAAGTAGTCAATGCATATTTGGCACTTGTTCCATCATACGCAGAAACCAGGGCACACAGGAGAGACTAGTGCAATCATGCAAGCAGTTAGGAGCGTGCCCAGGACATGCACTGGGCCTTGGGAGCCGAGAAAGGCTTGTGGTTTGTTGGTAATTGGGGTGCAACATATGAATTGTGAACCACTTTCCCATGTGGGTGGTAGGTGTGCTGGGGAGCTTGAAAATTGTCAGGATTAAGAAGGCAGAGCAGCTCCCTCACACTTCTAAAAGCTCTTGCTTTTCTGTGCGGCAGAAGGCGTAGTATCACAGTATGTTTGGGATTGGAAGGGACCTCAAAAGTCCAATCCCCCTGCTGGAGCAGGAACGCCTAGGTGAGGTCACACAGGAACATGTCCAGGTGGACATGTTCACAGGACCGTGCTGAAGCACTCACTGCTTCATCCCGGTTTGGTCGTGTGCCAAGACTTCTTAGATTCTTCGTAGTCTTAGAGACTTCTGGGTGGAGCAACTTCTGTCCAGCTGTGGTGATATGCTCTCCTCAAAACTCAAGAAAGAACCCCAAAACAAAAACAAACAAACAAATAGGCTGGTATGGCATCTCACTGCATGCTGTCCCACTTCAAATGCTGCCTGTGTATGTTTCACTGCATTTTCTTCCCAAATTGCAGATCTCTTGAAAATAAATCACACAGTAATGTAGGGAAAGAAACACATTCTAATTAACACAAATAGCAGTCATAACAATAAGAAATTACTTCTAAAATTAGCATAATTGTGTTGGCAGAAAATAAAAGCAGTCATCTCATTTTGAGAGTTTCTTCGCAGAAAATGTTAATAGTGGGAGAAATTCTGAGATTATTTTTTTTTATGTCCTTATTTTAATAAAACTTTATTTGCTGTGAATGTAGACATTTATTTTATGACTGCAAGTCTAGACTTGTAGAGTGTGCTGGTTGTTAGTATAATTTGCACCCTTTGGAGCACCAAAGCAACATGAGACTTTGGCTCATAAATGGTGGTTAGACTAGCTCCATCAAAATAATCCTACGAATCCCATGAAAACTTTCTATTTTATGACAGGGCACTTGGCACTATTTCTCCTTTGATCCTTATTAACGTAAACAATTACCTTATTTTAGAATCCACTGCAAGCATGTTCTACCACAGAGGAGCTGGCTGTGGGCAATGAGTTCCTTCTGAATATACACACGTTAATTATGTTATCCTGTATAGTTATGTTGAAGTACTCAAAAGAGGCTTCTGAAGAAAGCTAGACTAAATAGGATGATGCCTTTCTGAAACAAATATGAGCAGCTGACAATATTCTGTTATGGCCTATAACAGGGTGGGGGGAGGGAAATCTGGATTTATTTCTAAGATGACCCTCTGCCAGGTATTAAGTAGCAGAAGACTTTGAGAGAGAAAGACAAGATTGGAGTGTCTTGATGCCCTGAATTAAGATGGTATTGGCTTGGGTCCAATGTGAATAACCCACACAATTCTGCAGGAATATTCCAGAGGTGTTGGGCAGACAGCGCAAGTCACAGGGGCTCCTGGCATAGGAAATGAAGCCTTTTTCCTCTTGAAGCCTTTTTCATTTGTTTCGTTTTGCGCTTGTGTCTTCTACTGCTGTTGTTCAAGGTTACACACCACCAAGCATCAGTAGGGCATGCATGTTCTGGGTTTTTTCATACTGGGGAAAAGGGAATGTACAGATTAACATTTTGTCATCATTTGTTTTCAAATCAGTCATGCCATCCAATTTTTGTCATCTTTGAGGCAGAGTTCCCCTGGTTAATACTTGTGAGCAGGCAGCCTGGATTAATGTTCAGGTATCTGGAAGTATCTGGTTCACATTCAGACATATAATGCTCTTATTAATTCAGTAATTTTGATATTCTAATACCATGTGTGTCCTTGCATAATCTTCCCTTTGGAATCTAAGAAGAGTGCGTATCCCTCGTGCAACTGCTGCAGTTGTAATGCTTAGACCATATTTTCATGGCACCGAATTAACTTAACAGCTGTTTGCCACACTGGATCATGCTGCTGTAGCAACAATTTTGACTTTGTGTTCAGTTGCCATGTTCCTTCTTCAATGTGATTCTTAGTAGTTTGTAAAATCCTACTGTGCTCCCCTAGTTCATTTCCTGTGGCCTCAGGATGTAAATTTTCAGTAACCTTTTCACCATATTAGTGTGTTCATTGAGTGTTTTATATTGGTCTTTCCTACTTAAGGAGGAGTTAATAATAAAACTTTTCTGGTACTTACTCCCACTTTCTAGCAATATGAAGTTGTAAGTACATGTGATGATTTCCTGTAGTATTGAACAATACTATTCTCTCAGCCCTTCAATGAGTTCATTTTTAAGGTCTCTTTCTAGCCTCTTGGATAATCTGTTTTGGGAAATGAGATGTGGTGGTATCCCTATTTCTTAACATCAACAAGTTTCCAGTCAGTTTCATTTTCTTCACATGAAGAGGGTGGCATTACTCTATTGTATAAAGAAATTATACAAATTCAGTGAAACATGATCCCATTGAATTCGGGAAGTACTGATTTTTTGGTCACCTACAATGCAATGTAGCCATGCAGTTTTAAAATAACCTCTTGTCAAAGGCTTTTGCACCACTGGTGTCGAATATCAACTCCTCCCCATTAGCATTTAGCATTTATTTCTTGAAAAGTATTTACTGCAAAAACTGAACCTCCCTACCACCCCTTTGCTCTTAAACATTGACTTCTGCCTAGTACTTTGCCTGCGATAACGTGTATATTCCTGTGGAGTCACGGAATAAGAGAATGTTAGGGAATGGAAGGGACCACTAAAGATGATCTAATCCAATCCCCCCACTGGAGCAGGAACACCTAGATGAGGTTACATGGGAATGTGTCCAGGTGGGTTTTGAATGTCTCCAGAGAAGGAGACTCCACAACCTCCCTGGGCAGCCTTTTCCAGTGTTCTGTCACCCTTACTGAGAAGAAGTTTCTTCTCATATTTAAGTGGAACCTCCTGTGTTCCAATTTATAGTCATTGCCCCTTGTCTTATCATTGGTTGTCACTGAGAAGAGCCTGGCTCCATCCTCGTGACACTCACCCTTTACATATTTATAAACATTAATGAGGTTGCCCCTCAGTCTCCTCTTCTCCAAGCTAAAGAGACCCTGCTCCTTCAGCCTTTCCTCATAAGGGAGATGCTCCAATCTCTTAATCATCTTCGTTGCTCTGTGCTGGACTCTCTCCAGCAGTTCCCTGTCCTTCTTGAACTGGGGGACCCAGAACTGGACACAGTATTCCAGATGTGGTCTCACCAGGGCAGAGTAGAGGGAAAGGAGAACCTCTCTCGACCTACTAACCACCCCCCTCCTAATACACCCCAGGATGCCATTGGCCTTCTTGGCCACAAGGGCACAGTGCTGGCTCATGGTCATCCTGCTGTCCACCAGGACCCCCAGGTCCCTTTCCCCTACACTGCTTTCTAACAGGTCATTCCCCAACTTATACTGGAACCTGGGGTTGTTCCTGCCCAGATGCAAGACTCTACACTTGCCCTTGTTACATTTCATTAAATTTGTCCTCGCCCAACTCTCCAGCCTGTCCAGGTCTTGCTGGATGGCAGCACAGCCTTCTGGCCTGTCAACCACTCCTCCCAGCTTGGTGTGATCAGCAAAATTGCTGAACATGCAGTCTATTCCCTTCTCCAAGTCACTGATGGACATATTTGTCCTGGTTTCGTTAAGAACAAAGTTTCTCTTTTAGTGAATTTGCCTGTCAGCTAAAGCCTTCATATTACCTGCATTTTCCTGGAGAACCAGATGCATGTTTTGGTAAACATAGCAATGGAATGCAAAGCTATTGATAAGCATGGATGGACATCTTGCGAGAGGGACAATGAGAAACAGGTGGCCAAGAAACTGACCAACTGTGCATAACATTCCATTCACGTGAATACTTCATATAAAAGTGGGAGATCACGAGGATCTCGTCCCTTTTGCCTCTTTGCCCTTCTTCGTCCCTTCTGCTTATGGCCAAAATTAGGAGAGGATCTTGCTAGTCATCCCTGCGAACTGAGGCCTAGTGACAGACTGAATCCAGCTCCGGTTGGCTGCAGAATCCAATCCAGGACTTCAGGTGCCGGCTCTGCAGTTGCTGAGACTTTCAAGATTGGTTTTGTATATTTTGTATTATTTTCTCTATTCTTATTAGTAGCATTAGTAAAACATTTTTAATTTTTCCAACTCTCTTCTCTCTGTCCTTCTTTTCCTCCCGATCACCTGTCCTGAGTGGGAAGGGGGGAGAGGGAGGGGCAAAAGGGGGAAGGAGGAGGGAGTGGAGGTTAACAATACGTCTGCCAGGGTTTTATTGTCACCCCGCAATCTAAACCATCAACAATATTGAATAATACTGATCCCAGTACTGACCATTGAGGCACTCCACTAGATACAGGCCTCCAACTAGACTCTGCCCCATTGACCACGACTCTCTGGCTTCTTTCCTTCAGCCAGTTCACAGTCCACCTCACTACCCAATCATCTAGACCACACTCCATCAGTTTAGCTGTAAGGATGCTGTGGGAGACTGTATCAAATGCTTTACTGAAATCGAGACAGACCACATTCACTGCTTTACCATCATGTAGCCGCCTGGTTATGTCTTCATAAAAGGCTATGAGGTTGGTCAAACACGACTTCCCCTTGGTGAAGCCATGTTGACTGCTCCTAATAATCGTCTTATCCTTGATATGCCTTGAGATGGCACCAAGGATGAGTTGTTCCATCACTTTCCCAGGGATGGAGGTGAAGCTGACCTGTCTGTAGTTACCTGGGTCCTCCTTCTTGCTGTTTTTGAAGACTGGAGTGCCTCCAGTCTTCAGGCACCAATCCCATTTCCCACAACTTAACAAAGATGATGGAGAGTGGCCTAGCAATGACTTCAGCTAGCTCCCTCAGCACCTGCGGGTGCATCCCATCCAGACACATGGATTTATGGATGTCCTGATTGCTTAATTACTCCCTAACCCAGTCCTCATCAACCAAGGCAGACTCTTCCATTGTCCTGACTTCCTCTGGGGCCTCAGCGGTACGGGGCTCCTCAGGACAGCATCTGACAGAGTAGACAGAGACAAAGAAAGCATTCGGTAACTCTGCCTTCTCTGTATCTTCCGCCACCAGGGCACCCACCTCATTCATCAGTGGGCCTACATTGCCCCTGGCGTTAGTTTTATCTGCCATGTATTTGAAGAAGCTCCTTCTGTTGTCCTTGACCCCTCTCACCAGGTGTAATTCTAAGGAGGCCTTAGCTTTCCTAGTTGCCTCCCTACATCCTCTGACAACAGCCTTATATTTTTCCCAAATGGCCAGTGCCTTCTTCCATGATCTGTAAACACTCCTCTTCCACTTGAGTTTGCCCAGCAGTTCCCTGTTTGACCAAGCAGGTCTCCTGGTTCCTTCCTTGACTTCCTACGTGTTGGGATGCTGTGATTTTGAGCCTGGTATAAGTAGTCCCTGAACACTAACCAACTCTCTTGTGCCCCTTTACCTTCAAGTATCCTTGCCCACAGGATTTCCCCTAGTAATTTCTTGAAAAGTCCGAAGTTGGCCCTACTGAAGTCTGGGGTTGCGATTCTGCTTGGTCTTCTGTTCCTGCCACATGAAATCCTGAACTCCACCATCTCATGGTCTCTGCAACCAAGGCAGCCCTCACCCTTTAACGCTTCAACCAGACCCTCCTTGTTAGTGAGGATGAGATCCAGCAGCACTCCTCTCCTAGTTGGCTCCTCCTCCATCAGGAAGTTATCTTCAGTGCACTGGAGGAACCTCCTGACTGTGGCTGGCTGGCTGAGTACTCCTTCCAGCAAGCATCAGGCAAGTTAAAATCCCCCATGACAACCAGGGCCTGTGACTGTGAGGCCACTCTCAGCTGCCTGTAGAAGGCCTCATCAGCTTCCTCACCCTGATCTGGTGGCCTGTAACAGACACCCACAACAGTATCACCCCTGCCAGCCTGCCCCTTAATTCTCACCCACAGACTCTCAGCTCGCTCCTCATCTCTGCCTGGACAGTACTCAATACAGTGTAGTTGCTCTCTCACATAAAGAGCAACTCCACCACCACGCCTGGCTGGCCTGTCTTTCCTGAGAAGGACATAGCCATCCATGACCACATTCCAGTCATGTGAGCTGTCCCACCATTTCTCTGTAATTGCCACCAGATCATAATCTCCCAACCAAACACAGTTTCTAACTCCTCCTGCTTATTCCCCATGCTGTGTGCATTGGTGTACAGGCATTTCAGAGAGAGAGTCATCTACTATTAATGCAACTTAACAGCAGCCCAAGGAGAATGTTTCTGCTTCCTTCTACTTTCTGCTTCTCAGCTCCAGTGTTTTGGAAAGTTGATGCTGGCAAATTGGAATGACCGGACTGAAGCCTGAGATGCTTGACAGCTCATTTCTCTCATCCTGTCTATGTTCTTTACTTAGAGCCCAAGGAAAGCCCCTGAAAGCTTTACTAGCCTTTGCCTCCTGGCCTCAGTGGCTCCCAGTGCTGCATATGCTGTCTAATTGGCTGCACCCTTAGGCACCAGGTAAACAAATGCAAGGAGACTGCAGAGACAAATGTGTGCATGATCAGCCCATTTTTCCTTTTAAGAAATGTAGTCTTGTGGAATTAAGTTGTTCTTGCCATCTTTCTGGATAATGGTCGATTTTTTTGAATATGTCTTTTTTTCTGTTTTCCCTTGCTTGCAAGTACACATAGTATGTTTGTGCAACAAAAATACTACACTGCACCTACCAAATCAATTTAATGGTTCTTTTGCTTCTGGTATTTACTAGTGACACGTATAACCTGCTTTGCGCTTAGGTCTGGATATGCCAAGTGATGGAAAGAAACACAACTATATCATGTAACATGCACTGAGACAAGGATAACATAAAATACAAACTTGACAAGAAATACAGTAGGAAGACAACATATAAGAGATCATGTCTGTCACGGAGGCACGCTGTAGGTTAATTTAAGGGACAACAAGGTCCAAAACCAACTTTTATTAAACCGGTGAGAAACAGGGTTTTAACACTCTAAAAGTGACTTAAATAAAGGTTCGCATATCAGTTGAGGAAAATTATTAAGAGGCAGCAACTAATACAACATGCGGTCCACAGTGTGCATGCACGTGGCTTCACCCAAAACAATGCCGGAGCCATCCCTGAGTCCCAGAGAAATACCCACTTGCCTAAACATGGTGCAGGGTTATTTTTAAAGAGATACACGCGCTCGTAGTGAGTACGGGAAGTGTACACTCGCGATTCCGCGAGGGTAAATTTATAATACAGCCACAATCCTGCGAGAGTTAATTTACTTACATGTGCAAGTGTGCACGGAATCCTACACATGCTTATGTGGAAGCATGGGAGGAAAATACACTTGCGATTGTGCGAGGAAATAATTTATACATGTGCTCATATTGGGCACGGAAAGTTACGCGTGCAAGTGTGCACGGAAGGAAAATACACTCACGATTGTGCAAGGAAATAATTTAAAGTACACGTGCAAATGTGCACGGAAAGTTACACGTGCATATGTGCACGGGAGGAAAATACACCTGCGATTCTGCGAGAATTAATTTTACACGCGCTCATATGGAGCGCTGAAAGTTATATGTGCACATGTGCACGAAAAGTATAAATATACTCGCAATCCTGCGAGAAATTTTACTCACAGCCATGGCGGCGAGGCAAGTGGAGTCCCCATCCCGGGGAGGGGGGCTCTCGGCGGCAGCATCTTGCTCCTGCTCCGAGAGACCCGCGACAATGGGCGGAGTCTAGACAAGAATCCCATTTTTATCTGATCAGATCTGACTGTAGGCACTCTAGAAGCTTCTCTGCACCCCCCACACTGGTTGTGGGTGCCCCTGAAGTCTTACACTGGCCGCAGGCGCCCAGCGGCTCGGCACTCCCTTCTCCTAATGGCCCAGGAGCCAGGGTGCTCTGGGCCAAAGAAAAGAAGCTGTTAGCCTAAAGTAGCAGAGAAAGAGGGAGATGTGCCGTACTGAAGGAGGGAGGGGGGTTTGCATTCTGCCACAATGTCTAACTTTCCTCCAACATATACAAGTTGCACAACTCCATTGTTACTCATAACCCTATTGCTTCTTGCAACTTGATGGTATAGATTTACTATTTGGTATTTCCAGAAATTCAAGGAGCAGAAAGCTTAATTACTAACTGTATTTAGTTTTATGCAAAAAGTGGGGTTTACTATTTTTAATTCCTTAACATTGGATAGTTTGGCACACAGAGAGAGTTCTGCTTTGGTTGTCTCTTTCTGTTTATACCCGTCAACACTAAAACCCCTTGCATTGTAACTGCCTTCTTAACCATCCTGATCTCTGCTCGCAGATGTTCCAGCTTATTCCTTAAGTGTATTTTTAAGTAACACAACTGCTTGGTTACAGTTAGAGCTAGCTTGCTGAGTTGGTGTCATGGGATGGTAACAGAAGCTTCAATTATTAAAACTACCGGTATTAACTTAAAAGTACTTAGTTTCAGTCTATAAAAATGTCACCTGAGATGGAAGTTACTTTAATTCACTTTTTTTCTTCAAGATATTTTATTTAACAACTTCATTAACAAGGAAAAATGAAAAATTACAGATCCACAGAAAGTTATGGTCCTCATGCTGGGAATTTTTCAGCTATGATAGGACAGATGAATTATAAGGAAGTTCAATTACTTCGAGTTTCAACACTTATATCCACCCATGTTTGATTCTTTGCCTTGTTTAAAGAATACTCTGGAAATTAGGGCAGGAGAGGGTTCATCAGTCACAAAAAAATTAAAGATAAACGAGTAGTCTCCATAATAGTCACTACAGCTTTCAAAATAGACGTACAAAATTAGTTCTAAAGGAGTTGCATGTGCTTTTTTTTTTTTTTTCAAGCTCCTCTTGAAATATGAAGTTACAGCACTAGAAGTGACTTCCCAAGTTAAGAACTAACAAAGGCATAGAACACGCTTATATCTCTGGTGTTTTTCTGGCACTGAAGTATATAACATTATTGACAAAAATTGCATTCTCACAGCACCTCAGAATGTAACATTTTCAACTTTGTCAAATATTATGTAATTCACATAATAATTTCAACTCGCATGCTCCCTGTTTATTGCTTTGTAGTCTCTCACAAAGCCAGTACCTTCTTGGACAGCATTACAATTTCTGAATCTGGAAGGAGGTGACACAATATATTTCAGAATCCCTTTGTAGCACGCTTCATTCTCTGTAGTTTTAGAGGGTAGCGTATTTGTAAGTGGCTGCAGTCTGTTTGTACCCCGTTTTCAGGTGGTTGGTTTAATAGTCTGTTTGTACCCCGTTTTCAGGTGGTTGGTTTAATATTTGGCTAGATGCTTAGTTTTGAATTTGTCTGAATCATCAAAAGTCTGTTCCTCTAGGCCTCTGGGAACTTGGTGCAGCTTCTATGAAAGTTCTTGTAACTGTGGCCATAGCAAGTTGTCATCATGCATAATATACTTTCAGCTCCTTCAACTTTTTCTTTTTTTCTTATTTTTTTGCATTCAGACCATCTTAGGAAAGGAGGAAGAACATAAAGTGTTACCGACTCTCAAACTTCAGATAAAGGCTTAATGGAAAAGACACTCAGAGGGGTGAAACTAAAGTCTGTGAACAAAGAAATAGTCAAGGATAACTTGAGGGCTTCTGCACCAAAGTATGTTGCTTTCTGAAGTCATTCAAGGAAATATGTCAGGGGAATGTGCTTTTGAGATTCTGTTCTATCAATCTGTTCCCAAAATCTGCTTGCATGATACTATATCTTGGATATTTATTCTAAATAATCTTTAAAAATAGTTTGTTTACTGAAATAGCACTGTGTGTTTCGAGGTATTTTGACACCAAAATGCACTAAACCACAAGTGTGATCTCCCACAGTATTTTGTTTTTTAAGTATACTCAGTATATATAGGAAGATCCTTTTGTCTGGAAGGTTTCTGGATTATTGTGGGACTTCTAATGGTAGCATCAGTATAATTGGAAAAAAATTATTTTTGGTCTTATACGTTGGAGGTAATTTAAATGGTAGTTTAAGTGAAAACCAGACTAAAACCTGTTTTCTTCTTTCTGTTTAACTTTTCTTCTGTGAAACAAGCCAAATGGTTCCGATTGAAGCCAGAATACCTTCTATGTGTAAGTATACCCTTTTTCAAGCAGATATTCTTGTTTCAAAGTAAGTCCCACCAGGGTAATTAAAAACTGAAGGTAACAGTCGCGAATATCTCATTCCTGTTGAGCAAGATTAGTGTAATTTTTAAAGGCTTTGTTTATGTTCTCATTTTCAAACTGTTAAAGTCAGTAGCTGAATTTCATGCATGTCTCTGAAAATTAAGGCTTGGCATTGGATAAACCCACAGATTCAGAGCTACAGTTTTGCATTTTAAACAATCTGAACCTCTGTTTTCCATGTGAAGTTGTTGGACATTGAGTCTATTCCGTCTCAACATTTGTTTTTGTAGCAGTCACTGTAAATTCACTTTAGGCCATGATCTCTTTTTCCCAGGCTGGCTTTAATGGTTCATTTTCAAAACAAATGTGTTTTTTGGAATAACTGTCAGTTATGGATAAGGAAAGCTACTGTCTGCATTTGCTTTGCCTTCAACCAACTTTTCCAAAGCTATCAAGATGCAAGCTAATATGTGATGGGATGCTTTAAGGTCTAGTCCATGCACTGAAGGGAGACTATGCTAAATAGATACTTTTGACAGTGACTGACAGGTGATGAAATGCAGGTGCATCTTGAATGCAAATGAGTAATCTTCTGACAAAAGTAGACTTACTTCAGGAAAAGAGGAGAATTCAGCTGCCGGAGTTGGAAAGGATTTCCTATTCAGAATTTTGAGGGATTGTCTGGTTTTACTGAGAGACAGGTGTTCATAAAAAATATTTTCCATGAAATGTTTCTGTTTGTGTGCTGTGGCTTTTTAAATGAATTCTATCTTGTTTTAGAGGTAGTACAGCAAGTAATTTAGGCAACCTTAATAACAGTGGTTTGTTATGCCTGTGTAATACTGTAGTGTTGAAATGCTATACCATTACTATTATTCTGAGAGGTATTTATATTTAATCCTGTTGCTATCATCCTCGAATTTTCAGGTTTCTAGCCAGCTTACCAGTTTCCTTAGGATGGTTTTACAGGTCTTTAGGTTTTGAAAGAAGGCTGTCTAATCTGCTGTTTTATCCTGTTCAGTAGCAATTAAAACACTTAAAGAGATGTTTACAACAAGGCACCATGAAACAATTTAGTACGTAATAGGGACAGAAATAAGCTGTTAATCTGAGAAAACTATGAAAGAAGCATCCTGAAAACATGACTTGGATATTCTGAAGTTTTTCTGCATTGTAATTTTCATAGAAGTTTAACCAAGTATACCAATTTTTTGTGGCTTAGAAGTGGAAACCTTTGGCTTAAAGGATGACATCATGAAAGCATGCTTTATATAGGATAGTGTCTGTTCTCTCCTTTGTGACCGGTCCTGCTCTGTGTGAGCCAATGTTCTGTTTTCACTTTAAAAAAATGCCTCCTTGAGGAATAGCTGAGCTTTTAGGTCAAAGATCAGAGAAAAGAACTAGAAAACCATGTACAAGTAAAATCCACCGAGAATCCTGCATCCCTGCTATTTGGGTAGGTCTGTATACACTTCGTTGTTGTTGTTGCTACTCTTTTCAGGATAAATTAAGTTGGATCAAAGAGGTTATCTTTTTGATTATATGTAATTTTCTCTTATCTGATTAGAAAATGAGTGAATACTTAGTATCATATGAGGAGTTACTTGTTTTCAGTGTTACGTTGCAGGTATTATGCACACTTCTCAGACAAAAATGGTGGTGTCTGTAACACCAGGATACTTTGGTTTTTAGGCTGACCTCTGTAAAATGGGGTGTGTATGAATGTAGAGTTGGATACTCATTTTCAATTATTTCATGCTTGGCACATTGAGGACAAGTCAGCGAGAGCTTTCCCTGGAGCCTGTCAAATTCTGCAGGTATGTGGTAGGGCTGAATGCGGTGATTCCATGTCATCCATCTGTCTTGAGATTTGACAGCAGTACACCTTTTCCCGCCTCAGGCCCTGTCATGTGAGGCATTCTGCTGCTGCTCCTGTGAGAATGCTGATTCATATATAAGTGGCTGTAAAGACCTTTGGTAAAAAGGAATTTAAGCAGAGTTGGACAATTGTCCCCTTGTTGATAATGCTTTTAATAAAAGTTTATCTTAATAGTTCATTCAAATAAAGAAATAGTATTGATCATGAAGAGTAGACAAATAAAAAAATGTTTACAGTTCACCCATGAAACAATGAATTTTAATTCGAAGTTCTTGGTAGATCTGATTCTGTTGGCTGTACTCCCTATTCCCCGTGCAAGGCTTTTGCACTCAAAAAATGGAAGTGGCAATGTGCCATATCCTACATATTAAAATTGCACTGTTATAAAAGCAAGGTAAAAAGCACTTTGCAGTGCTTTCACTTACCATTCACTTACTATTCAGTGCCAGCTGGCAGTGTGGGATTGGAAAGGCTATTGGTTAGTCCTTCAGATTTGGTCTTTGTTGCTGACTAATAAATAGTGGGCCTGTCTTCCCTGGCACCTTTTACCATGGGATCTTGAACTGCTTCAACTCTGCTTGTGGATGAGAAGGGCCTTATTAAATAAGCCCATTCCAGGTGTCATGATGCAGTCTGGTATTACACTGTTTTGTTACATGACTCTGCTGATACACAGACAGAGGTGTTAATGCCAATGAACCTGTGGAATGCTACTTGTAGTTTGTACCCCATTCTGATAATCATAATAAAGCTGAATAGATAAAGCCTCACTTGCTCTAGAAATGCAGATCCCAGCCTATGAGAAGGGAGGGATATTTTTAAATGGTTCAAATGCTTTAAAACAGATGCATTGATGTTTTCATCACATTAACAAACTGCTTATGCATCATCTTTCCATCTTAATTCTTTGTACTGTTGTAGCTGTAGGCTGTGATCATAATTAGAGTTCTATTGTATTTACACAAACATAAGTAAGTGTTGTTTCTTCTGTGAATGTCCAGTCTAAGAAGACCATTAATTTGAGTCAGGAAGGGAGAACTGATTTAAAAACATCTCCCTCTGCATTTATTTGTTAAAATATTGTCTTTAACTATTGATTTTGCTATGGTTTTGTATAGTTGTTATGTTGTTAACTGTTCTCCACCTCCCTTGATTAATTTCTTTAGCTATTGTTACTTTTATGTTTCTTCTCTTATAGAAAGACAGCAAGTTCAAAATGTGCCTCATCATTTAAGATGTGGTAGCAGTGGAGAGCAATTCTATTTAATAAGGCATAGTATTATTCAATATATTAATCAATGACTTGGATGAGGGAATAGAGTGCACTGTCAGCAAGTTTGCTGATGACACCAAGCTGGGAGGAGTGGTTGACAGGCCAGAAGGCTGTGCTGCCATCCAGCGAGACCTGGACAGGCTGGAGAGCTGGGGCGGGGAAAAACTTAATGAAATATAACAAGGGCAAGTGTAGAGTCCTGCATCTGGGCAGGAACAGCCCCAGGTTCCAGTATAAGTTGGGGAATGACCTATGGGAGAGCAGTGTAGGGGAAAGGGACCTGGGGGTCCTGGTGGACAGCAGGATGACCATGAGCCAGCACTGTGCCCTTGTGGCCAAGAAGGCCAATGGCATCCTGGGGTGTATTAGAAGGGGGGTGGTTAGTAGGTCGAGAGAGGTTCTCCTTTCCCTCTACTCTTCCCTGGTGAGACCACATCTGGAATATGGTGTCCAGTTCTGGGCCCCTCAGGGAACTGCTGGAGAGATTCCAGCGCAGGGCAACAAAGATGATGAAGGGAGTGGAGCATTCCTCCCTTATGAGGAAAGGCTGAGGGATCTGGGTCTCTTTAGCTTGGAGAAGAGGAGACGGAGGGGTGACCTCATTAATGTTTATAAGTATGTAAAGGGTGAGTGTCACAAGGATGGAGCCAGGCTCTTCTTGGTGATAACCAGTGATAGGACAAGGGGTAATGGGTGCAAACTGGAACACAGGAGGTTTCACTTAAATTAGAGAAGGAACTTCTTCACAGTGACAGTTACAGAGCACTGGAACAGGCGGCCCAGGGAGGTTGTGGAGTCTCCTTCTCTGGAGACATTCAAAACCCGCCTGGACACATTCCCGTGTAACCTCCTGTGTTCCTGCTCCAGCAGGGGGATTAGACTAGATGATCTTTTGAGGTCCCTTCGAGTCCCTAATATTCTGTGATTCTGTGAAGTGGTCTGCCTAAGAGCTTGAAGTGTTGCTGTTGAATTCAGCGGGAGGCTTTTCATTACTTCCAAGCTGTTCCAGAGCAGACCCTAAGTGCCCGGTACAGAAAGCAGTGGGATATGAAGGTGTGCATGGGCTCAATGATCTTGCGTAGCCAAGAGGTATGTTAGAGTACAAAGGTTATGACAGCAGTAGTTGGAAGTCCTCTATCTAGGTGACTTCAGAATGGTGATGCAGAATAATACCAGCAAGAGATTTTGCTTCTGACATTTACAGTTGCCACTGATGCATATGCATGTTTCCAGTTTGTAATCTTGTATATTTATTAATTTACGTGCTAAACACTTGTCACAGTTGAGACGGACAAACGACATGGACCAAGTTCTTTCAAGATGAAAGTAATAGATGCCATTTATTGCTACAAGTGCATTTTTATACAATTCTACCAGTTCATGTGTGTTTTCACTATTGGTTACAAGTTACAGCACTAATATCTCATTGGTTAATTTTTCTATCATCCATGTTATTCTTCTATCCCCTTCTCTCTCACGGGTACATCTCTCCTCTCTCCGGATACTCCTTTACTCCCATCCTTCTCAAGGGTAAATCTTAATATCTCAAGGCTGATCTCTACTCTCATATTTTCTGTCAAGGATTCCACAGACCCACTGCAGTTTCCCACAAATACTGTTGACTATGGTATAGGTCTAGGAGCTGAGAATGGTGGTTTTCCTGATTTTATGAGTGACAGGATTTTGCTGACATGATGCTAGGGAAGATTGTGCTTATTGAAAGGCAATGTGGAAAAAACTACCTGGTATGGAGCACATGCATCCCTTGGTCAGTTTCACTAGAAGTGTAGACAAACGTGGAATGAACTTTTTCTGTAAGAGACCACTGGACTGCCAGGCTGTGTGCTTACAGTTCCAAGCCATGCATTATTAGTATTTTCTGGCTCTGCTCTTTCATTCTATAGTACATATGTTTGTGTACCTGTATCCGTTCGTGTAACGTGTGTGTGTGTATATGGAAAAAGAGCAGAGAAGTTTGAGTGTTTGTGGTGAAACTGCACTGTATTCCATGCTGCACTAGGATAAAAGGAAGAGGTCAGTGGTGCAGGCCAGCTTAGACCCAAGGGAGAACTCCTTTCAATGCTGCGTGTGGCAGTGTGTATTAACATGCCGTGTCAGAAGAAAACTGTTGGCAAGTATCTTAGAGGTCTTTCAGTGCTGCCAGGTGATTGTGGACATCCAGCCCAAAGCTGATGTGCAGTCACAGCCATTCTGGAATACTTGGGAAAAAAATGGAAAGCTGAACTCGTGTCTTCCTGTCTACCCGCAACTGGAAGCCAAATTATACTGTATTCAGATGTAAAGAAACTTCTTTCTGAACTATGTAGGGATCAGAAGTTCTAAAGCATGAGTATAAGAAGATATTTGGAATATAAATATGGTTTAATAATGACAGTCCATTCCTTGGGGTTATCAACAATTTGGAACCTGAAACAGAAATTATCATATCGTCAATCTACTTCACAGTAATCTTTGACCTGAGCACTGGTTTTCCATGTTGAGACCTGTGCAATGTGGGAAAAAAGACTTATCCATAAAGAGTAACTAAAATAGATTGTATAATACATAGTAATGTTGCCTCTTTGTTTACATGTCTGAAAAATGCATGCCTGCAAAGAATGTGAAAATAAAAATATTACATTCCAAAAACTGGTTTCCCAGGTTCTGTAGAAATTTATAATAAAATGTGTATGACATGATCAAGTAAAAAAATACGGGGGTTTTGCTAGCTTTTGTGTATTATTAGTGTCTCTGTAAAAATGGATGTTATTTATTTGTATATGTAATAAAAAATAGATTATATTGGAAAAAGTAGCCATGTTTTTCCATGTATTTTCTGGGAAATCGTGAAAAAAATATTATTGCTGATTTTTGTTCAGGTCTTAACTGTCTTTTCAAGAAGAGATACGATTACATAAAGAAGTTTTGGTGGCTGCACTTCACTGCGGTGTCATGTCTTCTGCGAAGATGGAAAGATGGATCAACTCTGACAGACTAGTCCTGTGGTAAGTTATTACTGGCAAAAAAACAAGTGAGAACAGCATTACTGACCAAAAATAACATTTTTGGTTAGAGAAATGTTAAATGTTGCAGAAAGTGACTTCTGGAATCTGTATTCCCAGCACTTGCTTTTAGGCACCAATATTCCAGCCTTTCTGGGTTTTGTACTTTGGGAGCCTGGAAAAGACTGCGGAGTTCCACAGGGCTTTTGGTTCACAAAAAATATCTGAAGTCACCAGGATAAGTAATCTCAAAGGGCACTCATTCAGCTGATCATGTCAGAAGATGTCTGTTCTGATGAACTTTCAAAATACTTTCGAGGGATATAAACCAAGATGTTAACAGTTTAAATAAGCTAAATGCACAAGTATTAGGGTAGATTTAAAAAGCAAAACTAGTCTTTCATTAATAGAAAATAAAGGTAATCGCTGCAGTAAAAGCTTACCTTTTTTTATTTGCTGGTTCTGCTGTCCAAGGGTCTGACTGTTCTTCTCTTACATCCAGAAACACTTGAATCATCCTCTTAGCTTGTCTAAGGTGAATCAGTTCAATATTGTGGTCAGTGGGCTGATGGAAGCAATCCTGTAGGTGAGCTGTTGTTGGTTTATTGACTATTTGCAATAAACATTTCACTTAAAGGTCTTATGTTCTCTGCATAATATTAAAAAAGCCCAATTTGCAATAATTAAATTTCAAAGATTTGTTCTTTCAGTAGTAATGAAGTTGCTAAATGAAGGAAGCAAGCAAAAAGCAGAAGAGAGGAAAAAGTAGAAGGGAGCTATTGGATATAGGCCTGTTGAGGATTTTATTTTTTTTTTTTTACTTGCAGTCAGACTTACTACAAGACTGTGTCTTCCAAGGCAGGAGGTAAAATAATTGGTAATATCTGCCAGCTGATATAATTCAGTTAAAAACAACCTGAATCAGACAAAAACCCCCTACCACATCACCACATATGCACAGACAAAACAAAACCAATCAAACAAAAAAAACCCCAACCCAAACCAAACAAATAAAACCCCCACAGCTAGGAAAATGGTATCCAGTGTGCAGCAATTAGAAATACTAGGATGACTGGCACTCAGTCTGCAAAAAGCTTATACCTGTCTGAATACGTGGATAGGGAGGCACCCAGGAGGAGATGCATGTGAGGATGAACCAGGGTAAGCCAATTTTCAGCAGTGGGTAGTAGAAATAAGCTTTTGGACCAGACTTGTCTTGACCTCTGAAAAGCTGTGTATAAAGACCAGTGGTGATCTTGGGGAAGAGAGAAGCAGCCTGTTTTGATTGCAGCTGCTTTTGTTGAAGAGCTCCTTAGCCTTACTTAATCTACAGTGAAGACTAAAAATGATCAAAGAACAGCACTGGACTAATGGTATCCAGTATCTAAAATTTGACTAATATGTTTGATAAATGATTCATCTTCAGCATTTAGGAGATGAGCACTAAAAAATGGTTGTTTGAAATTTTGAGACTTGTCTGTGTCTGATGCCTAGTCAGGGTGATCTCTGCTTCGCTGTTAACCATGGTTGCAACAGGGGTTAGTGTTCACCAGCTGTATTTTCTAATACATAATGTTTTACAGTTTTGTCCTCTTGGCATCTGCAATTCTATGCCTTTCTGAACATATCTGATGAGATAGTCACCTATATCCGTGTTAAGTGTAGGATTCAGAAATAGGGTGGAGCTGTAACTAACTGCTGAGAAGATAAAAACATCAATATTGGTTAAACTGGGCTCTTAATGAAGGCGGCTGTGGCTGCTTTGTTTAGAAAAGGCAGAGAAAGATGTGAAGGGTAGTGCCTGCCATCTTACGGGCTTTGCAGTTTCAGCACAGGCCTGTGTTATTTTTGGCGCTCCAAAAACTGCTTCTGCTTGCTTAAACAGTTGTAGGAACAAAACCAAGAATCCACTATTTCTCTTCTTAAGAAACTGGACAAGTGAGTTATTTCTCCCTTTCCATTTCTGACTCTGGATTTTGCATTCACGTCTGCACAGTGAATTCTAAGCTTGTCACTGCCTGAAAAAGTAGTTAATGCCACTGAGCTGTTACCTAAAAGTGCTGCTGTTTTTCCCATCTGTACTACAAAACTAAACAGCAGTCCTTCTCTGGCTAATCACAGAACAGCTTTAGGCACCCGCGGTTGTGAGAGAGGACCTGGAGTCTCCATGTTCTAGACAGGGCAAAGAATTTAGATATACTGCTCTGGTTAAGTATTTCCACTAAGATAACTAGCTGGTTGTCATCCTTCATGCCTGCAGCTTTGGATGAGTGGCTTTGAACATCTTTTTCTCCCTAAACAATACATTGGGACACAACTTTGAGACTGGGATTCCATCTGGTGAACCACAGGTGTGAAAGACAGGTCTGCCAGTGTGCCATTCCTAGGCATCTAGCTTCCTTACTGATAGTAAAAGATCTGTGGCAAAGTCTGTTCTTGGTGAAAGGATCTGGGGCAGCTTTCAAGAGGCTATTTAAGGCAGATATTCTGTTGAGTACAGTCCCCAGTGAAGGCTTCATTTAATATAATTTTGTCCATCTGTTCTGTGATTTTTTTTTTCTTTAATGATAGGAAAGAAACTAAAATTACTTTGGAATTTGTTCTTGTTCCTTGCTGCTTGTGTAAGGAGGAAAGTGAAACTTCATGACTTTAATAGGAATTTCATGGATTGGCATGCTTTCTTTTCCAGTTAAAATCTGAACAGCTGGGTTTTTTCTTTCATGTCTTGTTTCCCAACCCTTGCAATGCCAACTGAAAACAAAGGTTTTATTACAAGAGCTTGCTGGGTAACCACAAAAATTAAAGGAATTGCTTTTATTTGGCAACATTTTCCACATGTTGCTGCTGGCAGTTACTATTAAGTAACTCTTTCAACTCACTTTTATTTTTCATGCTTTTTTAGGACAAAACCTCTGAACTTCTCATCTAATTTCCAAGCGCCTTCTGTGTTAATGAGAGCATTTCCACAGAAAGCAGGGTAACAATGCAGATTGTGAGATGATCTTTGAGATCTGTTAGTTTAAAGATATGGATAAAATATGTTTCTGTCTTAAAAAAGCAATGCTGTGCAGATGCAAAAGTGGAGCAACTTTGAGGTTTTTATAACAAATGTTAAGATTTTACCTATGTAAACACTCAAAAGACAGCATGCTTTTTCCTGTGGTCCACTTAATAAATATACTTGCAGTTTAAAATTATTACAATTTATTTTTCAGAAAAATAAGTTTTAAAAAAGAAGATATGAAAGTGCTTTAAAATTTCTCTTTGTGTAAACTTGATTTTTTGAATTTGTTTCAGTTTTTTTCTTCAGTCAGTTATGTATTTTAGTAGTTCCTAATCCCTAACTTTTGAACTTCCTTTTGACTTGACAAGTAGGAATAACACTATTTCCTGAAATACTTTTTTTTTTTAATTAAAATGTAGTATGATGCTGCAGTCCCTCTTCAGTGAAGTAATTCGACCAGTTATAAGAAAGAATTGAAAGTGACCTCTGCAAACTCTTCTCAGCCAACAGAAGTGGTTTTCCAAGTCTTTATTTCTATTCAGGCAGGTTGCAATCTTGATTTTCCTGTCAGCAGAAATAATGCAATATTCAATTAGTACATGCCATGTGCTTTTGGCATAATGTGCAGAACTTGGTCTTATTCTTGAGGTTTCTGGCTTTGCCTAGATTTATATTCCAAATGTTGGCTGTAGATTTGTCTGAATTTGCTGGATTATGAGAGTGGTTAGATCAGATAATCTTTTTCCAGTACAGGTACTAAAAGACATGGATCACACCATCTCTCTATTTTTTTCGGTGAGATAAACAGATTGGGATCCTTACGTTTCTGTATCTTAAGCAGGGTTTTCGTGAGTGTCTTCCCCCCACTCCCTCTGCTTCTTCTTATTGCTGTTTCTATGACATCTTTTGCAATACAGCAGGATGAAACAAAAGAGAAGTATACTGAGGCAGTGAAGAGAGAGGAGGGCTAGAAGCATGAAGAGTGTCTAAATTAGTGGAATGAGAGTGCCTGGAGAACGTGACCTCTGTATCTGAGCTATTATGTCAATTCTGAAATCTTTTCACATCACTGTTCTCTGCCTTTGGGGGATTTATGGACCTGTTCAGCTTGGCCAGTTTGCATATTGTCCTCACTTAGCTGTTGTTTCATTCCAGAATCAATATTAAAATATGGTCCTTAAAAATGTTGCTTTGCCAAATGCGCATAATGCTGTATGGTAGAAACAGCTGAGTCCATTCATGGGAGTAATACCTCCAGTGGTCTTATGCTGTTCATCTTAGACTGTATCTGCTGCTTGTCTTGACAAACTCTGTTGGAGTGGGACATTAAATTGCAGTTGTGTCCATTCTGCCTTGCAGTGCTCACTGATAGAGACCTTGGACTGTGTTTGGAGTTGTGGAAGGAAGACGAAACATAGCTTTTCAGGGGCATCTTCTGTTTCTCTGCCCTCCGCCAGTCAGTATGACAGGAAGTGGAGGATGGAGCCCAAGCTGCTCCTGCTGAGTCAAAGCTCACCTGGGTAGCCGTGTCTTGGATAGTAAGGTTCCATGCTGATGTCACACAGGTGTGGTGTCACATGTCATAGGCACTCTCTGGCCCTCACCCAGCATTTGAGACCATCACAACCATTCCTTTAGCCATCAAGTGCAAAAGCAGGTATGGTGAAGAGATTTTTGTGTCTGAGAGCATGTATCCCACATAGAGCGCTCTGGGTAGTCAGCACACCTATCTCGCTGTGTTTTGCCGTGGGTGAATTTTCTGTGAATCAAATGAAAATTTAGCTGTTCTACTTCATTTTAGCTTGCAGGCAGTGCTAGAGTCCTCAGTGTTAGTTTCTGTCTTCCTGAGGTACTGTCTTTACAACTCTCTACTTTCAGTGGAACCTTTTTGACCGAAATAGGGTCAGGGCTGAGATAAAATAAAACCGTCAAAAATGCTTATTCATTATGTGTTCATTCTGCTCCCAAAGTGAAACAAGCACACCTTCAAAGTCATGTATTTGGAAGAAATACCTGGGGGAAGCAAATGCATGGAGACAACTCAATTGCATTAAAATAAGTGGATTGTGGGCTGCTATTTCTGCCATTCTGTAAGTCCAGTCTTGGAATCAGGACTTAGTAAGTGCACAGCATCACCTCATGAGCTCCAGGAAAAAACGGATGAGTTGTGCAAGTTGTTATCCAAGAATTAAATTTAAGAAAAGGAAAAAACTCCAAAGCAAGTAATCTACCAACAAAGACTTTATAAGAAAAGGTACTATATGGAAAGCCTTTGAAGTTTTCCAGGAACTAGAGAATTTGTTAGTGGAGAAGGTTTGTTCACCTGTTAGCAGGATGCTGGAGTCCATGTAATTCACCCAGTCTGGATATTTATTTTATTTGCATTTTGGTGAGTCTGAGCAACTTTGAATACAGCAGTGTTTATCCAAGAGAATTATTTGCCCCGTCTCTTCTAAATCCAACGTTAGGGAACATATTATTGCCGTGGTAACATAGTCAAAGCTTTTGCTGTCCGTCAAGCTCAAGATAGGAAATGATATTCTTTCAAAATGTGTATCTGGAGTACAACTTATTAAAATAATCAATATTTATACAGCAGATAATATCTTCAAACAGGCTGGACACCATCTGTCGCAGTCTGATTTAATTTTATGGTTGCAGCAAAGTGAACTGGCAGTATACAAATACAGAGGTTGGCAGGAAGTGTGTCATAGTTTTCAGGTAAAACTGTGAGATGTTGTAAATGGCTGTGTATTCCTGTTATGTAAATCGAGAAAGTACTCATTTAGAGAAGGGGTTGATTTGTGTTTGTTTGCATCCTGAAACAAGTTTAAATTCTGTTTAGTGGTCTATTGTACTGGAATAATTTATAATTAAATCTTTGATACATGCTTTATGTGTCTCTGCAGGGAAAATTGAGCATGAAATCATTTGCTCTGGAAGAATTATTGAATACAGGAAATGGCAATTTTTAAAATTAGATAAGACTTGAACAGTTCTTAACTACTTGTTTTTACCTTCAGATGGCAATTTTAAATTACGATTGGTTTCTTTTCTGTGATAAGCATTCAGTTTATGGAATGTTTAGCATTTTATGTAACGGTTTGTGACATTAGGATAATAAAACAGCAGTGATAAGTTTAATAAAAAATATATTAGTGCATTTTAGGGTATATTAATTTTCTAGAGTTTTACAGGACATATAGCCCTTGACAGGAGACAGACCAGTGAGGGTGAGTGCTTCTTTCGAAAATACTAATGGTATTGTGTGCTGAAATCTTATTCTTGACATGTGTGTAATTGAATAAGTACTGAAATATTTCTCACTAAAGATGCAGCAACTGAGTTACAGATGAGCTAGTTTCATGTGCTTAAGTTATTCATTAAGTTCATTCCCTTTGAAAGAAGTACTTAGCAATCCTTTTTACAACTAATTCACTGCTCAGCGAGGAATATGTGTGTCCTTCTCTTTGATATTTATGGGCTTTGGATCAGGACTTCCTTTTTCTAATTATGATGAGTTTAAAAACTTGAATCCTTCTAATGAGTGTATTCATAAGCAAGCAGGCATGCGCACATTTCTTGTGTTAATGCCTATCTTAATGTAACCCTGGTAGCATTTGTTTTATCCTATATAAATTGATTTAGAAATGTATGGGTAATGAATAGTGCTCTTAA
This sequence comes from Columba livia, assembly GCF_036013475.1. NCBI lineage: Eukaryota > Metazoa > Chordata > Aves > Columbiformes > Columbidae > Columba > Columba livia. Next base: position 54,090,985 of record NC_088605.1, read on the forward strand.
CTTGAAGAACCTTTTTTTTTTTTTCAGAAACTACACTTTTTCTCTACCACATATAAAATAGGTTTTCAGTTTCTGAAATAACTGCGTTTCTGTAAAATACCAGACTAGTTGCCTGATTTTGTAGTTGTTTGTGTGATTTATAAAAAGACCATCGATGTAACTCCTTGGACAGTTCCTGTTTGTCAGTCTATGTTCTTCACAAATTCTTCTGGTACATCTATTTACAGTGATTCACTGTCTCTTTCACTTAAAACCTTTGGTGTGAAAAAACAAACTTGTCAAACAGCCATGCCTGCCTTGCCATATTCTTCCTTGTTCTCAGTTACCAGATTTTGTCTCCAGTTACACTTTGTAACTGCAGCAGCTCTGTATTGGTCAGGCTATGGGAAGTTACTGTTAAGATTGTGCTTTTCAACAGCAAAGTTAATCAGAAAGATGTGATGCTGCTCGCAGTTATTTCTCCACTTCAGTTTAGTTCTATTACATCTATCCATCTGTGTAACAAAGTTAAAGAAATCTTGAGGTTAAAATGTACTCATCATCATGGTATGACGCTGAAGAGGTAGTAGAAGGGACGGGGTGGTGAAAAAGGGGGTGATAGGAGTGTGTGCAGCTTCCTTAACTGTTCCAAGAACCTTCCTCAGCCACTACTGTAATGATCATGTGGAAAATGTGATGGCTTTAAAGGCCTTTTGATGGAGATGAGCACAAAATGCAGGATCGTTCTTTTGTCTGAGAGAAAGACCAGGTCAGCCTTCATAAGTAATAATTCTTGAGAAAGAGATTGAATAAAATATTGCGAATTTTCAGATTTAATTAAAACTAGCTGAGAAGTTCAGTGCAATGGAAGGTTGTACTGCAGGCAAATGAGAGCTGCACAAAAAGGTTTGTGTATTTGACTTCTGAAGCTTGAAAAATATCTTTGGAACAAAGGAACTAATGGATTTTATGTACACCGGTCATATACCTTGGGAGAACAGCAGTGATGTGGTTAGTCTGGGTTCCAGCATCATATATAGCCTATTGTACCTCTTCAGTGTTTTACTGTACTGTGCAACATTACATTAGAGTGGAATCAGAAAAACTATGGCTGAAAAGTCATGTTGAAAAATCACTTCATTCTAGCTTTAGCACTGAATGGGTGGGAAGGATTTGTTTAGAGATTGGTTTGTGGCTTTATGCTTTGAAATATGAAGGCGTTTGCTCACCAGGATTTTATTTTAGCTGCCTTAATGTGATCCGTGTTGCAAGTGAGAATTATATGACCTCTGTAAGGCATAGAGCTGAATGGGGTTTGTAGCAGCTGCTGAAACACCACAGTTTTCAACCCAGTGTGTTAAGCTGTTGCAAGCTCCAGGTAATTTTAATATGCAGAATTGTGAACTGTGACAATTTAGGACTTGGTGCATGCAGCCATCCATGCAGCAGTCTCTGGGAGCTATGGCATAAACTGCTTGAGCATTTCCAGTTTAGTCCTGGACTTCACATAGATTAATAGTGAGTCACTGAGTAGTTCTGCAGCAGGCAGAGCTGGTACTTCTGGAGTTACTGGTCTGTTGGTAGTACCACTTCAGAAGATTCATGTAAAACTGTTAAAGGTGAACACAAAGTCATGGCTGCTTTCCTCCGTCTGTTAAACTTAATTTTTTTCAGAGGGCTTCATTTACCTACATCTATTTTTCATCTTAAAAAACAAACAAACAAACAACAAAACTAAACAGCATCAGCAAACAAGGAATTGGAAGTACAGATGGACAAGAATCTCAATTTTACATTGTTATTTTTTTTATTTGAGTACTCTCTTTTTATTTATGTAAATACAGGATTGAATGTGAACAGCTCCTGACATAATTGTTCTCCAAACCTCAGTGCTTTCAGTCTATCTCAAGAAAATCGATGACAGAGGTACAGTCTAGTGTTCATCTCCTGGGCTACAAATTGTACATACTTCTCTTGCATTCATATTTAAGGTAAAACAAGATGAAATTTTGTACTAAAAAAGACCAACACTAATGAGTGCTTTAGAGGCACAAAGTGGGGGTATAAGAGCTTAATTGAAATGAATTTAATTGGCTCATGGTGACCTTTGTATCTCTCCTCCTGTTGTAAACATATGCTTCAGTCCAGTTGATCTTAAATTAATACTGTGCTCACTTCCAGTCTTGCCTATTATGGAGAGCATTTGTCTGCCTGTTAAGACTGGGACAGCTATTTTGGGAAACAGGTGCCTAAAATGATTATTTTAAATTGACTCAAATTTTCTGCATGGTGTCAGGCCATTACAATGTTTATCTTAGGCCTGACTCCAGGCTGGAATGCATTTTTATGGCATCTTTGTCTATGTTGACCCAGCCAGTGATCCATCTCAGCAGGAAACTGCAAAGAGTGAGCTGTAATCATTCCACACAAGTGTGGAGTAAAATCTTGGTTTATCTATTGAGCTCGAGGAAGCAGCAGCCCTCTATCAGAAAAAAACCAGCATCCTGAAAGATGCTAGTGTCAATTAGATCTGTTGTGCCAAGGGCACATACCCTAATTACTCTTTAAAACCTCTGTCACCTCTGCAAGAGCTTAGGCAGTTTAGTTTCTTTCTTCTCCCTTCTCACAACCACAGTCTCCATAATTGTGTCAAAAGCAAGCACTCCCTACCCCTTCTGCACCAACAAATGGTCAATTAATGCCATTTTCAAAGGTATTCTCCATTCTACTGACTCACACCATAGTTTTTCTTTCAGGGAACCTATTTTTTAATGTATTCTGAACATTTTAGGTAGTACAATTAAAATACATGCATGGGCATATTTTTAAGAAAAAAAAAATCCCCCTCTGTTTCAGATTAGTAATAAGCAGATACACATATGTATATATGTATATATTTCTGTATGGTTGGAGACATTCTGTATAGTGGAGACATTCACCAAATAAGCCAAAATCTTTAATAGGTTTTCATAATAAACAGGCTTTCCACCCATCAAGAAAGAGGCTACTACATAGGCTTTATTCAAAGAAATAATTTCATTCTGGTATTCTGCCTAACAATAACATAATTCTAGAGTTTCATTGAAGAAGACTTATAAGCACAAAATAAATATTTTTTCAGAATATTCTCTTGTGGTATTCTGTAGTATCTGGAAGGGAAGAAACCATTCTTGAAGTGTTTTATCAGCCTGCTATGCTGCAAGCAGTACTACTTCTTGTTCAAATATGACGATTAGATGGTAGCAGAACGTAATGTCTTGGATGCCTTAAGATAACAGATGTGGTAACAGTATGGAAGCAAGAAGAACAGGTTTACAGAGACAAAAAGGGAGTGAGGGTTTTGGTGTTTTTAATAACAATGTGAAAACTACCTGTTTATTTTTTGTTTGTTTGTTTGTTTTGGCAACCTTGTGATGAGGGTTTGGGCTGGGATTTTTTGGTTGCTTCAATATCTTGTAGTTACTGCTAATTGTGGCTTCTGCTATGCATCTTGCAGCTCCATTACTTGCCTCTCATCCTTTCATCACTCAAAAAAAGTGGCATAGTAAACTGTAGATTTCTGAAGCTTACCTAGTCAAATATGCGATGGTTACTGAGACCAGTGACTTAACACACTAAAACTATCTGGCTTATTGCTTGTGTCTTCTGTGCAGAGGCTTGCTGACTGCAGTGGAGGGCGTGCCCCACTGCCCTTCATGCCTCCTGAGGACATTTATGACACTGGTGACAACGGCAGGGCATTCCCTGGGCACGTGATGTACCTATGCATGCTTCTTCCTTATGTCACATCCAGCCTTCTCTTAATCTAAGAGCACATGGAGAACTTTCTGTGGTGATTGCTGGTCTGTGTTAAGTAAATTAAAAACAAACAAACAAAAAAAAGCAACACTGTCGTAAAGTTGGAACTATAGATTTTTTTCTCACTGGAAATAAATGTGTTCAGGCTTTCATGCAACTATATATGTACACAGAAATGATACACAGACCAAGATGAAAACCTTCACCTCCCAAAATAAGTGCTGATAGCTGAACATGCAGGACGAACAGGGTAAATGAAGAGAGTGGAGGAACATGGTACAGTTAAGGCGAGAATAGATAACCTACTTGTCCACTGTAATTGATGTACTGAAAGAAATTATTTTTCAGAGATTATAGCTATTCCAGCAAGATTTAATTTCACCGTAGTATTTCTGGCTAGCTCTTATCCCAGCCTGAATTTCATGGAAGTCTGTTCAGTGTAGTGGTCTTATCAGTGTACTTTCATTGATGTTTAATGCCCGAAGAGAACACAAGACACATCCTGCAGTTTGATGTATACAGAAGTGTAACTTTTCAACTTGAGGACATCAGAAGTCATCACCAGCTCTGCTGGTTCTGTGAGCTCAAAATGCAATAGTACCTCTGTGCCATGGGGCCTTATTGAAGTGGCAAGTTTTTATTCTGGGAATTTGGCGCATTCCAGTAGTGGGCACAATATACTGCTAACAGACATCTTTAGCGGTTCTTTGGGCTTCTAAGGGACTCCGTTCTCAGAGCTGCCTTGCTTCTTCGTGCAAGCAATAGCTGCATGAGTAGATGTGTTCAATAGCTCTGAAGGCGATGTGTTGTTATTTTTATTTTTGCCCTTTTTTTTTTATTTTTTTTTCCCCTTGAGTACAAAATTTAAAGGCATTTCAAATATTTGGACATTTTTTTTTAGGGTGATGGGCATTTATGCCTGTGTATAGCATCTAATGCAAACAAAAGAGCAGATCTGCACAGAATGAATTCTTGCTGTTACTGTGTCCAGTCTGTACTGGATGCTGCAGATGCCTGAGCTGCTGCTGCTGCTGCTGGTGAGTGCTGCAGAAGACTATTCGGCTTCCTTTTGCAGGCTGCTCTGTCCCCTTATTCTGCTCTATCTCCTGATTCACCAGGAGATACCATAGCTGTGGCTGCAGATTAGACTTTTCTCTCCCTCCCCCTATGAGACCTCTGTGTGCTTTGACGTCATATGTGCTCCTTTCAGTTGCCATAGCAGCCCCATTCCCCAAGCTCTCTGCCTGTCTCCTCTGGTAGGTTCCACAATGGTACAGCCAGCATCACGCTGCACAATGGTTTCCAGGCAGTGAAAGAGCGTGATTCAGCAAGCCACTCTTTTTTTTTTTTTTTTCCCCCCCCTCCCGTCTCTTTTATTTCGTTATTATCAGACATTTTACCTCCCCTTTTTTTGTTCTGCTCTTCCCTCTCCCCCAGGCTTTTTGTTCAGTTCTCTAAAGGAAAACCTTGATTTTCCTTGAATCCTACTGCCCATCTTTTTATTTTTTTAAATTATTATTATAAATAGCCCATCTTTTCCTCGGCACTGTTTGGAATGTGATTTAAAAATAACCACCTAAAGTCGCAGTTTGGGGGAAAGGTTGCTGGACGAGGAGAATAGCTCGCAAGCACGGAATGGTAGGTGGTTGATGCTAATATTCTATGACTAACCTGCTTTTGCAGGGTGGGGTGATGAATATTGATTGCTGTTTAAAATAAATGGGGGAGAGGGAGAGAGATACAGGTTAATAAACTGCTAACAGAAGCCGGAAGGCTGCAGGCTGTACATTTTGTGGCCAGAAAACAATCATTTTCCTGTGTTCAGGTTTGTACAAGTTTTTCTGTTTGGGCACTTTGGGTGACCGATGGTTTTGAGAGCAGTGCAGAGGCACATCATGGGCAGGAGTGTGATAGTGCTTTACCAGCTGGCTCATGTAAACAGTACTGTTTTACTTGGCCTCGTCACCTCTAACGCTGCTTGGGGGCTTTTGGGGGAAGGAGGTGTCTTGGCTTACAGTTCAGTAGATTTGAATACATTGTATGTGGGTTATATATATATATATATAGTCCATACAGAGCCATATAAAATCTGATTTTGTAAAAATAAGAAAGAAGAGAGGATAGTGATAAGCACCTAGAAGAGCCAGAGGACAGAAATCTTTGCCTGGGGGCAGAAATAAGTTTGAAAAACTGTGCTGAATGAGGGAGCAGGGGGTGTTTTTAATAAAGTGTTTTTTAAGATAATCGTGAGTCTTCTGCATTACTTTAATATACAAATGAACAAAAAAAAAAAAAATCCAAATACCTATTGGGGCTTAGAAAACCACCAAGAGCTTTTAGAAGTCTTTGCAGGACACTACAGGCCAGTTATTTTGTGAAAGAGAATTCAACAGTCTAGATACTGCAGTGAAATCAATGTTGCTTTGGAGGGAAATCCTCTGGCAGAAAAGCTATTGCTATGGGAAGAAATGCTTGCTTTATTGTTTACTGCAGAGAGGCCTTATTAGAAATAATACAAATTTAACCAGGATAATTAATTGTTACAGCATTGTTTAATAAGCAGGTGGTGCTTCCAGTGAACCACGATGGGCATGTTTCACAGCATTTGTGTCCTGAGTAACTGGGAGCTTGTTTACATGGGTTCTTTTTGCTGCATAGCTTTATGATATCCTCAATGCAGCCTTCCCCCCCTCTGGTATGTTCACTGTGAGTTTTGCCAGAGACCTGCTTAAAGACAAACCAACACTATATGAAAATACACATTTGAAGAAGATTATTTAGAAATTTTATAGGAGGAAAATGCAAATGAAAGTGATCAGCAGAAGCCTGAAATCAGCTTGCTGGAGGACACAGAGCTTGTCATGCAAGGCCATCTTTAGAAAAAGAAAAAGCTTAAGGATGGTGTTGCTGCTGCACAGGGCTGTTTGTCTTTGCACATACCTAAGCTTTGTTTGGCACAGAAGTGCCTTGGGGAAAGTGTAGGGCACCAAAGCACCAAACCTCTGATCTTTTAACCCTCTTCCAGAACGTTGCTCTGTAGTCAGTAGCCAAGAATACTCTGGAGTAGTATTTCTGTAGTGCTCCTACTTTGTGCTCATCTTTCCTGCTAGGAAAGGTGGCATAGAAATACATTTTCAGTTAGTGCAACTAATGACTTTCTCTTACAGGGACGCAGATGTGAATGACAAATGTGATTTGACCTCAGGCATTAAACAATTTTCCTTCTCCCTGACTCTCAGTAAACTGCACTCTTGTGCACTGTTTTCTCCTGAGGTTTCAAGTATGCATAATTTGTCAGGGTCCTTTTGTAATTATGATTTTGTTGAGGAGTATTAGGATTATAGAGATGTTGCTCAATAGGGTAAGGGCAAAAATCATTTAACATGAAAAATTAGTTGCCTTCAGCTGCCTGTCTGCCTGTTAGGTATTGGAAAATGTCCCTCTCATGATTAGAAATATGTGTGTGCACTGAAGGGGCTTTTTATGAACAGACCTTGGGGATTAGTGTTTTCTTGTAGGTTTTCTTTTTCCGCTGTCAGTGGTTGGTGTGTTTGCAGCCATTATTTAGAGATTTAATAGTACTGGATCAATAATTGTAAGACAAAATACCTTCCAGTATCTAGCTTTTGGAAGCAAAGAGAGAGGGATCAAAATTTCCTTACCATGGTATTGGAGAACATTATAAAGCTCACTTGTAGTTTGCAGTCCATTGCAAAACTCAGGCAATTTAAGGGAGAGCTAAAGCAGGCCCAAAGGAGTAGGGTTTTATCATTGTTCTGGCAGGTGACATCCTAGTTTTATTAAGATATGGAAGGCAGAACAGCTGCATTTAGAGAAAGGTCTCTAGCTTTAAAATTGGGTATCTCTTTAACTGCTTTTCAGTAGAAGCTACTCCATTCTTTTGACAGTTCCTGAATAACAGAAAATAATCACAACTTGTTAATAATTTTTTTAAATGAAGTAAGTTTTAAATTTCTTATGGCAAGCATTCTATACCCACAGTCCATCCCATTTCGCTGGTTACTTTTTGAGCTTATAACAGCACTACTAGAAATTACGATTAGCTTGACGATTGCCGTGTTACCACAGTTTCTGTTCTATTACATGATCAGGAGAAAAGGAGAAGCTTCGCTGGACCACAATACTGATTGCAAAAATAACCTGGCTTCCAGGGCTTGTATTTGCCACCCTTTTCTATGATTCTTGCATGGCTGCTGTTCTGAAGGCCACCTGCAAGAAAAAATAACCCTCATAAAAAGGCAGCAGTTAAAAAATGCTGCATTTGCTGTGAGTTCTTTTTTCTTTCTTGCAGCACCATCTGTGTAGGCAGACATAAGAAAAAGTCTTTCACAGAAACAAATCGTTCTTACTCAAGTAACCATCTAAAACCCATGGTTACTGATGGTCTGAAACCTAAAGCAACATATGACTTTAATTAGTGTGAATATCAGGTGTTACGGCTGTGTTTCCTTTCTCTTATGCTGTGACAGTGAGATTGAAGTAGAGACCAAAAGCAGTACAGGGAATGGGACGGAATTCAGTGGTCCCATTTACCATTCTACAAAGTTACACATCTTTCCTTGATTTGCTACACTGTGTTTTATCCTCATAGCCATAGCTTTGTTTGGAAGCTCTAGAAGCACTTTTGGCCTTTTGTTAGAAGAGGAGGGCAGGTAGTTCAAATGCCAATACTTCTCAGTCTTGTTTCTTTGTTTTATAGTGAGATTTTTAATAAAGGATTTGGCATGTGATTAATGGCAGTGGAATTAATGTTCTCTGTTTGATCTCTATGGAAGGGACGTGAAGTCTTGAGCTTTTGTGTGTCTTAGGATGTCCCAGATTGTGCCTGGAGCCTAGGACAGGATCAGAGCCCTTGTTACAGCAAGAAAAAGAAAAAGCAGCTCTTGTATTTTTAGGATTCCAGGTTTTTCTCTTGATCAAAGAAGATTGCAGACCCTTGCTCATATCACAGTGGTAACATGCGAAATTTGGGGTGTTTTAGTCACCCAGGACTTCTGTGAGATTTTTAGGTTGTAATAAACAGCAAAAGCAGGAGGCCCAGAACAGCCTTCCTGTTAAGTCAATAGCTGCTTCACCAGGATTCGACAGTAACATATCAGAAAACCCAGGAAATTAGGAACTGCTATTTGAAACATGTTTTCAAGGGAGCCTGAGTATGTGTAGCCGGCACTCTTGTTAAACAGTTGTTTTCTCTTCAGGATTTTAAATCTTCTATTCTTAGTATAGAGTTTTAGTTCACTTACCTTCTGAGCTATTTGAAAACGTATTGTAAAACAATGGTAAGAAAATGTTGCCCAAACCTTCCACATAGTATTAGTCAGCTGTTTTTGTTCAGTCACTAGATACCAGAGTGGTACATGCTTGATTGCTCCTCCTCTCATTCACTGTCATAATACCACAACATTTGCTTTTTACCTTATTTCTGAAGGTTGTCTCTAAGTTTATTGACTGCAAGCTCTTTGTCATTTGAACATATTTTGTCACATCTTTTGTTTGTTTGTTTTAAAGAGGATGCTAACTACCAACAGTAATTGACAGACCTTTTCTTATGTCTATATGTATCCATGTTGCACCGTTTATAAAGCCATTTGTAGTGTCATAAGTCAAATTTAATTTTAATTCCCAGGTATTAGTGGCAGATGTTTGTGTACAAATTTCAGCTTTAGTGAGAGTTTCTGTTCTTCCTCATTCCAAAGAGAAATGTGAAGATCTAACCAGAAAAAGGTAGGATAGAAACAAGAATAATTGTTGTAGAACAGTTTTATGATTTTTACTGCCGTCTGTTCCAGTTTGAACAGTCTTGAACTTGAGCTCTTGAGCACTAGAGTCTGCCTGCCTTGATTTTTTTTTTTTTTTTAATTTTTTTTTGGGGGGACAATAACTGTGACACCTCTCTCTCATTTAGACAACACTTCATTCTACATTATTTCCTATCTTTAGCCTTCCTTCTTTGCATGGAAGAGATGAATGGTACAAATACTGCCTGTAGCTGGATGTATTATGGTATTATCAGAGGAAAATCTTTGTTATATGATGTGCAAATACTGACATATCGGATTACCTTAGTTTTCTGAATTTTTCCTTTGTCTATCTGACTTGAAAAATAAAACTAAATATTTATTTCTCTATGTTTTGTCTTTAGGGCTAGTGTTAGAAACCTGTACCAGCAGCAGGCCAGACTCAAATATCAGCTATGGCAAACTGTGCATGACGTTGATGCCTTTGAACTGTTTCCTATAGATGAGGCCTAGCACGTGCTGTGGTAAGTCAACAATGTATTATTTTATTAAATCATACTCATTTGCAAAACAAATAGTGCGCAATGCCAAAGTGGATGCTGATTTTTTGTTTGTTTGCTTTTAATTGTTGTGAAGGGCAGGGAAGCATTAAATTAGCAACCTCTAGTAGTTTATAGTCCACATAAGCGTAAAGTTGCTGTATCATTTCTGCATTGTACCTGTAGTTATCAGATGGAGTGCATTGGAAATATGGTTTTGGTGAAACTGTGAAAATAGCAAAATAAATTAAAAAACCCTTTACATATGTGGTGTTGTGGGCTTGATACATCTACTATTTTACACCAATTTTTGTGTTTAATGTTTTGTATCTCTTGGCTTTGGGTGAGGGAGAGTAAAGGTTGTTTTATTTCTCAGTCTCAGAGATGACTAAGGAAGGCTGTGAGGAATTTAATGTACAAGTCTTTATCCTTGGACAGGAAAATAAATAGTGACAATACCGATAAAAAGCAAATAGTATTTTAAAAACAGTCTGGCTTTAACTGTTTGTGAGTCTGCTAATAGTGTCAATGAATACTTCTTACATATTAAGTCATTTTGATCCTCATAATTTCTTTAAGATGACATTGATATACCTTTGGGAGATGGCGCATTGTTTTTAGATGTCCTATGTAATTGCACAACAAAATTGTTGTGAAGTCTTGTAACTCTTGTAAGTAATGCATTTTCTATTCAAAACAAGATTATATTATTTTTTTCCTACTAGTAGCTAGATGTTTGTCAGCTGCAGTAACCATAATGAGCAGTAAAGCCAACAGCTTTAAAAAGAAGCCACAAATAGAAGTTGATACACTGGCCCTTACCATCAGTCAGTGGCAAATCTTTTTTCTGTTGCTATTACACAAACAGGGTGTAGATCCAAGTCACTAAAATTTTCTACTCTTCTATTAGGAGGTAGAACTGTGCCATTTGTAGATCAGGCAGAGATGGAAACGCGGTATGTACCGACTGGTGAACAGTAGTGATATGTGGCTAGTAGAACAGTGATGAAATGAGTGCTCCTATAGCATGTCATTTCCATCCTTTGTAAGTTGCTGAAAAAAATTGAACAAGTGTCAGTTAAATAAATTTGATTCTGCTCTGGAGTGAAATGAGAGAGAAAGTAGTAGAAAGCAGTGCCCACTAGTCCATTGAAAGAATCTGTGTACTGTTAAAACTAAGGGGGTTTCCCAAAGGGAGAAACCATATATTGATCATAAATAATAATTTGTGGCCTGAAGAGTCCTGGTCTGGATGCTCATGTCCTTGACTTGTGGACATCTAGTGGAAGCAAAAAATGTATGTAGAAATTAAAAACCTCCCTGTATTACTACTATGATATTTTTAACTTATTTTGACCTATGACATTTGTCCTAAGGCAATTCTTGTTAGCAAGACAGGTTTCATCTTGGTTTAATATGTGGACTCTGAAAACTGTGAAAACCCTTCTTACGTGAAAGGGTCTGATGAAGCCTAAGACCATACAACCACCTTTTTTTACATTTTAATTTCTGTTTTGGACAGCATGTAGGTAAGGTGCTAGTTGTAACTACTGAGAGGTTTTAAATAAACTGGCATCGGCAAGGTATGGATGATTTATGGTAGTTGACAGTGCAGTGCAATATATCATCACAAATAAAGGATTTTGTCAACATGTCTGTAAAGAAAAGTAGCTAAGGAGAAGTTAAATGGAATTTTTATGGTGTTGTGTACATGTAAATATAATTAGTTTATAGTCATGGCAGTTCAGTTTCTCTCATCATTAACATTTTAAAAGTAGCTGTCTATGTAGAAAAATCTTTTTGAAGAAGCTGGGTGAGCATAATATCCACTCCGAGATTTTACTTTTGGTAATATATGTAATGTTCACTGATGGTTTTATCATTTTGAAATACAATTATACTGCTGTTTACAAGGAGTGTGACTTGATAATTTGCCCCTCAGGTCACCAAGATGCCTTTGTCTTAATTTTGTAGCCATTGATACTGCTGTGTGCTATTTGAAATGTGTGCCAATGGCTCTGTTCAGTGTATTTCCTCTCCAAGTTCAGTGCTCGTCTAAGTCACCTCCTCCAGCTTTGTTCTTCCCAATTTAGATTTTAAGACGAGTAATCAGCACAAATAGACAGCAGGGTTTCATAAACAGTATATGATATGAATCAAAAGAACTCAGATATGCCATTTACAGAGAGTTGCCTGAGATATTTCCCTCCTGACATAATTTGAACAGACAAAAATAGTTAAACGTTTTTAACGTTTTTAACGTTTAAGTGACAGAGCACTGGAACAGGCTGCCCAGGGAGGTTGTGGAGTCTCCTTCCCTGGAGACATTCAAAACCCCCCTGGACATGTTCCTGTGCGACCTCACCTAGGCGTTCCTGCTCCAGCAGGGGGATTGGACTAGATGATCTTTTGAGGTCCCTTCCAATCCCAAACATACTGTGATACTGTGATACTGTGAACAGAAATTAAGGAGTTCAAGGTCTTGTTCTGAACCTACGGCTCCACAGCAATGTCTGTAGGTGTCTTCAGGAACATAGTACAGTCCTTCAGCCATGTATTTAAAGTTTTCTATGTGTATGAATTGGGATGCAGTCCTGTAATAACGAGGAAAGCAAATACAATTTGAAATTTGGAGCAATGGTGTGTAAATGCTTTTGTGCACGTTCTCTTAGATCAATAGTAGTCATTAAGGTATACGTATAACATTGAACATATAGTTGTATTTTCATTTCTCCATTTCTATTTATGAAAACCGAGTTTTATAACTTTGGACCTTGTATGTGAAATTAGAAACTAGCTCTAAACCAGCATATAACTGACAAAGAACTTTTTAAAATGATCAGGAAAAGTATCATTTGGAGGACAAAAATACTTCATATTCACCACACAAAAAAAAGAGGAGGTAATGAAAAAATATAGGATGTTTTGTTTAACACAAAAACAAGGTTAGTGCTGTGGGTTGTGGTAGTCTTTTAAAGGTGAGTTAGTAATTCTGATAGAAATATGAAAGAGAGGCTTTGATATATCTGTACAGATGAACAAAGTACCTGGGATAAAGTGATTTATATTTTTTTTTTATGGTAAGCACTTAAACATTTGGGGATCTTTTTGTCTTTCAAAAGTCTTGGCTTAGTATCTTGCAACTAGAGTTGCATGGTTTTATGAGACATTGCATTGGTTTGTCTTATATTCACCACTGTATAAATGTTAAGCAAAGAGAAATCCTGAACTGCCTGTAGCCAAGCATGTATAAAATACCTCCAGTGACTTTAGTATGGTTATACCAGGCTTGTATTAAAGGAACTCAAAGAACAATTTCCACCAAGAAACCTGTGTTCTGCTCCTTTGCCTTCTTCAATAGCAAAAGCATGTTTATATTAAATTTGCTGCATATGATAAATGTAAAAATTTCTTTCCGTTATTGATGTTGATGATGTAATGAGCAGCACTTTTCCCCTCTGCGAACTGTTGCCTTAGCATATTTCCAAAAGCTATTTTTCATGTGGTCAACTATATAGAAACAAAGGTCTTCCAGAAGTGACCTGTAATTGTCAACACTCTGACTGTTCTCTTTCCCCGCTCTTCAAAGTGGGTGGCTTTTATTTTTTTTTTTTTTTTCTAGAAAGTGCTGACACCTTCACTTTGATTTACAGAATTTCTGTGGAACCACTTGATCACATTTTAGTAAGCTTCACTGGAAATGTCCATAGAAAGGAATTGTCCTACCTTTGCATTTTTTCTTATTGTTGTATTTTTTTTTGTCAGGTTCTTGTTTTGCAGGATGTTTTCACTCCCTTTTGAACTCAGATACCATTCCCTTTTATGCTGTTACTTCTCGTTCTGATTTATATACCTTCTCCTGCCATCCTTGGTTGTATTCTGATATTACTGATCCCTTCAGCCTGTAAGATTAATATTTTAATTAAATTATAATGAAATGTAACATTGTCGACTCTTGTGGTATTTGGGTTCTTTAATGCCCTAGGCTCAGTGTCACATATATATGAGAAACTATGAACTTTCTTTTAATGAAAATTAGGCTTTCATCCTTACTCCTGAAAAAAATGAAGCTTGAGTACATGAAAGCTTGAGGCTTCAAAAATGCATAACCCTCCCACCATGATTATTCTCCAGTGATATATCAGAATTTGGGGAGCACATGATGTGATTCTTAGACATTTGGGACTGATAATGTTAAACCATCATGTTTCAGAGTCAGTTGGAAAGTGAAGATTTGCTGTCCTTCTGAATGCTTGTAAAGACAGAAACACCTCTGTTCTGTATCTATGTCTGCACTCCTCCGGTAGCCTGGACTAGCCAAGGAAAAATTGAGTTGTCTGCATATTTAAAAAGTGAAAAAAAAACTCTGTGCAGCTGTCTGTGTTTGGAGGAGCTCTGGTGATTTAATTTGACATTGAAATACTGATGGATCAAATAGTTCTATTCTGCCATATGTGAGTCTGTGCTTATTGAAAAGAAGTGAACTTACTTTACAAGCTTAATACTTCCCTGTGCCAGGTGTGACCTGTGAATGCATCAGATTAAATATTTTTGTGTCTGCTGATAGGAAAAAATAACTGTGCAACCTGTCAGGCTAGCTCAGTGTTTGGCAGGCTCCCCTCCCAATCTTACAGAAAACATCCAGGGCTGTTGTTGTAGAATATGAGAGTAGAATGTCAGACAAATATTTTCTGAATCTTTGAATAGTTTTTCAGTGTGATTCTTCATGACTTCTATTAAAGTAATTTGAATAGCCTGAAGAAGAATAGAGGGAAATGCTAAATCAATAACAAAAAACACAGAGAATGGGGCCAGCGGAAGGGTGGAAAAGAGACAGCAGTAGATTAATATTAATGGGTGTGGCGTATGAACCTGTATTTTATAAAGTGGTGGGAAGTATTTTGTAACCACATGGGGAAATATTTTGCCTCCTTCCTCTTCTAGACTTGTGTGGCGTGTTGACTCTGTGCCCATTTCTTTGTGTACTAAGAAAAAATAGCCTTTTGTTATCACAGTCTGTCAACAGGAGCAGAAGCCCGAACATACTATGTAATACCACAATTTTTTCCGGTGCTCACTTTACCTGTACTGTTGTGTATCTTGGAAAGAATGGAAAGCATTGACAGCAAATGGAGAGTGTAGCTCTTGTAGACAGAAGCATCCCCACAGTGCCGGCAGCATTGTGCTCACTTTACTAGGGTTTTGGTCCAGTTTGCTCAAGGCATCAGGTTTAGCTGCTTTAAGCTCTTGGAGCAGTCATTTCCCAACCATAAAAAAAGGAGTAAAACAAGCAGAGAGATGCACATGGTTACTGATGCAGCACAGCAAGTATGTTGTTAATATCACGATTCTTCTCTCTTCACTGTAATGTGTTGGGATGGAGTACAACAGTCAAGTGAAAGAACAAAGGCAAATATGCATGATGGGGGACTACCAGAAGGCTGAGGTTATTCAGAGGTTGCTCAAGCTCATTGGGCATCCACAGCCTCATCTGCAGCACCTGAACCATCCTTGTTGTGCTGGATGCAGACTGCTGTGTGGAAGCATACGGGCAAGAAGGAGAGTGAACATTGGCAGGAGTGATGCACTACTTGTGCATTTCTCATACACTCTAAATTCCTGGAAAAATTAATAACAGAAATTCACATGTTTGAGGAGATGTAGCTATTAAATAGGCATTCCTGGGCTGCTGGATGTTAAATAGCTCTGGCTTTGTTTTATAAAAATCAGAGGTGTTCAGGCTTACAGTTTTTAATTACTTTAAAGAAGATTAAGAACATAAGAACAGCCAAAATTCTCGCAGGAAAAATCCATCTAGCTAAGGCTTCTGTCCTCAGTGGCTATTAGCTAAATATTTGGTGAAGAAAAGTGAGAACAAGATAAACAAACCATTAATGTTTCTCTTGCTGTATCTTTCTGTATTCCAGAAGTCTGATTTCTTCTTAAGACAGAAATTGGTTCTTTGTGTTAAAAATTCTGTTTCCTAATTGAACGTTTTCTGCCCAGTTCATATTTTATGGCCTATTTTCTAGGTGTTCATTACAAAGAACAAGTTCTGGCTACATTGTAAATGCTGTTGTTTGGGTTTTTTTAAAGTGATGTCAGGTGTAGATATTAGTTCTACCCTGAAAAAAAAGGTCTTCTGGTGTGAACCCACTGGAAGACTGCAGGGGTTTTGAAAGTGCTGTGAAGGTGCAATAGCGTCCTGATAAGAAGTTCTGATTCATAGCATATATGAAATAATTGCTGAAGGTAATGTTTATACAGGATACTTTGGAGTTATTTATCATACGTGTAGCTTTGTGTTAACATGGCTACTACCCCAAGCTATTTCATCTAGATCAATGCAGCATGTGATACAGAGACTTCCTAATCTGCTTGCTTACTGCCCTTGCTTCTGGAAAAATGAATAACTCCAGTTAGGTATCCAGCAAGTAGGGTGTTACTTTCCTTGGAGTCACATGTGGGGTGGGCTGAGCCGGTACCTCAACAAGATGGTGTCAGTGCTTTCTGTTCTGCAGCATTTTGCCTGAGAGGGGAGAAGGATGGGAGGATTTTCTTGCTTTATAAGCTGTTAGGATGGAAACAGAGTGCACAAGAGAAAGCAGGAAGGAATTAATTAGCCTCTGTTTCATAGCGTGGACGTGAACGTTTTTCTTGGTTGCACACCAGCAGCGGATAACATAATGACCTATAATGGTATCCAAATGAATGTTCCTGTCCCTGTACTCTCAAATCAAATTGTTCTCTGAATGTAAGTGCTTACTGTTGTTGGCAGGTTTTTGCCATTTAACTTCACTACTTCAATGCCTAGCCCAAATACCATGTGTATAATTTACCTCAGAAAATTCAGAGATAGTATTTGAAGATTAACTCATATCCTTAAGTAGGAACATACAAAACAAAGCAAGCAAAAAAGAAAAATACATTTTAATGCTATTCTTATTGAAAAAAAAATATCAAAAATGCTTTGAGCTGTTCCTGAAAAAGATCTGCATGGCTTAATAGTGAATCATAATGCTACTTAAATGCCTGCATTAATTTTATGTTAGATTTCAGTCATCAGTGTGTAGATAGATGTTTTTATGGCATCATGAATGCTTGATTTGCTGTTGTACTTAAAATTCAGTTATCTGTCAAGTTGCGTGTAAAGAATCTGGTGAATGCCTTCCATGACAGAAGAATATCTCAAAAACACCTACATGTCTGTACAAATGTCAATAATCTATAAATCCTTTCATAAAGACAGTGATTTCAAAAAGGTGGTGTATGTTCCTTAATCTAACAAACCTGCAGTGCAATTCTTTATTTTTTGCCTTTTTTTTTTATTTTTAGGATTTGAAAAAATAAAAGAGGATATCAGCATGGTTTTGGCTTTTTTGGTAGCTGTGGCAATTGTTAGTTGAGATAACCTATGTGGGCTCAAATCCTCAATATAATCACACCGATTTCAGTTAGAATGGGATGATTTATACCAGTAGAGATTTGCATTCTGTAGATTGGATTTAATGTTTTTTAAGTGGCACTAGGGTTGTTGGAGGAAAATTTATTCTCTGATGTGATGCAGACTGAATTTCTGGACTACAGACTTTTCTCCCGGTTCAGCCAAGCTTCATTTCTGAGCTGCTACGTGTTATTAACATGTGGAAAAAAACCTCTCTGGCTGTCAGCATTACATGCAGCTGAAACTGTCACATGTGAATGAGTATTGTCAAAACTGAAGCAGTCAAAAAACTTGAGTGAAATGTACACACTCAGAGGCTGTTTAATTTCTGTTTTGTGAGCTTGTAGGCTACCTTTGAATCTCCTTGTTAAGATTTTGTCTGAAAACCAAAAGTGCACAAAAACCTAAGAATAGGCTTCAGGAAACAAACCAACTAATAGGAAAATTAGAGCAAATAGTTGTTGTGTCAGCAGTGTGTCGTGTGGGTCAGCTGTCCAGCAGCCTTACCATGTAGAATCTGACCAGGGAATTCCTTTTTTTTTTTTTTTAATAATTGTCAATATCCCCTAAAATGGCTGTCAAATGTTAATACTATAAAGTGAAATATAGTTCTTTATATATAGGGAACCTGTGTGACACATTTTTCTGCATCCTGAAGGTCAGCACTTGTAAGGAGAATTTGCCCTGGGTTGTGTCTCCTGCAATCAGTTTATATGCATTTTGCCCCAAATCTTTTTCCACTGGAAATGGACTTGGCTGGTTGGTGCAAGAGTTTGTTTATCTGAGTGGTCTGTACACCAGACAGTCCATACCAGTTAACCAATGAAGCAGAACTTGGTGAAGACATGGAAACAGTGCAGACAGTCTAGGTGTATCCCTTGTGATGCGAAGTCTATATTTGTAGCTCTGAGGCTACCAGGCTATTCTCTTATTAGTTCTTTGTTCTTTTTGTCAAAGAATGAAAGAAAAATTAAAACTTGGTTCAAATTTTGAATGGTGTCAAGAATATAAGCTTTCTCACTTCAGGTTCTGGTGATGTTAATTAAAAGAAAATAAAGCCACACGTTCCATTTTTTTTTTTCTCTTTCTCAAATCCCTTTGGCAATAGTGAGGAACATCTCATACTGTCCTGTGTAAATGTCAGTGATACCATTATCTGAGCTAGTTACGCTGCAGCTTTTCTTCAGGGTCTAGCGAATATGCAGGACCAGATGCTCTGCTTTGTGGCTCCAAAGTTCAGTAACTGGAGAGAACTGCAAAGAGGAGAGCTGTGATCAGGTTAGGTTTTAGTGGCCTTTTAAATCATAGCTGAGTCATGAGATGCAAGATTTCAGAGTACATGTATATCAGGTGTGCTTGAATTGTTAGTTTTTTACCATTTTTTTCCCCCAGTGTAAGAGTACTTTTAGACAAATGATTAATTTATGTATAAGCTCTGTATTACACAACTTATAAGAGAGCAGAATAGGTCAGAGTGGACTTTGAGCTGGTTCAAGCTAGAATTGCTTGGATGTTTTCAAAGGAGCAGTGTTGAATTGTGTCAGGAGAGAACACAGTACACTGGTGAAGGCAGATACTTTAACAGGGTAAAGGTAATAGTGACAATTTTAAACATGAAAAAAAAAACACACCATAAAATTACTTCCTAGAGATCCTAGGGCACTTAAATCAAACAGTAGCGTATAATTTGCATATTTTTTTTAATAAGAAAGAGATAAAAAAGAAATTAAATATTGAATTCTAGATCCTCTGTCAGGACCTGACTGTCAGCAACAAAGTCCAAAATGGGATACGAGTGGTGATGGTGAAAACAAGTTAGACCTCTGACCTCACACCTGGAGATATTGCAAAAAAACTTCCTCGTGCTCAGTGAGCTAATTCTATTCATCTGCAAGCATAAATCAATTCAATTAGCAAGTAGTGTTTTTTTAAAGGGATGAGACAATAAAAGCTTGGCTAAGTAGACAAACAAGGTACAAACCAATACCTTGAAACAGCATAGTAGATGTCTTTGTTGAGCAACCTGACCTAGCAGCTGCATGCTGATTCCCTTCTCCAGTAATGCCTCATACAGAGTTTGGTGTTGTCAAGCCTCGGGTTGTTGTTATCCTTCCTGCTGGGTTACAAAGTCCACTTGAAGCTTCTCCTGATCTTGTGATGTGAGCTACTTCTGTTCCACCACCTACTCCATTTCTTGATGCTCTAGGTGAACATTGCAGCTTTGCTGACTTTGCAGCTTAAGCACTTGGATTAAATGCATGTTATTCTCACGACCAATGCAGTTCTCTTGCATACAGGGATCTTCTGAAGGGATTCTGCTATATCATCATTTTCAGGGAATTCTAGTCTCATGCCCTTCATCTTTTTTTCCAAGATAATCTTTTTACATGCTAATGGTGAAAGTTACTACCTTAGACAACAGTGAATCATAAATGATAGACATTACTGTCTTATCCTTCCATACGTTATTTCAGCTATAAACTTATACATTCTTTTCAACAGAAGTGTCTTCCAAATACATATAAATATACTTATTACATATAAATATACTTATCATACTTAGACAAATATACTTAGGATATATGAAAAACAAACCAACAAAACAAAACAGAGAACATGTGGTCTGGTCTTTCCACTGGTTCCCTAAATTATTCTTCTCTGCTTTCTGCAGATGTTGGCAGAACGCTATTTTTGATCTTGTCTTTGAAAAGGAAAAGGAAAGGAGGCTTGCTTTTCTATTCCAGCCATTAGGTTTACCAGTGTTTTGTCTTAGAATTTGTTTCTGAAATAAAAACAGATTCCAGAATTGAATTATTCTTGTTGCTATGCCTTCCCCAAAAAACTGTTGTACCTCTTCTGTTGCTGTCTTGAATACATCATCTCTGTTCCTTTTCAGTGTCTGCCATTTCCTCTCAGAATGCATTTTTTTTTAGTTTCATCCTTTCCTGATTTTGTGTTAGAAAATGTCCTTGAAAAGGTTTCGTTGGTGTTTCCAAAACCAGATGCCCATTGGAATGCTGTGTGGAACACCCAGAAGAGTAGCAGCATGATTTTGGGTTAGACCTGCAGGCTGGTTTTGTGTCTAGTGCAGCTCAAGGTGGTAAGTGAACGTGATGTTAAAAACATTAAAGGAAGTTAAATGACTTCTTCCACACTATACCATGAAAATTCACCTCTGTGAGAAAAATTCAGGTTCAAGATGGAAAGTTCAGACTAGCAAGTCTCTACCTTGAAAGCTTAGTTGTATGAGACTGTTTCATAGCCATGCTGGAAATGGAGCAGACTTCCTTGCCTAGGATGCTCCTTTATTCACTTAGTAAATCCTCAATTCATTGCATAGCATAATTTGTGAAAGATTCTCAACATTTTCTTGCCACTCTCTAGTCCAGAAATCAGAAACTGTTTCAGTTACTTCACTGTGTGCCATGTGTCTAGCTGGGACAGAATGAACATGAAAAAAATAATGTATGTTTTGCAGGGTTTCTTTTGCTGATCCCTTCTGGCTCCCCCATGTAAGGCACTTGCTTTTGGTACTTCAAATTTATGTTGCTATTTATTTTCAATCCATATGTCCTAATGCAAAGCTTCAACTTCGGTTGAGAGTTATCTTAGGGAGAGGATGCTGTGAATGCCTTCTGTTTGTCAGTGAAAGGGAATGTCTCTGTTATCTGGGAGTTTTGTGTTGTAGCACCAAGCTACAATTTGGAAAGACTGTGTATCACCACTCCAAAGGACAAGCATGTGTAAAGACAACTAGCAGGCTCAGTAACTAGATGGAGGCAGAATGGAGATAGATGTAGGACAGTAGAGGCAGAATTAAAGGAAAGACTTAGATTTAACTGTGCAGTTCTCTTGGATTTATGTCTGTTACATTGCTTGGTATTACAGTTCTTTTTTGGCGCTTAGTCCTATACTCAATTATTTTTGTCATGTTAAATGTCAGCCTTTTAATTATGGTTTCATTATAACTGATATAATGAGGAATTGGGGTGGGGTGGGAAGCCTATACTGGGTTTTATTGTAATTTCCTTTGTGAGACACAAGATGCAGTAAATTTGTGGAATACAAAACTGTTTCCTCAGGGCATAGAACTTGTCCTCTTTGTGCATGTGGTGTTTTGCACTATTTTCCATACTGTAGAATTTTATGGTTTAATTCTCTGGCACGGTGCATCATCAGCATTGCTTATTTGCATTGACTTGTCAATCTTCTTTTTGAAAATAAATAAAATATGTAGTAGATCATAGCTGACTTTTGAGACTTAAAATTAAGTCACTGAACAAATTGATTTGTCCTTGCATATGATAAATTGCTGTTTGTTTGTTTCCAAATTGCTGTGTTTGGTATTGAAATGTAATGTAACCCCAGAATTAAAAACATGAGAGATAGGAAAGATGGTGCAGAGCAAAGAGAAATGGCAGCGGCTTTGACATGGTTGTTCTTGGAGTCCAGGACAAGGTAGTTTTGATGCTGTATGTGAGATAGAATTTTTTTGCAGGAGACTTTCATGTAGTCAGTGAGTGTTTGTTAAACATTCAATAACTCTAGCTGACAAGTCTGCTATGCTTGCAGAACTAGTGGTCTAGAAACATGGAGGACAAAGTAAAGGGTGTTTGTGTAAGAGGGCAGATGAAGCCTCCTGCTAATATGATATTCAGCCTTTGTGATTGAAGTTGTTTGGGAGGACAAGCAGCAAAGGCCCAGTGCCATGGGAAAATCTGCCAAGGGAAAAAGTACTATCAATTACCAGCTTTTTTAATATCAATTTGAATTATGACTTTGATCTGTTTAATAAAGTTTGGAGTAGGAGGGTAAAAGTGACTGATACTGCTGGTAATTCAAAATCAGCAAAGTGTTTGCCTTCAGCTAAGGTGTCTAGAAGATGCAGAAATTGCTCTGAGGGTGTGGTGGTTGCATACAGGAAGGAAGAGCAAGCAATCCAGTGGGTAACCTTGTGGCTCTCTGTGTTATTTTCTGTTGGAATATCACAGGGGAAGGAGGTGAGATACAGCTGCAGAGAGAACCAGGCACATTCTCGTTCTTAATTGCAAGGTCTCCTGGTCACTTCCATAGCAGGATTCTGCTATAACTGTGACATTGCACGTAGTCACTGGTCAGTCAGACTCATTAGTACTAAGGCTTTACTATGGCAACTTTCCTTATTTTGCCTTTGTCTAGAAGGCATCAAGGCCATTCTGTCAGATCATTTTGGCAGATTATCTCCCATCCTTTCATTTTCCCCTCTCCCATCTTGTGCTTATGGAGGGGTGCTGGGGGTGTTGTGTGAGATGATGCTCCAAGAGCACTGCAGAAGGGAGGATACTGCAGAGGGGAGAGTGGGGAGAATCTGCCATGTGTTCCCTTGTTCCAGTCACAGCTGAGTGAGTGCCATTGCGTCTCATGACCATAATTAACAGAAATCTCTTAATTTTACTGACAGTTTTCTTACTACTGGTATAGAGAGCTGTGTTTCCTTTTAAGCCTTGACTTTTAAGCTTACAAAATTTAATTTAGGTGAAATATTCATGCTGGCATTCAATGAACATTTCATCCTGCTTGCTGATACGGACATTTAGTTTGGGTTAATTTTGGACAACAACGTTTTATGCATCTCTTCATATCAAGACCGGGGGTTTGCTGGATATCAGTTTTGGCTTTGTTTTTTTGTTGTTTCACAGTCACCCCAGCATGAAGTGTTTCTTTTCATCTGACTGCTTCTGAAAACCACCATTGCTTTCTCAAATAGATACCAGTTTTGGGCAGGGAGTGGGATGAACACATAAATGTAGAGGAAGCTTTTTAAAGAATAATTGTTTTAGCCTCCAATACGTAACATCTTTTTAAAAAGTTTGTGAGCAGTTCCTCATTTAAACAGATTTTTATAGTTATTTACCTCTTCTGATGAGCTTCTGAAGTACACATAGGTGGTGGGGTGGAGATATTTTGCTTTTCCTTCTGTTTAATGTATGAAGATGAGCCTGGATTTCTGTCTTTATTTTCATACATTCTATAAGTGACAGAGTTTAAGCTCACAGAATGTATTTGCAGAAGATTTAAGTGAGGATTTAAAGTGATACTTGTTTTGACAAATAAACTGTGTCATATAAAAGGTTATTTTGCTTAATTCTTTCCTTACAGAAATTATACTGTCTTTAGTATCAAATACCTTTCTATGTCCTAAGTTGTCTTCTAAGCAAGGCATTTAAAGGATTTTATGTTTTTGCTTGATTAGAGGAAGATTTGTGTTGTCTAGGATTTGACTACAACATTGCAAGAGAATCCTATTACAAATTTTAAAGTATCTTGGTAACTTGGTAAGTTGATCTTGGTAAATGAGCCTTTTTTCCACATTAGGAGTTGCACCAGTGATAGTCACATGCATAGCTTAAATTAGTATATAGCAGACAGAATAGTTTTGTATGGGGGCTATTTTTTTTTAAATAGATATGTCAGTGATGGCATGTAACCAAGTAATTTAGCAGGTGTTCTTTCTTGATTGATTAGACACTAAATTTAATTTGCATTTTGCCATCTCTTAGCTCGAATGTGGAAAACAAACATAGGATTTAGAAAAATGGGGATTAGGCATAGCAAGATGCATATAAAATCATCTTGTACTGTTTTAAGAGCGAACAACTGCTGGCTTATGATTCAGAGTTCATTTTTCTAATATGCTTATGTTAACAGTTTTATAATTAAGCTTCACTTAAAATTATAATAATGATTTCCTTTTCCATTCAAGCATAACAAAGCACTTAAACAAGCATTAATAAGCCTCATATCAACTTTGAAAAAATAAGTATTATTGCCCCTGTTTTACAGTTGGGTAAACATAATTGAGGGTAAGTGATTTGCTCTGAAGTGACAAATAGTGCCAAGGGCAGCTCCTGGTCACTTCTTCAACTGTGTGGACCACAGTGTTGGAGTGCAAATAGCTGGGTAGATCTTTAAAGTTTAATAACAACAAGATGAAAAAACTTTGTGTTACTTCACAACTCACCTTTTCAGGCAGGAAGATCCTGAATTTTGGCTGGTATTTAGAACTTTGAGCTAGCCCTTGACAAAATGCCCAGGCTGGGGTGGATTTCAATGAGCTCATGTGTTCTCTCAGCTCTTCAAAGTATTTCTGGTTTCTTCTGAGCAAAGACTTTGTACGTGGACTCTCCAAAATGTTTTTCAGTTCTCAAGGCAGATGTCTTGGAGAAGGGTATAAGCAGGAAAACAAAGTTGTGTGTTAACATGGGGAAAATGTTCCTTTCTGTTGGGAAGTAGATAGGTAGAACTCATCAAGATGCATTTAATGATTGAAAAACTAATAGAGTAAAATTGCTAGACTAAGAAAAAACTGGTGCTGGGTGGATTTTTGTGTATGTTTGTTTGTTTGTTTGTTTGGTGTTGGTTTTGGTTGTGGTTTCCCCCCTGGTAAATTCACAGGAAACATGTAGTCAGCCATTTTCAGAAATATATCCAAATGTGTACCACAGCAGGAAATACAGAATAAATAATTACAGATGCCTTGATGGAAGGCATACCACAGCAGGCAAAGAATAGGAAACCTTCCTTCCTTCCTTCAGAAGAAAATAATTAAATGACGTAGTAAGAAAGTAGAAGGAAAACCAACCAAACAAAACCAACACACCACAACAAAACCAAACACACACAAACCAACCAAATACAAACAAAAAAACACAATGAAAAAAAATGGAAGCAAATCATCATGAACAGTGATGAAGCTACCCGGAAATGAAAGCCCATCTCTTGGAGAGAGGGAGAATTTCAGTGTGGCCAAAGACTGCTGACATCTTCTGACTTAAATTACCCTCTGGTATTGCTTACTGATGTTTTCCACAAGTGTCATCACAGTATTTGTGTAGTATGTATAAAGTTCACAAATACAGAAGCCAGTGTCATTTGCATTGATGAACAGCTTGAATCCCTGTGGCTGAAAAGGCACTTCCCTATATAACAGCAGATACATTGTTGCATATTATATATGTCTGTCTATATGTATTGTAAATTCAAGACTACAAATTTATAGGTGAAACAATTTGGCATGACTGAGGAATCTGTTATTTCCTGAGAGATCATTTAGTTGTGTGAACATAAAGGATTTTTGGCAAGGATTTAACCTTTGTGTAAGTACTAGCCATATCTAAGCAGTATTTGGCCTTAAATTAATTAGTTAATAGAATGTGCGTTCAAGCATATTAATATTTGACCCACAGATTAAAGGTACAATGAGACAGTGTTTGGTACTTGACTACAATGAAAGGCGAAAGAAATAAAAATAGTGCTATCTCTCAGTTCATTTTTAGGACTAAACAACTATGATAATGAATGATTTTTCTGGTAGAAAAGAATGTAATCTTTTTGCTGCATCACCTGTATTAGTAGACTAGAGGTAACCCTAGTCTGTCTCTAGGATGACTAATAAAAGAACCTCAAAGTGAGGGAAGGAAGATAAGTAATGTAATCAGAGTA
Organism: Columba livia; assembly: GCF_036013475.1. Classification (NCBI taxonomy): domain Eukaryota; kingdom Metazoa; phylum Chordata; class Aves; order Columbiformes; family Columbidae; genus Columba; species Columba livia. Next base: position 54,116,985 of record NC_088605.1, read on the forward strand.
CTGGAGTTGGAAGAGAATAAATTCAAAATTTGGGATGCTCATCCGCTTTAATTGGTCTGCAGTTAATTTTTAAATTTTGATTGAAAAACAACAGTATCCATTGGCTATTGAATGATTGTTATGCAGAGAAGTATTCAGCTGCATCCTGTCCTTTCTAGCTGCTTTATTACCTTCAATAGCATTTCTGGATCCAGTACTGCCCATAGGACTGAAAAAGAGAGTGCTCAATTTACCAGGATAATTGTATACATACTTAATTTTAAGCATCTGAATCATCCTGACAAATCTAACTTTAAGCAGTTGAACAGTGGCTTAATCAGACTCTTCAGGTACTTTAAGAACAGTGTTCAGAACATTGCTACAGTAGAATCATGTGAAGAAAAACAGCTGCAACACAGCAAAAAAAAATTAAGTTTCCACAGGCAGAAATCAGTTTTCTCTCCAGTGTGTCTTTGACAACCTCCCATGTGCACAGCTGTATTTATATCCTAGTTTTCTTCAACCCTAGCAATATCAGAATGTTTGTAGTCTACAGTTGCTGAACTTTTTGTAACTGCCACTACTTCCCAATATTAGAGACTATGAGTGAAATAAAAGGCCTAAGTTTGGAACAGAACTCTCATTATTAGATACCAGACAGCTATAATCCCATCTGTGTAGATTTACAGACAGGATCTGGGTCATGTGAAATACTCACTCCCACCAACCAGAAGCCCTCTGATGATTATACATGATTCATTTTAAGGAGAGCACTACAGTATACTGTGAAGTAAGTGTATTCTCATTTACAGAATCCCTCCCACTAAACAGCGTTTCAAGTAGCCATTTTTATAACAGTCCTGACAACTCCCTGATTAATTCTCATCTATGTGTGCCAGGTATTATTAACACTTAACTGGTTTGAGCTCAATCTTTGCTAGTCTCCGAGTGTGTTTCTTCATGCAGTGCCTGAATGAAGCTGTTGTGTGTGTCATACTGTCAAGCTAGAATGTGTAACCCATTTCCACTTGTTAATTTGTTTACTGACACTTCCTATGTAAAGTGCGTCTTTAAAGATGGCGGTGGCAGTTCAGATTGTGGGTGCAAGTGTTGGTTGTTGCTGCTTTGATTAAGTATAAATGTGCTATGTCTGTGTTACACAGTATACGGTAGTATGTGCTGTTCATGTTGCCCGGATACTCTGCTGCTGTCTCAATTTGCTGTGACATGTAGTGCTGGACATGAGTGGTCATTATGTGTAGGCACAGCCTTGGTTGTGGAAGGTGACTTGGTTGCCCTGTCAGGAGTGGTTCTCCTGCTATTCCTGGTTGCTAAGCTATTGCCATGTAGCAGTTTCCACATTGGTCAAAATAGGTTTCATGTGGTGTGTTCTGAACCTGGATCTTCGAAAACACCCTTTACATTTTCATATTTAGAAGTGGCTTCAACTTCACTGTCTGGGTTCCATTAGATAAGAGTAGGTGTCCTGTGCATTTGTCTTCTTTCATCACAAACTAGATTTTACTTAGATTTGACCTCAAAACTTTCTGCTTTGGCCTTGCCATCTCTGGGTACAGTCTCCACCTGAACTATGCTCCTATTGTGCCATCAGCTATTGCACAAACACTGGCAACACCTTCAAGTTTTTCTGTGTTCATTAGCAAAAATACTTTGTCACCTGTTTCTATTGCCAAAATTAAGTAGATGAAAAAATACTCTTTTTTCTTCCCACCTTCCCGCCCATTCACAGTATGTGTTTCAGAGAGCTGATTATCTGATGTGATTTGCTAGTGTGTTTTTAGCGATGTGACTGTATTGCATGTCTGGTATGGGGGCTGACGAATGCTGTCTCTGGATAGCCTTGTTAAGGTGCCTGAAACAGAGGTGAGCCCTTTTCTTACTGTGTCTCCCAAGTTTTTGCCAGGCTGTCATCCTGTAGAATGGGCTTGTTTGCTTCAGCTCTGAGTCCCTCCTTTGACCAGCTCTGTGCATACATCCTCCTACATATGTAATTGCAAAGAACGTATTTCTGCATCTACATATGATGGTGGTGACTCAGCAATTGATGTATTTATTAGACTTGCTCAGGAACTCTTGTGCTTCATAATTTCTGGATATTGTGTAGTCAGCTCTTTTTTGTCTTGTGCATCTTTGTTTACAGTAAGCATATAATGCATACTAGCTTTAAATCTATACATTTATTCAGTTGACATTAAAATAATCAGTGGAGGAAAACTGAAGAATGACATTCTTCATTGTCATTTCTAATGGAGAATTTTACTAGTGACTCTTCCTTGATTTCTATATATTACAAACACAACATTTTAAAATAGTTTAGATACTGTTTTCAAATGTAGGACAACAGGCAGATTGTAGCTGCAGTACCAAACTTGAAGTGTGTAGGTATATTGCTTTCATATTGAACAAAATACAGTTGAATTCTGGTCTTCCATCCCACTAGAAGGTTTCATTTCACAGCTGTGTGATTCAGAAATGAGACCCGATATACAGGAGTGTACCCAAGGAGTCTATCAGCTTTTGTTGCATAGGGGAAGCACATTCGCAGTTTTTCCATATAATGAGTGTGTGCCTCTGCTGGTGTGAGGGAGGGTAAGGCAATCTGCAGATGGCTGGTGGTCTATTTGCCCTCTTAAGTTGTAGTTTGGAAACCACTGTATTCTGTAATTACTCTTTATCTTTGAGACCTTATATACAAGAAGAGCTTGATCACATCTGAGTTCAGCAAACAATTTGTAGGTCTTGTATGGCTGAATTTTTGCCTACTTGTGGGGAAGCTTTTGTGCAGCTGGCTACACAGGCTGCTCTATAATGAGGCCTTTGGGTTCTTGTGATTTAAGGCAGGCTCTGCAATTGTCCATTGCTTTTTGTACCTTAAAGCGGGCACCCATAATGTCTCTTCTTTTTAATCCAGTTATCCATTGCTCCATAGCTGTAATTCTGAAGAGGTTTTCTTATCTCAAATCTGTTAGTATTTGGCTATTTTTTTCTTACATGTAGGTATAGCCAGAACTAGTTAAAAATGAGTATTAAGTACCTTAGTTTCTTGAAGAAAAGAAGTCTCTCTCTGCCACTATGCCTTTGAACATCAGGTTTCCTCTTGATAACTTGGTAATAGCAAAGACAAATGTTGCGAAAGAGAGGAATATTTTGAGTAAATATAAGTATTTTTCTATTGTATACATCTGGTAGTGGTGGGCACTTTCGTTCAAGTAGTCACGTGTTGTGATTGTTCTAGCTGATGCTTGACCAGTTCTTCCTCTGCCTTTGTGTTCAGCACGGAAGTCAGTTTTAAGTATAAAATTACAGTACATCTAGACTAGTTCATGGATACAAGACGTGATCACACCTACCACTGCCCACAAATGCATGTCCTTCTGTGCAATAGAAACATCTCTTTACCCCTGCTACTCAGGAGTTGCACTGCAAGCTGTATGTAATAATATGAACTAGCTATATGTAAGTATGCTTAAGTGTGCTTATTTCCTTGATTCTTAGGTGTTCACACTGCTTGTTGGGAGCGTAGAAATAGAAACGTATGTGGAATGAGAAATGATTGATAAACAGATAAATATCAGGACAAAGCAGGTAGAAACAACGTGTTTAAGCTTGTGGAGGGGCCTTGATTCTAAAAATGAGTGTTAGGCATAAAGTACAATATCAAGAAAACTGACAAAAATCCTGCAGTAGTAGACTGAATATGTCTTCATGCAGCCTGTGCATTTGTAAATACATAATGACAGCAGCTGCTGGACCAGCCAGTCTCTCTGGTTCTGTCCCTCCCCCTTCCTGTGAGAGGATAAGAGGAAGAAAATTGGAGTTGCATTATGTTTCCTGTTTCTGTTTATCTCAGATCTGGGAAGGGCTCCTGGTTTACTCTGGTAATTGGGTTATATACTGCAGGAGGCCAATGTATTTGCTTGATTAGTAGTGTATTTTAACAAATGATGTATTTCTGAAAAGTATGCGGAACATGCTGCATTTTAATGTCGGAGTAACCACAGTTCAGTTGGCTCATCTATAAATATGCTTCTCTGCTCTCATATAGAATGCGCATAAATCACATTTCAAACACGAGATGATCATCAGCAGTCAGTAAAAAAGATATTTCCATGGCAACAGTTGCTATATTAAACGGTACATCAGTACCGCCTACCCTATTACTGTCCAGAAACCTCCCTGACTTTAGCTCAGATAACATGTGCCTTACTGATGACTTATAAAATAATCATACCCTGTTACAAAAGAATAAATTCACCGTTGCCTGATTAGAGCAAAAATTAGTAATAATTAATTACTGCTGACAGTACTGGACATCAGCTTTTTATATCTGCCATTCTGTAACTTCTGTCAAACACTTAGTATGATCTTTCCAGTGCAGTTGCTGTAATTGTATTTCAAAAGCTCTGGAAAAATCATCTGGTCTGGATGAAATCTCACCAATCTTCCTGGCGTCTGCTTGAGAGAAAAGAACAAAATGGAGAAGTGAAGTCACTTCCTTTGGTTTTATTGTCTTTTTTCCTTTACTTTATACACATCCAGGAAAATTAACCGTTTTAAGGAATAAACTGAAATTGTTCATCAGACATTTGGAGGTTATTACTCCTGTATGCAGGAGGTAAGATTAGAGGAAGCACGAGGATTGCGGGATGACAGACACTGGCATTCTGGGTTGATGCGAGAGCTACTCATTTAATACCATACTGGATGGGAAATTGTAAAAAAGATGGAGGCAGATCACAGGGGACCTTGATTAGAGCAGCCAGATAGCTCACCTGTGATAGAAAGGTGATGTGTATTAAGGCCATTATACAAAAAACCTGCAGTGATGCTTCCAAATCAGACAGGTGCTCTGGAGAGTGATCCCCAAAGAGCCTGTAGAGGGGGGGTGATTATTATCCCCTTTCAGCACGGCACAGTGTTTCACTTGCTTTTTCACTGTCATTCTAACAATTCTGCTAAATTTCTTAAGATCCTACACTAGTTTAATTGCAAAGAGAATGAGGATGGCAAGCAGAATTATACCTGATACTTTTTGTTTTTTAACCATGGTTCCCTCCTTTCAGGCCAACAGAACTTCAAAGGAATGAGACCAGCATTGTGCAAACAGGGAGTCATTGTGTTGTAAGTCTGCAAATTCACAGAGCAGAGACAGGTTACTTAAAAGTGTTATTTATGCTTTTATCCTTGCTGCGTTATTGCATGTGGCTGTTCCAACAAATGTGTAGATGGATTTATAAACTCTTGGGAAAATTAAGTGTAAGATAATTCCAGATAGTTCGGTTTGTGACCCATCTCCATGTGATTTCAGTGTGTTCAGAAGTGGCTTCCTCAGAACTCACTTGCGTGGATTTTCACTGCAGTTAAATGGAGAGGAAACTTTATAATTTGAGAGGAAGAGGAAATCTTAGAGTTTAGCAGAGGGAGATGGAATTTGTGGGTTCTTGTCCTAAATCTACAGTGACTTCAGGCACATGATGAATGTTTTCCTCTTTCTGGGTATGTCCTATTCCACAAATATTCTTCTGAATGTCAGGGAAGTTACTCTTAAATTAGCTGGTGAGAGGAAAAGAGCTTCCAGTCTGTATATTCAGAACATTTCTAGTTCCTCCTAGTAGACCAGGAGCACATCAGTAGTTCAGTAGCTTATATTAGGATGCCATGAAACATTAAAAAGAAATGTTGGTATTTTCAGCATATGTGCATTATTTTCATACCTTTGGTTTTAGTGGTGGATATTAATGAGAAAGAGAAAATACCAAAGGATAAAAATCTTGAAGTCAGGACAATGGAGGAGTTTGCCTTGGTTGATGAAGACTGGGTTGAGGGCCAATTAAGCAATCTGGATATCCATAAATCCATGGGTCCAGATGGGATGCAACTGTGGGTGCTGAGGGAGCTGGCTGAGGTCATTGCTAGGCCACTCTCCATCATCTTTGATAAGTTGTGGGAAACAGGAGAGGTGCCTGAGAGCTGGAGGAAAGCAAATGTCACTCCAGTCTTCAAAAAGGGCAAGAAGGAGGATCTGGGTAACTATAGATCAGTCAGCCTCCCCTCCATCCCTGGGAAAGTGATGGAACAACTTATCCTTGGTGCCATCTCAAGGCATATCAAGGATAAGAAGATTATTAGGGGCAGTCAACATGACTTCACCAAGGGGAAGTCGTGCCTGACCAACCTCATGGCCTTTTATGAGGACATAACCAGGTGGCTACATGATGGTAAAGCAGTGAATGTGGTCTACCTTGACTTCAGTAAAGCATTTGACACCATCTCCCACAGCATCCTTACAGCTAAAGTGAGGAAGTATGGTCTGGATGATCGGATAGTGAGGTGGACTGTGAACTGGCTGAAGAAAAGAAGCCAGGGAGTTGTGGTCAATGGGATGGAGTCTAGTTGGAGGCCTGTATCTAGTGGAGTGCCTCAAGGGTCAGTACTGGGACCAGTACTATTCAATATATTAATCAATGAGTTGGATGAGACAACAGAATGCTCTGTCAGCAAGTTTGCTGATGACACCAAGCTGGGAGGAGTGGCTGACACGCCAGAAGGCTGTGCTGCCATCCAGTGAGACCTGAACAGGCTGGAGAGTTGGACAGGGAAAAATTTAATGAAATATAACAAGGGAAAGTGTAGAGTCTTACATCTGGGCAGGAACAACCCCAGGTTCCAGTATAAGTTGGGGAATAACCTATTAGAGAGCAGTGTAGGGGAAAGGAACCTGGGGGTCCTGGTGGACAGCAGGATGACCATGAGCCAGCACTGTGCCCTTGTGGCCAAGACGGTCAATGGCATCCTGGGGTGTATTAGAAGGGGGGTGGTTAGGAGGTCCAGAGAGCTTCTCCTTTCCCTCTACTCTGCTCTGGTGAGACCACACCAGGAATATTGTGTCCAGTTCTGGGCTCCTCAGTTCCAGAAGGACAGGGAACTGCTGGAGAGATTCCAGCACAGGGCAACAAAGATGATTAAGGGAGTGGAGCATCTCCCTTATGAAGAAAGGCTGAGGGAGCTGGGTCTCTTTAGCTTGGAGAAGAGGAGACTGAGGGGTGACTACATTAATGTTTATAAATATGTAAAGGGCCAGTGTCACAAGGATGGAGCCAGGCTCTTCTCAGTGGCAACCAATGATAAGACAAGGGGCAGTGGGTATAAATTGGAACACAGGAGGTTCCACTTAAATATGAGAAGAAACTTCTTTTCGGTGAGGGTGACAGAACACTGGAACAGGCTGTCCAGGGGGGTTGTGGAGTCTCTTTGACTGGAGACATTAAAAACCTGACTGGACACTTTCCTGTGTAACCTCATCTAGGTGTTCCTGCTCCGACAGGGGGATTGGACTAGATGATCTTTCGAGGTGCCTTCCAATCCCCAACATTCTGTGATTCTGTGATTCAGACTTGTCGGATAAAGTAGTCTGAAAAAAGTCTGCTTCGATGGGATACTGGACAGTATAAGAAGGATCTTGACCAATTTTCAAGTGGAAGCTACTGAAGGATTATTTGAGTCAAAATGTTTCTTAACTAGTTACCATATGAGGATAACGTTCCCTTCCTTTTTCTTTGCTTGAATTGTTTGTCCTATCATCCTGATGAGTCCAGTTATTTTCTATTTTAATTTTTACACAGATCTGCATTTCTTCTGGCTCTGAAGATAGTTGTTTTTCTTGTTCCACTAATACTCTCAAAGCAGTGTGTGTGTTTCTTCCTCACCAGGCACCACCAGACATCTTGTCTTCTGAAAACAAGCAGTCTGTATGAGACATTTAGAGACCTGAACTTGGCTGATTTTGGCCTGTGAGCAGACATGAGAGTTGTGTTGTATAGCATAGCAATATTGCTAGTAGGCCTGGTACTTTATGAGGTGCATCATTAAAGACTAGTATTTTTGCAGGAAGATGTGGAAGATAAGTGGGAATATTTGTGTTTTGGCTGTACAAATTACAAAAGTTTGAGATGAACCCCTCCACAGTTCTGTCTGATAACACTTTTTGTGTGTTTTACCCAGTAAACACTTCTTTTATACATTTTGGTATTCATGTGTGGTGTGAGGTCTTTTGTTCCGGTTTGTTTGTTTCTGGGTTTTTTGTTGTTGTTTGGTGTTCTTTTTGTTGTGTTGTGTTTGTGTGGGGTTTTTTTGTTGTTGTTGTGGGGTGGGCTTTTTGTTTGTTTTTTATTTATTTAATTTAAATATGTGTCAATGGGGATTGGTCTCAGGAGATTCAATAAGAAACTTGGGGTTTGTTTCATGCACGGTCAACAGCATTTTTCTGCTGTACAGTGTTAAGGGATTATTGTTCTCCAGGAGATGTTTTCAATTTGGTAAATATTAACTGCTGTTGCCGTAATGAAGCAAAATGTCTGAAAGGGAAGGGGCAGCTTTCAACAAAAGGAAATGTTCTGCTCTTCACTAGTGTGAGCTATTTTAAATTTCAAACCAAAGATTTCCAAAGAAACGACCAATACTTTCTTTATGTTTTGTGCTTCAGGTATAAGCTATGGGGACATATTTTGGCTGTCCCTGTATTGAAAGAGGAAAATTCTTACTCTTAGGAAATATTTTGGGTAACAGCAATCTACAATGCTTTCCAAACTCTCAACCCTTTCAGTATCTCTTTTTTTGGCTTGTAATGCATAACTTTGCACAATTTTATTCCATCAGCGTTCCTTCCATTTCACCTCTTTTATAGCTTTTCATGCGATCCAGCTCATATTATGCCTCCCTTTGGCCTCTCCTCCCTTCATCCTCAACTGGAAACCTGAAAACAGATGAGTGAACAGCAGAGGTTAACCATACTCACTTCTGCAGCATCAGGGCTCTGGTGGGAAGCTGGAGCTCCCATGTTTGCACTGTTTTCCACATCTCTTTTATCTGTCTTAGGCAAGTATTAGACAGGCAAAGGTGAAGAAGATAGACACTAAGGCATTCAGAAATCTTTTGCTTCCTTTTGGGGCAGCTGGAGATGTAGAATTGGACTGCTTTATGGGAGACAAGTGAGGAATGGATCAGTTGCTATAGAAGGACTTGAAAGGAAGAAAACTGTCACATGTTGTGGGTTTTAAGATCCTGTGTGTTCCTGACCAAAATGGGATTGTTACCAGACTATCTGGCATATAACTTCTGAAACTAGCAGAATGTTAGCAGATCTTAATTGATTTTACAGATGCCAAGAAGTAATACTAAATTTAGTTGTTGTTGCTCTTTATTGAGAAAAATGGAATGAAAAATCTCAGCTGCTTTCAACTGCTTTGAACTGTTCACTGCATCTCTAAACCAGCTAATTTTCTAATTTTCCAACTGCATCTGACTCTGTGATCAGTTGCACTTAATCTGCTGTGTATGAAGGGAGTTTAATGAAGTTTACCCTGGCAGGAAGGAAGTCTGTTCATATGGATATTCTGAGTTCAGGGGGTTATTTGTTTGTGTTCTTACACATTTCCTCAGAAATCTGAGGAACAACTGCTTACGGCTACTCATTCCCAGGGAGACCATTTTTCTTCTACACTGAGAGTCTGTCCATGTTTTCTGGTAGCTGGGTGCTACATTGGATTAAAATTTAAGAGGCTGGTTTTCATTAACAAGCTTGGAGAATCAGGGACACTGATGACAGCTTAACCAGTGTTACAATTAAACACAAATGGCCTGGTCTTGGGGTTCCTAAAAATAATTATATGGAGCTATTTCAGATTTAGAGTTGAGTTTGGGGGTGACTTGACCATTTGGTGATTTTACCAATGTATGAAAAGTTCCTTTATTTTGTGTGCATGTGGTTTTATTTGTTTGCTGAGGATGTGTCTGAACTCATGTGCAGAGTTCACTGATGTCTTCAGCAGTATTGGGAATTTCAGGTAGGGTTGTCAAGTAATTTAAAACTCCGATTACCTCTCTCCATGGTAACTTAACCATGGGGCACATCATTGGGAAATCAGTCACTCCCTTCCTAACATTTCTTTGCTTCCAGACCACTGAAAACAGGTCTTTAATTGCCTAACAGACTTGCAGTGGTTGCCAGTCTGCAGGTGGCATAGGTATACAAGGTATACAATTTTATCTTTGGCTTTTGAAAAAATACCGTTCTGGCTGCTCTGTTGTAAAATAGGGATACTTCTCTTTGCCTTACTTAGTCTGCTGTGAATCATTTCCCCTCTCCAATATTATTTTTATTTTTTTTCCTAACCACAGTTGAAATGTGGACTCTTGAAGCAAAAGAGCATGCAGGCAAAACAGCAGAAAGAATTGGGGGCTAGCAGTAAGGCTTAGTGATCTTTGAACTACCACAACTAGGCATGCAGCATCGACGTGGTCTAAGTACTGTTCTTCACTATATTGCTTCTGTTTCATATCTGTCCATTTCACTTTGAGCAGTAAAGCCAATAACCTGCCCTCCAGTTTTCATTGATGCCTGAGGGTTATCGCAGAGTTCATACTAAGCATTGTGGCGTGGCTTTATCTCGCTACATTCTTTGAGTCTGGAGACTGAAGACAGGAAAAGGAGCAAAGTCACTAATGATATAAAGAAGACTTTTTTACGATGAAGGTGATGAAACACTGGCCCATGTTTCCCAGAGAGGTGGTAGATGCCCCATCCCTGGAGACATTCAAGGCCAGGATGGACAGGGCTCTGAGCAACCTGATCTGGTTGAAGATGTCCCTGCTTGTGGCACTGGGGTTGGACTAGATGACCTTGAAAGGTCCCTTCCAACCCAAACTATTCTATGATATAGGAAAAGTCAAAAAGTGCACCTGAGGGGGGAAAAAAAGAAATGGTAGGAGTGAGAAGGGTGGGCTCAGGAAGAGACGTGCTGAATGAAGAAATGAGAAAAGGACATTCTGGTCAGCAGAAAGAAAAAAAAAAAAAAAAGTGAAGTGTTTGCCTTTGAAAAACAGCAGTGGAAAGAATAGAAAATGAGGAGGCAGCATGGGTAGAAGCAGCAGGAAAGGAAGTTAGAAAAGGTATCATAAAGATAAAGGAAAAAATAAAGACAAAAGATAGACACAGAGAAGCGATGCATTGAATTGTGAAGGCATCAAGCAAGCTTAAGAGTGGAAGGGGGGACTGAAATTGCTGAAGAAGGGCACCATCCACATTGCATGCTTCCCTGTGAGGCCATTTTCTTCAGACATTTTGGAAGGATGATCCCTTTCGTCTCCTCTGCCTTCCTGTGTCATCTTCACCTTAGTTTGTCTTCCATGCACTAATTCCTCACTGTGATTGTTCAAAGTCCCTCTCCAGCTCTGGAAGAATAGAAGATGTTGCCAGTACTTTGAGAGTTAGTGATTGCTTTATGTATCATGGCTGGTAATTTTAGGGTTTTCTCCTTCTACCTTGCAAGATTTAAATCACTGTTGATTAGGGTAGAAGTGAACTACTGCTGTCTGCTTTTATAACTCCCAAGATACTAATGATTAGCTGTTGGAAAAACATGGCTTTATAAGCACAGTCTGCAGCAGTGAGCCAGTGATTTTATCTTTGGCTTTTGTAAACACACTAAAACAGTGCAGTCTAAAATCCTACTTTATGTCCCTTTTTTCTTTTCACTTTTTCACCCCCTTCTTGGTATTTGTCAAAAGACATGTTTCTTTGAGGCAGTAACTGACAGCACAGGTGGCAGAAATGTGTTTTTCCTGTCTCTCTGATAGTGTTTGTTGCAAAGACCTCATTCATATTCTTGCCACTGGTATAATGTTCAAATGTTTTGAAATGCCTCTGAGTGAGACCTGACCTCTTGGTCTGATGCTTATTTTATGCTTGGTACAGTGCATCTAAGTATTGTTTGCCTCTGCAAGGTTTTGTAATGAGCAGAAGATGAACTACCTAGGCATACACCTGTGTTTTATGTAATTAACACCTGCTGTTGTGTGTTTGTTTATTTCTTGGCTCCAGAGACAGGAGTCAACAAAACCAAATCGGTAAGTAGTAGAAAAATGGTATGTTTGTTTCTGAAGTCAGTGTCTCAAGACCAAAAATATAAACAAATAAGAGCAACCTTAAGTTGTTATAAAAGGTAAGACCAAAAGATTTGAAGAATTTTGGGTTTGTCTTCTGGACCTTCATTCCAGTGTTTTCTGTAAACTTTTTGCAAGATTTTTTGCCGTTTGTGTGATATGGCTGGTGATGACTGTTACTGAAGGCAGTTGACAGACTGACCACTGATGTGACAGACTATAGAAGTTCTCTGATTTTGTAAGAGACTATTTATTGTCCATATGACTACCATTGTTAGTGAGATGATTATTTCCAGACAGTGTCCTGTTACAGAGTCTGCACAGAGACACCATTTTTGTTCATTAAATTGAGGGAACAGCAGTTTAAACTAAATCTTGCACATCTCTGTCAAAAGCACTGAGGGCCTCCATGTAAGCTCCCAAGCGTATTTTGAGGTAGAAAATGCAGCTTGCATTCAATTAAAACTGTATGTTTGTGCTTGGTATTTAATTGTTATAGTTTGATGAGTTCTAATGATTTTCCTGATTAAATAAACAGAATAATATATATTTCGTTTGTAACTGATGCATCTTGACATGCTTCAGAGGTATTCTCTAGTGTGTAAGGCAGAGGTTATCTCTAGTTCTGGTCATTAGAAAATGTAAGGCATGTTTCTAAAAAGGTCTTGGAGAGTGATATTCTTCAGCCATTTCTGCAGGAACATTTGCTTTTTCAGTATGTAAAGCTTTCCTTCATATCGGTGATTCTTCTGGCGATCTGTATGCTCAGAACTATTTCCTGCATAGTTCTGTAAAGCAGAACTGAGTTAACAACTATCTGACAAATTAATTAATAAATGTTCAGCATCATGAAAATTGTCAATAGGATACTAACTAAGCTTTTATCCAAAACTGGTTAGGCAGGGCCGCACTTCATTCAAATGAAATACATGAACTGGATGGAATCGGTGGCTTGGAAGGTTCTGCATTTTGCTGAGTGTTGGAAGGGTGCAAATGTAACTAGCCTGTTAGTAGACTTACTTGTTTTGAGTCTGAGAGTGGAGTTGAATCAGGGATATAGGTGACAATACAGTACTTAAGATGTTTGGACACTTCACCTCTCTCTGCTAATCATTTCAATTGGCAGCAGCATTTGTGCAGCACACATACCTAATATTGACTTAATCGCACTATTCTGAGAGGGAAATATACACCATCCCTACTAATAATTTTTTTATTGCAAAGGTTAGTGCATGAAAGGTTTGCAGTCTTCAGAGTTAGAGCTGAGAGCTTGTTGGGCTGTGCATTCTGTTGTGGTTTGGTGATTGATAGATTACCATCTTGGAAACCTGTATTAGCAAATGTAGGAAAACATTTTGAGCAGCCAAACAATTGTTTTGTTTGTTCATTTGCACTATGAGATATGGAGGCTCTCTACATGACCTGAAGGAATTATCACTTCTTCTGGGTGGAGAGGACATTGGCATTTCAACATGTGATGTCATTGCATATGAGAAACATCTGGCAAATATGTGAAGCAGAACCAAACTTCTACTTTTACTTGCAGCATGTAAAATGGCCTGCTCAACTGAAACCTAATCACAGATTGCTCAGTCCCTTATCACAGATCAGAACCACAAGTTTAATTGGCAATTTTAGATTGCTCAGGGTCTAAGCTGAGGAAAATTGTCCATATTATGTTGAGGATAAGTGGTTACTTACATGGGAAGTCTTGCCAGCAACAGTTGCATTGTCAGCAGTGGAAAATATTCAGAGTTAATTTTAAATTGAAATCCCAGAGCTTTCATCTGAACACCCGCTGTTTCCAGTTTGTAAAATACAAGAGATGAGTAAGGTGGCCATTTTATGAAGTACTTTGCCATAAATGAACACTAAAATGTTAAGCAGTCATCTTTTGTATTGACGTTAATATTTTTCTGTTTCTGTAACTTTTAAACTTTTGTGATAACATTGGCTACTTCATTGCACAGTTGCAGTAGTGAAGGGAAGAAGACATACAGTCCTTATTCTGGCTTCTTAGAACTTTGTATGTATAGCCTTAATTGTTATGATGAAAGCTGAGACTTTATGGAGTTATTCTTCGAGGAAATGATATAAGAACTAGCCCTGGATTTCCAGTTTTATTTTCCATCAGCTTCAGGTTGCTGGACAGTTTGGATTTTGGGTGGTGAAAAAGTGGAAAAAGAAGGAGGATTTTCTACCTTTATACACAATAGTTAAAGTGCTTTTATATATGTTTTTTTTTTTTTTTTAGGTAAAACAATATTAGTTTTCTCATAAAAGATGCTAGTTGCATGCTGGTGTTTCAGAAGCCTTGCAGCAATTTAATGTAATACATACAAAGTTATCTTTATTTTAAAACAAATATGTAGAATTTAAAGCAAGATTCACAAGGTTTCCAGTGATTTTGGGGCACTTCCTGCTTCTGAGTTCCCAACAAAAGGATACTTTGGAACTAATTTTTTGAGGAGCTGCTTGTGCCCAGACTCCTGTGAAAGTTACCGGATTTGTGAGTTTTCTACTCGTCCTAGATTTTTCTTCTTGCAACAGTTTGCATAGTCAGAGCCAGACATAGGATGTTTAAACAGTGTGCTGAAGACAATTACTGAAATTAGCTGCCCCCTGTGAATTGTAACCATTTTATACTGCCAGGAATGCTGTGGCAATACCACAAATGGTGTTCCCTGGAGTTTAAGGTGCTGTGAAACCTCTCAGCCTTGGAAGAGTTGAGCAGTTTGGCATAGGATGGTACCCATGTCAGACAGCTTGATGAGCAGATACAGTAGTTATCCTGTGCCATTTTCTCTCTGTGCGTCCTGTAGTAGGGTATGGCTTACTGGATTTTATTTTGACCGTTTTATCTGATTGTTCTCAATATTCATGTGGATATTGTGATGTATGTTTGATATTTCCAACCTTGTTAACTGTCAGTAGAATAGCCTTTTTGAGAAGTATATGTACAACAATAATCTGAGTGCCTCTAGATAACTAGAATTTTTGCATTGCATGTGCAGCTAAAAGCAGTCTTTCATGGATTGTTAGATCATTTAATCTCTGAACATGTTGAGTTCTGTTAAAAAAGGTACCAGTTGGGTCAGTTGTTTTTCAAGCTGTTTGTCTTACTGCACTTTATTTCCACCAATATGTCATTTTTTAAAAAATGCATCTGTTTGTAGAAGGGTTTTGTCATAGACTGTATTTCATGCATAAGGAGTGTTTGAAGGTGTCATTGCCCTTCAAAGCCCTATTTGTGCTTTCCTTAGCATGGTACAGCATCCCATCTTATATATGACATATCTACCTCATCTGATTTCTGCTTATTAATATGTTCCTGTGGCGAGAAATAATTTTGAAATTTCCTTTCTCAGTTTTGTAAGCAGCTCATGAGTATGTTAGCTAATGTTTTTGTAATAATATTTTGCAGGATAGTGCCCATTGTTACCGAGGAAGATGAAATGGATGGTGTCTTAGGGTCTGTATTAATTTCAGTTTATTTCACTTTATTTCACTATCAATGCTTCCTGTTTTTCTGAATACAGTGAAAGTTGTGGGGCATCTTACTAAAATAGAATGGGATTAATCTACTGTAGAATATAATATACCCTTTCATCTGTAATTTGTCCTTTTATTTAGAGATTTTCCTATATTTGCAATGGCTTCGTCTTTCTTTATCCAGATTAAGGCTATGCTCTGCTGACATTATGCCATCCTGGCAATACAAACATACCATATCCTAGTCAAATAAACACATTCACATCTCCTTTAATGATCAATGACTTTGTTTCAGAATTGGTTTGCTGTAGTGTTTAAAAACTTAAATAAACACTTAACAGTTACTCATGTACAATTCCAAAATTCCATGGAGGATGATTTTGTATTTAGTACCAAGAACTGGCATTTTGCTGTTGTCAACAGCAGAAAGGCAGGGCCACAGGTATTCTAATGAAAACTTTTTGGCAGTTGACTGGTTAAATGTTTTCATATAGATAAGTTGAGTTATCCTGGATAATATTCAGATATGCAGTGCTGCTGTTAGATATGAGCATCATCCATATGCTTTTTCCCTTCAGAACAGCTGATGGTAAAGACATAGAGAGCTGTGGTTGCCTAAGGCCCTTCCCAATGAGGCTCTGTTGTACCAATGAAATAATGTTATCTGTTGTACAGAAGAAAAATGAAACAAGACCAGTCTGGGATGTTTGTTCCCCATTTGCTTTTGCAAATGCATGTATTGATTCTAGGGCAAGAAGTGCAGCCTGAAGCTAAAGGAGGAAGAAAGTTTTCACTAGCTTTTAAGAAACCACTCCCAAAAGGGAGAACAATTAGTAAAATAAACCAGGTGGCCATGGAGGCATCATTACTGCAAGTAAACCATAACTTTCTACAAAAAAGGTTGGCAAGTTGCCACACAAAGAATACAGATTGGACTATACTAGCTAAGGTATGCTGTGCCTGTAACTTGACCACACAGCTGAATTAGTTTCAATGACGTTGCTCTAGATAGTTGCATGTGCAAAATAGCAGGACTTTGTTCTGAAATCACTGCAGTCTGTCAAATTCAGTTACTTTTTCAGATTATCCAGTGAAGCTCCTCTCCTGTAATATGCTTTCTTCCATTATATTTTAACTAATTGGTTGCAAACTTAAATATTCATAGAAAGTGAGTAATTTCACATCAAGGATGAAAGCTGTTGCACAGTTTTTAGGGCACTGCTGTACTTGATTACTGCATGCTAGCAAGTTCCTAAGCATGTAAGAAATGCCAAAGAAATGAATGTGTAATGCCTGTGTACCTTTGAAGCCAGGCCCACATTATATTATTTTGCTGAATAAGAATGCAGACAGAAGTATCTTTGGAATAAGGAGTATGTTTTCTGTTGTGGGTATTAGTCAGAGGCATTAATAGCAGACAACAGGTACTTAAGATAGTTTTTTTTTATCGGGAAACAGGAGGGTAGAGTTTCCTTTACTACTAATAGTAGTGTGAATTTTCACTATAGAAACAAATGGCTGGAATAGACATTGGTCTTTTTGTTAAATAGGAAGTAAGTGCAACTTGTGCCAGTGTTGCAATGTTACTTTTTGTATTTTTTTTTTTTTACTTTGGGTAATCTGATGATAAACCTAGTCTTTCAGAAACCTTATAAAATATAGTCTGTCGTCTCCTAGAGTTCATTCAAAACCAGGTATCATGCAAAGAATTGTCCAGCCCTCTTACGAAACTGGTAAATTTGTGTCAAACAGGGTCCTTGGCATTTTGTTTTGCAAGAGAATGTTTCCCCTCTTACTATCCTCATCTCCATTAAATTAAGGCCATAGTATAAAGGACATTATAGACAAAGTTATTAATACTTCTGCCTTCATGATAATGTTTTTCATATCAAGCTAATTATCCAGCCCAATAACAGATTTTATTGCTAAAATCCATGAAGGGAAAGAACTCCAGTTAACCCACAGTTAGCTTTAGATGGTAAGCTGAATATGTTGTAGGTGATAGAGCGGAATATTGTAATGAGTCCTGGAAATCGTAACATCAGCAGTGTGAGTGATGAGTGTGTTCTGCAGTAGCACTTTTCTTGCTGTCTCTTCTTAAAATTGGTTAGGACGAGGCAGAGCCTTTGAACTCCACTGGTGGTAAGGTCAGAGCATTGACGACGGATGCTCATATTTTTATCATCGAAGGTTACCCACTGTATATATCATAGGTAGATGACTACCATGTTTGTGACTCTTACTTTGTGTGTTGTCTTTGTTTTTTCCGAAAGATAAAAGTATTTGCCCAAACAGCATTCTGCTGTGAGCAAGTCAGTGCTGTAGTGGTCTCTTCCTTGTAATCCAGATTGGCAAACATCTTGGCAGTACTTCAGAACGATGGCGTTTATGTTTAAGGAAGGTGATGCATTGTGAAAGCTGTCACGTTATGTTGTACTGATGGAGGAGCCAACTGGAATTACAGAGACAGAACTCTCTTCAGTCACTGTAACCTGTGGTTTCTGAACCGAAAACCGTTCTTTTTAAAGCTAGCAAAAATGCGTCTTTAGATACTTTGAGGCGCAGCATGCTATAACTACTATAAGCATTGCCCATCGAATATTCCATACACAGGATCTTTGTCTGAATATGTCAACTGCAAGAATGCTTATGAATGAATTTTTGTCCAGGAGGATAATCCCATGAAAAAAGGATATAAAAAGTGACTGATGTTTAGCTGAGGTGCACGGTATCTAGGTCAACCAGTTAAATTTCTGACTGACCTGCCTTTTCTTATGGAATGCAATCTAAAATAAAATATGCAGCTGAAGAAAACAATCTGATTTTAGCCTTGGAACTTCAGTGTTTGCGATTACCACATATCTCAGCAGCATTTATTATTTGGGCCTCATTGCTGTGCTATTGTAGTTTCTGTGAAAGAAGGAGTTGGCTTATGGGAAGTCATGGAATGGGATGCAGCAAGGAACAGTTTCGATTTGATCAAGCCATCATGCTGTACATCACCTGCTTAGCGTTATTTTGGGACTTGTTACTATAGTCAATTCAGAGTTGCAAAATCACAAGTTGGCAGCCTAGTCCTTCAGACCTTTCCTTCATTTGTTCCAATCTGAATTATGTTGGTAGGTGTCAAGTGGCACAGTTGGCTCTGGTGGGATGGGCCTTCGATAATGTTTGAAGTGAAGTAGGTAACTAGTAGTAATTTGATTGGGTCATCTGTCTGCAAGTCCTGGATAGCTGAGAATTAGATGAGAAAATGAGGTCCAGGGCACAATGGGGTTTGTCTGTGACTGTCCACTCTAACGTTTCCCATGTAGTTTTAACAAGCTAGTGTGCTATGCAGTTGCAATTAGTAAGAGGTAACAGCAGACATGGCTCTCCCTTGGGAAGTATGAGGTAGCTGCATGAGTGTGTGTCAAGGTAAATCTTGTAGCTGAGTCACTGGCTTTACAGAACTCCAGTGCAGTACTAGCTTATTTGCTTGCCTTTTAAACTTTATAGAAAATGTGATGTTGTAAATGGTGTGGTTTCCCTACTAATAAAATGTCCATAATACATACTTAAACCTTACAAGTCTTCTGAAAACTACCCCAGCTGTAGCAGATGAAAAAGAGCTTAGGTGGTTCTTCCCCTCCCCTCCCCTCAAAAAAATACAGAGAACTTTCACATATATTTGAATTGTGAGTTATTATTTCTCAGGCAGTTAATATACAGACCTAGTGAGAGACACCCTCAAAAAAAGAGCAGCTACATGGAAGTACAACCTTGTTTTGTAGTGCTTTGCTTCTGATTATCCTTGAAGGCTTACTCATTGTTCCAAATAGTGAGAATCGAGTTTTGTTTAGCATGTAGCAGGCCACAGTATACCTGCAAGAGCAGCCCTCAAATCAGTCAGTATTCATGTGTTACCACAGGTCACAAAGAGGTAAAGAGTAACCACAGCAAGAGATGAGAACTGGACGGTGAAATGAACTCAGAGGGGACCGAATTACAGCCGAAGCTAAATAAAATACGACCCAGTAATTTCATTTTGATATCTTAGCTTTCGGATATTCAGCTGCTTTTCTTATGCAAAATAAATTTTCAAAGGGTGGAAGAGGAGACATTCAGGAGTACTATTGTTCATTCACATTTCTCTGTGCTTCATGCAGACATTGGCACCAACAGGGTGAGCTAGCACTTGACTGTCTGATAGTGTGAATCCTGCAGCAGCTTCTTATTGCAAAACAACAACAAAAACTTAAGAAAGATTCCTTTGAAATTGTGGAAGTGGCTTGAGATTCCAGGTGAGTGATACAGAGTGAGCTTTGCTTCACATGTCCATCAGCAAAAAAACTTCCTCAGTGAATTGAATTTAGTGTCTTGTTTTGGGGACATCAAAGGCAGCCAGATATGATGTCGCTTCTTACATTCTTATCTACATAGATTGGGGCAGCATCTGCTTTCAGTAATTTTTTAAACTTTTTACATGATTTCATTTTGCATTTTAAACTCTAGAACTCTGCTGACAGAAAATGCACGTATATATAAATTAAAAATAATAATCTGTGTCTGTGATACAGTTAAAGGTATCTTTCATACAATATGATTATATATTTCACATTTTCACTGTATCACAAGAGAATCTGTGAGTGCCAGGATTGAATAACGTCCATTCTTCCGTGGCATCGCTTCTTTGGCCATTAACTAGGACAGTGGCCTAGTGCTGCAACTTAGTCAGTAATGTCACACGGATTTATCTTAGGATGTTAATAACTAGAAGTTTCTAATTTCTTTTGCTTTGTATTATACAGCTTTGACTAAAATGCACCTATTTGGTCTTGGATTTTATCTTAAGTGGCTACAACTTTCTCTTATTATTATAAAATTCTTTTACATGCATAGCACTGATCAGAAGGGAGAAGAGAGCTAGTGAAATAAAGATGTTTTACCTTAAAATTCAGCGTATCTGTTAAGCAGTTTCCAGTTTGATTTTTAGATGTGCTATGCAAAGTCCTTCAGTACATCCATCAGGGAAGCAGAACACTCTAGGCAAATTGCTTTGCTGAATCTGGACTGTAAAACAAAACTGAAAGGTGTAAGTTTGGTGCTATAAATATGAGGCCTTTATTGCACACCAGAACACCATTTAATGAAATAAACCAAACACTGGTGAAAACAGTAAAAAGATTTGTTGAATACACTAGCTCAGTACCAGCCAAAGTGTGCCTTGCAGTAATTTTTTGAGATTGTGAACATGTTGTGTAATCAGAAATGCAGTTACTGAACTGACACAAAAAATATTCTTAGGGTTGAAATGCCTACATCAGTCATAGAAAGCTTCTCTGTTATGAGATTAAGAAATCTTATGTTTTAGTAGGACCCGTAGCAACAGGATAAGGGGTGACGGTTTTAGACTAAAGGAGGGCAGGTTCATGCTAGACATGAAGAAGAAACTTTTTATGGTGAGGGTGGTGAAACACTGGCCCACGTTGCCCAGATTGGTGGTGGATGCCCCATCCCTGGAGAAATCCCAGGCCAGGCTGGATGGGGCTCTGAACAAACTGATCTGGTTGAAGATGTCCCTGCTCATGGCAGCAGGGTTGGAGTAGATGAGCTTTGAAGATCTCTTCCAACTTGAACTATCCTATGATTCTATATAAACAATGTACTCAAAAGACAGAAGATGCCACTGATACTTGGGGAGTGGGTGTCAATAGTTGCTGTCAGTATCTAACTGTATGGGAAGGTTTCTCTTGTCTTTGCCCCACTGCCAGCTTACTTCTGCTGAGCGTGAATGCCTTTTGGGAGACATGTGTGTGTCTTCTCCAGGCTGAGTCTATGGATGTTAATTTCTTGGCTTTTATTTACTACATTCTGGCTCTTGTTTGTTTGAAAATTTAGTTTCACAGTGACATATTTTGTACTTTCTTTACTAAGCATGTAAAACTGTAGCCTCTATTAAAACCTGAAGTAATTGTACAGTCTCTTTCTTTGGGCTATCTTGAAATGAGTTGGGACTAGCCTCATACTTCTACTGCTTCCTTTTGAACATTGTTTAGTTGCAGTCTTTTAATTCTGTTGGCCTCAGTTCGCGTGGTGATTTTGTTTATAGTAACTTTTGTTTTGATAGAAAACAAATTGAGCCTTATAGATATGTTTGTATTCAAACAGATTCTAACAAGTGCTTTGATCATGCACATATTTGATTTCATCAGGTAATGTTCGATGTTGTAGTGTTACAATGTTACTGTCCACTTCTGTGCACTAGATAACCATTTTTGTATTAAGAGTAAAATATTAAAATACTGCTCTCTCTTTTCCCCCCTAATTTCTTCTTTGTCTAATCATTGAAGATAGCCTTTAATTTTCCAAATTTGTAGGTATATTGCTATTTGTGGATCTTTGCCTATTTTATTTTTTTTTTAATTATTTTTATTCATTAACATCTTAATATTTCTCTTTGCCTATTTTTAACACAGTTACCAGTTATGTAAGCTATTTATCCATACATGAAATTTAGGCAAAACCAAATTGTTTTGAAGTATCTATATGCTTTAAGTATACTGTGTGATGTATAAAACTGCCATTTTCCTTTATTTAGGTTTTGTTAAATGTATGTCTGTGCTGTAGTCAGTGCAAGGTTATAGCGCACGTGCAGCTGGTGTTCAATTAGGTGATGTGAGCACTGAGAACAGTGGAGTGTCAGCAGTGTGGAACTCACTATGAACTAGAGGGAAAAGGGGTTGATGCCCACCTGTTGCTGCTCACCTGCATGCTGCTGTGGCTATACAATTAGTAGTGCCCAAGGTGGCTTGTTGAAAGCCTGTGTGATCTGAGTACCTAAGCTGAAGCTACGTCACTCTGATTTTACCAATAATGTGAGATTGCTACACCTATCTTGTAAACTCTGGCTTACTTGCAGTCTTTGAACAGATAGTGTGAAACCTGACTTTAGATGTTGGGTTCCTCATATGAGTTTGCGTTCTGGGACTTGAAGGCAGTTGGATTTAGTGTCTGGGTTCGATATAAAACAGAGAAAGATCCAAGCTGTCAAATGCTTTCCTTTTCAAAGGTAGTTGGCTCTCGTGGCCTTATTCATCTGTCCCTAAACTTCACTATGTCCTCCTGTGTGACACATATGATCATAGTAACAGCAGTATGCAACCAGAATTTTAACGAAGGAGTTTTGTTTTGAGCTTTTCGGTGAGCTCCAATGCATGGGAAATGTGCGTATCTGACAGTACAGAGAAGTGAAGGACAAAGACCCATGTTTTCTCTCTGTCAGAGGGGTTTTTAAACAGCTTGCCATTTCATGTACTTCATTCCACTGTAGGGGTGGGAAGGCTGTAGATTCATTTCTAGCATTGAGTGATCTAGCAGTATGCAGAGAAATCCAGGAAAGGTATTAAAATAGCTATCCCTTTGAATTTGAGAAAAATGTTAACTGAATTCGTCCTGTGTACCTTAATGAATTTGCAAGGAGTGCCTTTGTAATATTTTATTTATGGAATGGTCATCGAGCCAATTACGATATTTTACCCTACCTACAAGATTCCTTATGCTTGATTTCACACAGCATGTAAAGAAATTAGAATGTTTTATAAATATGGATGAATTTTTCAACTTAACGACTTCATGTTGCAAGAGTGATGGTCCTTTCAGAGGTAATGGTGTCCCTATACGCCACTTCAGGTAACAGTTGCATATGTGTGTAATCTCTGAAGACAGTACTTTTTAACCCTCCTAGTCTCAAATTGGTGTTAACTGGATATCAACGTTTCTTGCAGACGTGAGTATCTCTTGGCTGTTCATTCTGCTAGCTCCCTGAATGTGCATTGTCTGAAACCAGTGCTGAACAGCACTTCACAAAAGGTCGTTGAAATCAAACATTTGATTTTATACATTTACCTCAGTTACATTAAATTTGAGTGACAACACTGACACATGCTTGCAAGGACTGCTGCATGTTAATATATTCATGGACACTTGCTAATCTGAGCTTGTCTTTAAATGAGTTATGCTAAGGATTTCGGGTGCATAGAGTACAGTAGATAAGCTTATATTTTAAGAAACAATTTTGTGGTTTTGTTGTTGGTTTTTTTACGTACAACTGCTTTATTAGGTGTATCACTGTACATTCACTCTTACTTTGTAGAGTATGGCACCATGTGCTCTGCTGTTTTATTTAATAGGATTGTTTTCTGTTTCTGTTGTACATTGCTGTTTCTGGCAATGTTGCTTGTGGACAGTTACTCAAGACTGTAATTGTGATTAGCTTTTACTTAATGTTTTATTTCTCTGAAGGACAAATAGTGCCTGCTCTTTGTGCAGGCCTGGGGGATCCCAGATGGAACCCTGCTGGCAAGCAGTGCTACTTCATTGTGCCTGTATGGGTCTGAGGAACGATGAGTAATCAACATGTGGACCCATATGAGCTGAAATATTTTCAGATGAAGGATGTAAAGAGTCTCTGGGTGCTGTAAGTAGAGGTAATACATGTCTGTTAGGCAGCAAAATCTAATAACTTATGGGGTGGTGTTTCTGAAAGCCTTCCGTTCATAATAAATTTTGCTTATGAACTTCAGAAAACATGTATAGTCTGAGCTTGATATTTAGGCACTACACAGTGTGAATTAAGTATTCATCTGTGTTTTCCATGGGACAAGTAGGAACATAGAGTAAAACGTGCTGATGTCAGAGTATGAACTTTGTTCTGTCGTAGTATGCAGTTAGTAGTTTTGTTCTCTTTGTGAGTAGAGGCCGGGCCAGTTAGTGAAGTCTGTTGTAGACATTGAGCTAGATGTGACATGAAATGAGAAACAGGGTATTAGCATAGTGTTTCTGTGTTCTACTACCACATTCATGTTTGTGATTAAATACTGCTCAGCACTAGGTGACTATCTTCCAACTGAGTCATCGTTTTTCTTGAAGAAGGCGTTTTCACAGTGTTTTCTAATGTAAACCTGAACAGAGTAATTATTTATCTATTGAGTACTCATTTGGCATAACCAGAAAAGAAGGAATCTCAGTATAGTCAAGGATATTTAAACTGATGTTTTCCCCAAGATAAGACCAGCTTTAGCTTTTTTTCATCACAGATTTATTTGGTTATGCATGTCATCAGAGGAAAATCCTGAAGGAACTGGAAAGAATTGCAAGTTAAGTGTATGCTTGCCACTTCTGATGTGTATAGGGTCTGAAAAAATGTAAGGTTGGTATGCTCCTGAACTGTACACAGTGGCCAATACTCAATTTGATGTGTCATTAAGAATGTGAATACAGCTGCAAGCCCAAAAGGAGAGGATCCCTAGTGAAGCTAGCTTAAATGTTGGTACTCAGAATATTCTTTCTGTAGCGGATGATTGCATGCCTTGCAAGCACTAGAGTATAGAAAAGCTTTTCCTTTGCTGATCCATAGGACTTCTGGCAGCTTGATCATTTAAGCTATTTTGCACTTTTTAACTGTGTGTATTTTTTCTGAGAATAAGTCCTTTTAGCTGAAGCAGATAGGGAGTACCAAAAATTTTTTTTTTTTTTTTGAGATCCTTCAGTCTGTCAGGCCGTTCTTTTTGAAGGACATGTAGAAATCCAAGATTCATGCTGTTTGGTTGAAGAGGTTTTTTTTTTAAAAAGTGACAAAATACACTCTTCAAAACTTAAAATAAGGGAGCCTGAGGTGCAAAGGTTATCTTCTGGGTGTTGAGTTGAATTATTTTTAAAATAAAGACTTGCCTGTCCAAAACCAGACTACATAGTCTCAGCCCAAAACAAGTGTGTGTGAGTGCTTTTTGGTGATCAAACCAGATAAAATCTTTTCATGAGCTTTTACAGCTCTATGTTTTACTGCATTCAGATATTTTATTGGTGTATAAACATGACCTATTGATGTTGTAAAGGATGTGTCCTAAATATTTTGTCCAATCTTTAATCTTAATAGCTATTTTATAACCTGCCCTACCAGGTGCTTCACAGTTTCTGTAGGTCAGGGTAATTCAGCATGTTATCTGACACTTAATCACTTTGTAATAATTTTACTGGATTTAATGTCCATGACAGAAAGGATTCTGTGTTCTTCTGTGAAACAGCCCTCTGCATAGTGATAGCAGTACCTAACTGCTTCAAGGCAGTGTGTTTCAAAATAGGCTGGTTTAATCAATGTAACAGGAAGAAAACAAAAAAAGTCAGTCTCTGCCTTTCTCTCTCTCTCTCCCTTGCACCCTCCTCCCCCCCACTTTCAGATGCTTAAACTGTTCCAGTCTTCATCTGAGTAACTTTCATTGAGTATTTCTTCAGCAAGCATTCACTTGCAGTAACTGGGATTCATTAGGGAGAACTTTGTGCAGAGGGATTACATTATTGTACAGGTGGAAGAATAGGCTTCAGTATGGCAGCATGGATTCATACCTGTAATGTAATAAGGAAAATAAATCATAATTAAACAATAATACTGTAACAAAATTATTTCCCTCAATGATGTTAATTTTGTCTACATACATAGTTAAAATCCATGTGGTTGGTCCCTCTAGTTTGTTTTCCACCCACATGCCTTTTCTGATGAGAACGACATTGGCTAGCAGGCATTCTTTTGTCTCCCTTGGGATTCCATTTTGAAATAGAACTCCTACTCCTGTAGACACTGGAATTTACACTCAAAGATGAATTCAGTATTACCCATTATACAGAGAAATCTGATGAAATCTCATCATCATGAAAGCTCCTGTGTGGTCTCAGTAGAAGTGGACGGTGTAAAGATGAACTCAACAAACTGTTGAAGCTATCCCTGTGAAAGGCAGTCTGCTTTCACATTGAATCGTGGATTAGATGAAATGTATGTAGGCTACGCTTGGATGGGGCTTTGAGCAGCCACATGTAATGAAAGATGTCCTTATCCATGGCAGGGGTGGTGGACTAAATGATCTTTAGAGGTACCTTGCAACCCAAACCATTCTAGGATTCCATAATTTATGCTTAAATATTTAGCATTCATTCTTATTACCAATTTTCACATCATTAGCTACTTGGGTACTTGACTTGGGTCAGCACATGGGAGAAGAATCAGCCACAGAAGTCACAAGTTGTAGTCCTGTCAGTTGTTACAACATCAGGTGTTCCATCAAGAAGTCAGGACTTACGCATGGCCATAGTGTGAGGTCCCTAACCCTGATAACACTGTGATGATGCAGAAACTTCTGTACGAGGCTGTGTGTGCAAGACAGTATTTCTGGCCATTCTTAGGGACATGAATTGACTTACATCATTCAGGCACAATTTGTTTATTAATATGTTTATCATTCTTGTTAAATACTATTTATCTTTTTATTTAGTTTTGATTTGTAATAGGGGTATTGTATGAGACACAATATGATAATCTTGTAATGACGCTATTATGACAATAGTGTGGTATACAAGATCTTTAAGTTCAGCATGTTGTGCTACTATCAGTCTCCGAAAAGTTGTCTGGAGAAACTGAGGTGATAGTTCTTATTGAAAATATGTTTCACACTTTTCATGCAGGTCTTTTCTTTACACTTTTTCAGTGTTCTACATAATTTTGTCATGTTTACATAAGAATAATAACATTGAAATCTCTTGTTATAGGGTGTCTCTGATACAGCGGGGTAACTTCTGACAAGTAGAATGCTCTGCTATAACAGTGCCTTATGCAGTTTTTTTCAGATTAAGCTAAGAAGATTTTGGTAGCAAACTGAAATAGACATACAAGTGCTTTGGTTGTATGCATTCATAAGGGCTGTAGCAGACTTACACAGAGAAGGTTTTTAAAAACATTTACACTGCAGTGTAGATAGGATTTTGTCTGTATTTGGCACTGTGTTAATCCAAACTAACCCTCAGTTAACATCACAGAATTTTATTTCAGTGGTAATTTTCCTCAGCAAATTGTCTGTCCTGCTCGCATGCCTTTGTTTAGACTCTTACTCTGACCTTTATTTTAAATCTCAACAACCATGGAGAAGAAACTTTTGTTTAGAGGTAAATTTCATTTATCCTTCACTAGCAGTAGTTGATACCAGTCACCAATGAACCTGATTTTCCTTCCACTGAAATAACCCATAGAGTTTCCACTGAGTACAGATGTTAAAGGAAGGAATCTTTTTGAGATGAGAAAATGCCTTGAGTTTCTGGCTCCAGGTTGCTTAAATAAGCATATGCCTAGGACTGCCTGTCACTTGCAAAGTATATTTTTGTCTCTGTGTACTCATCAATCATGAGTTGGAGTCTCAAAAAATTATTGGGTCACTTTGTTTTTAAATGGAGAATCTTTGTGTGTTTTGTTCTTGTTTTCCATCTTTTGAGGCTGTTGAGTGTGTTCTGTTGTCTTTCTGCAACTGTGAGGGACAGAAATTTATTTTAAATGACAGTTAAAATTATTAACCTGAAGCTTTGAGAAGAGCAACAAATACCATTGGACTTTGTGATACCATAATAAGAGTTGGCAGCACTAGCAATAATAGTGATAGGAAAAGTGAGCAAAGGGTGGTCATATTGGGCAGTGGCTCATACCCTTTTGAGGATAGCACACACCTGAATTTGAAAGGGCTACACTCTTCTATATACTTAGGAAAATGCATAAAACACTTCTGTTGCTGAGGATTACTTAAAACAAAACTGTGCTTCTCTACTGGTGGTGTTAGTTTTTAAAATTATCCTTCTATTGCAGCTTTGAAATTGGTCCGGGAAAGACTTGTGGTAAGTTTTGTGGACTTATGATAGTCAGATTCCTTTTCTCCTTTTCCCTTTCTTCCCTTCCTCCTCAAAGCAGACCTCTTGAAAATTCAATTTCCATCCGGCCAGCAGCAACAGCTGCTTTGTGCTGTGCTTACTCTGCATGTCTTTGAGAAGTTCTGCTTCAGAAATTGTCATCTTCCATTCCCAGGCATGGAATTGCTCCTACTGTGGAGCTGGTGTAGTGCACATGTCATATTTTTATCTTCATTGAAATGCAGCCAAGACTAGGCATGAATCCCCTGAAATGTCTTGGAAATGCAAATGTCTTTCTGTGGCTGGTTTAATGTGCCTTTCTGATTGTGAATTGGAGGCATCCATCTTGCTTTGACGAGCTTTTGAAACATCCAGTTCATTATTGCTGAAGCTGTGAATTTCATTTGTACAATGTCTCTTTCAACATACGGACTGATAAACCACATCCTGCTTAACAGTAGGATAGAGATTTCTTCTTTTACATCGCAGTTGAATGTTCTTCAGGAGTGATTAGCTATTGAGTAGTACATGCTGGCTTGTCTAGCAGTGCATCTGATGTTCTTCTCTAACCATTCAAGTACTGCAGGTAAATTCTGTCTACCAAAAAAAACCCCAAAACCCTGAACACTGCACTATGTGTTTAATGTTTCACCTTCAAATGTCAGTTTGCCAGTGAATGCTTCCTGATTAAGTATGAAGCAATTGTACTAAATTAAATAGGCTTAATTCATAAACTTCAGTGAAAGAATAAAATTAGTCCACAACTAATGCCCCTTCTGCAATCCAGTAAAATTTTTTTCACTGGTAGTAAATGACTGTTAATTTGGGAGGAATAATATTCTACTATAGGACAAATGGATGCATTTGTCATAGCAGAATGGTTGCTTGTCACCCACCCTTCTGTGACTGACTGGGCTGTTCTGCAATCATGTGGGAACAGTATCCCACAAATGGGAATTAATTTTTCCTTCAGTGTATCTTTAAGGTAGGAGCTTCTGCCTAAAAGAAAGCACCAGCATTCCTACTGAGCAGAAGTATTTGGATTATACAGAGAAAAAAAGAGCTAAAATTATAATACATATTTTAAATTAAACAGATGCAAGTGATAAAATAATAATTCATGTTTCAAAAGGCAGTGTCTGCCTTAGAGAGAGTAATCTCCCTTAAAGGAAACCTTCCACAAAGCAAAGGGGAGAGTAATTATTCTGAAACACATCTCTGAATTAATGAGGCTGCTAAGTAGTGAAATAACAGCAACACATTTTTTATGAAAGCCTTCTGTCTCTGAAGGAGAAGGATGTTGTAAGCTGTTGTTCATTGTGGCCTGTTTCATTGATACCTACATGGCCATCCTAAAGCCTACAGGATGTTGATGGACACAGTGATTTCTTTTGCATGCCTGCATCTTTTTTTTGTAATAGTTGGATTGTGTTGAAATTATTATATAAGTCAAGAATTGAAGTGCAGAGCCAGGAAGATTATCTCTGTGACCGAGGTTTGCTTGGCTTGTACATCCCTTGTACTAGCTGCAATGTGTTGGAGATCTCCCACAAGCAGGACATCATATGTTCTCAAAGGGTGGATAACCTGTCCTGCTTGGATATTGTTGCAAGGTCTAAAGCAAACCTTAAGTTTCTTATATGGTGGATCTGAAATAGTGCTGTGAGTTTTCAGTTTCGTTGAGCTCTCTAGTGTGCATTGGTTGTTTCACTCATCTTGTTCCAGGTCTGTGATTCATCTTTGGCGAACCTAAGCCAAGTGGTGTTCAATTTCCGAATCTTTTGCAGTCCCTCGTGAGATTGGTATTGAGCAACCCTGAAGTCACTTTGTGGAAGCTGAACCTTTAAAATGCCATGGGTAATTTTAAGGGCCATCCCTATGAAGAGGGAACATGCTGCAGGCAGATGTGCTCTCAGCTGTGATGTGCCTTGTTGTGTCTTCCAGAGATGCTCCGTGAGCTCTCAGAGTAGGCACCCCTTCCATGGTGAGCAGAAATTGGTGGTTACTGTGATTTACTTTTGAAGTGACACTGATTTAAAAGCAGAACAAAACCAACACCCCCCCACCCTCCCATTCACAAACCAACCAACCGTAAGCAGTTACTGGTTAATGGTTCATATCTGGCAGGCTTTCAAAATCCAGGGGTAAACAACCATGCAAAGGCATTTCCTTCGCTGTTGTTAAACTCCTGCAAATGTGGTGGAAAAGTTCATTGGAGGCAGAAGATCAAGTCTTGTTGGCAGTAGTTTTGGTTTGTTGTGAAGTGGATAAGAAAACTCCTTAATGTAAATGAAACCTTGAGGTCTTCTGGTTGGATTGATTATACTTATGCAATCCCATGTTTCATGAGATTACAGTAATTCAAATGCAGTGGCTGTTTAAAATTATATTTGGCATGTGCAAAACAACTGACACAAGAGTATGCTAAACATTTTAGCTCTTTGTTAACAAATAAAACTCCCAAACTTCTACATGGCGCATGTGCTGGTTCATCATGGAGGTGGCTGTAACCCTGATTAACCTTTCTACCAGCAGATAATTTGGCCCAGAGATTATCGATGTCTTGTGAATTTTTTTCTATCTTTGCAAGACTAGCATTATGTCAAGCAGCGTTCTTCTGAAGGTACAGATTTTATTCTTTGTAAACAGGAATTTCTCCACTGGATGTAATGTAAAGTGTAAGGGCATGTTCCATTGTGAAGAACAAGTTATGAAAATAGCTGTCAGAAATAATTACAGTTGATCCTGCTGTCAGACAGGAATATAGACTGAATAATTTACTGATGCCTCCTTCAGCAGTATTTTCTATAACTCTGTTGCCAGGAAAATCAGAATTTAACTCAAAATGGTGAGAAAGGCATAAAATCATGTATAAGGGTAAAAAGGGGGAAAGGAAAGGTTATTAATCTTCTGCCCTTGGCTTTGCATAGTGGTTTGTGACATGGGCTTACTGTTCCATGAGTGTGTAGAAGTCAGGAGTCTGCTTGTGGACACTGGTTTTTGGAAGATGTGGAGGCTCTTGAATGTACAAGTGCTTCCCTATATTTCACTGACACTGAAGGATGTCTTAAAGGCCTTAAACAGCTCTTTGCTCCTTTTAAATTTTATACCTTAAATGAGATGTAGTATACAGTATACAACCCTTTGTGGCAGAGTGAGGGCACATGGAGGTAAGTGCACTGCATGATGGTCTGGAGTGCATATTTTGCCAAGTTGTCTGTAGGAGTGACTTTTAAACTGCCTGTAGAATAAGTTAATGGGAGAAGAAGCAAAGCTGTTGGTTGCCATTGCCCTCTGCTCTGCCTTTCTCTAGATTCCAAGCCTTGCTGCAGTTGTGCAGCACATCTAGGCAGAAGAGAACGATGAAATGTATAGTTGGCAGGACCCAAAAAATGCAGTTTGATAAACAGCTATTTTAATTTCATGGGTCTGGTAGAAATCAAAGTGGCAAAACTATTTTTGAAGAGTGGACAATACATCTCATGTACCCTTTAGTCAATGATGTGCAGTTGATAAGATTTCATTGATCACCTGTTTAAATTCCTATTCTTGAGTATTTCAACACTGATGTTTTGGGGTTTTAATTTACCTTTCGTCAGAAGGTTTCCCTATTTCTCCAAATAAGGACTTCTCCCTTTTCTGTAAACTTTCAGTACGGAGCAGCAAGAAGATCCAGGATGTGGAATCCTTATTCTTGTATAATGGCATATTTAAGGAACAACATATGGCTTGTTTAGTTGTCCTTTAGGCTGTTCTTTATACTCCAAGATCCACAGCTACAGAAATGGTCTCTACCTGAAGCTGAACAAGATATTGCAGTCATTGATGATTACATTGCACCCATAGGGTGAAAATACTGAACTTAGATCAGGTTTGAAAGAAAACAGCTAGTTTAATGAGAGCAAATTGACCACTTAGTGTGTCCCTTGCTTGCGTTATCTGTGCTGTTTTGAATTGGAGCAAGTAACAAGTGATAGGATAGGACGAAACAACCTCAAGTTGCACCAGGGGAAGTTTAGATTGGGTATTAGGAAAAATGTCTTTACCAAAAAGCCTGTTAAACACTGGAACAGGGTGCCCAGGGAAGTGGTTGAGTCACCATCCCTGGAGGTATTTAAAAGACATACAGATGAGATTCTTGTGGACATGGTTTAGTGGTGGACTTGACAGTGTTAACAGTTGGACTCAATGATCTTAAATGTCTTTTCCAACTGAAATGATTCAAGTGATTTTCTCTTCCCTCCTTCCATTTTTGGGTGATAACGTGAGATGGAATAGAAAAATTCAGTCCATAAACAGTTGGCTACGAGACTGGTGCTACAGGCAGGGCTTTGGGTTCTTTGATAACGGCTGGTTTTACAAGACACCAGTCCAGACAGTGATACGTGGGAAAGGTTTATCTCACAGAGGCAAAAGGATGCTGGGAAAGGAATTAGCAGGGCTCATTTGGAGAGGTTTAAACTAGACTTGAAGGGGGATGGGGTTGTGGCTGGGCTTGCATCAGTGGGGCAACACTCTAGAGTTGATGAAGACTGGGAGGCTTCCCATACCCCTGGGGTGAAATCCGTGTGCTCAGCTTGCTCCATCAAGTGCCTGTATACCAATGCACGCAGCATGGGGAATAAGCAGGAGGAGTTAGAAACCTGTGTTAGGGCAGGAGATTATGATCTGGTGGCAAATACAGAGAAATGCTAGGACAGCTCACATGACTGGAATGTGGTCATGGATGGCTATGTCCTTTTCAGGAAAGACAGGCTGGCCAGCCATGGTGGTAGAGTTGCTCTTTATGTGAGAGAGCAACTACACTGTATTGGGTACTGTCCAGGAGTGGATGAGGAGTGAGTTGAGAATCTATGGGTGAGAAAGTTGATGAGGCCTTCTACAGGCAGCTGAGAGCAGCCTCACAGTCACAGGCCCTGGTTGTCATGGGGAATTTTAACTTCCCTGATGTTTGCTGGAAGGAGTACTCAGCCAGCCAGCCACAGTCCAGTAGGTTCCTCCAGTGCCTTGATGATAACTTCCTGATGCAAATGGTGGAGAAGCCAACTAGGAGAGGAGTGCTGCTGGATCTCATCCTCACTAACAAGGAGGGTCTGGTTGAAGCAATAAAGGTTAAGGGCTGCTTTGGTTGCAGCAACCATGAAATGGTGGAGTTCAGGATCTCATGTGGGAGAAACAGAATACCAAGCAGAATTGCAACCCTGGACTTCAGCAGGGCCAACTTTGGCCTTTTCAAACAATTGCTAGGGGAAATCCCATGGACAAGGCTGCCTGAAGGTAAAGGGGCCCAAGATAGTTGGTTAGCATTCAGGGACTGGTTATACCAGGCCCAAGATCACAGCATCCCGACGTAGGAAGTCAAG
This sequence comes from Columba livia, assembly GCF_036013475.1. NCBI lineage: Eukaryota > Metazoa > Chordata > Aves > Columbiformes > Columbidae > Columba > Columba livia. Next base: position 54,150,479 of record NC_088605.1, read on the forward strand.
GAAGGGAGCCAGGAGACCTGTGTGGTTAAACAGGGAACTGCTGGGTAAATTCAAGTGGAAGAGGAGAGTTTATAGATCATGGAAGGTGGGGCTGGCCACTTGGGAAGGATATAAGGCTGTTGTCAGAGGGTGTAGGGAGGCAACTAGGAAAGCTAAGGCCTCCTTAGAATTAAACCTGGTGAGAGGGGTCAAGGACAACAGAAGGAGCTTCTTCAAATACATGGCAGATAAAACTAACACCAGAGGCAATGTAGGCCCACTGATGAACGAGGTGGGTGCCCTGGTGATGGAAGATACAGAGAAGGCAGAGTTATTGAATGCCTTCTTTGTCTCTGTCTATACTGCTGGAGGCTGTCCTGAGGAGCCCCGTACCCCTGAGGCCCCAGAGGAAGTCAGGACAATGGAAGAGTCTGCCTTGGTTGATGAGGACTGGGTTAGGGAGTAATTAAGCAATGTGGACATCCATAAATCCATGGGTCCTGACGGGATGCACCCACAGGTGCTGAGGGAGCTGGCTGAGGTCATTGCCTGACCACTCTCCATCATCTTTGCCAAGTCTTGGGGAATGGGAGTATGCCTGAGGACTGGAGGAAAGCAAATGTCACTCCAGTCTTCCAAAAGGGCGAAAAGGAGGACCCGTGTAACTATAGACTGGTCAGCCTCACCTCCATCCCTGGGAAAGTGATGGAACAACTTACCCTTGGTGCCATCTCAAGGCATATCAAGGATAGGAAGATTATTAGGAGCAATGGCTCCTAATGGCTTCACCAAGGGGAAATCGTGCTTGACCAGCCTTGTAGCCTTTTATGAAGACATAACCAGGTGGTTAGATGATGGTAAAGCAGTAGATGTGGTCTATCTTGATTTCAGTAAAGCATTTGACACCGTCTCCCACAGCATCCTCACAACTAAACTGAGTAAGTATGGTCTGAGTGATCAGGTAGTGAGGTGGACTGGGAACTGGCTGAAGAAAAGAAGCCAGGGAGTCGTGGTCAGTGGGGTGGAGTCTAGTTGGAGGCCTGTATCTAGTGGAGTCCCTCAAGGGTCAGTACTGGGGCTGGTATTGTTCAATATGTTCATCAATTACTTGGATGAGGGAATAGAGTGCACTATCAGCAAGTTTGCTGATGACACCAAGTGGCTGACACGCCAGAAGGCTGTGCTGCCATCCAGCGTGACCTGGACAGACTGGAGAGTTAGGCAGGGAAAAACTTAATGAAATATAACAAGGGCAAGTGTAGAGTCTTGCATCTGGACAGGAACAACCCCAGGTTCCAGTATAAGTTGGGGAGTTACCTGTTGGAGTGCAGTGTAGGGGAAAGGGACCTGGGGATCCTGGTGGACAATAGGATGACCGTGAGCCAGCACTGTGCCCTTGTGGCCAAGAAGGCCAATGGCATCCTGGGGTGTGTTAGAAGGGGGGTGGTTAGTAGGTCCAGAGAGGTTCTCCTTCTCCTCTACTCTGCCCTGGTGAGACCACATCTGGGATATTGTGTCCAGTTCAAGAAGGACAGGAAACTGCTGGAGAGAGTCCAGTGCAGGGCAACGAAGATGATTAAGGGAGTGGAGCATCTCCCTTATGAGGAAAGGCTGAGGGAGCTGGATCTCTTTAGCTTGGAGAAGAGGAGACTGAGGGGTGACCTTATTAATGTTTACAAATACATAAAGGGTGAGTGTTGTGAGGATGGAGCCAGGCTCTTCTCGGTGACAACCAATGATTAGACAAGGGTCAGTGGATACAAACTGGAACACAAGCGGTTCCACTTAGATTTGAGAAGAAACTTCTTCACAGTGAGGGTAACACAACACTGGAACAGGCTGCCAAGGGGGGTTGTGGAGTCTCCTTCTCTGGAGACATTCAAAACCCGTCTGGACACCTTCCTGTGTAACCTCATCTAGGTGTTCCTGCTCCGACAGGGGGATTGGACTAGATGGTCTTTTTGATCCCTTCCAATCCCTAACATTCTGTGATTTTATGATTCTATGAAAATGGAACAAAAGGTCACAAAAATTAGCTCATACCTGGGCTTCCTTAATCCTGCATATCTTCAACAACTTTGACAGCTGTTTTCCACTGGAACAGTGGTGAAACTTTGCCAGGCCACAGTTGTTGAGCAGTGATCCCCAGATTTGCAGCTTTCACCAGGAAGACCTCAAAACAATTACTAGTGTGCCACCTGGACAAAATGTAAAACTTCCCTGTCAGACTATCTTATCTCTGGCAAGGCATCTGCAGGAAAATCCCTGCAGAAGAAGCAAACTACTACTGAGATGTCAGATGTTTGTGTGATGTTCATATTGCACTGTGATCAGTATACTGTAAAAACGTGGACGAAGGAATAGGAGGAGAATCAATACAGGAAAGGAAACGCCTTCTAAATGTTGTTTGTAGCTCTAATTTGTAGTCTGCTCCCTGTGAGGGAGAACTTATTGTGATCAAAGCCTTCATTTATGAAGATTACCTGTGAGTGTTATAAACAGAACTTGGTTTGATTTGACCAAGCAATTAACCTTTGAAAAAACATTGAACGCATGTGACATTTTGCATGATAGTTCTGAGCCTGGAGGGTGTGTGGGTGAGCTAGGCTGTATTCTGTAGACCTGACCTATTTAGCTTTGTATCTTACTGTAAAGTTTCACCTCTAAGTCTAATTCCAGTATTACTTCCCTTCCATAAGCATGACGTTGCAGCTGTGGATTCTATGCAGTGCCTTTGCACATGTTTACCTCTGAGGTCTAGAGGACATCGCACATGCTGATATTTTAGGCTGCTGTTTAACTTTTGGCAAAATTAAGATCACAATGCACTTTGGTAATACTCTTCTCTGTGTAGCATGGATGTGTAGTATTATAATACAAATAGAATATAATAGTGGTGTAAATGATAAAAGATGAGTTAGCAGTACCTAGTACAACATGACTGTTCTTAGTTCATCTTTAAGTGTCTGTACATTAATATGATAATGATGATTAATCATGATAATATGCGAACACACTAGCAAGGACTGAAGATAGTTCTGAATGACATTCTGTTTTGAATTTGTTTGCTAAGCACTGCTGAGAACAGCTGCAGAATACAACAGTGTTCTTGTATCTTAGGTAGCCTACTTGTGTGGTATTGTGTGGCGTGTTCTTGTTTGCTTGGGTTTTTTTGTTGTTGTTTTGTTTGTTTTAATTTTGATTAAAAAAGCCAATTAAGATCATGATATAATGTGACCAGGTAAGCCTAGCTTCCTAGGTGCTGGTCATACTGGAGCTTTAACTGTGTGCTGGATGTTAGGCAAATGCATAGGAAGTAGGAATAAACGAGATATTCAAATTCTTGAGTCCCTAGTATGTAATTTTAAGATGATCTGCCATTGAGCAAATGCTTAGGTGATACTACAGAGCAGGTGTTAATGCTGTTCCAGCTGTTCTGCCCGGCATTGCTCCCAGGTCAGCTTGGGAACACTGGTGCAAAGCCTGTGTCAGGAATTAATTTTGTTGGAAGCAGTATTGTCATAATAATCTTCAGGTCTGTTTGGACCCCTGTACAGGAGGTTAGGGAAGTGGCACAACTTCCCATGAATCTGTCATAGAAGAAGCGATGGCAGCCCAAAAAATAAGACAGACAGAACCTGTGCTTATTGAGAGGTTCCTATTCTGTTTAGAAGAGTGCAGGCAAAAGCTTTTGTTCCCTTTTCGCTCCATCTAGTGAAACAGTGCTCAGTATTAGGGTTCTCTAATAGCTCCAGCAACAAACCAACAAGCAACAAGAGTCATTGAAATGGTGGAGCTGTCAGTTTATGGCTAACAGAGTGAGGATCTGGGCTAAAGCATGCAGGCTCCATGCCTCCCCAGAAAGTAATTTCTTGTACATTTTTGGTAGAATACATGTACTTAATATAAAATAAAAATAGTCTGCCTCTCTGAGACCATAGTCTCTGTTAGTTAGATGTTCAGGGCTTACATTTCCAAGGAAGTAATTATTTTAGGTTCAAGAAAGAATACTGAAGTTCTCACCACATGTCTGTCCCACAATATTTTTAGAAGTGCTGAATGTGTGCAAATTCTCTATGCTTTACCTCTGAGGATAGATGGTACGGTTCAGCACAGGAACATATTTGCCGTGTTCGATACTGAAATCATGGCATTCACAAATGCATATGCATTTTATGTATCTAGTATGCCAAGCCCATTCCATTCAAGTAATAATTTTTCAGTGATTCTTGGGGTGTAAAATTATGTGAGCAGAATGTAACACTGTTCCCTGAATATTCTGTTTCTTCAGAGACATTAGCTTCAGCTTTAAATTCTGAAGACATGCTACCCTTGTTGTAAATTAGAAAGATTGAGAGATTGTGAGAGGGAAGTAAAATTGCCCACAGTTTTTGGGTAGGATTGAGGTAGAATCAGTGTAGTATATCACAGCTCACAGTAATCTGCTGAAATGAGCATTTATTTAGCATGAGGCTATTCTATAGCATGGGGTACTAGCCCCTATGCAAACAGAAAAGGCAGCTGCCACAAAGGATTATTTCTGATACTTCTTTTTGTTGCAGAAATATAGCCCTGTAAGTCAGAGAAACATGCCAGAGTCATGAGAAGGAGAATAGGACAACATTTTTCCTGCTATTCTGTTGTGGTCAATATGTGGTGTTTCTGATGATTGAGCTTCAGTTTGGGAAAGTGCTTGAATAATTTTACTCATTTTCTGTTACTGCACATATCTCTATATAGTTAAGGACAATCAAAAAATGTATAAAAATGCCCGTTTTCTGTTTGAACCTGTTTTGTGTGAATTACAGATGAAATGTTTTTTATAACATTGCACCTTGTGCAGTTGTCCTACTGCAGTGACTTTGTTGGGCTCATTAAATGTCCTAGAGGACATGATATCTGTAAACTCACATTAATTTATGAACACTTCAACTCCTAAAACTTGATTTTCTCTGTATTTCTAGCTCCTGATTGATTACACTTTAAATGTTTATTTAAAGCTGAAGGATGAGCAGACAAGCTTTATTCAACAGGAAAACAAGCTAAAGCTTCTAGTCTGCATGGCAGTGATTGTCATTCTGCTTGGCAATGTCTGCAAAGATGCCAGAGTTCATCCTGAGATGCTGCAGGACAACAGCTGCTTCAGTCTGTCCAGCTTAACGGTGTGTCAGCAGACATGTACAGGTAGCTTTCAGCGGAATTGCAGTGGTTCACTGGAGCATCTTTGAGGTGTTCTCTATTGGAATGCAGGAAGGGTGAAAACAGCACTTGTATAACTGATAGAAGGGTTTGTTAGAACAAATGGAAGGCGAAGACAGAGTTTGGAACAAGAACATAGCAGTGATGATGAGCCAGATTTCAAGCATGCTATGGTAACCAGTGTGACCAGGTCTTATTTGTTGTAAATATCGTGAAATAATAGTGTATTGAAGGTCTTGTGATAATGCAGTCGGGCTCTAATAAAAGTAGAATTTTTCTTTGGTATGTGCATTATGGTTTTAAAAACCTGTGGTGTAAAGTTAGGATTGTACTTTTAATCAGAATTGTTGGTGGTGGCTCAGGCTGAAAAAGGCAAAAGGCCTTTTTGGTATTAGTCCCAATTAAAACCAAACCAAAACCTCCAGAAACCAAACAAACAAGAACAGAGGAAAGAAGACAAACAAAAAATTACTTGTGAAAGTAGCATTCTAGAAATTTTTATTGAAGCTGGTGGGCTATCTAGGTTAAAAATAAAATTAAAAAAGAATAATCCAGTATTGTAAAACATGTGTTGTGACATTGGGATCTGATGTAGGATTTTTATCTTTTGTTTGTTTTTAGAGCTACAGGTTGTATATTGGTAGTTGTACATACCTAACATAAAATCTAAGCCTTTCTCTTTGCCATGCCCTGGAGAACAGACTATTGAGGTCAAAGGAGATCAGGGAATTCATGGAATGTCTGATAAAAGTTGTTCCTACTGATGCAGAGAGGTAAGGGGAGAAAAAGTTTGCTTTTGTAGACACACTTAGAAGGGCTTTAAAGGCTCATTGTGTTTCAGGAACATCACATTGGATTTTCTGTTTCCCACTGTCATTCACAAATTTATGCCCAGCTCAGCTTAAAACTCTCTGCTGTTCAAAACAATATGGAGTCTGTTATTAACCATACATCCATCTGATTTCATACCAAAACCCAGAAACATGTCCTATTGGAAAAAAAAACAAAAACACAAGCATCAGAAAGTCAAAAAAAGAAAAAAAAAAAAAAAGAAAGAAAGAAAAAAAAACAACAAAAAAGAGAGAGAGAGCAAAGTACTAGATGTTACAGAGAAATGCATCAGTTGATTCAGCTGCTGACTTCTATACTCAAAATTGTTTGGATTCAAAAATAAAATGGAAAAAAAGCACTTGCAAATGCAAGCAAAATCAGATTTTGTTCATTTGTTACTGAGGCAGCTGCGAAAAGAATGGGTTTCAGTGAAACTTGGTCTTCCTTAACTTCTGTTTTGTTTAGGAATTTGCCCCATCCTATTTCTCTTAGCTCTTATAAAAAGTGAAAATTGTATCAAAGGTATAATAGTGGTGCTTTCAGATGGTGGATTAAAACCAGGGATACAGACATTTCTGAGTAGGCATGTTATTTATTTTACTGGTGCCTGAGTTTTATTTATTGGAACAGTTCTTGAGGGGTGTTATAAACCTCTTTTGTAGAACATCTACCTGCTGATTTTGCTTAGTACACTGTACTATTTTTAGAGGGTGGGAAACTCTAGAAGGGTTTTTTTGTCAGCAGGTTTCCCCCCTGTGTAGCATCACTGAACCTGTCTGCTACTGATTTTGCTGAAAAAGCAGTAACCAGTCAATTACATGGGAAATATATGAACTATGCACGTTATTGCAAAGGGTTTATGTAACATAGAGTATGCAAAGTATGCTCTGATCTGTAGTCTACAGGAGGCTGGAAACTAAGTGAAGTAAATTTCTCATCTAAATTCAGGTATTTTTTGTGGACAGTGAGTCATTTCTGCGTGGAGCAGCTTTGTGACATGCATTGCATGTTGTAGTAGCTCATGCTACCACTTTGAAATGGAGAAGAGGAATCAGTCAGCTATCTCACAGTGGGATAGTTCCTTGCAAGGGATGCCAGGTCAGTTGGATTTAAGTTGATTTGTCTTGTATGCAACTTCTATTGGAAATGGAAATGTTATCAGAAAATACTTAGAGATAGTAGTATCTGATTCGCTGTGCATCTGCTCTTGTTTAGGAAGCAGGGCACAAACTTAATAGAGGAAACTATTGTCCTTCATTTTTTTCATCTTGGCCTTGAAAAGTAGACAGCAAAGCTGTCTGCTTATGCTTGTACTCTAGACACATGGCCCTTGTGAGGTTCAAGAGAACAAGAAATCACAGAATTTCTTAATTTTCTGGAAATGGGAACAGAGAAGGACAGGCACCTCAATGTTAGCAGCCTGCTGGCTGGATCATCCCAGTACAGGGTGGAATAGACACAGCAGACAGTAGCTTTGGAGGAATAATACTTTTAATTGACTGTCTGGTTCAAGTTCCCTTTGCAAATTAGGAACAACAGTGTAGAGCTTTGCGCAGGCCGACAGACCAGGTATTTATACATTATCTTTTCCCTGAATATTTACAAAAGGTATGAATAGGTTGAACCACTAGCCAATGGTATTTTCTAGGTAGCTACACTTCCTAGCTGGATTGCAGTGTAGAAATAACTCATTATGAGGATAAATGACAAAATAAGGGTAATAGGAACAGGGTGAAACGGCAAGAATATGATAAATAGGAATGAATTAGGGTTGGTGCATAGTATTGGTAATGTAGACAAACGTTTCAGCTGTTAAGTCTGTGTAATTAACAGCAATAAAAGCAGCTGTCAGTGGATGCTCTTACTACACTTATCTGGAACTTTAAGCTTCACTTACTGTTGCATGTATTCACATCCATTATAAACTTGGAACAGTCGTTTCTGGAAGTTCTCCTTAGTTTATTTCTTCATTCATGTTTCAGTATTTCCTCAATTAGTCTTCGCTTCAGATAGTTTCTTTTGGAAGTGATTATTGCATTTTATGAAGTGACCTAGAAACTGTTTTTCTTCTGACATATTATATGTCTTTCCTTATCACTAATAGTTTCTGTATTTTTCTTATTGGCCAGATGCTTTCTTAAAATTGCTTGAAACATGAGCCTTCTCTTCATAAAAACAGCTATGATATTCATTGCTTTTCTGAGAAGAAAAATAATGGTTTTGTTCATAGACTAGGGAAGTCTGAGAGAATTTATGAACTCACCTATTTTGTTCACCTTGGAACTGAAATAAATTCTCTTAAGTATTCACGTGGACTAATGTTGTTCTGCAGATAAAATGTTAATACAAATTTCCTCTCCACCTGCCCCAAATTTGGCAAACAGCTTTTGCATAACTTGAGCAAAAATACTACACTTGACCTTTGCAATAGGAAGGACACTGTAGCATTTACAAGACAATGATCAAACCACAGCCTGTCACCCAGTTGGGTTTCTCCTGTCCATTGTGACATGTTCACATGCTGGAGATGTTCCTATATTCTTTTCCTAATGTACTTCCAATTATCTTGCAAATGACTATGTGTGTGATTTTTTTGTTTGTGTGATGTTTGCGTTGGTAGAGTGTTTTGGTGGTCCGTGGGGTTTTTGTGTGTGTGTGCATTTTATTTTATTTTATTTTATTTTATTTTATTTTATTTTATTTTATTTTATTTTAAGGGATATACACAATAGTGTCTAAAATGTGTCTGACAATGTTGATTTAAGGTTCTAGTTTTTGCCACCCTAAGCGCTTTCTGCTAGATAGTGTAGCTTTGGGGCAAAAGGCCATGACCAGACTGTCAGTTCTCAGATGCCACAAAGACCTCACTGAGCTCCCCGTCACAGAGCCTTTTTTTGTTTTTTTGAAAAAAAGAGAGCTACACATGAGCATGTATTTTTTGAACTTCGAAGATTTAGACATGGATGTACATTTAGGAGATAGTATTGAATACAGCTGATTGAAAAAAATGTGGATAGAAGACTTCATTACAAAAAGTGCCTTTAGTAGAACAGAAATATTTGCTTGGGGGAGAGGAAAATAAAGAAAATTGGTCAAAGACAAAAATGTTTCAGCTCATGTGTGTGTTCCTATGCTCTAAGGGATATCCTTTTTATATACTTTTTCTTTCTTCTTTTTTTTTTTTTTTTTTTTTCCCCAGGCTTTTTTTTTTACTTGTAATTTTGACTGTTTAGTTTTTCTTTATTGCACAGAAATAGTTTTTCAAGTGCAGATTGGAAAAGGCAGCTTCAGTGGCCTTGTAAGTAGTGTGGGAACTGGTGCATGCTTGTGTGCTTGTCTACTAGTGTTTAAGAAAAGTATTCATGTATTTTCATAATGTTAATACCTGCTGTGAAGTCTAGAAGATAGGAACTGAATTAGAGTAAAATTAGGCAATGTGGTGCTACCTTCTGCATAGTTTAGAAAGATTTACATTTGTAGTTAAAAGTATAAAAGCACTAGGAAGTGAATCCAGAGACCATTATATTTGCTTGTCTTTTGCTCATTCAGATGACAATTGCTTCTTGTGGTGTATGTTCCTTACCTGTTGCAAGGAAAGAGCTAAGTGTAATGGTGACTTTACTGGCTGACAGACATTTCAGAAAGGGAAAATAATCCCCTCTTGAGCCCTTGATAAAGCCTTTCACTCAAAAAAAAACAAGTTTAAACCCTGAAACCTTAATCTAAAACTTCAGAGCCCTGGCATATGACTGAGTTTTTCATGCATGCTTATGTTTCTGGTTTAGGAGAGCAAATGTGAGTCCTCCGGTGGAATTGTGTGAGGGATGTGCTAGGCTGTATGAACACTGAGGCTAATGTGGAGCTACACTGTCCCCCTGGCAGTCCTAAGAAGAATTCATGCCTTGGACACACACTAAACTGCTGAGATTTTCCTGTAATGAAAAGGACATGTGGGTCCTTTCCCTTCTTTAGATGAGCATGGCCAGTATCCATGCATATAAGGGGGGGGTGGTTATTGTTGTTGCTGTGTAATAATACTGATCTGATGGCACACATGCATGAAACTTTACAAAATGTGTAGTGTTTATACTCTCCAAACTTGTAGTCTAACTGCAATAAGTATTAGGCAAATGAGGCAGTGATTTATAGAGAGCAGAATTGACTATGAAGGTCTGAATGAAATAACTACTATTATTTACATTGCTATTTTGTTGTGATCTTGAAGAAAGCTTGGTGGTAGGGACATCACCAGGTGTTCAAGCTGTGGGGAAGCTCTGCGAATTGAATCACAGCTGAAGGAAGAAGCCAAAAACATAAGCTGTGGATTGCAGCATTTTTGGAAAAATACACAAGTTACTAAATGGAAGAGCTTGAGAATTACAGTTGCACTTATATCTAGGGAGCCAAAAGTAGGATGAGGTTGTGTTCTCGTACTTCTTAAATTCTTTATTGAAAATAAGTCAGAGTAAAATACATGTTTAGTCAGATCATGGCAACATATCACTTTTTGGTACCTATCTCAGATCTTCTAGTCCAAACTCTTTCAAAGTAATACAGAGGTTTGTCATTTAAGTTATTCTTTAGTCTTTTTCTCTCTCTTGCTTTCTGTCATCACTCACCAGAGTTCCTGTGGTGGTGAAGGCTTTCTCAAGGATGCTCACCTTGTTCTTCCTAAGTTGTACTATACCTTATTAATGGCAATGTTTCGATGAGAGGAATCCTCAATCCAGCTGGTGTATCCAGGTAAATTAAACTTGTTCCTGTGCTGTCCTTAGGCCCTATGGTTTCCCAGCAGAGTCAAGTATTTCTGAAAATTGTTGACAGCTGCCTGAGAATAAGAGAGGCAGACATTTACCTGTTTGTCTGCAACATCTGCACTGTATCTCTGCTTTAATGCATTTACAGCCTTCCTCCGTAATCGTGGGGGTACCCATGCTTTTAAATGGTTCAGCGTGCCTCTGCTTGACAGAACCGACTCCAAATTGCCGTTTACCCATAACAGTCTCTTCCTACAGCTGGAAAGATGTCTCTGTGTCTTGGTGGAGATGAGGAGGGAGAAATTAGGGAACAACTTGTTTTGCTTTCTATTTTCTCTTTTCCCAAACCATTTGTCTAGAAAATTGTCCAGCTTGCCTCTTTGGCTCCTTTTTTTCTTACCAAAGCACTAAGAGGAGTTCCACTTCAGTTAAAAGGAGCATGCTAAGAGGGCACCCCTGCCCTTACACCTCCAGTCTAGTTTGCAGTGATGTGAAGAACAGTTTTTACATCGTTACTAGAACCTTGATATTCTGCCTTCCATTTCAGTACTGTAGAAACTTTCATGTTGTTGTTTTAGCTTCTCTCCCCTCTTTCTTTTCCCCTCTCTTTGGTTTTTTTAACAGATAGCTTAAGAAAAATAACATTTAAAATTTTCCGTTTGGAATGAATGACACACTTTTCTGATGTGATTGTGTCTGATGTAAAAGATTAATCCCCAAGTTCCTCGAATCGCAGAATCCTTGCCACTCAGTGAAGTAGGACCAAACATGTCTTTGTGCTCTCTCCGTATTCTGTGTATCTCCAAGGTTAGGATGTGTTGGAATGATGGGATGGTAACTCAGGGAGAGCGTGCTAGAGAGCTCAATTTCCTTTCAGAAAGTGAGATTGGGAAATGGGAGTAGAAAAACAGCTCTGAAGTTACTACTAGAGAACGTGATGGCCCATGAAAATGCAATGTGTTTCATGCTGTAATGTTTCTGTTACTACAAAAAGGTAACTACAGGAAGGTATTTTGCAGCAGTGTTATCTTTTTTTCAATCTTGTTGGTTTAGCTTCCACCGGAGTTGTTTTGTAATGTTGCTATCTTAACTTCACCTAAGTTGTTTTGTGACACTTGGCATGGGAAAGTAGACTAAATTTGGCACATATGATTCCTGCTGGCCATTTCATGCTAAGTTTGTTTTCATGCACAATGCTGCATGTGCTACATTTCAGGTCTCCCAAGTCTCTGCCTGTTGAAATAGACTGCTGGGCCCTCTGGGGTATGTCAGTGTTTTGTGTGGTAATATTTGAAGTGAGCCGGCATCCAAGGCTAATGGAGGCTGGCCACAAGATTTTAGAAAGTCCACAGTCCTCCCCATTTTCTCTTGTCACCGTACCTTTGTTTAATCTGTGACAGCCTATTAAAAATGTAAGAGCCTTGAAACAAAAATTCTAAATAGGTCTCCTGAAATGCAGAGGCTTGAAAAGGCTGCTGTAGTACGTACAACAGAGATGCAAAGTTGCTATTGCAGCAAAGCCAAAACATGGGACTCCTCTTTGTATCTGTCATGATCTCTCACAGAAGATTCACAGGTCAGTATACAAATCCGTAAATAACCACATAGGACATTACCTGTACAGTAGGTCTCAAATAGGAGGACCCTAACTGAAGTCGTAAACCATAACATCTTGTTTGCTGTGACTATTAGCTATTACAGACGTGAATAGCCTCATTTTTCATGTAAGGCTCAAATTCCTCTATTAAATACCTTGGTCTAAAAATCTAGATGAACAAGTGGTTTTGCTTACTGTCTTGGAAATTACTGCTTTCTAACTATCGAAGTTGCTTTGTTCTAATGTTACAGAAGAAAACAACAATGAGAAAATAATTTACTTTCTTGTGACAGTTTACCTTTGTGTTTTAATGCGCTGTTCTTTGGTTTACTTGTATACAATAACCTAACAGGAACATGGCTTGGTTTTAATCACTCCGTACCTATCCAGTCTAAGTTCTCAAAATATGCTAGTTTATGGTCATCTGTATAACAGGTAAGAAACAATAACCTGCACAATTCTGTGAATTAACATTAATCATGTACTGTATTTCTGATTTTGTTTATGGGAAAACAAATTACACTGACTGTTGCAGCAACACCACTCAGCAGCAGTAGATATACTTTCCTTAAATATTTATCCTCTTGTTGTTTTGTAAGAACCCTATCCAGTATTCACTGGATATATCATTATCATTCCCTGTGGTAACAGCTTACTATATTTAGCAGCTTGACCAAAACTAAAACAAAAATATGTAAAACTAAGTTTTTTTGCAAATAGTATAACAGGCATGAAGAACTTGGGCATCAGTGAAAGCATAGGTGCTGCACATCAGTTTTTGTGTATTAAGGGCTTGATTAATGTAAGAACTTCATGCCTAAATCTGATGTAGTACTTCAGGAGAAGTGCCTGTTTGGAGAAGTGAAAGCAACCCTCCACGGGATGAGTAGCACATAGTAGTTGTACTGTCAGTGTACACATGCTATGTCTAAAGCATGCAGATAGCCAGGGAAGCTAAAGAAGAAAACATTGTGCAGTTGTGTGCATCAGCTTGTAGGCTGAAAAACATTCTGAATTAGTATTTTATTTAGCACAAAGCCAACTATCCTTTAAAAATCTTGTACCCAGCATTAACTAGAGGTAGGTCAGAGCAAGGAAACACCTGCTTTTGCTGGGTTTACACCCTGCCTAACTTGAAGGCAGCCTTGATTTCTTTAGCCTTTCTGCACTAGCAAGACATACGTTCTGAACAGCAACAGTGCAGGTAGATGGATAGAGCTCGGCAGCAAACAGGCTGCTCTTTCCACTCCTGCGTTATATTAGATTAAATTATTGATCATCAGAAACACAGAGCCTCTTCTTACTCCATTAAGGCTTATTTCTCATATACTTGGGGTTTTAATCAACACAACCTGTAAAGGATCAAAATATCTTCTGTGTTTTCTTAAACAAGATGCAACTGCCATTTGATACTAACAGCAGTGATTTTGCAATAAATCTTGCTTGTATCCCTGAGATAAGTAGTTCTTGTAGTGTTTTTATTATAGGGGTAATTAAATTTTACAAATGTTAAAGCTTAGGAGAGGGAAAAGCTTTTCTGAAGGTAAGGTGTCTGGATTTGAATTGTATGAGAAATAAACTGTTCTGTAGCTGCAGAATTTACAGTGTAATCTGTTCACGGCCACAGGATTGTATTCCAGAGCTGAGCATCTTAGATGTTTTTAGAATACTAGTATTTTTAGGTGTGTAGCTGCTGTATTAATACACAAATACAAACCGAGGCAGGGATTGAGCATCCTGACTTTGCAAACTGAAGCAACTGTCCTTGCTTTGAACAGAGAGGTTGAGTAAGAGATTTCATGAGGTCTCTTCCACGGTGAGTGAGTCTGTGATGCTCTTCCTGAATAACCATAAGGTATAAATTGGCCAGCTCAGTTCAGTGGCCAATAGTGCCATTCTTTAAAAGTTATATTACATACTGATGTTTCAGTCAAGCAAGTTCTCCATAGACCTAAACAGCTTTTTGCATCTCCATCATACAATCTTTGATAGAGAAAAGATGGGCATTGGTAGAGTCTAATGAAGTATTTGTCAAATAAGTAAAAGCATGGCTAAATATTATTTTGTTTACATAATCTGTTCCTTTTAAAAATCACCTGAACTTTTTCCTCTAAATTGAATGAAAATGTCACAGAAATTGCTGTTTACCATTGTGCCAAGAATGAAGATACCCTGAAACAGGATTTATATCTGGATCAAAGTACCCTGGCCTTTCATACATTTCTCCCAAAGTTAAACTTATGCTTTTGACTAGGATATTAATCCTTTTTACACACAGCCTTCAATGATGGGGTGGTTAACTTGCATAACAGAGCAGCATATTAAGAATGAGATCCAGTTGCATATAGTATTAGAATTCCCATTAGAGCTCAGTATATATTTAATAAAATCTATTAATTTTATTGATAGTGCTTGATGTAGACAGTAATTGAGTATTTTTCTCTGTGTATTCTGTAGTATGTATATCACTTGCAAAAGTCATCCAGTGCCAGGGCCCTCTGTGTTGAAGGCAAATTTAACTGAGTTTGCATTAGGTTTGGAGGTTGTGCTCTGGCTTGATAGTGTATTAAGAATAGCTTTGATGTGATCCATTACATACCTTCAGGCAGTTTTACTGCTGATATTTATCTAAGGAACAGGTTTTTATTGCCTTTTTTTTTTTTTTTTTTTTTTAATAGAGGAAAACAACTTTCTAAGACAGCAGAATTTTTCATTCAACTGTGCTGAGATGGATACCTCAATTTTTTGTCTTTTTTTTTTTTCCAGAAAGAGAAAGCAAATTAAAACCAAATGCCAGAATAGGAAAAATACAGCACCCAAAGAAAAAAATAAAAAAGCTTTTACTGTTGTGGTAAAGGTCATTATTATATGGTAGACAAGAAGTAAGTGGTGCTTAGCTCTTTCCAATCATGTTTTCTTCATTTCTTGGACACAATAGAGCTGTGGTCTTACACATGGCTTCATCCTGTGCTAATTCAGAGGTGCTTCCAATATCAGAGTCTAACTTATAGACTCTAGGAAGTAGCTAGATTTTGTCTTTGAGTTTGCATCAGAGAATGAAGACATTCAGCTACAAATGAAAAGATAGTATGAGAGATTATCATAAGATCATCATAAATGGTAACTGATCTGTTGCTGGACCTCACTGGAGCAGGTCATTCCTCTCATAGTGCCTGTTTGGGAAAATAAGTATTACTTAGGTATGTGACATCTTGGACTGTTATAATGTGAGTATTTATACCAGGTATTGTTAAGTGTGGGGATCTGGCTTTTAATGATTGACTTGACAACACACAGGAAGCTGGTAGCAAGGCCACATGTGGAGCTCATCCGTTCCTGTCTTCTGCATGTGAGCTCTGGTCATTAGTAAAACCTGCTCATCAGTCCTCTATGTCTTCAGTTTATATTCTGTAATTCCCTTTTACGTGTATTTCCTCCAAAACCTTTTTCAGTGCTATTCCTAAATTCTTTCTTTACCACTCTCTTTTCCAGCAGTTCAGTTTTAGAGATCTTTGCATGATTATTGTGAATTTTTACGTGGTGTTACTTCTCATGCTGGTGGAACATGATCTGTTTCTGCTAGGATTTAACCTTAATAATTACCCTATTCACACCATTGCTTCCTCCAGTTATTCAAAAAATAATTAAAATGAGAGCATAGACACAACAGAACAACACTGTTTCTCAGTAGAAGCACTCTCCTTGTCTATTATTAATCTACTAGCAAATTTCAGTTCATATTTATTCTGTCAGGTCTTGAAGCTTCTTGCTAAGCAGTGGATTTCATTGAAGCTGATACTGAAAATGCCCTTTTACAGTGCTCTAAGTTAGATATGGGGGAAAAAAAGTTCTATAAAAATTGCTGATAAGCGTGAAAATCTGTTCTTTGAAGACCAATTTGATAGCATATTTGGACATATATATCCAGTCATAACTGGCAGCAATTATATGAAAAAGTTGGTCAAATTGCATCCCTTCTTTCTTGATCCAGTGTGTTAAAGAAGACTGAGCCCATGTCGGAAATTCAGTAGGAGTCTGGGGATCAGAAATGACAATTCTCTCCTGGTGTGCTTTCTCACGCTCTGTGACTTTGATCACGACTTCATTACTTCATACATTCAGGTTACAAAGGTGTTAAATGGGAAGATGCAGTACAGTGACAATACTCTGTAACTTCTTTATTGTTCTTCTGGTTGTTTATACATAGCAGATTAGCCAAATTTCAGTAAAGGAAAAATATAGAAGTGAGAGCATTACTCAAAGCCTCAGAGAACTGATAAACGACAGTGATGACAGCATACACTTTCAGATGGAGTGATGAATTCCAGTACTGGAAATGCATGAAATGACTCAAATACATTTTCAGAACAGGAAGCATTAACAATTCATAGATTTTAATCATTGAACATCAGTGTTTTTCAAGAAGGCTTTTAAGTGACAGCTGAAATGATAAATTGCCCCCTCTCATTGAAGTGGGACAGGATATTTTTTTAAAAAAAACAAGTTTAAATGATTGTGCTATTTCATTAATTTCTTTCATGCTCTGAATGAATCTTTCTGTTCACTAATGAAATATCATTCAGGCAGCAATATATATTTCAGTTAGCCTTTTGCAGCACAAATATAGAACTACATGCCTGTGAAGACAGAGACCTCATGCACTGTACGCGTTGAACACCTGTGATGTGTTTGGATGGCAATATCAAATAAGCAGAAATGCTTAATTTGGCTCTTGATACCGATATCTATATTTTCCCCTTATTATTGAGATATCACACTTGATGGGACTGGGAACAGATTATAGCATATTACTGGGATTTGTCCTGTGATTCTGTTAAAACCTTCTAGTTCGCAGCCATACTGTGCCATGTTTAAATCTAGTCTTGTTTTAGATGCAAGCGGATCCGTCTATGATATCTTAAGCTGCTATTTGATTTATGTTTAAATTGCAGCTTGTACTATTTATGTATTTGCACACGGGTTTACTTTTGAAATCAGGATTTCTTTCCAGTTCGTTTTGTTGCAGGACATATAAATGCCTCTGAGTACAGCCTCAGGAGCATGGGACGTAGTGAGTGCAGCAGTGGCACTAGATTTGGGACTTGATTTATTTCAACTGCAGCAACACTGGTTTAAACATATGTCAAACAGCTGCTGCAGCTTCTCTCATCAAGAATCTTGCTTCAACCCTGGATTGATGTATTTGGTGTAGATGATTTTGCTGTGGGGAGAGGTGAAGAGTCCTGCCTGTCTAGACTGTGATGGAGGGAGGATTGCAGCAGGGCAGCTGACTCCTTAGTCTCTCTGAATTAAAAAGTCATGTGGAACTTCCTGAGGCTCCACGTTTGTCTTTGGAATTGTCACAAAAAAAGCTTTAAATGTACTTTGACAGGCCAAGGCAATATCCATTGGGCATGAGGGATGTGCCTGTTTATTAGGAGACACAGGGATGAGAAACCATCATGGAGGTATTTTCTGAAAAGAAGGAGACTGTGATGCTTTCCCCAGACGAGAGCTGGAGAAGCAGCTTAGGGGCAGCATGGTGGGTGCAAGTGCTGAGGTGTCTCCTCAGACCAGCAGAGCAACAGTTCAGTCACCTTAGGTTCAAAGTTTGCATCTCTTGAGCCTAAGGCAAACACATGGTCTTGGTTCATGATCCAGAAGACGGTTATGTAACTACTGTGCTGTCCAGGAATGAAAACAAAGTTCCCTAGGCCAAAAGACTGGTTGCCAAGTTGCCCAGACGTTCACTGGGTACCAGCATCATGTAGCTTTGAGGGTGAGGAAGGATGAGCAGAAAGGTTTACTGTGGGAGGCTATATTTGGGAACTACAGTTACTGTTGTTTTTCTAGACTGCTTTGTCTACTGTCATGGTGCGGTTTCCTCTCTGCTGTCAGTAATTATAGTAATAGCATTGATTTAATCCTTTCAGTCTTCAAAGAACTATTTGAATAATAATGAGATAATCCTCCTGATCCCTGGAGAAGAAGATAAACATTATTAAAAATAACCAGTCTTACTGCAAACTAGATAGATTTGGCAGCAGCACTGAGGGAAAGGGGAAGTTCATTCCTGAGATCGGTGCACATCAGTAGCCCATGTTCTGTTTGGATGAGTAGCTGTTGATAAAGGAGGAGGAGTGTGGAGAAGAGCATGGTGAAGCAGCAGGCCAGGCAGAGACCAAGCCTCAGCAGGATCTTTACAGTTCCTGGCAGCAGTTCATTTGGGGGTTGTGCCACTGGGCTGCTCAGAGGATTTTTGGGATTTTCTTACTCTTGTCTTCACAGTTGCTTTACTCCTGCTATTTTAGTGCCTCCTAGTTTTGTATTGCCCTGAAACTAGATCATGTATCTGTTGCTGAGATTTGTATGGTTTTCCGGGTTCTAGCATACAGATGCCTCGATCATGATGAAAATTTGAGATCCTTTTGTGATGGTGATGTTTCACAGATGCTTCTCCCTGTGATGCAACTGCAATCTCTGGCTTCCCAACTGGATGCCAGGCTGGGTTATTACAAGGTGTTTTATTATATCAGTGCTGTTCTGTTCTCTCAGTTCTTCCCACCCTGAGTGATTTTGCTCAAGGTTGAAAAGATAAACTGTCAGAAATAGGGTAAAAAACACTGGGTGCTTTTGCTCTCATCTAAAACTCAGATCCCTAGTGAATTATGCCGTTTGTCAGTAGCTTTTTGTTTTATAACTGTTTTGTGTTGTGACATAATTATCTCAGCATCAGGCCAGTTCTTAATTTGCTTTACACTGACATGTCTTCTGTGTCTTTAGTGATGGGGTGTCAGCGCCAGAGGAGATGTGATCAAGGGTATTTACACAGTTGAGCATCAGTGTATTTTCTGGATGAAGAAATTGGAAGCTATATACATGTGTGATTACTTACAGGGCACTGAAGGAATCTCGTATAAATTCGATACAGAGCACTACGAAAAACATGAACTCAAATCTGGTTTGCCCTGGATATACAGTCTTACAGATCTCTGTGCTACAGAAAGATGGTCTGCCTGGTGTACAGCTGGAGTACCTCAGCTCTCTAGTCATCCATTTAATGTATCTCATGTACAGAGGAATATGAGTATTGATCTAGGCCATTAACACATATCACACATATTTTATAAGCAGTAACTACATACAAGTACAACACAAGATGTTGTAAAATTAATTCCAGTTCATAAAATGTACCAGTCTGTTGCTCTGCCTGTGGTGGCTATTAACAGTTACAGTCACTCCTTCGGAAAGCTGAGGAGCTGTGTTTGTGTAGTTATGCACATATAATATGAAGTGTGTCTTCTTTGTAGACTCTCGTAGCAAATTCAGTGAGGAACCAAATTTCCCCAATTCCATTCCCTTCCTTTCTTCATTTTTTCACTGTTAGACTCTGACTTGAATGTGTTGTGACTAATGACATGTCAGTCATTTATTATTATAGCAAAATTATGCATCCAGACAATAGGATTGCATCCTGGCTTTCCAGAAATCACTGGGAATATGACTAATGTTAAAAGCTTTAAAAAAATTCTTTCTTTCTCCTTCTTGTTTTAACATAAAGCATCTGTGGAATGTGAGGCTCCAGTAATAACTCACTAGGCAATGAGGCAGTAACCTCAGATGCTGTAATGTGATTAAGAAAAGGTCATACACTTTCCTAACAGGATTCTTCATTTATTAAAAATTAAACACGTGTGGGAACACATGCTGCATTCAAGTTAGCAAGTATCGGTGAATACTTTCTTGTAGTTTCTTAAGTCCTGGTCAATTTGTGTGAGATGAAGTGACTCCAAATGAAGTCTTGTCTTACTTAATGGCATTGACACTTAAAGGTAGTTAATTGTTCCTGTTGACAATTATGTATTGCAGGGCTGTAATGAGGCACATAGTATTTCAGAAACATGCCTGTATCGTAATCGAGAGATGGTTGCATTTCTTCGGGTTTCTATAGTGAGTTTACATGTAAAAAAAAAACTCGTAGTTCTACATTAATTTTATCTTTATACCTAAAAGTGGCTAGTTTTTAAATTGTACTGTTAAAAGATTTTTTTTTCTTTGAAAAGAAAATCTGAAAGATTAATGTACTCTGAAGTCTTGTGACATATTTACCTATTTTGGCTTGATAGCAATACTGTGGTTTTTTTCCCTGATGTCCCATGCTTGAACACAGCTAGGAAAGGATTGGTTAGTCAGAGCTGAATGGGATATTATGGAATTCAGTTAAAACAACTGTAACAGGGTACACAGGGAGGTCTTTCTAGTCTAGTGTATGGCTCCCTTGGCCAGTGTCAGATGCCTATGAAAGAATCTGAAATAGAGTGAGCGTATGGTGACAGACTGTGACTTAGAGTTATCTTGAGTCAGAGGTAAATAGACTTCAGCAGATTCCTTCTTAGTGAATTTGCCTGATAATACTAGGATGTAGGTCGACTTCTGACATGCACAATGACATGAAGCAGGGAGTTTCGCAGTCTGACAGAACAGCAGACGCAGAATTGTCTCTTATTGCTGATGCTGAATCTGTTGTTTGATCACTTAATTTGATGCCACATACTTCTTTTACTACCCCCCCCACCCCAAAAAAAAACAAACAAAAAACACACACACACCAAAACAACAACAAAAACCAAACAAAAACACCAAAACAAAACACAGACACACACAAAACCAAAACCAAACCAAAACCCCCACACACACCAAACCAAACACACAAAAGGAAACCAAAAACCAAAACCAAAAAAACATAAGGGTTTTCCCTTTTCAGTATGCTACTCATTTTATGGATCTCCAGCATATCTCCACTCAAGACAAGTCTTTTCCAGGTTTAAAAAAAATTCTCAGTCTGTGCAGTTTTTTCGTGTAAGGAATCACCGTGTGTTTTGGACCCTTCTTACCGCCCTTTTCTATAACTTCTTTAGTTGTAAGATGTAAACTAGAACTACATGTAATATTTGTGAAGTGGTTGTGCCATGAATTTATACAGTGACATAATTAGTCTCTCAGTTTTCTATAACTGTCCTATTAATTTCCAACTTAGGACTTGGGTTTTTTCCTCTCTATAATATTAACTGTCTCAAATTCACATATTGTTTAGAACTTTATTGACCTGATTTTTATTTTGTTGATATAGGAATATAAAAGTAACAAGATAAACTTTGAGGTAATGGCATGAGTTACTGTAAAATTTGGCAGATGTAACCAAGTCATATTTGAGACTAAAACCTTGATGAGCATCAGAAAGAATTTAGACCCTATTTACAGTTCAGTGTTCTAACTCATTTCTCTTGTCCACAAGCTAGATAGCAACTCAGGCTGGTTTTATAATCCAAATGTAGGTAGAGCTGTGTTGTACTTGGACATCAGCAGACATACAAGATTTCTATGTTTACTTTTCTTTAATTGCAGGTATTTATGAGCCGGCATTTCTTGTATTATTGTGGTGAACCTACCCTGGATGTGAAGATTGCCTTTTGTCAGGTGTGTGTTCCTTACAGGTAAAACAAGGTACAGTATATACTTCATTTTTGCAGTTCATGTCATAATAATAGAAGAAAAAATATAAGTGAATTTCGGCAACTTACTGCAAGTAACTGGTTTTAAGAATGAGAGTAAATATAAAAAACAGAATAAAACATAACAGAAAATATTTTTCTATTTATTTTGGTTGTTGTAGTTTTGCTCTTGATAATTTTTACTTTTGTTTTCCTGAAATGTCAGTCCGAGGGTTTTTTTAGGTAAAAATAATAGCAGGGTTCAAACAGGGAAATATGTTGGCTGTACTTCCAATAAACTCAATGATAAATCAAACAGAATAACTGTACCTACACAGGTGCTTTCACAGAATTATGCAAATTGAAGCTATTTTATGTTAGCGTTTTTTTTTTGTGAGACAGAGCCTTTTACATTGTAGTGTGTGAGTACAGTTTTCAGTCCCTTAGTCTAGTGAAGGGAGGATAATTGAAATTCTGGGGTTTATATTGTCTCTAGTTGAACACAATGTGCTACGCAGGTTCTGATGTCATGAGACTGCACTGTAGCCAATTCTGTATTTCAGAATTACCCTTCAAATTCTTTGGTAACAATGGTTGCAACTCTAGAAGGCTGAAACTAACTTTGTGAGATGAAGAAAAAATGTATTGATTTGTCTGGTTTTTGGTTCCCTTGTGTAGATTATGTTAGTTAACATATATATGAGTATGCTGGTTTGACTGAAAATGAGTTAATTTTCTTTGTGCAGCTAGAAACCTTTCTTTTTCACAGCTACCACTCTCATTATTTGGACTTAGTTTGTGAACAAGAGATAACATTCCAGCACAGAGCTCATGTTTTTAATTGCTCTGCTCTGAGAGCCAAGGACACTCTGAGTGCTCTGCCCGCAGGTGTGAGGTACCAAGGAAGAGGGGCATGGATGGGGCAGAGTTTGGCTGACATCCAGACTGATCAATGAGAGTATTCCATCCCATTAGCATCATGCTCCAGGTATAAGGAGAATTGGGCCTTCCAGTTTCTCTCTCGCTTGCTCTTCCAGGCGTTCTTGCTCTTGCTTGCCCTGGTGCGCAGCCAGGGGAGTTTTGAGTTGGGACATTTAGTCTGGCCTTTTGCCATTTTGCAGAGGCCTCTGGGCTTTTCTGCCTGTTTTTCCTTTTTTCTCTCTTCTGGATCGTCTGTTCAGGACTGGGGTATCACTTGCTGGGATTGGCTGCTTAGTATGGATGGAGTTCACGAGGAATTGCCTGGAGTATCTTTTATTTCTATTTTATATATATATATATATATTAGTAGTGTATTAGTATTTTGTTATTTTATTAAACTGTGTTTATCTCAATCCAAGTTTCTCCCTTCCCTTTTGACTCTCTCACCTATTGGCAGGGGTCAGGGAGGGGATGAGTGAGCGGCTATCGCGGTTGTATTGCTAGCTTGGGTTAAACCATGACAATGAGTCACAAATCTACACATGTTTTTCCATTATGAACGAAAAATTACTTTTTTGCTTACTTCTTCTGAACAGTGCTTTATGTTTTAACTCTGTCTGTTCATAATTTTTTCATAAGATGGGACACTAGCAATCTAACTAGCTAGAGAGACATTAGGGACATGCTTCATTTTTTGAGGGGTAAGAACAATGCCACATTCTTAGAACTGGAAATCCATTAAATGCTGTTTTTTTTCCCTTTATTTTACTTCTGGGGTCCAAGTAAGTGAAAGCAGAATTCTAAATAAGAAGAGGGCTATTAGCTGTATGTAAGCATTTAACATAAAAAAGTGACAAGTTTTGGGAGTTTCGTTTTGTGTGTTTTAACTCAAGAGTACTAAATATCTGTCCTGCTGAGAAGGTTGGCTCTGCGCTTGGTAAATTGTCAACTCTAGGATGATTCTTGGCCATTCAGTTTAATCTCTTTAACTATCTTCTCTGTCCTTTTTTTCTCCTATTCTTTATGTGCATATGTTTATCTAACTTACTTAATTTTTCCTCTGTTTTTGAGAAAATAGAGGATTTTGGCAAACCTAGTATTTTTGTGCTTTTTTTTTTACAGAGATGGCTTGCAAAAGAATATTCAGAAATTTGCAAAAATAGTTTAAAAAAAGGGGGGGGAGGTTCCCTCAGGTTCTCTGAAAAAGAAGTTATTGATGAAAAGGTTACTTTCACTGTGCAGAATACAGTTTTTGCATATCTCTGCTTGCCATCTTCCCTCTCCCTGTTCATTGGACCACAGCAGAGATGTACAGAAACATTTCTATTTTACATGTGCACAGGAAAGGTACTCTTAATGCTTTCCTTTTATATTCTGTCCTCCTTTATTCTGGGCATCAATCAATGTGTGACCATGTATGGCCAATACTATCTGTCACTGCACTTCTGGTTCTTGATTTAGATTCTAGTTGAAACATGCTACTGTAATTGTTCCCTTGCTGTTCCTGTAACTTAATAAAAAATGTTCAGAGGAACATACAGAACTCAATGTGTTTGCAATGTTTTTGTTCAAGTATATATGACGAAATGAACAGCATTTTGGTTGATTTTTTTATAATTGAATGAAACTGTTTCATCTCTAACACTGACAGCAGGTACCCAGAGAGGAGTCATCCAATGAATACATGCAAGATCTACTATACAGATGTTGCAGGAAACAGGGTTTTATCCTTCAAACAGTTATTGCAGAAATGCCTTTTTGACACTGGCTGGTTGGCCTGGCCCAAAGAATTGTGGTGAATGGAGTTAAATGCAGTTGGTGACCGGTCGCAAGTGGTGTTCCCCAGGGCTTAATGTTGGAGCCAGTGTTTAAAAGATATATAGAAGAGCTTCTTAGGGACATGATTTAGTGCCAGAGTTAGGTTATGGCTGGACTAAATGATCTTAAGACTCTCTTCCAACCAAAATGATTCTGTGAAATAATTCAAAGCCTGGTGAAATCAGTAGAAAGATCTATTGAATGCACTAGCTCAGTACCAGACAACATGTGACCTGCAGTCATTTTTTGAAATTGCAAATGTGTTGTATAATCAGAAATGCAGTTACTGAACCGGCACCAAAAAATGATTCCTAGGGTTGAAACATCTATGTATCAATCACAGAAAGCTTCTCTGTTACGAAATTAAGAAATCTTATGTTTTAGTAAGACCCATAGCAATAGGACAAATGGTGATGGTTTTAAACTGAAGGAGGGGAGATTCAGGCTGGATGTGAGGAAGAAATTTTGTGACTCATGTCTACCACATAGAAGTTCTGCTCCCATTTGAATCTGTGCATCACTGCAGACTTTCTACAGAATATAGAGGTTGTACTGAAGTGTCTTTTAAAGGTACAATATTGAAGAGTACTCCAGTGATTGTTAGTACTGTGGGCATATTTTTCTTATAATAAATCTTTTGTGGTGATGTCTCTCTCATGGCATAAAAAACATAGGTTTTGGTACTGTGAAAGAACGTGACATATACCTAATTATAGGCCGTTCCTCTTGATGCAGAGCTTATGTTATCGAATACACTAGTTTTATATGATGAAGTGCTAACTCAGCAGGAAAAGAATCTTAAGTGGAGTAAATATGACATTTTCCCCATTCACAATATGAAAACACCTAAGTCTGGCATTACTGTACACTGCTAGTCAAATGATGTTCTGAAATGGCCATATTTTTTAAGGTTGGGGAAAATGACATCTGCTTGTCTATTGTAATAGAAAGGTGGGAGAATATTTCTTTTTTAGGTTTACAGAATCTCATTAGACATCCATAAGGGTGATATCACAACAGGTTTTATGTGTAGGACCCTACACATTCTTATCGAAGTGCAGCATAATGCAGGGTAGTATATTCTGGGCAGAACAGGACATTGAGATGTAAGCGCTCAATAATAATGTCTAATGTCTAATGTCTAATGTCTAATACTAATTGGGTCATCCATGTTTCCTTCTTTTAGTTGCTTTTATATATATATATATATATATATATTCTTTTTAACAACATAACGTTTATAGCCTGTCAGACTTGTCAAGTTTTCTAAATTGTAGCTGCATAGGTTACTTTTATGTAGAATACAATTCTATTATTTTTACTTGGAGCATTAGTTCTGAATTTTCTTGTCTTTGAAAAACACATCTTTATTATTAGAATTTTTATGTCACAGTATTTCTGTACTGCTGCAACAATAATTTTCTTACAGAAAAGCAGGACATGTGCGTACTGAGATGAGATGTCAGGGATTTGGTCATGCACATTAAGAAAACATATCATGTTAATCAGAAATGTAATTTCACATGCTAATTCCTTAGTATGGCATCATCACTAGTCTTTATTGCCTAGCTTAAACAATTTGATATCTCAGATAGAATACATCAGCGCTTTTCACAGAATCACACAGAATCACAGAATGATAGGGATTGGAGGGGACCTCAAAAGATCATCTAGTCCAATCCCTCTGCCGGAGCAGGAACACTTAGGTGAAGTTACACAGCAAGGCATCCAGGTGGGACTCCACAACCTCCCTGGGCAGCCTGTTCCAGTGTTCTGATACCCTTACTGAGAAGAAGTTTCTTCTCATATTTAAGTGGAACCTTCTGTGTTCCAGTTTGTACCCATTGCCCCTTGTCCTATCATTGGTTGTCACTGAGAAGAGCCTGGCTCCATCCTCCTGACACTCACCCTTTACATATATATAAACATTAATGAGGTCACCCCTCAGTCTCCTCCAAGCTAAAGAGACCCAGCTCCCTCAGTCAGCGCTTTTGCTTACTCACATTGGAATTGGTGCTGTATTGATGCCTACTGAAAAACCTTAGAATGAAATTTTAGTTTGCATGTTGAGGGTATTTTTTCAAACTTCTACTAATTTCATGCTTTTAAAAAAACTCAAAATAAGATCATTTAAAAAGCTTTAATTTCTCTCCAGATGTCTTTTATTCCCTGTGTTCTGCAAACTTGGGTTATTTCCAAATTCATGCTTATCTGTCTTGAACAAAATGTGTGTGGACTTCCTAGATGCAATACTTCATCAATAAACATTTAAAACCCACATTATTTTAGAAAACTTCTACACACAGAAAAGATGAGCTTTATTAATTGCTTTGCTCTCCGTTGATTGGTTGATTCATCTGGGCCATTTTTTAATTATATCCCAACTTTGATCAACCACTTCAATTACAATTTCAACTAATGCTTTAATCAGATTGCGTGGAATTATTATTAATATTTTAACCATTAAAGAAACTTGTCTTGATGCAGAACGTCCTATAATTATGTCTTCAATTTAACAGGAGATTAATTAGTATTCCTAAGCAATGAATGAGCAGTGACCTATATCTTAGATTTCTAGGACGAAAATGATACTTTATAGTAACAAGACCTGTCTGTTTCTAACAAAATGTGCAATTAAATTATTCATCTCCTCACAGTCTTTACTTGTAAAAGAGAGAATCTTTGTATTAGCTGTCGCCTTCACAGTGAACACTGTAATTATATAATTGTATTGAGGTGTTGTTTTTTTTTTTAATATTTCATATGTAGCATAGTTACGTGCCTCTTTACCCTTCTTTTTACAGGAAGCCATGATATGCATTGGGGCGTAGCATTTTGTGTGGTCAGTCTTCTTACTACCCTGCTTGCATACTAGAAGAAAATTTCTTTAAAAATACCCAGTATTTCACTGCAGTTACAGTTTCCTGAGAAGTGTAAGCCATTTGAGATATACCGTCTTACCAATACATGCAATAAATAGAGGAGTTGTTAATCCCATCTTGGCTCTCACCCTGTGTTTCTACGTTTTCCCTTCACTATTATTGAGAAGTTGAGTGTACTTTCATTTTTTAGTGTTGCAATGTTTTGGCCAACTTTTAGTGATCCCATTTCTCTTTCCTAATCTTAATTGTATCTTGTTTTTCCCCATGTTGTTGCTTCTCTTTCAAATCTGGGACCTTGGAACAAACAGATTAATACAAACTCCAGTGTTCCCTCTCTTCTCATTTCTCCTGTGAGAAGTGGGTACAGCCATTGCTTTTCTCTGTTTGGACACAGCTTCACAGTGTCTTTGCTGCTTCCTATTTCTGGAGCTGTGCTTGAACAAGATGGTTTCCAAACATCTTTACCTTAGCTTTCTCACCTACTCTTAAATCTTTATTTCCTGTAGTTTTGGTTACATTTTCTCTTTGGATCACTGATTAAGTTCCTGTCTATAAAGAAACCTCAGTCTCAAGGAATCTTTTCTCTCAGTGTTTCTTCATCAGTCTTCTCATCCTTACCTTCTTTGGTATGATGACCAGGGTTGGATGTTACCTGTGTGTCATTGTTGATTTTTTTTCCAGACATCTAGGGAATGAGGAATCATTTTGAACTAGTTATTTTGTTGTGCAGATACTCACATATTGAAAATCTCTTAGAAATCTGACCCAAAATGAAGCAGACACCTTTGGGTCACAGTGACTTCTGAGCAACACAGGATACCACAGATATGAATGAACTACAAAAATCTTGTGCCTGTAACGAAGAAGCAATTAAAAGTAGTTAAAGCTTAGTGAACATCTGGAGGACAAGTGAAGAATATGTAAACAGTGCTTTGCTTTGTGTTTTGAGAAGATACTGATGAAAAGGAAACAGAAGGCAGACCTACTAGTTCTTGTATAATCAGAGCTAAGTAAGAGCTAGTTATAAAGCTACTTGGGCTTTGGTATCTCAGAAGAGGTTAAACAATTACAGTGTATTTAAAACAAAACAAACCAAAAAATAGCAGCAACAGAAAACAAGAGGAAAAATAGAAAACACAACAACCAACCAACACTTATGAATAATGTATTCCATTGAATAAGAGTTTTAAATAGCAAAAGAGTACTCCATTGGAAAATAAATAGTTTTAAAATAGAATGAACAAGCCAATATAGTGAAAAAATGAAGGATCAATCAAAGTTAAGCTGTTTGCAAGGGTCAAATGGCTACTTGAAGGGCTGACTTCATAAAGGAAGGTAGGTTGTGTCTGGGGGGTAGTGAAAGACTGCTGCAGAGAGACTGAAAGAAGGCAGAGAATTAATCTGTGAGGAGGAAAAAAAAAACCTACTCAAAACACTAAAATCAGGAAGACTGAGTGACTAATATAATCCTTGTGGGATGGGAGTGAGATGGAAGAATGATAAGATAAAACTCTGTAATACTACACCCAAACACACCCACTTGATAAAACCCCTATTTTTTGTCTTGATCTCTATCTGTGTACTTTTGAGTCCAGGGAGAGCCAGATTAAGTGAGAAGAAGTCTCACTTTATGGTGAGCAAAACAGACAGTATTTCTGCCATAAATGTGGTATATATGGAATACACAATTAAAAAATATTTAATAGGTCTTTCTATGCAAAGATACTTTATATTTCTCAAGTGGGGTTTTTGAGGCTGTCCAGATCTACACAGCAAAACCTATAACCATTACATCCAAAGCAAAGAGGATTCAGTAAATATCTGTTCATCCCGGGATCCTGGCTCTTAAATCTTCTGATAAAATGATGGCTGTGCAAGCAGGAGGCTTGCCATTAAATTAATAGTGTTGTTGACTTAGCAGCTGCACACAGGTGAAGCAGGGCTCGCCTGTAGATACATTTTTGGAGCTGCCAAGAAGATTCTGAGGATTTTGTCATTTTTCAGAGTTTCAATTTGTATAATCTCAGCGTCAGACTTAAGGTCAAATTGTAGTTTTAAAATGTTATCCTTTTGGATCCTGAGGGAGCCAAAACATGCTGTTCTCCAGGCCAGTTTCTTTGTCTGACATGGGGAGGAGACAGTGGGGGCCCCTGGGGAATGACTGCAATTGCTGGCTCAGAACAATCCTCTCCTGTTCATCTTTGGGCACTGTGCCAACTGCAGATGAGGAATCAGCTTTTCAGTCTTCCATCTCATTCTCTTCCTTGCTTGCATTCACACATCCGGAATAATTTATTTGTTTTCAGTAGCCTTGAGTCACAGCACCTTTAAAAGTTTATGTGTTCCTGTAAGTAGTTCTGTGTGGAAACATGGAAAGATACTAGTGTTGGAGTAATGTTTCCCCTCAGTTGATGCCTGGTAACAAACTCTGACAGCACTCAATGTCTTCAGAAGTGTGAAGGAGAGCAATTTAGCTTAAACTGCCATTAGCATGGTTTGTATTTATGAAAGCTTAGATGCATGAGATACTAAGCTGTAAGAAATTGTGATATTTTGGGCTTCTCGAGAATAGGAAGAACGGTGTTCAGAAACAAAGGTCTGTCAGTGAAATATAGTTAATATAATTCTTTTATGGGGTAGAAATAGACAAATGTGAATCTAAGGAAACAATTCGTCTCATAATACAGAAAATAATATCCTTTTGTTTCTGTTGGGCTTTTTAACCCTCTCTTTTGCTCTCTATGCTGTAAAACAAAAATAAAAGCAAAATAATGTGTCTTGTAGCTGTGCGTGAGGCATTATTTGAGTTTCACTGAATTTTTAGGTAGATGTTCTTTGAAAACAAAATATATTTTCTTGAAGTATTTAGTAATGGTGAGGGTATATTTTTCCTTCATCTCAAATGCTAGAGACTTGACAGTTCTGTTCTTCTCCCCAGTTGTTTGGCTATTAAGCAAGCATCATTGCAGGTAAGGCTATGTGTTCAAATGACCCAACAAAGAGAGCTATGTTTTCAGTTCTGAAAAACTTTTTCTTCTCTAAGTTTCTCAGTATAGTGGAAGGAGAACGGCTATTAGATCTGTGTTAGAATTTCTCAGTTAGTTACTGGCAAAAGAAGTTAATGGTGTGTGCATTCTTGTCCATGTGAAGTAAAAATTAACTTCCAGTCAGTGTTGGATAATGAAATTGCATTGCCCAAACTTTTATGGAAACCAAAAACAAATTACACTCAGATACATACTTTGTCTCTGAGGAATAATCTTTCATGTTACACAGAAATCTGTGAAACTAGATGTGTTTTGTTCAAAGTGAAAATAAAAGAGAAATTTGCTTTTGTTTCACACCTGCAATGTTTATTATTACATTGGGGCCTCAGTATTGTAGCTTGGCCAAATTCATTTGAAGCTCACCTAAAAATGTATGGACGCCGTGAAATTCACTTTCCTAGAAGACCTGTACGAGACCTTTTGCATCTTCATTGTGATATCCTAAGAAGTAAACCTGATCACCTTGTATATGTATACCCTCCCTTTCCCCAGCTAATTCTTCATGAAATGCTAATTGCTAGTTTCTTAAGATGTCAGTATCAATCAAATTTGGAAGAAGGTTTTGGTTCAGGTATGTATACAGAAGAGCATATACTGGAAATTCATAGCCCTGTGTTCCTTTCTGCTCTCAGATAATCAAAGCTTTAACTTAAGCTGCTGGTACAGAACTTGTAAGCATTATATTATAGTAAAACCTCTTCCGAAATAGCTTACGTGGTGTAGATGGGGTGGCAGGTGGCAAAAAGAAAAGGAGGGGGGATATTAACCACTAAACCAACACCGAGGCTTCCGGTAGGGGCTTGAGTAAGCACCGAAAAAGTAACAGAACAAGACCAAAACGTGGTGTGTAGGTTTCTTGAAGATCAGCAATGTGGAATTGAAGGCTTTGAGAAGAACCTTTTCATCAGAGCTTGAACTAAAGCAGACATTGAGGTGCTCTTATTAAAAGTATGAATTTTTTTGTTAAGGTCAAAGCCTTTTTAGCTGAATTTTAGAGTGAAACAAAACTGTTGTTTCATTGTTTTTATTGAGGAAGTGGCTGTTGTCTCAGCTGGGAAATGGTTCATGATTTGATTATATGTCATCTCAGTTTGGAGATCTGATCAGATATGATAAATTCAGTAACACTGTTAATTCATTTATTTGGGATTTGATTTAATTACAAACATAACAAAGACAATTATGCATCTCCTGGTTCTTATAAAAGTAAGCAGTATTTTGGGCTTATGCAGTAGGTTATTTTGTTTTAATTTTGCTTATTTAGGCTTTGGTAAAAATAAGCAGAATATAGAGAGTAGGTTTTTTGGTATTTTATTAGCAGTAGGATTTTAAAGGGAGGAAGCAAATCAGCAGATGATCTGGAGACTCATTGGCCTGTCCAGAAAGCTGAAGTGTTTGTCACTCAGAGGAGGCATTCTGGCTTGGAGTGAACTTCAAACTAAATCAGCCTGTTTTGAATTTTATAATTCTTGGTGTTGGTCTTTTCTTTCAAAGCTCTTTATGGGTCACAGTTTTGGTTGTTTTTTTTTTTAATTAGACAGACTTAAGAGAAAAATATTAATCTAAAATGAAAAAAAAGAAAAAAAATCCAGCAAAATAAGATGGTCTTTACCTTTCCTGCTTGCACACAGTTAGGAGCGGATTGTTGTAGAACAGTCTGTTTTCCACTGGTCCTAAGGACACTTCTGTGTCTTACTGTTTGTGGTCTTCTGCGCCCCCATTGATCAATATCACTTAATTGCTGCTGAAGCGATTGCATACATTCATTATCCACACAACTGAGGTACTACAGAGTGGTTCTCCTGAGCTGCTTTAATTGATTTTTAAGACATTATTGGATTTAAAATAACCACCATCTGGAACTGTGGTAGTTCAGAAATCGCACTGTAAGCTGCATGGGATTCCTGAGGCCAGCAGTTCACAGGCTCAGTCTGACTTTTAAAAAAGCAATTTTTGTGTGTACAGGATAATAAAGGCAGAATGACAAAGTGTCTTTTCCTGTGTAGCTCCATACCATATGTTGAACTGTAGAGTAGCTTAGGAGTGAGGGTGCAAACAAGTCATGGCTGACCTGGCTCACTCAAGACTTAACACAGTCATCTGGCTTGTTTAAAAAAGTCACTGTATCTGTATTTCCAGAGGAGCTAGCCTGAAGTCAGGATCACTAAGGAATAAAATTATTACGCTGATGCTTCATATAACATTGGTTTCAGAGTATTGCGTGTTAATGCTGAAGATTGTCTGCATTGTTCTGATAATGACATCAGAAAAACACAAGCTGCAAATGTGTTTGTCTAGCCAGATGGAACTGAAATTATTTCCTGTCTGTCAGGAGCATATTACTAAAATAAAGTCTCTCGGTTCCAGGTCTGTTATGAATAGCCGAGCTGGCCAGATTTATGCATCTCCTTTCATGTAGTGGAAGGAGTTTTAAAACTAAGGCTACGTACTGTGAATCAGATGCAGTCTGGAATGATGTCCCTTTAAATTGAAAAAATAATAGTTGCCAAATCAACTTTACATTTTTCCCTGTCCCATCAAAATTCAACATAGTATTCTGTAGTCTTATAACGTGGCTGATTATTCAGATTTTTTGGAGAAAGCAATTATAATAGAGCAAATAAGAAAGTTTAGAAGCTGCATTTGCGAGGACTGAAAATTAACGCGCAGGCAGAGAAAGACACATACAGCAGGAAAATATATTTGAGGTTTGCTTCTGCTTATAGAAGGTATTTGGAAAAGCCTTGACTTCCATAAGTCAATCAGCAAATACTTGAGGATAGATCTGTTGTCACATGTCAAACTTTTGCATCCTGTGCTCAGCATCACATAGTGCAGGATCCAAAATTACAAACACTAAATTCCGATTTTTAGCTGGAAGTTATTATGTACTTTGCTGAACTGAGCCCACTAGTAGTCATGAAATAGTCCTAATGTAACTTTTTCTATTGTAATTATATGAATTTGGGCAAGGTCACAGCTCTGCAGTGCAAGCATGAAATGTTTACAGTAACTTGTCTTTGTGCCACGAAAATTACCCTTTGCTTAGGGCTAATGCATTTGTCAGGTCACAAGAGCAACTTTTATGTTGTTAAAACCCCAGAACTTGGGAAGATCTCCCGAGCTAGCACATAGTCTCCATGTTACCGAACCATTTCAGGCCACAGTTCATCTCATAAAGTGCTGTTTCTTCTGCAGCTCCTGTTGAAAGGTTCTCAAGGCCTTTATCATATGCTCAGGGAAAGCTTTAGCGCTCATGTGAATGGACTTACTTGCCTTATCTGACCAGTGACAAAGAGCATAATTCCCGTGTCTGTTGTCCCATTTCTTACACTGATCTAAGTATTTTCATTTTAAAATAAGATATTTATTGCAGTACAAATGAGGGCAGAATCAGCACAAATACATAAGCCAGTAGTCATAAAGAGGCAGTGATGAAAGGCAGAGACCAGTAGTCGAGGGTAACTGTCACAACCATTGGCTGGAGAATTTGCTAGCTTGCTTTCTTTGGTGGCTTTTTACTGTAACTTCCTGGGTGAAAGAGGGTTTGATACAGTCTTCAGGAGCATGTGGAGACCCATATGTAGATCTATGAAAATGAGTTTAAAATGACAATAACTTACATTGAAAAACTAGATTGTGTTTCATCAGTATTCTGATGTTTTACCAGCCTTGGTTTTTGTGTTTTTTCCCCTCCTCCCTTCCCCGTTTTCCTTCTTTTGTACAACAGGGATTTGGGAAACAAGTGGATGTGTCATATATTGCCAAACATTACAACATGAGCAAAAGCAAAGTTGACAACCAGTTCTACAGTGTGGAAGTAGGTGACTCGACCTTCACAGTTCTCAAACGCTACCAGAACTTGAAACCTATTGGCTCTGGGGCTCAGGGAATAGTTTGGTAAGTATCAGCAGTTTTTCTTATGCTTTTAAATAGGATTTGCCTTTTACATTTCTTCACAGTTTGCGAGCCACAGACATTGTCTAAAATTGCAAAAATAGCAGTCAGGCAACAGACATCCTGAGGCAGAAGGAGCCTAGTGATTCTCTAATAAATTCTGCTGGTGAGAACGATAGCACTGGATTTGTTTCTCCATATAGCAAAATGCAACTAGCTAGATAGCAGGAGAAAGATCTTATCATAATTGACAACTGTGGCACTATTTCTAGAGGCAGTGCAAATAATATCCCAAGTAAACCCTGTAATTTTAGTCTTTGTACAGTAAAAGTCACTGAGAGCAATATAGAAACCTGTCACATCCCATAACACTCTCAAGTATTCAGAATGGAAGCCTTTTAAATTGAGGTAACTGCTAATGTTTCCTTTATTCCTTAAAAGAGACATTGCAATGATGTGATTAATGCGAACGAAAGACACAAATGCAGTGGCTCTCCTAAATAATACAACAGGCTTATGGAATGCAAATTTATTGTGTTCGAAGGTTGTGATACCCTGTTTGGCTTTTGCAGCTGCATTTTTAGAGATGGATTTTAGATTGCAGTGGCTTGTATTTAAATGTCTATGTGCAGGCATTGGTTACCTGCTTAATTATGAGGCGTTAGGGTAACTAACACCACTTTTTATCTATGACTTAATCAGAGACAAAGTCTAACTCTATCTGTTGTTTTTTTCTGACTTTGACGTGGTGTGTGTTAGCTTACAGTTGGAGGAAATGGTAAAGTAACAGGTTCCATTAATCCAGGGGCAAGTGGGCTTTCACGGATCGTTGGCACTATAATTAGCAGTGTAACAAAAATTAGCAAGACATCCTTAGGTCTCAGTCTGCCACTTTGAGCATTTAGTATACTTTAAGGCCACACAGGTCCCAAGATTGATCTAAATTATCAAGTGCTTCATTTTATATTTTAACCACAAAAGGGCTAGAGGTTAGTTTAAAATCAGTTTTGGGAAAAAAAAACATACTTTAAGTCCTATTAATGTTCTTTTTGCACTGTTTATCCACATTCATACATAGCAACAGATGTTTTTTGTTACTATTTTCAATTTAGATGAAAATTATTTTATTGAACCTCTCTGCAACTGAGTTGCTGTAGTGATCAATTATGAGCAGCAAAAAAGCATAGAAATTAAGCTAGATAAAATCAGTAACATCCTGTGAATTTATCTTTCATACTGAGTTGACAGGCAAAAATTAAGAATACCTTAAAAATAAAACGAAGTGAGTAAACAAATTAGTTCAAGCGAAAATTAACGTGAACCTCCTGAAATGTCTGAGCAGCATGGAGAGGCCATAAAAGGCCTTTTACAGTTTAATTGTACAGATGTAGCAGTATTACATGATAGATGGGGAAGATAATGAACTTTTTTGCTTAGTATGTATTATGTTCTAATCTACCTGTCATGAGCGATAATTTATCAGAAATACATTAACAGACTGAGTGAAGCATGAAGAATCAATTAGTGAAAAATTTTTTGAAAACGTGTAGTTTAGCTAAAGGAAGACAATACACGATAAAATAATCTTCAGTTGTGTTTCTAATTTCATAATAATTATACAGTAATAACAGTAAATTTACACAGTAACCTTAAATACTGTTTCTACTGTAGAAACATAGTATTTAGAAACTATAGGTATTTTGATGCATATAGGGTTACATTTAGAAAATCAATTTAAGGGAAAAATGTACCAAAAACCTGCCTATTTGTGGAGTGCTGCTGGCTGTGGCGAGGGAGTTGTCTTGCCCTGCTTCTCTTGTTCTTTGTGAAAGAACTGTCATGAGGAGAGCCTCTGTGAAAACAGTGGGAAAAACCTAGGTTGTCATTTCTTTTAGATCCAGTGGTTCTGTTCATGCTGAATGACTTGTTTGAGGAGTGTAGCAGATCTGGGGTGCGATTCTGTCTCTTAGTGCCAGAACTTGCGCAAGTGCAGGAGCTGAATAAAGGAATGCCAGAAGTTGCAGCCAGTGACCTGCTTCTTGACTAGTCTAAATTTTTGCAGCTGGCAAGTGCTAGAAGAGCTGAGCTGCTGATGATTTTTCTGCTTTTAGTACTCAGCCACACAACCGTAATTCCCAAAGGGAACTATTTAAGAGTAGCTTTTTGAGTAATTTAACATAAAATCTCTCATTACTAATCTTCTGCAAGATATTCCATGCCTCAGCACTAACTTCAGGCCCAAACTCCGCTTGCTCTTCTTAAAAAAAGGAGGCTGGGGAGAGACATTTCTCACTGTCTACAATTACCTGAAAGGAGTTTGTAGGATAGAGGGCGTTGGTCTCTTCTCCCAAGTAGCAAGTGATAGAACAAGAGAAAATGTCCTCAAGTTGCGCCAGGGGAGGTTTAGATTGGATATTAGGAAAACGTTCTTAACGAAAAGGGTTGTCAGGCATTGGAACAGGCTGCCCAGGGAAGTGGTGGAGTCACCATACCTGGAGGTGTTTAAAAGATGTTTAGTGCTAGAGTTAGGTTGGGTTATGGTTGGACTCAGTGATCCTGAGGGTCTCTTCCAACTGAAACAATTCTATGGTTCTATGATTCTATGCTAGCTCCAGCTTTCCTGTTTGCTTCGATGTGGGACCCCACATGCCCAGCATGCCGGCTGCCTTTGCCCCTTGCCAGGTGCATTTGCCCCAGCAAGCTGCCTGTAGCCCATGGGGTAATTGTGGAGGCAGAGGAAGATGAAGGAGAGACACGATGTTTCTCAGGCTGCTCTTGGAAGCCGGTGTTGCAGGGCTCCTCGGCAAAGCCACAGAGTATTGAAGTCTTTCTCACACAATTCTATAAATAGATGTCAACATAAGTAAGAGCAATTCAGTGAAAAACAGTTCTTGTCGTGGGACAGAAACAGGCACAGGAAGCAGGGAATGGGGTTATGAAATAAATGGGGACTTCATTTGACTATTCTAAAAATTACACTGAAGATATAATCATTTTCTTGATACAGAAGCATTAAGGTAAAGATATTAAAGTCTTGAGGGGATGATAATTTATTAAATTATGTGAAAAAGAGCAAGCCATGTGGTGTGAGTGTTACTTATAATTGTCATTGCGCCCATGTGAAATAATTACAGGACTCGTTGATAAAGTGATGTTGGCTGTAGACATACTGCATTCCATATCTTCAGGAATTAGTGGTAGGAGCTTTCAATGGGATTTTTGTTAACCGTGTTCACAAAGTTATTTTTACCAGCAGGAAGAAAAAAAACTGGTTGGAATCTCTTGGGCAGGGAAGTTCCTCTTCACTCTGCAAAAACTGCTCTTAATGAAATTGTAGATTGTTTGCTCACTGTACCCACAGTGCTGACATCTGTGAGAAAGACTATGTAGGGTGTGTTTGCATAAACTTATCACGTTGGTTTAGACATGATGACAATGGGACATAGCTAAAACATAGCTTGAAGTATATTAGACCAAGCTCTGTAGTTGTAAAAACTATGCAGGCTTTTAATGACACACATTGAGTTTCAAGTCTGATAGAAACAGAAAACTTCAAAGGTAAAATGAGCTGAGAACAGTTTAATTAGATACATGCTACTTAAACCACTGAGAGAAGCATTAGTTTGTACCTCTCTGCAGTGTTAGAAGGGAGGTGACAGCTGCCTTATTTTACAAGGGGGAGAGAGAGAGGTCACTTTAAGCCTGCAGGGATGGATGGTTTAGAAGAGGGTAGAGGGAAAGGGATTCTCATGTTCTATAAAATCAACAAAAATATGCTGATGGTGGAGGGAGGATTTTCTTGTTTTTTAAATTAATACTTTTTGCCTGGAAGCAAAGCAGTTATCTGTAGGTTTTCTGCTGTGGTTTGCA
Source organism: Columba livia (assembly GCF_036013475.1). Lineage (NCBI taxonomy): Eukaryota > Metazoa > Chordata > Aves > Columbiformes > Columbidae > Columba > Columba livia. The sequence goes on from NC_088605.1 coordinate 54,188,768, forward strand.
AGCTTTCATTTCTTATATTTGCTGTGATATTTTGATACTGCCTCTGATGTCTAGGAAAATTATGGTGTATAGGAATATTTGAAAAGCAATTTGAAGGGGCTATGATAGTTTTTGAATTTATGATGGAAGCAAGTATGAAGCCCAGTTTTCCATGGCAGGTAGTGAAAAGATCACGTAGAGGCTTGAGGATGCAAGTAATTAAAATCTTAGAAGCAGCTTATGGAAGACATTTGGCCTGGTTTATGACTGCATTGGTGCCTATACCTGTGTGCATTCTCAGGAGAAAGTGTTGGATTTGAGGACAGAGTTGTCTGGGTGAGTATCAAATAGATGAGTCTGATGTCTTTCAGCTGAAATCCTGAATTTTATCTTGCTCTTTTGTGAAGAGTGAAGACAGACTTTCATGCTGTATGATGTTGGGATGTAGTCTAATAACATGTCAACTGGACAGAGGAGTGTAAACCGGGAGGTGGTTTATGCTACCTAGTTTATGCAGAAGGTTTTTGTAATATTTTTGGGGGAGTATGGGAGCAGGAACAATGTTTTGAGGATGTTTTTGGAGAGCCCTGGTAGTTTTTTAGTGAATGCATTATAAATTTAGAAAGGTGTCTCATCTGCAAATATAGAGGAGTCTATAAATATATCCTTGAAGAAGTAAATTGGACTTTTTTTTTTTTTAATGCTGTTTATGGTTGTGTGGTTTTTCTGCCTTTTTTTTTTTTTTTCATCTCGGAAATAGTGATTACGTTATATTTTTGAGCCTGCATAGGAAGGAGATTGCAGTGGTTTTGTCTTCCCTGTAACAAGTACAGTCAGCAGGGCAACTGCTAGCTTGCTGTGTTGTCTAAGGTTCTCCTTTGCTGATTTATATGTAATTTGCTGATTCAATCCTAAGAAGTGCAGAGTTCTTCCAAACAGGCATTTATGATGGTGGTGCTTGTTGTTGCTATATAACTGCTGATTGTTTTCCCTCAAGAAATCACCAGGAGCAGGAATGCAACAGATTCTGTCCAGTATGTGAAGCGGTTTTTGTTGCTGTTCTTCTGGGAGCTTTCACAGAGAAGTGTCGTGTTGTGTCATGATGCTGGTCATGAAAGATTTGTGAAGATGGAACTGGCTAAAACTTCCTCTTACTTTCTGTATATTCATGTATACTAAGAAAATTATTATAGGAATACCTCTTCCATCCTGTAGAATGTAGATGTCTGTAAAGAATATGATCATAGTCAATCAACAGAACTACATAAAAATAAAGTTTAATTTAGTATGACTGTGTTCCGCATGGAATGTGCCTGCAAATAATGAAGAATATGAGATCCTTGAGTTTGCAAAAACACTTGAGCTCTTTTGTATGTTGGTTATCCTTCAGTTCTGATTTCATGTAGCACGATTGACTCCTGGTCTTGAGTATGAGGCTCCAAAGAGATACTGCAATGGAAATAACGGTAAAAATCATAGAAAAGAGGAGATGACATCTCTGAGCATAATCAATGCTGAGCCCACACTGATCAAAGAAGAACAGTTTATGTATTTGCTATGGTGCAATGGAAAAGAGAATAGTGACAGTGTCTTGCAGTTAATGCACAACCCTGTTTCTATTGTTTAGCTGGACACTGGCATAATAAAGTTGTCGAGAGATTAAGATATTTCTCCATCATGACCCTGCCATCTCAATTACATTGTTTTGGTTTCTTTGTGCCACTGAACTGAAATACTGTATTCCCTGACAGAGGTCAGTGTTTCCTCTTGTATAAACCAGCACAGTTCCATTGATGTTAAGAGGTGTTCTCACCATAAGATAGATCACAAGTTTCCCTCAGAAGAGAAGAAAGAATACACATAATTCAGAGCAGAAACAAAGTGAACCGTGTACTCAGATGTGCCTAGAATTTTGGTGGCCCTGAAGGGAGTGGCAGTGTTAATTTTGTCAGTCCCAGTCTTTCCTGTAAATCAGTATGGAGTGTGTGTTGTGAATTCAGTTGTGTTTCAGTTACACAGTCGTATCTCAGACTTTTTGTGCTTATTCTGTTGACTGGCACCGCGGATTTATTCTGTTCTTTAAAAGATTCTCCAATGTGTATTCATTAGTTCAGCTTGTGTCCTCATGCTGTTGTGTGCCTTGCTGATGTGCCTTGACACTCTGCTCCTGAGGAGGCTTTTGAAGACAAACTTTAGAGAGTTTTGGAAGTGTTTTGTGCAAGAGTAATGTAGAAAATACCTGTCAATTTGTACTGTAAACTATTACTGTACTGTTAGTGAAATAAGCCTGTAAATTTAAATAAATTCTCTGATCCTTCCCAGTGCTAATATCTCCTACAATGACAAAACCTGATGAGATTTCTTCTTCTGAGAACAAGTGGTTTAAATGATTGCCAGCATTTTTTTTTTCCCACTTTGGAAAGTTCTGAAATGTTGAAATACCCCCAAGTAAACCCAGAGCGAACTTCAAGCCTCACTCATTCATCTGTATGTTGCAGGATTATTCTCCAGTTAAAATTTACATTCACATTGTAGCATTGTTTGGATTTTTTAGCGTCATTACTCTGAAATGCCATAAATTCAGTTGCATGGGTTCAGCTAACCATAGATCACCATCTGATGTACATCTGGAACAACACATTCTGGTTTGTCATTCTGATACATCTGTGCCTTGATTCTTCAGAAAGATAGCAAATTTCCCAATTGTGTTTGGAATCTGGATCACCAGCACATGAATTTTGAGGTGCTGAGAAACTCCCGGTGGGAACAGCAAGTTTTTCGTAGCTCTGGAAATGGGCTCTGTAATATTGAGGGAGGATGGTATCTTAAGTTAGTCAGATTTGTGTTTCCTAAGGTGATACTGTTAGAATTTGCATAGTAGCACATATTCAGAGACAGTTTGCTTGAAGAATTTAGCCTCGATGTGGAGGAAATTGCTGTTAAGCGCATAGATAACAGCTGCCACTTGTCAAGCAGCTTGTGATATATCTGAAAATTGAGCTAAGTTAATTGTCTTAAAGAATAAGCAACTTCTATTCCATGTTTACTTTGATTCTTACAACTTCTTCTATCTATTGATATATTTAATAGAAATGGGAAAGAAGAAAAAAAAAGTAAAAAATATATCCAGTAGCAGTGCATGAAGGCACCTGAGGCTGGATGAAGACCCATATTTATATGACAGGGGTACCTGAGATGTAATGTTTGAGCAAGACTTATTGTTTATTTTTTCTCAAAGGTCTGGCATGTAATTACTTAAAAAAAAAAAAAAATCGTCTTTTTCTTTTAATGTCCTTTTCCTACCTAATTGCTGAGATTCCTGGAAGTCACCATGTATTTCATGTTTATCTTCTCATGTTTCATTTCCCTTCACTAGTCCACAGAAATCTGAAATTTAATTTAGGTTCTGGTAGTCACAAACAATATGTGATAAAACATGCCACAGCATGCTATTCTAGCAAAGAGATCAGAGGCTCTGTCTCTAAAGTACTCAGACCATCTATATCTCGGACTCTGTCCTTTTTTTCTTCTTAAAGAACCTGCATAGTTTCTGTGACTACAATAGTTAAGTAGGCAGGATCTATCAAAATTTTTCTCTCTTCAGGTTTACTAAAAAAATAAAGAAGTAAGCTGGTGTAGAAACTATCTCTGCACAACCTGTTTTTGTGTACTTTGACAGCAGTACTCTCTTTACTTGGTCATAAACTACAATACTGTAAAGGCACAGTCAGGCTCATCTGAGAGTGTGAACAGCCAGGATTTTCAGTTGGATCAGTACAGCTCTGAGGTATACATCAGGTCTGTTCACAGCCATTAATGGATAAGCATCTATGATCCTTTCGGAGCCATTGAAAATATTATCGGCTGTTTGTAAATTCTGTGGCTGCATAGAAGTAATTCATGTTTCTGTAACTTAAACTCTTTCTGTTGTGGCTGACAACTCAATTTGATTTACACTTTGTGTTGTCAGGCAGTAACATTTTATAACTGCCTTTGCAGATGACAAGCACCTATCTGCTCCCACCTCATCAAAAACTTCCTTTAGGTCACTGCCAGACTTCCCTGTTTGCACGTTTGTTCTATCTCACTCTTATGCTTCAACATATCAGATATTTTAAATTTAGTTTCTTTTTAAGACTATCCTTGCTTCTCCTGTTGTGTCATGTTGTCTTTGCCTGGAATTCAGTTGCAGACAAATCTCAGTTCAAGGAGGAAATCAGGGTTGAAATTAGCTACTGTCAGTGCGGTGCAGGCATTCCTTAACTGAGGTCAGACTTGCCCTTTTATTTTATTCACTTGAAATCCTGCCACCACTGAAAGGAAGACTGTTGCATCATCATCGCCAATGACCATGTGTTTTTTGTGAGAACTATGTCACTAAACGCTTATGTTCTCTCCTAGGAACAAGGGGTTTCACCTGCGATAGGAAAATAGCAGTGACCATATGGAATCAGAGAGATAGGGCTCTAGAACAGGGCATTCAAATAAAAGGGCAGGCATCAAAACAAAGCAGCAGTAGGACCAGAAATAGAAAAATTAGAGCCGGTTTGGAAGGAAATACACCTCAGATAATTCTGTTTTCTTTGTTAAGATGTATTGCTGATATTTATTTTCTGATACTAATGTGGTATACTGATTCTCAGTGTTTTACAAAAAGTATGAACACCTGCCATAGAGGCAGTTGGGAAGGGAAGCAGAAAGGAGGAAGACTCAAAGGCAGGAATGAAAGCATGTAGCAAACAGAGGGTTCTGGTTTGGGGTTTTTTATGGGAGGGGTGGTGTTTGTGGTTTTGTTCCTGCTACTCTTTTCTGGATTTATGGTGTTACACTTTTCAATCCAAAATTGACTGGCTCCCATTTACAAACTGAAAATAAATTTTATATCTCTGGGGTTGCTAATTCACCAGGAGACACAGAAAGGGGTAATTTTTCTAATTGAAACAAAAATCTTGTTTTAAAAATGTGTCAGAGCATTTATATCTTGAAATTTCTGGTGTAACAGGGAAGCCCGAAAACCCTGAGTAGTTTTTCATTTTGTTCCTGTTGAACACAGGTATTTCAGCTTGTTATACAGCAGATAAACCTTTTTGTACTCTTATAAATGATCAGTTCTACCTGCTCACGTCTTACCTGTGTCAGACATGTCCCTAGATGTGAGACACTGTAGATAAAGGAGAGAGCAGAATGAGTTAGAGCAGCCTGGGTTGGTTGTGAGTTAGTGTCAGTGTAGGGGCAGGCTGTGAATTAGCCTTTTGGCTGGGAGGGTAAAGGTGACATTTCTGGCAGGACTGGCTTTCTCCTCTCTGAGAGCACCACCAAGTGACATTTCAGCATTTCTGATCTGCTCTTTCTCTTTGGTTAGAACAGCCTTCCAGAGGTTGCAGGGTTAGCTATGGGAAACTAGAGCAGCGAAAGGGTTAACCTTTTTACTGTTGCTTTTTTTTTTTTCCTTCCATGATTATAACATTGCAAATGATGACTTGCTGACAATACATTTTTAGTGCTTGGTTGGATTTTGATTTTTCATCAGTTGAGAAACGCAGCAAGAAAAGTGATGAAATAATGTTTCTTTTTCTCCAAACTGACAGATATTGTTCTGTCAGGCAAGCCAGCAAATCTTTTAAATTATGACACTGGGGTGGCTATGGAAGATAGTAGCTGTTTTCTATTTCAGTTTGTAGATCCAAAATTGTGTGACTGACAGCTTGAAAGTGCTACGTATTCAACTTCTGCCAGGTGTACAGGCTCTGCCTTGGTGTCTGTTTTTCTGTAGTCTTGTAAATTATTGTTAAATGAGGAAACAGGACTTCTTTTGGCTGCTTTGGTTCTTAACACAACTTGAAAAGTGTCCAAAGTTTACATATCCTCCTAACAGTTAAGAGCACCAAATGTGAGATCTCATTGCAAGATTCAATGCCTTATACCCATTCTCCAAATGCTGGGCAGATGTTTACCTGCAAATCACATTTTAACTTCCTTTGCCCATGTGTTTTATGCCACTGACTATTGACAAGCACCACCATCTCTGATCCGTTTTTCATAAGTTTACTGCGCTCTGACTTCAGTAATCCTTGAGCCTACAAAGAGCAAATAGTGTTGCACACATTGGAAACCATGAGATTGTAATCTCTAACATGTCACACATGTAAGGGGAAGCATTTTGGCCTGGAGACCTTTAAAGCAGAAAGAAAAAAAAAAGAAAACAAAACAAAAAAACAACTTGGCTTCTTTCACTGACCAGGTTGAATTTCCTTGACTGACAGTAAGCAAAAGTTATTGTCGGATAGCAGACTATATAATAAATTAGGGACACGAGAAATGCAGAAGCAGAAAGTACTGAGTTTCCAGTTCTGTTCAGAAAAGGATTCTACAACCGAATTGCTTCCACAGCCAAATATAAAGAATTAGCAGAGTATATATACAGGTGAGAAATATGTAAACATACTTTATATTCAGTATCCTCATGAACATTTTAGTCACTAGGCAAAGTAAAATGGCATCCATTATGAGAGACAAGCCAGGTGATGTGTGAACAGTGCACCTGTTTCCATATTGCTTTTCCTACTGTATCCCTACACAGTCTTTTTGAGTGAGAATAGCTGTGGGAAAAGAGTTTGTCTTGCATCAATGTACAGAATGGATCGGTGAATTCCAAACTGGTTCTTCTTAGGGTGTCACCAGCTCAGGTAATTAGAAAGACAACTAAATTGAAGTTCAAGCTTCAGATGAGAGAGTCATAGAGACATTTCTGTACAACTTGAGCCAAAAACGCATAACCCTGTGCATTTGAATTGTCAAGAGATTTTGGTCTGTACAGGTGTGGAACTTCTCTATACATGGGTTCGTGGGGGTGATGGAGTTGGGGAGGATAGTCACCTTTAAGAACCAATAGAGGTATTGATGGAAGAACGCTTTGTTTACATGAACAAATTTGATATTTTCGTGTGTGTAACTCTTTTAAAAGAAGATATCAGCAGAGCAGGTTCAGCCTTGTAACAGTAGAATTTGTTATCAAGTAATAGACAGCAAATTTTACTGCAGACTATCCTTTTTCTTAATTGATTCCAGCCCGTGAGTCTTCTTTTTCCCGATAGTTTTCTAAGTGTGTAGCTTGTTTTGCCACATGGTGAATTATGTTGTTATTGTTTTACCCAGTAGTATAACGAAATCATGATATAGTACATTTGGAGGCACCGGTGACAGATGTTAAGTGAACTTGTTTTGTTAATATTTTACTAAAAATAAGTGTTCCAGCCTTTTTTTTTTTTTCCTGTGCAGCAGCTTTTACATTGTCATATGTATGATATATGATAGCATCTTCCTTCAGACCACCCATCTGAAAGTTTAATGGATAAGAGCCGTCTCAGCATGACTGAATTGTAAAATAGATTTCACAGCCAAGTTGCAAATCTAGTTGCCTTTAGAAATACAAATTCATTGTGTTTCTCAGTTTATCTTTGCTGGAAAGAGCTGCCTGGTTTTGACATTTCAAGCAATGGGGCTGACTCTAGTACTTTGAACAGAATGACTAATATGAATTCAAAATTGGACTGCAGATATTGTAGATATCAAAATTGTACTAGTCTAATCCTTTATGGGTGACAGGAGAGGCATTGAATGAGTTGTGAGCTCAGACTTTGTGGTTTTTTTAAGAATAAGCACGAGTGCATTTGGATCTCATTTTAAGATCATAGATATCTAGACCTACATTGTCACAGATACGACTGGGGAAAGATTCCTGTTGAAGTAGTTTCTTCTAGCTGTGGTGAAGATTTGTCTGTTGGGCTCCCATTTCAATAAGCACATGTACAACTGGTCATGTGAGCAGCTCTTTCTTCTTCTGGTCATTTATGCGCATTTTCAGACAGAAATGTGCATAGAACTCTTTTAATGACTTTTTCTTGTTTAGTGTATAGATAACCAGAGAGCTTTGGTCTGATTTCTGAAAAAACACAGCTCAACTAAAACATGCTCTCATTTAAGCAAGGCCTTCAGAGTGCTGTATTTTACAAGGTGGCAAATAGAATAATTACATTGTAGTCAAGTGAGGAAACCTGTATTGAAATGCTACAGTAATAATTTCAGTGATGCTGTAATACAGGAGATGCGGACAATTTTAGACAAAATGTGCCAAATATACTCTTCTCTGTTCTAAAATATTTAATATCTAAATGTAAAATCCATAATGTGAATTGGTCGGTAAGCTCTTCCATTTTCAGAGGACTTTATTTCGGTATCAGAACCATAACTTTTATAAGCCAAGTTTGAGAACAAGCATTTTGTAGTGCAATACACTAAGTGAAGAGTATAGTGCAAGCAGAGAGCAAGACATATCTTTTCTGGTTTTAGCAGAATTTTACCTGCCATAGTGTTTTTAAATATATGAAAGCATGTGCACACTGAATGGTAGGCCTGATTCTCTTAGAGTTTTGGGATTTTTTATAAAAAACCTGTCTTTACCGATTAAACACTGAAATGTAAGCCACACATTTTGAATGTCTGTCTTAAAATCACTCAATTTTAATGGTACATTTAGGTGTTACAAAGTTCACAATAGGATCTTAACAGCAAGACTGAAGTATTATTCAAGGACTAGGATGATAATCCCAAATGATTCAAGCATTTCTGCCCTCTCTCATACTACTTCATTCCCAACACAGGATAAGAGGTGGCATGTTAAATATTTGGCAGTGACTTCACGGTGTTTTGTCTGTGATGTTCCCAAAGGCCCAGAGAGGGGACCTGCTCCCATGTAAAATGCACTGAGGTGACTGCTTAGTTCAGTCTTTCTATTTCACTGTGCACAATCTTTGTTTCCTCATGTAGTGTGGCAAGGAACATTTTGAGCCCAATGAGTAACCTCTGCTGTGACAAGGAAGCTCACAGGTCTTAGAGGCTGGCTTGTTTTATTTTGTGAAATAGCCATGGTGATAGTGAAAAAGTAAATGATGACTTGTGTTGCATGTGTGGAGGCAGCTTTTTTTAATTTCTTAATCCAACTTGTTACCAACTGATTGCAAGGAACTGAGAGCTGACGGAAACTCAAAACAAATAGTTGGAACCGTATCTGGTAGCAGAATAAGTGCAGCAATCATTCGTTATGAAACTGTACTGGTCTTTTTAAGCATCAGCTCTGAATATTGTCTCAGAGGCAAGTGAATTTCTCTTCATTTTAAGGAGAAATAGACCTTATCCTGGAGTGTAGAATAGCCATTCCTGACTACAGGTTTGCAGCTTTTCATTAGGGTCGTACTGGTTATTTTCTGGGTTTTCAGCACACAGGCTTGGTTCCAATCCTTAATAATGATGTTGAAAGCCTCTTGTTCAATACAGCAGCCTTTGAATTATAATATTTAGGGGAAAACTGTTTGTACGTGTTGGTGCACGTATGGAATTATTTTCTTTTACATCATTGTAATGGAAAACATTCACTTCTTTTAAATACAGTTTCTGGATAAAAGTTTTTACTCTAAAAGTAATGTTTTAGTGGGTTTTTTCCTGTTTAAAAGTAATTATTGAAGAAAGGAGTATGCACTGTCTGTAAATATAAATGTATCAATGTCTGCCTCTAAAAACTCATAAGTTACAAGTTGAAAGGAGAGGGGAAAAAAGGTAAGTCTGATTTCATTCTAAAATTTGGACTAATAAGTGAGGTCAATTCAAAAAGCAAACAAAAACCACAAAAAACATACCGGAACACACTTTGAAATCTGCTTAAAGCAAACTAATTTTTCCACTCTTTTTTTTAATAAGGGTGCTTGTCTGAAATGAGACCTTGAGTAGAGCAAAGAAAAAGAACTTAAAGTTTTGTAAAGCACTTTTGCAGAAACTTTGCTTCATATATGAGAAAGATAGTTGGTTCTTGTTGTTCCTAAAAATGACTTCTCAGAAGTGCAGTAGTGATAGTTATCTAAAATGTAGGGCAGGGAGTTTGAAGTCAGAAAAATTACTGTGAAAGGCATCTATATATACAACCATCTGTGCTTTTCTTCTTATGTGTATGTGCATATTCATGCAGATGTGTATCTATGTGTCTATATCAAATATGTTCTGTTCCATCTATCAGTGGTGGTTGAGGCTGAGCTGTCATTAGCATTCTTGTTAACTGTGGTTTTCAAGGTTGCCGGTTCTTTCCACTGATGGAGATCACAGCACCAAACAACCAGGTTATTTAAAATATACAGATCAGTGCTTTGTTTAACAAGATCACTTTTAGTTTTCTTCCCTCTTACTATGCTGGGATGAAGGAAATAAGGCAAAATGCTAATGTCAGTGGCAAAACTACCTTAGAAGCATCAAGTAATGCAGAAATAAATAGAAGTGATTTGGAACAAAGTTGCAGCAGCTGGGTCTTTCTTGAGGAAGGCAAAGATGCTACTTTAGAAAGTATATGTACCATTAAGTAGCTTTTCAGAAAGATTTTAATACTATATTTGCTGTGACATATGTATTATATGTAGGGTAGGTAAGAGGACCGTTTAGTGTCCCTTAGATTTCTACATCATTCAGTGAAGAGACTGTCTTAATGTAGAGACCTGTTTTTGAGATTGCTTTGAGTCTCTGTTTCACAGCCTGTCCTGGGCGGCCGGGAGCTGCTCTTCTCCTTCCAAGCTTTGGTTCTATCTTCTAAGAGCTCATAATAGTACTTTAAAGGAGTAGTGGCTTGAGAAAGGGTAAGCATCTTGAAAAGGACATGTGTGCTCCATCCAAAGAATCTTGAAATTTAAGACTATCAAAAATTGCCATTTGTTGTCCTAGGAGCACTTCCCTAGGAGTCAATTTAAAAAACGTTTTCTGTGATTTTGACAGTCTGTTCTGGGGTAGAATACAATGGTAGTGATAATTGTTTAGTTTCATTGTTGGTTAAAAGATTTATTCCTGTATGAGAAGAATCATTTTAAGCATTTACTTTGTGAGTGTCTATTGAAAATAGAATCTTGGATATTAAACTCAAATGCTTCTCTTTGCTTTTCAAAATAAGTATAAAAATGAATGCCTGGTCCTTCAAGTGTATGATAACAGTGCATTGCTCCTTACAGTCTGAAATCAAGCACAATGTTGGTGGTAAACGATGAGATGGGTTCATGTAAATTTGGCTAGAATTAGTTTGTTTATTTTCTGCTGAAGTCAGCATAGAGTTTTGTTAAATAGCTGTAATTACATATATCACTTGGTAGTTACGAATTTATATTTGCACATGGCTAAAGTTTTTTATCTCTGCTAAATTGGTTTGTTTCAAATTATTTACAGTTTAGAAAGGCATTTTTAACACTAACATTTACCTTGCCAAACTAGCTGTAAACAGAATTTATAGGGAAGAAGTTTATTGACTGCGCTTTCTGTCTGTACAGCTGCCAGAGATATCGTAAACTTGGAGGATGTTTCTGAGCTCATGTTGCAGTAAAGTATCGTTTTATTGTAAGACAGAGGGTGAATTATAGTCTTTGTTGTAAAAATAGGACAGCTGTATAAATTAAAAAATAAATTCATAGTTGAGCAAGGGGTGTTATAACAGTCTCCAGAAGAAGGAGCACAGATTTTTATTATAGATGCAAGTCCAATCTCTTATTGCCCATCTTGAGATTAACTTTCACAGTCAGCCTTTTCGTTAGTGGTTCTCAGACACTCATTACTCTTTCTCTCTTATCTCTGCTCCCCTGAGTCACCTGTTTATACAGCCACTGTTCTGCCACTGATTGAAGTTTGACTTAAGAAGGCTGATATGTCATCAGTACTAACCTTGGTGTTCCAAGGTAAGGATTTTGTGTAGCAAGCACCAGAGAGAGGACCCACATGTGGTATCTGTAATTTCATTGTAGTGAAATGCATAGTCGGCTGTCTGTAAACAAAAGCTGCTCTCTGGTGAACAGAAAAAAAAAATCAGTGCTATTATTTTTTTCAGTGCAATGAATTCACGTATTGACTTCTTAAAGTAGGTGGACACCTTCCATTTGATAGAAGGCAATGATAAATATCACTGTACAAAGGATTCCTTCAGTTGTTTTATTTTCCTCCATGGTAAGTACAGGACTGGGAAAGGATCATAAAAGCCAAGGATTAACAAGTCTTTTGTTTTCTCATTTTAGATTTGTGCTCTTTTATCTCCTGCTTTGCTGGAGAAAATTCAGAAAAGCAAACAGAGGACAGAAACTGCAGAAAAGGTTGTCCAGATAAACTTTTGGTGTTAGTGTTTTCTAACTCCTAGTAAGTTATTTTATGATGTAACTAATGAGATTAAAATATGAGAAAAGATTATTTAAATGATTCAAAGTACTCTTACATAGCTCAGATGAGTCTCATGTAGGCTTTTATTCTTAAAAGATGTTACGTGATCAAGTAATATGGATTAGTTGAGAGATATGCCTGCTGAAGTATATTTGCAATATATTTCCATGAACCATAGAGACAAAACATTTAACTGTTGCATTTTATTTGTTCAGTACTTTCTTAATGTAATAAGGGATATTTTAGTCATGGGCTTTATGATGCTGTGTCATGACTGAACTAAGAGAGAATTAAAAACACAGTTCTGACAGTTGGTACAGAAGGTTTGCTTTCTGCTACTAGGCTATAAACCACACATGTTGTTCCTCATAATGTAAGATTTAGTTGAGTGAAATTCTCTGGCCAGAATCAAGTCAAGTCAGACTGGATCTTTGATAGCCTTGTCATCTAAGCTGCTTCATATACACTTTAAATAGTGAGTGCGATATCTTTGTTTATGCATGGGGCTAGCACGGTATTAGCTTGGTCATAGAAGTTCTATGCCTTATCAATGAGAAAGAGAAGAAAGTTGCTGCCAAATGACATAATGGATGATGTTGGAGAGCGTGAAGTCCAACCTACCTGTTCAAAGCAGAGTTAACTAGAGCAGGTTGCTCAGGGCCACTGGAAGAGTCTGGCTCCATCTTCTTTAGTCCTTCCATCAGATACTTAAGAACAGAAGTAAGATCCCCATGAGCATTCTCTTCTCCGGGCTGAAAAACCCCAGGTTGCGCACCATCTCCTCATATGACAGATACTGTGATCCTAATTATTTTCATGTTTCATCAGTGGAAATATGCTGGTATATCCTTATCGTTCTTGTACTGGGGAGCCTGGAGCTGGACCCAGCACTCCAGATGTGGCCTTAGCACTGAGCAGAGTGGAAGGATCACTCCCCTTGACCTGCTAGCAACAGTCTTCCTAAATGCAGCCCAGGGTGCTATTGTCCTCCTTTGCCATGAGTACACATGCCTGGCTCGCGTTCAGCTTGTTGTCCACTGGGCCTCCCGAGTCCTTCTCGTCAAAGCTGCTTTCTAGACCATTGGCCCCTAGCTGTGTGGTGGTGCCTGGGCTTATTCCTCTCCAGGTACATGACTTGGCATTTCAGAGTATTGATAATTTGGGGAGATTCTTTGTTCAGTATTTATTCTTACTTTTTTCCCTGTAAGTTAACATTCTGATGTGAAATAGTTTCATTTCAAAAATGTTAAAACGGAACTTTGTGACAGTGTCAGAATACCTGCAGGGGCAGTCATGAGAAATTATTTTTTTACCTCTGAACGTATTCTCAGGGGAAAACCGTCCATCTTGCTGCAAATGTCAACAGTGGACTAAAACATTCTTCACAAAACTCCTCATCACCTTTAGCAACCAGTTATTCCTTTTTGTGGGATGTATTTGTTATGTTATCTATGCAGGAGTAGTGTAATTGAAATATTTATTTTTTTTCTTCTCCACCTCTGTGGTTTTGAAGACCTACATTGCCAACACTTTTTACTTTCTTATTTAGAGCATTTACAGGTTTTTGTTGGCTTTTTGACTAAGCTTCTGATGCTTGCATGCTTTCTGCCCTGTACTTGATCTGTAAGTGAATTTCAGTGAATGTGTATAGTAAGCAGGGATTAATAAGAAAAAAATTACTTTGAATACTTTGTGCTTAAAGAGTCTTTGTTAGAATAACTAGTGGTTTGGTTGGTTTATATTTTGAGAAATACATTGTTTGTCTTCATGGAGTAACAGAAAACTTGTGTCATGCCTTGCCTTATTCTTGATAAAGGGGAGAATCAGGAAGAGGGTCCAAGGACTGTCTGTTTGGGAACATTTCTGAGAATTATTGTGCTTTTAGAAACCTAGAAGTCAGAATCTGTGTACTCAGATTTGAACCATCAAATTAAATGATTCAGATTTGTAGGAACTGAAGATCAAAATAACTGAACGTTCAGCAAAATATTTAAGGAGAACTTTACAAGCCTAGTTTTAAAAGCCTGCTTTGCAAACCAGAGCCTGTATTTCTTCATAGTTTCAAAATTTTTAAGTGTAACCATTATTATCAGAAGGAAATGGTAAAGAAATTTTGTGAAATGGTCCTATGTCTAGGTATGTTATTGGAACTGAGTGACATGGTCTTGAAGAATGACTAAGTAACTTGATTCCATGAGAAATATCATAAGGAAAATATGAACTTTATTCTAGATAGAAATGGGCAATTGTTCATTGAGCCACTTGGTGAAGGTGTCCTTAATAGGGACAGAAAAAGCAAAAGCCTCCCCGCTGTACCCAATGCACAGAGAGTTGCTTTGTGAAACAACTTTTTGTCTCATCCAGTTTTTATTCTGTTTTTATTTGAAGTTACTTAACTTTTTTCCCTTCCCTTGAAAATAATTGTTTATTTCCTATGGAACTGGAGTTAGTACTAGTGGTGCATGCTGCCTTCTGCTGATGTGGTGGTACATGTTTCCTTTTGATGTCTTCTTTTCTCACTAGAAACTCTTTCCTTCTTTCATCCCAGTAATTTTCTCAGTGGGAAAAAAAAGGCAATAGTAGACTTGAGTCTCAGGAATTTGCCTTGAGAAATGCAGGATATCCCCTAAGATGCCTAACCCCTGTGTTTGTAATTACTGCAGTGCTGCATATGATGCCGTCCTTGACAGAAATGTGGCCATTAAGAAGCTCAGCAGACCATTTCAGAACCAAACTCACGCCAAGCGAGCTTACAGGGAGCTGGTCCTCATGAAGTGTGTGAATCATAAAAACGTAAGTTTTCAGTAGGTAACCAGAGAAATGGTATGTAATTTGATTGTTAGAAACAAAATTGGTTTCAGGTGACTTTTTAAAACAGAAGTAAAATCAATTATGCTCAAGGACTCTACAGTCTTTCTGGTACTATATGCCCATGTAGGAGAATGAGGATCTTCCGTGTACTTATTTAAAGGCTATGCCAAATAGGAGTGCTGCTGGTAGGGTTGGCGTGATAAACTGGGAGAGAGCAGAATATGTTCTTGTCAACTCCTTTTCCAAAAATGCAGAAGTGGTTCTTGGAATCCTGGCTTCATCTTATCGCTGAGATTTGTGACTGAAAAGCAGTGTCTCAAGTTAGAGTACCTGTGCACAGGTGTCATTCCTCATCTGCACTTCGTCTGAAACCTAGTTATACAGATGCATTGTATAGATTGTACAAGATGAGGGGCTGTCATGGAAAAGGCAGTTGCAAAACCTCTGAAGAAAATTAAGAACAAAAACCACTTTTCCATTCTCGCCTGTTCATGTGTTGTGAAGCCAGGGACTGTGAAGCTTGAAAATGTTGTGCCGTTCCTTCTAATCACAGTGTTCTTGTCGAAATAAACCATACTAGCAGGTTCTAGATTCTCCTGCTTCTTACACACACTACCTATTGTATGACATTTGATATCTGTAATGAATTAAAATATTCCTACACTGCAGCAGAAGAGTTATTCCAGGTCTGGGTTATTTGTAACCACCTACTTTGAGCTATATGCCAGGCACTATATAAGCTTTTTATTTGTAGTGCGATGTAGGATTGCCCTATTGCATTGGTTAAGGAATCTCTTAAGGATTTCATTTTCCTACAATTCCGCCATTTTTTCTGTGGTCTGATGCCATACCTGTATGCCCCTTCCTTTTCATGAGGAGTGAGTGCGTGTTTGCTACCTCTTTGCTCTTGCTTCAGATCCTGCAATGGCTCTTTGTCCTTATGCAAAGCATAAATGAGCTTGCAAAGTGTGATGTGGGATTTGACACTAGTTTTCAATCACAAATTCACATGGAAAGAAAAAGGGCTGACCCTAAAATGGCCAAAAGCAGGACTTGTCACCTGTAGTGCCCTCTGCACTGATTTATGCTTACACTGCCACTGTGTTGATCGGGGCTGTAGTCATCTCTTCCCTCCTGACTTGGACGGAAGCCACCCTCAGTCAGACCAGTGCGTGGGGCTTTGAAAATGCAGCGATGAGAGAGTAGTTCTCCCTGTAGGCAGGAGAATGATGCATTCTCACTTGGTGTTTTTAATGAACTGGAAAGAGCACCGGTTAGCAGGAGCAGTATTAATTTTAAAGATGCTACATAAGATATAAGATAATAGCACCACATCATTTTGGTAAGAGTTTTAATCTATCTGTACAGAGAAGTGCAAAGGAATGAGAGAACTGTAAAGGCACCTGTGCAGAAGCAAGAATCAGTCAGAATATGTGAGCAGACAGAAAGCATATTGAACCATTCCTGTTAGAAAGCCTAGAGAGGTGATGGGGGTGAAGAAGGGGAAATTCAGATGTTCTCATTGTGGCAGTTGTGCTGTTATCTTCTACCTCTGTTGCCCACACAGAAGGAAAGCATGAGAAGTTCAGATCCCTGGAGTCACATTTTTCCTTTGTACTGTTTCACACAGTCTTACCAGTGTCTTTCAACAGCCCAGCCCATTAAAAAAAAAAAAAGTGAAACAGGAGTTGCAGTATGGAAGATGTCTTTGCCCAGATTGTGTCCACTGTTCTAAAAGTCTTCCACTAAAAAGCTGTACCTCTCAGGATGGGATTTGTGCCAGTGCGTGTGCATATGTGCCCTCAAAGGAATTGAAGCCATGTCAGAGAGAAGTGAGAAGGTCTTCTGTTTACGTTTAATAAGGTGGTCCTTGATTGCTTGTCCCCTCAGATGTGCATTCTTCACATATAAGAAACATCTGGCTGTGGCACAAGGACTGCTATGCTGGATTGAGCTGAGGTTGGTCATTGAACCAGTAACTTAGAAGTTCAGCTAACTGTCTTACCATTAACATTTTGGTGTGTCACTTATCATCACTAATCAACGTGGCTTCACGAAGAGGAAGTCATGCTTAACCAACTTCATAGCCTTTTATGAAGACATAACCAGGTGGATAGATGATGGTAAAGCAGTGAATGTGGTCTATCGTGATTTCAGAAAGCATTTGATACCGTCTCCCACAGCATCCTTACAGCTAAACTGAGGAAGTGTGCTCTGGATGGTTGGGTGAGGTGGACTGGGAACTGGCTGAAGGAAAAAAGCCATAGAGTTGTGGTTAATGGAACAGAGTCTAGTTGGAGGCCTGTATCTAGTGGAGTCCCTCAAAGGTCAGTACTGGGACCAGTACTATTCAATATATTAATCAATGAGTTGGATGAGGGAACAGAATGCACTATCAGCAAGTTTGCTGATGACACCAAGCTGGGAGGAGTGGCTGACACGCCAGAAGGCTGTGCTGCCATCCAGCGTGACCTGGACAAGCTGGAGAGTTGGGCAGGGAAAAATTTAGTGAAATATAACAAGGGCAAGTGTAGAGTCTTGCATCTAGGCAGGAAAAACCCCAGGTTCCAGTATAAGTTGGGGAACAACCTGTTGGAGAACAGTGTAGGGGAAAGGGACCTGGGGGTCCTGGTGGACAGCAGGATGACCGTGAGCCAGCACTGTGCCCTTGTGGCCAGGAAGGCCAATGGCATCCTGGGGTGTATTAGAAGGGGGGTGGTTAGGAGGTCCAGAGAGGTTCTCCTGCCCCTCTACTCTGCCCTGGTGAGACCACACCGGGAATATTGTGTCCAGTTCTGGGCCCTTCAGTTCAAGAAGGACAGGGAACTGCTGGAGAGAGTCCAACGCAGGGCAACAAAGATGATTAAGGGAGTGGAGCATCTCCCTTATGAGGAAAGGCTGAGGGAGCTGGGTCTCATTAGCTTGGAGGAGACTGAGGGGCGGCCTCATTAATGTTTATAAACATGTAAAGGGTGAGTGTCAGGAGGATGGAGCCAGGCTCTTCTCAATGACAACCAATGGCAGGACAAGGGGCAATGAGTGCAAACTGGAACACAGGAGGTTCCACTTAAATTTGAGAAGAAACTTCTTCTCAGTAAGGGTATCAGAACACTGGAACAGGCTGCCCAGGGGGGTTGTGGAGTCTCCTTCTCTGGAGACATTCAAAACCCGCCTGGACACATTCCTGCGTAGCCTCATCTAGGTGTTCCTGCTCCAGCAGGGGGATTGGACTAGATGATCTTTCAAGGTCCCTTCCAACCCCTAACATTTTGTGGTTCTCTAATCCTTCTCTCAGAAACCATTTCAAGTGCATCTAGAAGAAAACTTAGAGACCTGCATCATTTTATTTTGAATGTTGATGACTTTTTACTGATCCACAAAGCAAGAAGTGTTAGCATAAATTGAGCACTGAAAATGAGTTTAACATACACTTCAAAATTCTGCAAAAACAGTTTAACTGCTTACATTTATCACTTCTTTTTATCCTTTTGTCTTACTTTGCTTTTCAGATTATCAGTTTATTAAATGTCTTCACACCACAGAAATCTCTGGAGGAGTTCCAGGATGTGTAAGTAACACAGGCAATAATTAAACTAAAGTGGGGTGTTATAGTCTATCTTGAATATAACTCAGGAAAGTACAAAGGTTATGAGACCCTTTAAATAAGATCATGTGTATTCTACACTGTGGGTAAACAGATATTCTGCATTCCCATATTAAGAGCACTTTTGACACTTAAAAGGTGCTGAATACTGGGTTTCCTAAGTGCTGTAATAGAGTGCAAAACCTACTGGTGGCTCTTCTTGAGGAGGTTGATGTGTCTGCACTTATTTTCAGGGGGTATGAGTAGTTAAAGGGGCCTGCTTTTGTTTTATGAGTTTGCTTAGGAAATGATGGTTGTTATCTAACTCCCTGAGGTGTGTGAGGTTTTGAAATCTGGCACTTCAAACTGAAATAATTTCCTGTAGAAGACACTGATGCGAAACATTTCCTCCTTTTGTATTTGTTTTGGTATAAGCTTTGACTGTGTAAAATCGCTTGCCTGGGGAACTAGTGCTAGGTATAGAGGATAACTAGCATCTCTGATGAACGTTGCCCTGTTGCACAAGCACTACTGTGTGTAGCGCGAATCTGGTCTAAATGAAATTTTAAACGTTCAGTGGTTTATATAGCTATACTCTTTTTGTCTTTCAGTCTTTCCCATATTCTACATGCATTGTGTGCAAATATACTCTCATTCTGTACTCTGAATCAATAGTGATAACAAGCAGATAGCAGTGGCTGGAGTCAGGCCACTATGATTCTGGCTTTGGTATATGGATTTTCCACATAATGTTGTTCCTGCAGACTTGTGCAGAGCACATGTGGTAATTAGTGCTGGAGAGCATACAAGGCGTGCAGCTCACATTGAGAGGGAGAGCCGGTGTTTTCACTGAAATTTCAGTGCTTTAATGTAATGTTACAATTTCGAATAAACTGTGATTGTGAGATGTCTCATCAAAAATTAGCTGATGTGTTTAACATATTAACTTACTTCTAAAGGGGATCGGGTTAACGTCCTGCTGAGGTTGTTAGTGAAGCTTATTTATCAGAAGCATGAAACCAATTAATCGTAATGAGGATAGTGTGAAATCATGCAGTCTTAAGAAGAGTTTTGAAGATATTTTGCATGGGGTGCACATTTTAGCCTCTCAGACATCTCTACTGGTCTCCAATTCCTACATGTACTGTGGTAGCCATTCCTCATAATGGCCAAAACCCAAACAGTCATGCCATTTGACGCTTGTGCCTCTTTTCTGCCTGTTTTAGTGTCTTGCTGCATGTTTACCCACGTAGGGTTCAGTCTCTGTGGTGGGGAATGTACCAAGAACAGGCCAGCAATCTGCCTGTTTTGCTGGGATGCTAAAAGAACACAGTCACTGCAGTGAACTGGAGCGGAGAGAAACAACCACCAAACTGGTACAGTTGTGAGTGGGCCCTACAGTAAGCCCGTCTCCATCTGCCTTACTTCCAGTCAGCAGAAATAAACTGAACTTTGAAGCAAGAAAATGCATTGTTACTTCTTTGAGATGATGCTGTGGGTCCTATTCAATACAGGCCATGACTCTATGACTTTGTTTTTTCATTCAGTTACCTGGTAATGGAGTTAATGGATGCCAACCTGTGCCAGGTCATTCAGATGGAGCTAGACCATGAACGAATGTCTTATCTACTGTACCAAATGCTCTGTGGTATCAAACATCTTCACTCTGCAGGAATTATCCATAGGGTAAGGAGAATTTGGTTTGAAACTTAAGGCAGCATGTGACATCATCATGAAGACATTACAAGCCACCCAAGTTTCTTGTGTACTGTGGATCAAAGCCGTATCTCCCTCTAAAAATGACTATAAGCTTATAAGTCATTGCCTGGCACTTAGCAGAGTGGCTTTATGCTTGTGTTAGGAATGAGATTACTTGTGAATTTAATAAGACAAAAATAAATAAGAACAAACACCAGATATCATCAAAGTGATCTCTGAAATGTATAGGTGTCTTTTCTCCTGAAAATGCAGCTGGCTACATGTACCACATATGACATTCACACACTTAAACTGGATGTTGCAGTGTGGTCCACATATTGCTTGATCAGAAAATGGAGAGGACAGACAGGGCATATGGAATTGGAATGTTACATGTGCTAAAATGAATGAAAAGACTGCTAAGTCTATGTTAAATGTATCCTCTGATTCTGCTTTTCCCCCTCAAAGTGCTGTGTCTGGTGAGGGTACAGTGCCCAGCTGTGGATGCCAGAGGTAGTGAGTGTTTTTTGTGGTTGCCAACAAAAGGAACAGTTCCTGTGACTGACAGGAGGAGACAGTTATGAGTGGATTGAAAATACCCTGCGTTAACTTCTTTATTTAAATGTGCATTTACTATTTTGGGATTTCCAGCTGAAAAAAACAAATTCAAAAATGTTCCCCTTTTGTTATGAGGGGAAGAGAAGAAGAGCTGATAAAACTGGTTACAAGGTGGATGTTCAATCCAGATCACAGCTGTACATAGCTTTATGAAGGATAGTCATACGTTTTTTCACTGTCTTTTGCAGGATTTAAAACCGAGTAATATTGTCGTGAAATCTGACTGCACGCTGAAGATTTTGGATTTTGGACTGGCCAGGACTGCAGGCACCAGCTTCATGATGACTCCATATGTGGTGACACGTTACTACAGAGCACCAGAGGTCATCTTGGGCATGGGCTACAAGGAGAATGGTAGGGCTTCCATTACATAGCAAGTGTGCTCTGAAATGTAAGGTCTGCCTTCCACAGAAAAAGAAAATGTAACAGAAAATGACATCTTGAATTTAAAAGGCAGGTCATTTAGAGCAGTTTTTTGCTGTTGCGTACTGAAGCTACAGAATGGACTTGGGATGCCATGCTGGTGAATTTATCAGTGTGGGATTGCAGAATAATGAGAAACCTGTTCTTAGCTATAGTTGACCTTAACATATACAATTAGCTCTGTCTGACCAGAATTGTCTTTGGTTCTGTGGCTCTGAAACTGTTGGGAACCACTGGGATTGCTGGACGAGTGGTATGTTCTAAATTGGAGTCTGTGTCTCTGAATTGTTAGAGTGAAGAAGGGGTACAACCTGAAACAGGGAATCCTAGCCCCTCCAGAATTCCTACAAATGCAGAGCTAGATCTGAATTTCAGGAATGGTTTCTATCTTGCTGATAGGTTTAACTAAAGTCCTAGGTTTTGCTGACAGGTTTCATGTGGCCAAGAGCTAGGTATGAATTTTGCAGCTTGAGTCTTTTCTTTAACGGAAAGTAGAGTTGGAGAGAAGAGGAAAAAGCTTGAAGCTAAAAGAGAGTATATCTAATTTGTATGTAATCTCCCTAGATGTAAATAGAATTTTGCTTTGAACAGCCTATGGGGGATCTGAATACTTCCAGGTCCCTAGAAAGACTGTGAAAAACAGGTAGGGGGTGTGCACTATAGAGAAGCAGGTAAGGAAGAACTGACATTTTGCAGGGGATGAAAGAAAGATTTGTAAGTGGTTCTCATTTTGTAGTTAAACTGAGAATTGCAACTGAGCGTGAGGTAGACTAGGCAGGAAAGGAGGGGATACAACCTATAGTGGAGAAAAATCTGCTGTCAAAAGCTGTCACTGGTCTGTTTGACAAGCAGACTTTTCCATGACAAATATAACAAATGTCAAAACCAGGTATTTGTTAAAATCTCCAAATTAATTTACATTGGAGAGGCTAGCTAATCTGTTGGAGAACTTTTGCTAACAGCCAAACGCATCCCGTAAAGGGCAGTGAAACTGATTTCGAGAGCTGATTCTGTGACTTAAGCAAGAATAAAGGCATGTTCTTCCAAAATTGGGAAGTCTCTGCATTAATTACTTGTAATCCTTGTAAATTTACAATACATGTTTTAATATGAAAGTCTAAAACGTGGAGAATCATTAAACAGAGTCTAAGTGTACAGAATTATTTCTGAAAAAGGAATAAACTTCCTCAAAGTATTTTGACATTGATGGTAAATATCATTAGAAATTTGAACTAGGCTCAGCATGCTTTAGATAGCTCCTTAGTCAATATCTGGAGTTCCTTCTATTGTGAAGTGAATTATTTTGTGTTTATTTGTTTTTTTTCTCCAGATATTTAGTAGATGATTACCATTGTTGTTATTGTCCCCGAAAGGACAGAGAAAGCACTCACTTTTCACATTATTAAGAAAAAGTTAGACACACTTTTGTGATGAAGTACACAGCTGGGAAGGTACTAAGAATGTTTGCCACATCCAAAGGTCCTGATCAAATGCCCATTGAAGTTAACAGAGAGACCTCCTTTGACTTCCCTGGGCAATGAATCCGGTTCAAGATGAGTGATCTTGTCTTGTACAAAGTGAAAATGAAATAAACAGATAAAATAAAATATTTGAAAATATTCCTTCCCAAGGAAGTCAACAGAAAGGGCTGTACTTTGCTTCCCTGCTCTGGCCTAATGCTGCCACATTACTGAAAGTCCCCAATTTTTATTTTTTTTTCCCCTATGTACACTGCCTGTATAAGGACTGGTCACTGCTTTCATTTTCTTTCTGCACTTGGTTGGCTAAAGATGCATAATTATCACCAGTTTGCTGCATTTCTGTGGAAGGTCCTAAAACTGTCACTATGAAGAAAATTCTGCCACTGCCTCAGGCATGCTCTTGCTGTCCCATGCCCCTGGTACCTCTACCCTCCTTTTCCCAAATGAAACATTTCACCTTTATTATGTTTTACCAAGACATTAGTTGTTTGTTTGTTTGGTTTGGTTTGGATGGCTTTTGAAGGATAAAAAGGGGGAAGAAAAAGAGGAGAAACTGATTGTGTAGGTGAAACATGACCACAAAATGAAGAATCAAAGCTGAGAAACAGCGTAGTCTTTTAAAGCATTTGGAAGCCGTTATTTCCCTTTCACGTTGGATACAGATCTTTCAGTTCTGTGCATACCGTGTCATTACCTATCTAGCCATTTTTCTTGTAAGACCCGAAGGGAAAAAAAACCAAACCCCACCCAAGTCAAGCAGATAATATAACTATGCATATTGCATCTAAAAGCTGAAGGCGGCATCAGGAAGATAAGATTTAATTATCTTAGTCTTGTTAGTACTTGTTCTGCGAAGCATTTATTTGGTTTAGTGTTTGAGCACCTACACAGAAAAAGTAAAGTCCGCACAGGTCACACTCTCCAGTGCTTTCCAGTTGGTGTGTAGGTCCAGAGAGACACATATAGATAGGTATCTATAGATAGGACATAGGTACAGGTCCTGAAGCAGGAGTTTTAGATAACCCTTAAGGGTGGTATTTGTCCATACGGCCTTTACTCATGTGAGCAGTTCTGTTTGGAACTTTTTGTGTATGGCTGCAAAGACTCAGACCTGCAGGACAGAGCCCAGAAACTGCCTGGCTGCAAGTAGGAGTTATTCCAGATGATCATTGCCTGGATTGTTTGGTTTTACTTTAATTTAAAAAATAAGCAAGTTATTTTCTCACCATAAATGCAGTGTAAACCATGGGTCTGTGCAGCTGTTACTTGATGTTTACTTGCTCGCTGTGGGCCTTCTCCCAGAAATGTTGATTTTAAACTTTTTCCACTGTTGTTACTCACTATTGTTGAGTTGACTGACACAGCTTTTACTTATCTACTTATTTATGTTAGCTTTTGTTGAAACATGAAAAAAAAACAAAAAACACAAAACAAACTGTACTGTTCTGATCAACCTACTCTTTTTCCCCTCCTTTAGGAGTGAAATGTCATAGTTAACTTTGCTTTTTTTCCTCCTTCTTTACTTCCCTGTCTCTGCTGTTCTAGTGGATATATGGTCTGTGGGATGCATTATGGGAGAAATGGTTCGCCACAAAATCCTCTTTCCAGGAAGGGACTGTATCCTTGTGCCATTTGCTGCAGCTTCACCTATTATTTGTTCCTCTCCTCCACCCCATTCCTTTTACCATTTAATGACTATACTAGGACTGTAAAGATAGAAGCAAAAAGTTGAATCACAGAGGTATGAGTAAACAAAAATAGTGCACTACTGATATGAACAAAATTGAAAATGAAAAACAGATGCAAAGAATTATTTCAGTCAGACAAGTCACAAGATTTTAAAACCTGTAATCACTCCATTTTATGTAGTCTTTATGTCAGACTAATAAGCGATATAGAAAACAAGCATTATGATTGCAAATTGAATAGCTTTTCTTACTATTCTTCAAAGGAAAAAAACAAAAAGCCAAATAATCCTAACTTGGCCAATCTGGTTCTTGTAAATCTGTTTTTTCTGCTTTTATGTTTTGGAAACAGTGACTTCATAACATTTGTGGTGACATCATAATCTTTTGCTTGCTAATGCATCATGGATTTGGATTTGTCTCAATGCTGTATGGGCTCAGAGTTGGGCCAATACAGCTTCTTTTTTTTCTTTAAAACAAAATGAAGAGTTTGACTCGTCTCATTTAAGGCAGCCATTTATTTGGTGTGGTTTCCAAATTGGCCTGAAATCAGATTCCCTTGATTTTAAAATGGACTTTCCTTTACTTGCATGAGGTCTGTGTCATTAATTAAACTGTATTTCCCTCCCATCTTGTTCTTTCCATCTTGGGTGATATTATTTTTACCACTTCCAAGGTGGTGAAAGCAATATTAGAAAATGAAAACAAAAGAGGGGGTGTCTACTTTGTCTTCAGTCTATCACAGGCTAAAACAGAAGACCTACCTACTCATGATGGCTGAGAAGTAGGGTGTGTTTCACCCATCAGAATAAAAAGCAGCAACATAACATTTCCCACGTTCAGAATCGAAAAGGCAGGCTGGCAGAAAGACAACTGCTGGCTTTTATAGACATGTGGTCATGGAAGTAACTTTCTCTTTTTTTTCCTTGCCCTCAAGTGACTCCTGTAGCATTCGTCAGAGTTAGGTCTTGCCTGTCCCAGTTTTCACAGCTCTGTGGACTTTCCATGAAAATGGAGCTCTGCCCTGTAGCCAGGTGAAGATGCACTGTTATTTTACCAACAGGTAGATGGGGAAACCTCAGGTACCCCCTGTTTGCTGAGGAGGAAGCAGCAGCATTGTGCTGCCTTCCAGTTTTACAGGAACAGAGACTGGAAACATATCAGATGCTAAACCCAACAATGAAATAAGAATATTATTTTTTATTATTAGTGGAAAAAGAATGGTGGTTTTTATTACCAGCGGAATAAGAATTGCATGGTTTATTATTAGTAGTAAATGGCTTTGAGATGTCAGTGCAGACGTGCTGAGCTTTTCCTGCAACACATTGGACAGGCTGCAGATCCACCTTCTGCTGTCCCCTGTGTGTGCAGAGCCGCTCCCACCGCTCATGAGACACGTAATTCAGTAATAACACCACCTCAGAAACACCATTGTAACTCTTCCTCCAAATAGCCTGCACTTTTTTTTTAATATTTTTAATGTACAAAGGAAAACTAAACTGTGTTCAGCTGTAAACACTGACCATAGTTCCATTTAATCTATTTGGAGAGAAGTCAAAGGTTTTAGTTGAAAACAGAAAAAAAAAGCTATTTCCCTGTAAAGTCATAGCACCATGAATAATGGGTTTGCTCTGCTTGTTTAACAACAAATGATATTTAAGAGTCGTGCTCTTCTGCCCATTTCCAGGGGAAAAGAAAAAAGAAAAAAGAAAGAAAAAAAAAAAAGCTATGTAATTTGGACAACGTAACTTTAAAAAAAAAATCATTCAAACTTTCTTCGTTCTTGTCTGGCTGTAACAAAACTCTTTTACAACAGTGTCTTATTCAGGGATAGCAGAGCAGCAGAGTATTTTTAAAACACCTTTTAACATTTCCATGTCAGTTAAAAAGAATAGCCAAATTTTTGAACAGATGAAGAGAACATCGTGTAAATTGTGGTATAGTCCTACTTCTTAAATCATTGGAAATCCCATACCCTGAAATGCAGTGTGTGGGGGCTGAGTTACAACTGCTACCACATTTTAGTGGTGGGTTTGTTTAGGTGATTTGGAAGTTATTTAAAAAACAAATCCGAACATCCATTTCCAAGTCAGTACTTTTTGTTAACCGTTTTGACCCAGTGAATAAGAGTTTTTGGTGTTAGAAAGACTGGTTTGTGAATGGGTCCATATGATTTTCCCTCTCTTTGTGGTGGTTGATTGCCAGATGTAGTTTGCCTCCTAGATCCAGGAAGGGCTGGTGAAGTATTTATGCAGCTGCAGGTGAACTTCACAGAATGACGTTACAATAAAGCTTCCCTTGGGATACGTAAGGCCCTCCAGCAGTGGGTTTTCCAGTTGAAAGAGGCAAGTCTGTTTAGAAACTAAAAAATTCCCTTCTTTTTAATTATTCAGAAGAATGTCTACTGTGTGCACTCGCTATCAACATAAGGAACTTACTCATTTCTATCCTGGAGTAGGAACATTCATGTATGGCACAGTATATAACTAAGAAAAATTTCACAGCTGCAGCAAAGTTCTAAGGAAATAAAAACTTGAGAAAGTTAATCTTAGCTAAACCATTGTACTGAGTTGCTGCTGGCTTTAAATGCAATTTCATTTTTAATGTCCTCATGGAAATTAAAACATGGAGACGATTAATTTCAGACCATTCCAGCTACCTAAATAAGAATGTCTCTCTAAGTTACTGTAGGAAGACTCCAAAATCTGTGTAGACTACAGGCAGTAGGACATGATAATTGTCCCAGATAGAATACATTTAAGTTAGGCATTTTTCAAAAAAATGTGTTGTTTCTCAACTTTATTAAAATGTTCTCTGAACACATTTGGTTAACTGCTGATTTCATTAGCAAAAAGCTGAACAGTACCTGAGAATGAATATTGCTGCAGTGTTGCATCTGACTGACCTAGTAGGACACTTAAGATGCAGCAGGACTGGTCCATCCAAGTGCGGTCGTTTTTCCAGGACCCAGCTGGTTTTGAGAAAAACGAAACCACCCTCCACCCTCCTGGAGTGTACTGGATAGAAACTGCACCACAGATACCTTTGTTCCTTGTTGCTCACCTCAGGCAGACATTTCAGCAGACCATCAGGGAGACTTCTTTGTCAGAAGTCAGATAGTCATGAGAAAAAAAAAATCACTTTTCGATCAGGTTCCAGGTAGATTTACAGACCAATGTATTCCTGGCAAATTCTGGTAACTGTTTGTAGTCCATTTCTGAGCTTCTCACTCAGCATTTCCTCGACGCTTACTCCACCCTTGTCTCGGTTAAATCAGGAAAAGCATGAACAGAAAAAACTGGCAAATTCTTGGATACCATTGGAAATATTTCAGAAAAACTCCAGGTTTTTCCCCAAAGCTCTGTTCAGATCTAGCTAATAATGTCTTCAAAATCTCGTAAGATTTCAGTTTAAGGATTGGAAATGTATTTCCGTGTGTGTTTGTTTTTCAAGAGAAGGGAAAACTTAAGGAAAAGCTTAAAATGGCCTGAAGGTTTTCAAGTGAGAAAGATTTATTAAGATCTGAGCTGCTCAGGTCACAGTGATATCCCACAGGCACCTATGACTTAGTAGGAAAATAAAGCAATTTAAGAGCATTTATTTTCAGTAGAGGGGAAGTACGTAAAGGATGGTAGTTTAGCAAATTCACATGTAAATCCTTCAAAAGATCAAAGGGGAGATAGTGATTTGGCCATAGAAATATATCTTGATAACAGCCAAGCATCTTAAGTTTGGCTAGGCCTGGATTACAGCGGTGAATATGGAAAATTTAAGTATTCTATCACAAACATTATAGCTTAGCTAGTGGCTTAAACTCTAAGGGAGTAAAAAGACAAAATACCATTAAGATAGCAAGAGAGGGAAAAAAAAAATTCTGTGTGGCTATGAACATCCAAAATGGGTCATGAAGAGAAGTGAGTATTAACAGGTGAAGTTAATGTTCTCTGAACAGTTTAGACTTTGTTTACTACCTGAATACCGTGGCCAGATATTAAAAAATTCCTTTGTCTGCCATCTGTCTTTGAGAATGGTGGGATTAAGAAACGCTCTCTGACATAGGGAATATTGTATTTTACTCTCCCAGAAACTTATATGAAAAAACCCAACATGCTTGCCATAGGGGAGAAAACTTTGAATCAAGAAATTATTTTAGGAAAAGATGTTGCCTTCCACAACTCAATAGCAGAATTTCTCTTTGCATTTGAAATATAATCTGCATTTATTAGTGAGTATAACCCTAGTGTTTTGGGTGCATCTTGGGGGTTTTCTTAAACTTTGGTACAATGAAACATCTGCAGTGAGTTGTTTTTTGTCTCTCCAGGCTGGTTCAGCTGGTGGGTGTCAGCCTGCTGCTTGTCTGTCAGTGACGACTTCGGCTAAGTTTGAACTTTGTTCAGCTGCATGATTCCTCCCCAAGTATATGGTGTTTGGTGTAAGACTCAAGATTTTTCTGAGAATATAGCAAGAGTTTTTGGTTTTTTTTTTACTTTTCCCACCCTCTTCCTTTCTCGGCCATTAATCAGCTTTTGCTTAGTGGCAAATGTACTAATTTGAGCTGAGTTTCACTGGTACAGTGGAACGGAGAATTTAGAGCTTGTAGACAAAACGGATATTAATGAAGCATCTTTTGTCAAGAGCGGATAGGTATTTGGTCAGGATCAAAGTAGAGGACTGGAACACACTCAAAATCACATATAATTTGTCAAATTTGTTAAATGGTATGCTAAT
Source organism: Columba livia (assembly GCF_036013475.1). Lineage (NCBI taxonomy): Eukaryota > Metazoa > Chordata > Aves > Columbiformes > Columbidae > Columba > Columba livia. Next base: position 54,217,999 of record NC_088605.1, read on the forward strand.
CTGTTTGTATTGTAGCAGGAGAGGTTACCTGTGGGATTCCTGCTAGAAAAGGTAAAATAAGTGTACTCAAATACTCTTTGAGACCTGAGGTACTTCCAAGTCAAAATTGAAATTAAGCTAAAAAGAGGGTCTGAAGCTAGTGACTGCAAGATCTGCAGAACACATTTTAAATGTTACTGTCTGTTAGATGTAATGTAGTGCATTTCACATCTCTTGGCCAGAGTCTCCGTAGGTCTCTCTTACTGCAATGATTTTTTTATATTCAAAAGAAAATTGGGGACAGGGAAGGGCATGAGTTGTGCCTCCACCAGTTCCTGAACCTGCATCTCAAGATTCCCATGGCCTTGTCTTACACATGCCTCTCTTAAAATCCTGTGACATCCCTTCTAATCCGTCTGCAAGCTCTGCTGTGTTCCCAAGGGAAAAAAATAGCTTTTCGGTGCTTGTTTGGCATTGTGACCAAGAGCCAAACTGAGGAAGAACGCAGATCTGGATGAGATTCTTAGCTCCTAATGCATTTTTCCAGGTGGACCAGGGTCTGACACCTGCTTGTCTACTGCAGATAAATTCTGTCTATGATCAATAAGGTGAGCATCTGCTAGTCCGAATCCCAGAGAGCAATGGCTCTTGAATAAGATTTTTGTCCTTCAGCCAGTTGCCCTGCTCAACTGTGTCATAAGAAGGTACAATGTGTATCAGTTTGGAACTCACAGAAAGTTTTAGTGGTTTTAATTTTTTTAAAATATAATAATAATAATCAGACGTTCCGGAACACTATTACTGTTACTGAGAAATATTAATTAATGTTTTAATAACATCATGTGGAATGTGGTGTTACAAAATAGAAAGAAAAAACTTTCTCAGGAAATCTTAATGGATTGAGGTGACACTATGCTGAGCACTTGTTAAAACATGTTGAAATCCATGCATGTAATAAATACAAGCATGAAGGGAAGGTTTTTGGTATCTCAGCAAGGTCCTGAGACTGGTATGTCATAAAACTGGGAGCTTGCCATGGTTTAGACAGAATTGAGGAAGGGAAGGGTTTGATGAGTTTTGGGGTTTTTAAAATTTTTTGAAGTGTTTGAGCTATCTTCACAGTTGCCATTAGGAGTGTTCTGCATCACAAACTTGCCTTGGCATTGGCAGCCTGAAGCTTGTACCTGTGCTCTCTGGAGCTTGTGGGAAAACAAAAAAAACCAGCTTCATCTGTGTATTACCGAGAATTACCAAGTATTTTTATAAAGCATGTCCCTTTTTTATTGCACAGAAATAACAGGAAAAACCTGTACAAACAAGATACAGTGTCCAATACAGAGTGCTGTATTTTTCTTCCTGGAAATTCAAGTAAGGGCCCTAGAAATGGTTCTTGAGAGCAAACCTCAGTGCAGATCTGCAGGAGTACTCAGCAACAGAGCTGGAGGTAACAGGAGAAGCCACCCAGCAAGGTGTCTGTTCACTTTAGAGGGATTTGGAGAGAGGAGTTTTCTGTGTTGTGACAGATGTGCTCAGTCACCTTGAAGTTTTTCTGGAGTTCACACATCACTCATTGGGGAATAGCATCGTGTGCCAAATGTTTTGGCCTACAGTTAGACAAATAAAATCAGGTATCGTGATTTGATTCCTATATATGTCTGTCACAGTCTTCTTAAGTCAGTTTTGAGGACATGATCATCTCTTTTCAGCTTGCAGAGGGGTGATTTCTGCAGCGCTAAAATAGGAGCTGTTGCAAGCGTGAACATGTGGCATTCTCACAGATGCTCCGGGCAGAGAGAGAGGGTGAAGGAAGTGTGAACTAGCCTATGAGGTTGGGAAAGATGGCAAAGCTCATGATTTTCAGTGAATGCAAACTGGACCTGACTGTGTGCAGGTCTGAAAAGCCACCTCAGGAGGTGTTTTAGCCAGGGCAGTTGCAGATTTTCTTTCTGTGCTGCCTGTTATCATGTTTTGTCAGGTCCCAGAGAACCTGCAGTTTGGCAGGAGGAGAATGCAGGGCCATTATGGAGGAATGAGGAAGGAAACATGAACATCTGTGTTTCAGAGCAGCTCTGTGCAGTAATCTCATTTGTAGAGATTTTGAACAAATAAAAAATTACCAACTTTAAATAATCAAGAGTACAGTAGTCTAATGGAGAGGGTGCTTCTCATCAAGTGCCACCCAAATCTCAGCAGTTTCACTTCAGAGAGTCATGAAAAGTTGTGGGTTTCATTCATGAACACTCAGTTTCCTGTGATCCTAAAACATCAAGGCAAACAGCTGCTAAACTGAGTTTTACGTAGAGTCAATGCAGAGGTCTCTGTAGCTCTAAGTCAGCCTGCATTTGATGGAAGCTTAGGAGTGTTCCATGTGTTGGTGGAGCATTGCTGGTCTTTGTGAATATCTAGTATTTGGAAAAAAACTTGAACCAAATGGGAATTTTTCAGTGCTTTGGAGTTGAGTGTAGGTGTTCTGAGATGGTTGTTTGTTTGCTATTTCTGATGCTTGTAAGACTGCAATTACTAAGACTACATCTGAATTTATGTTGGACTAAATGAAACTAAGGATTAAGGCTTAGGTCTCTGCACTGCAGTCCCCTGTGGAGCTTGGCGCAAGCCTCAGTGCCTTAACTGGGGCTTCTGACAGCTGCTGTATATGTTTGAGACTCCTACCCTCCAACTAACTACTTTTCTTAAACACACAGTGGAACTCAGGGTTCAAATTTGATTTATTCCTAATTGTCCTGGGAGAAGAAATAGAGGCAGCAGTCAAAAAGGCACAGGTTTTTTTTCTCTTTGGATGTTGGTTATTTTTAGGTGTTCGTGTTTGCTGCTTCTGATTTGTAAATTTTCAAAGAGCTTCCTTCTCAAAACCTCAGGAGTAGAGAACAATCGTCCCTGCTTTACAGGGTTTGAAGTTTAGTAAGTCACTAGTTCAACTTCTGTGTGTGTGCTCTTGAGCACAGCACAGAGCTGTACTGTCAGAAGGCAGCCTCTGAAAATAAAAAGGGATTAACACATGAACAAACAACTGCTTGCTCTATCTTTTCCTGTTATCTTGCATGCCATTTAGCTTGTGATGAAAGCAGCAATAATTTGCATCTCTAGGTTTGCTTATTGCTTCCAAAGAAGTAGCCATTTATTTATTTGTTTATTGTTTTATTTATTGTGTAGTGATGAAACTTTTCATATGCTAAATAAGGCAACAGGAGACCTTAGACTCGGGCATGTAAAGATTTCCGCGGATAGGACATTTGCCTTCAAAGTCAAATCCACTTCAAACTGTTGCTCAGTATGAAATAATGAGAGTAAATTTAACCAAGCAGCATGATGCTTTCATTTTTTTTCCCCCACAGTTTCTGGCCCTGAGAGGCCAGTCTGTCCCTTTTCTTGCTTCCGTGCCCTATGGCTTGTCATAGAGCAAGGACAGCAGAGGTAATGTGGTTTCATGGTATTTGTATGGGGGAAAACGCCACCTTAATCCTGTAGTGGGTAGAAGGAACCTGACTTTCATCTTGTGTTTCAGTGTAAATTTTGGTTAACTTTGACCCAGCTGAATTGCTCTTTCCCTGTACAAGGTAAACAGTCCCCCAGTTTGCTCTGAATTTCAATGCAGAAGGTACAGCTTACTGCTTTTGCAACTCAGCTGTCCTATGGAGAAATCACCATTTGCTATCATGGTGAATGGAAATCTTATGAGATTCTTTAGACCCCTGTTATGGATGGGAGGCTTCACTGGGGTTCAATGGAAATGAGCAGGGGGCTCTAAAGCAAGCGTTATTGGGGTCAAATGAGCTCAACAAATGCTATTCATACCCCTGAATAAGAGGTGGATATGGCTTCATAAGGACCCACGTTTCTTTTGTGGCTTCTGGCAGTTCAGCTTGTGAAAATATGCATGGATATCTGGGAGCTGCAGGGATAAAGGAAAAGCAATTTGCATATCCTCATTGAATACAGAGACTAGCGTTCATTTACAGTACAAAGCAGTATAAACCTAGGTAATGGATGCAAATGAAAACTTTAAAAAGATAAAATTAATTGGTAAATTTTAATTACAAAGTTGTATTATGACACAGTAGCCAACTGTGGGTTTCACGGTTTTCTCTGTTTAATAGCATTGTCTTTCATCCACACTGGGGTAAAGAAAACTGTTGGAGTCGTTTTTGCTCAGACCTGCTATGTTGTGAAACTTGTGCACTCAAGCAGAGAAGCACCTGCAGAGAGCAAAAGGCAGAGCTGTGCCTGTGATGTGGGCTGCAGCCTCTGTGCTATGGCATGATCGGATAAGTCTTCTCATTTATTTGTTGTTCTGTTCCTGTTTTCTTGTTTACCTTCATTTCATTTTTGTTTTCAGTTGACATGTGGTCAGTAGGGTGCATCATGGGAGAAATGATTAAAGGTGCTGTGTTGTTTCCTGGCACTGATCGTATCCTTCCTAGCAGCCACTTTGGCCTCAGTAGGTATTTCCAACCCTTTTCCCTCCAGCCCCTTCCCACCAGACTAGTGCTGACATACATTTGTACTGGACCTAAAGAGCTGGCTTAAATCCCACTGCAAAATCCTTGCAAGCCAAAATGTCAATAAACCATTAGTGCCTCTCAGTAAAAGCCTGCTGGCTTAAAAAACGTGGAAACTGCAGCGACTGTAGTGTGAGGAGATGGAAAACAACGTCCTGCGTGGTTCATTGGAATTGCTTTCTGCAGCCAGTGACCACTTGGTTTAAGTTTCATTGTTATACATGTCTCCAATTAATAAATTGGTGGGAGGGTGGGGTGTTTCATAAACAATGGTGTTTTTAAGTTCAGGTTGTAGCATGGTGAGCAGAAGTCACTGTTTACCTTAGGATGGCATGTGAGAAGTCCTGTGTTTTAGGAAGAATGTACAATTATTTTTGGAAATGCTTATTTCTTTGCTTGTTTGCTCTGCAAGTGGTATTGAAATAGGAAAGTAGGAAATGGCTTCAGATCAGGAATGACTTCTGCTTCCCAAGAATAAAATTGTCACTTAGTTTTGTGGCAGCTTGACTCAGAAGGCTGGGAATTTCCTTGGAAACTGTTGTTATGAACTTCAGTTTGTCATTTTTTTTTAAGTACATGTAGCTATTATGTGAAAGCACAATGTATTTTAGACATCAACAGGAAGCGATTTATAGGTAAATGCATTAAATCAGTGGACATGTGGTCCAAGCAGACATTTTCCTTAGGGACCAATTTGTACATTTTTGTTAGAAGCAATTTTGTATTCAGGACTGAGGCAACCATAATTTTTACTTTATTTGATGTTTTATTAAAGCTTTGGTATATACTCTATTACTTATCAGATTGTGAAAGTAGTTCATTCTTGTGCACAACAGCAACTAAGCTCCATGAGTGCTTGGTCTAACTCCAGTGATGTCTGGGCCAGAGGATTACACAAATGAGTAATGGAGGTGACCTGTGTACAAGTTTTTCTTCTAATTTAAACCCGTACTTAGACGACATAGGAGTTTCCAGACATTATTCATTGTATGGAACTTTATCTGAACATATGTGCATGTACACTTAGGGGTGTGTGTACATATTTATTCCTTGCAGCACTTTCTTTTGCCTCATTCACACTTCAAAGGTGTCAATATTTTTATTAGAATGTGGAAAAAGTAATATATGGAGAGCATGAAATAAATTAAAGTAGATCATGGTAGCATTAATATTTTCACAGCCTTGTCTAGTAAGATTTTTATTTGTGTTTGTCCACAATATTGGATATGATATATATGCATGCTGAAATGAATGCTGAAAGTCTCATGAGTTTTTGTGTGAACTTGAGCACGTTCCATCTGCATGTGTGAAAGTAAATCCCTTCTATGTGCTAATGTCACTCATTAGCACGTATGTGTGCTCCATGAAGTTTTGGCCCAGGCAGTGCTCGTGTTTTCTGCAAATGTGAAGTGAGAAATTTAAGTGTGGGGGTTAAGCGTAGTTCAGTGTTGTAGGCTGAAGTGTTTTGATGTTAATAGACTTCCGTTTTGTGAGATACCTTTTAAAGAAATCCCCAGATAAGTACAAAAATAGTTGAATATGTCCTATATAGCGCTGGTTTCTTTGACACAGCTGCATACTTGTTAAAAAGAAATAATGCCAAGCCTCTATAGTTAAACCATTATGTGCTGCTTTTTTCCGCAATAACCCCACAGAAACTGGCATTACCGGCTGCTGATTTGTTCAGGATCGTTCTGTACTTGAGTTCACGTTCTTCATTCGTATTTATAATGTGTTGCTAAATTTCCACTAAATTTTATGTACTGCTCTGCTTTGCTTTTCTTCTGCTGCTCCATAAGTGTCTGTTCAATGAGCAGAGAGCAATGTCATTGCTTTGTCCTCCTCAATGCCACCTCTGCTCCAAGTCCATTCCCCCACAGTTCCTGTGCTGCTGAGCAGTCGCGCTTCTCGTTCCTGTGCCCGGCTGTGCAGCCAAAAACTGCTCAGAGAGTCGTACGGGCAGCCCCGGGGTGCTGAGATTGATGACCTCATGCCACCTCCTTCCTTAAATCCAAGTAGGACGTGCTTAGAATTTCTATAAAAAATACTATTTCTTCAGATGTGTGATGGGGCTGGATAGCATACTTTAGGATGTATTCAATTATAGAAAGAGCAAGAGTAATTAGAAATCTGTTTCCTAAATAGAGTAGAAAGAGTGAAAAATTAGTTGACTGGTGGTGTACCAGAATTTATCAGCAATTTCTTACCTTCACAGGCAGTGCTTTATTTCACAACCACACTGTGATCTGAAGAACGTTTAGTACTAAATTGTGTCCATTTTTATGCATAAAGAACTGTGAAAACCAGTTTTGAAGCAGAAAAATTGAATATTCATGAGAAATGCATTGTCATATATATGACTGCAAAATTAACTATTTCCCATTTTCTACCAGTTAAGGAGTATAGATCGTTTACTATTGTTTCTGTTTCCAGGACTAAATGGTCTGTTCAGCTAACTGAAACAACTTCTATAGCAAAGCACAGCCGTCTTACACAGCTGTGGAAAATTCACAAGCAGAAAAATAGGAAATGCATTTGGGTGAGAGTGGAGTGCGTGGCTGGGCTGCAGCTCTGCTTCACTCCTGTGATCCATTGGAATTCAAGGAAACGGCTTGAGTGGAGCTGAGAACAGAATCCAGCTCTGTTCTTTTTTAAACTCCAATTGCAAGTAAATGCTTTGTAGCATCCGAAGTCCCCTGGGTTTTTACTGATCCTTGAAATGTTAATATTTCTCTCCCATTTTTGATGTATGCACATGATGCAGTTACTTGTGAACTGAAGCTCTTTTTTTTTTTAATGCTACATGAAACTTCAAGGTTGGCAGCAGTAGTTCTGCTTACAGAGAAACTCTTATCGTGCAGCTTGGATATACTTGTGCCTCAATCAAGGAGAAAATGGCAACGCGGTTTGTTGTGTTGTCTCAGGATCCATTTGGGAAGCTGACTATACCTGTGAGTTGACTCTTGTTCCATGGCTTCTCAAAATTTTGAGGGAGACTGTTACTCTCACCACTGCATAAGTGATCTGAAGGAGTTAAGAAGATCCCTTAGTCCTCTGAGCTGTGAAAGTAGTAGTTATACATGGATTTATAATTTTTTTTTTCAAACTGCTGAATGCATTTTAGGCAGACAAGGAAGAATGTGCCCTTAAATTCTGTAGCTGGGAACGCTTAGAGAGTGGCAAATACATCAGGTTAGCGTGGTGTCAGCTTTTCTTAGTATAAATGACAGATGGCCAAACAAGCTCTCATGTATAGAGCCTTATTCTACACCTTCAATCGCATTCTGCGTGTTATACGCAGGGTTTGGCGTTCCCACTGCAGTTTTACGGTTCCTCTGGAAGGTATTTAAAAATGCTGATATAGGCAGACCGCCTTCTAGGCTAGGTACATGATCCTTGTGCATCCAGCTGTGCATGTTACAAAGACAGTAGGTCACAAGAGAAGGTTCTAGAAGCCTAGAAACAGCCCAGAGTAGTACCGTAGATACTACAATGATGAGGCAATGTCCACAAGGGAAATGGTAGGAGAAAGTTGGGCGGGGAAAAATTTAATGAAATATAACAAGGGCAAGTGTAGAGTCTTGCATCTGGGCAGGAACAACACCAGGTTCCAGTATAAGTTGGGGAACAACCTGTTGGAAAGCAGTGTAGGGGAAAGGGATCTGGGGGTCCTGGTGGACAGCAGGATGACCATGAGCCAGCACTGTGCCCTTGTGGCCAAGAAGGCCAATGGCATCCTGGGGTGTATTAGAAGGGGGGTGGTTAGGAGGTCGAGAGAGGTTCTCCTTCCCCTCTACTCTGCCCTGGTGAGACCTCATCTGGAATATTGTGTCCAGTTCTGGGCCCCTCAGCTCAAGAAGGACAGGGAACTCCTGGAGAGAGTTCAGCACAGGGCAACAAAGATGATTAAGGGAGTGGAGCATCTGCCTTACAAGGAAAGGCTGAGATCTCTTTAGGTTGGAGAAGAGGAGACCTGAGGGGCAACCTCATTAATGTTTATAAATATGTAAAGATGAGTGTCAGGAGGATGGAGCCAGGCTCTTCTCAGTGACAACCAATGATAGGACAAGGGGCAATGGGTACAAACTGGAACACAGGAAGTTCCACTTGAATATGAGAAGAAACTTCTTCACAGTGAGGGTGACAGAGCACTGGAACAGGCTGCTCAGGGGGGTTGTGGAGTCTCCTTCTCTGGAGACATTCAAAACCTGCCTGGACACATTCCTGTGTAACCTCATCTAGGTGTTTCTGTTCCAGCAGGAGGATTGGACTAGATGATCTTTTGAGGTCCCTTCCAATCCCAAACATACTGTGATTCGTTGATGGGCAAGATTGCAGTCCTGTTCTGCACCATCTGGACTATTCACTAAACATTGATTTGCTTGCTGTTGTGTAAGCAAAGGTGCTCAGCAACTGAATGAAGTGCCAGCTAAAAAAAAGAGGAGTTGAAAATGTTAGTAAAGATGTAAATATAGACAAGCACCCGAAGAGTCAGAGACAGCTACATGACCAACACTGCTGTCTCCCAACTTCCAAGTGGTCAATGGTAATCTTTCCAAGTATTTTTATTTACGTACTACATGTTCTATTGTAGTATATAAATAGCAGTTACTGTTCTTAAAGTTGCAGAATAGTTTATATTGCAGTCTATTTTTTACTAAAGTCACATTCTTCTCAAAGTGATCACCTTAGCACAGAAAACACTCTGTACTTGCTGTCTTGTCAGATGCCAGCGTTTTTGATTTCTCTTGCTTATTTGTTGTAACCTGTGTTAACTTCAGTATGTAAATTACGGGAGTGGAAAAAATAGGTGTCTGCCCCCAGTGCCTCCAATAGTGAAGTTGGTTGATTTGGTTTTTATTAACAGATTTATTTTTTAAAAAGGTCAAATTTTTAAAAAATGAGAGTGGTTGAACCATCAACTTTACAACTGGTGTGACAATTTTCTATTGGGGAGGGAAATACAGAGCTGCTTATGGTAATTATTCTAATTCTGGCAAGTTAGGAGCATCAACAATCTGTATACAAAGCAATGCAGTCAGTTTTCATCAGTGGAACATGCACATTTGAGGAGACAATGATCAGAAAGGTGGTTCCCTTAAGATTTTGAGATGGAAAAGATATGAACTTTCCCTCTGTCTGTTGTGAATCAAAAGCTTTATGTCCTTTTCACTTTTGTTGTGCCTACCTTAGCAAGATCTGACATGTCCTAGTCCTGACCATCTCTGGAAGAAGCACCTTTAGCCAGAAAGAACAAATCCTGTTTGCTGTTAGATTTGCAGCAGATTCCTCCCCCACCCCCTTTCAGAAAAAGAAACATGAACAACTAAACAATTGCAGTAAGTTATTGCCAAAGGTTAAACAGCTGAGCACCAAGTTTCTGACTACTAGAGATGAATGAAGGGGCTTAAGTATAGCTGCATCATAGTATGTTGATATTTATAGTCCAATAGAACTAAAACATCCTGCTGCAAACAGTATCTCTCCTCCTGCAAAACCTTACCTATACATAAGAAAATATAATCCTTTGCTCAAACTAATAAATCCAGGTTAGATCCTGTCTTCTTTCCTAAGTCATACAATATGCTATTGTTTATAGTTGACACATTTTCCTTGATCCTGTTTGGGGCAAGGGACAGCTGAAGTCATTCAAATAGCATTAAAGCAGGCATTTCATCATCTTCCAGAGTTTTGGGTTGTAATTATTTCCAGCTTCCAGTCTGTCCAATATTTGTTTAATTTCAAGGTGCAAAACAGGGGCTTCTGTTAGCAGAAGTTTTTCTTTTAATTTTCTTCACTCAAATCCAGGCTTTTTTTATTTTGCCTGGGAAATGTCTGTTTATGTCAGAGTTATGTGCTCATTAACTGGTAGTACCATTTTTTCAGTTGGTGTGCAAATAACATCTACAGTCACAATCATCCACTGGTTAATGTAACCTGCAGTAGGTTTTGATTCACGTTAGAGCTGTTCTATAGTAACATTTGCTTTCCACAGAATTGCTGAAGTCAATTGATGGCCACCTAGAAAAAGCTGCTTCTCTTTACTTCAATAAGTAGACTTCAGAATTTTTTCAAATATATATATATTTTTTAAATCCATACCATGACAGGGACAAACTCTCATCATCAGGTGCACCACAGATGCATTGCAACCAGTGACTGTATAAAATGTAACAGTGAAATGGAGCTGGACCAGTGTTCAGCAAGAATGCTCTTACATTATTGCATGTTTGCATGTATTGGACCTCAGGGTAAAATGCAGCACTAGTGAAGCCCGGGTGGGTAGAGAAGCAATACTAGAGAGAAAAATGTGTGTCCATCGGACTGCAAAATGTTCTGTCCACACCTGCCCTTGCTGGAATCAGGCGTGAGTTTGCTGTTGCTGTTAGTAGGACAAAGACAGGTCCCAAGTGCCCCATCCTGCCAATTTGTGTGTGTGTGTGTGTGTGTACAGATAAAGAGAAAATGAAAGGATTTTATTTAAGGGTTTGGGCCATATTTGAGCAATTTAAATCAGAATTAATACAGGAAAGAAGCACGAATATCATGCAGTTATTCAAAACAAGTCCCTGAAGTTGCTGAGACATAAAACCTAACATTTTTGCCCTCGATACAAGTCAGAGCTGCGGGAGCTCCAGTGCTGCCCTGCAAATCAAGGCTAGTCAAGGAGAGGAACATGGTGGCCCTGCCAGCTCCCTTGGCTTTGGCTATCATCTTTGCACTGATGTCTCATGAAGATTCTTCCATCTCAAAAACCTTCCAGTCATGCATGGCAATTCCCACTACGTAGGCCCTGTGCGAGGATCTTTTTTTTTTTTACTGTTTTTTTCCCTTACCACACACATCCAGAACATCTTGCAACTTCTTCCCTCTCATCATGTCCAAGGCCCACAACTTTCTGTAATCCTAAAGGTCTCTCTCTTTTTGGCCTCCATTCAGTGCCTGAGATGGATAACCTGCTCTGTACAACCGTAAGCTGCTGACATCTGCTTTGAAGCAAATCCTGTGTTTGTTCCTCCCTATCAAATGTCTTTTCCTCACTCTGCACAGGTCAAGCTTCCAGTAATGGTTTCTAACTTGGCTTTCTCATCCATTTGGCTTCTCTTGCTGTAACTAACAGCACCTGTGTTTGTGTTCTCTGTGCTTCTCTGCAAAGCATTTCCTTTGTATTTTCAAGTGCCTCAGAAGAATCTGCTTCTGAAAGAGCCCAGCCAGCAAACAATGAGGTGTGTTAACTTGAATACAAATTTTAAATGTCAAAACACTTTATTTTCTAATAAAATGTTTAATGAAATATACAGTCTACTCTTTGAGCAGCTATAGCCTTGGCTGACTTTGTTGTTGCAGTTCTTTAGTTTTCTGTTAAGAAAAAGATATTTTCATGGGCAATACAAGACACACAGAACCTGTAAAAAGTTGGGGGGGGGGGACGGGACTCATTCTACATAAATCTTTTATTTAGTTTAAAAAACGAAAGTTGTTCAGAAAAATCTTGACAGACCACTATTTCTAGCAAATTTGCCCAGTTGAAATTAAAACCATTCAAAACATGGTTTCAGCATTCTTAAAGCATACATTTAAATGGTTTTCATAGTGTGATGTAGAGGCGGTCCTGATTTTACAGACGTTTGCTTAATATGTTTTTTAGGCACAGTAAGGCTTGTTCTGAACATGACTGGAAGAGCTATGTAACACCTATCAGATGCCTAATTGTTATCTCAAGAAAACTAAAAAGACCAAAAAAGCCTGTAATACAATTTCTTTTTAAGCACTAGAGCCTGTTTCTTGTTAGTCAGTAACAGTTTAGCAATACAACTCTCACATTTGCAGTTAAAGAAAAACATCCGTCTATACCTGAGGAATCATTTGTCTATAGAAAATGAATACCCGTGCATTCTTACAAAACCAAATTGCTCCATGGGGGTTGCTGGTTGGGTGGGTTTAGCAAAATTAGCACCAATTAAGTTATTGGAGAGAGTGAACATAGAAGCGTGAAGCAGATGAGTTGAAGGTGACTCCTGTCCCGGGCAGAACTCTGAGCCGCTGGGTCTCGCTCTCCACAGCCTGTACGTAGAACACGTTGTTGTTCCTGCTGTGCCTGTGGAGCCAAGGTGACTGAGGCAATTACCTGTGTGTCAGAAGAAGGGAGCACAAGCCACTGGATTGCAGGTTAAAAATAAAAATGGTAACAAGTATTTACCGAAAGAGAGGAAGCTGTGTGTCTTCCCATGGTGGTTTGAGGATTGCACAGTGCCCTCTAGTAAGTGTGAAAGAGAGTTTTGCTCTTTGCACGCTGTAGAACCCAAAGGCATGAAAAAAGATGGTGACTGCAAAGATGTTACAAAGGCAGTTAAACACCTCTGAGGATTCCCAGAGAACACCCAAAGAGAAATGTCAGGACACTACAATGGGGTTTGAGTTTTGTTTTCCTTAACTACTGATGTTCAGATATTGATCAGTGGAACAAAGTTATTGAGCAGTTGGGAACACCCTGTCCAGAATTCATGAAGAAGCTGCAGCCGACGGTACGGAACTACGTTGAGAACAGACCCAAGTATGCTGGCCTCACTTTTCCCAAACTTTTTCCAGACTCTCTCTTCCCAGCCGACTCAGAACACAACAAACTCAAAGGTATGTCTGACAATGGGATGTGGTTCACGTGCCAACAGCTACGGTGCAATGCTTTTCCCAGTTTTTATTCTCTCTAGTTGCACTCCCTTTTAGTGCAAATACTTGCAGAGATGAATGACTGCATGGGTTTTATTCAGCTGAGACGCAGCTCTTGGAAGTTACTTTTTTGAGAACCTGGTGCTTGGGCAACCAAGGAAACATTTGTTATCATTGATTAATATGTCAGGCATATCCCTGTGGCATTCTGTGTGATGTTTCTGTGCCACAAAGAACTGAGGTGTTCCTTTACTCTCATTTTTAACCTAACAAAGGAACAGTAGAACTTCCATTGGAAGTTCTCAATGCTTGCAATGTTTTGGTTTAGGAAAAAAATACTAGTTCAGCCAGACACCTACCTTCACTAGACAGTAGAATGGCATCAGCAACGTCAACCAAAATGGTCTTGATGTAGCTGAGGTTTAATACCTGCTACGGGTGGATTTCTTCTTTTGAAAAATGCTGTGGTTTGGTGTGGATATGTGAAGCAGAGTACTAACTTAATTATGGTGCTACCTGATTATATTAATACCACTATAAAATATAAAATATATGTTGCAATTATTTTAATCATATATTAAAGTCCTCTTTTACTTCAACAGGGCATTGACTTTCAAATGGGAAGAGTGATTAATGTGTTTAGCATAGAAAAGATTTCTTGTCACAGCTCTGGAACCCCTACAAACTTGCACTGTCTGTCATTCTGCACAACTTGAGTATTTGGGGCCACTTACTGCAGTGGCATGTCAGGGGTTTCATTTGCTTGCAATTTGCATGTCATTACATTACCCAGAATGCTATTTCAATTAACACCTGTTCCATAGCAAGGCTGCTGTTGCAGCTCTGGTGACAGAGAAGGGTCTGATCAGATGCTTTTGGATACACCTGATTTTATACTCCTGCTACAATAAAATTGATAATGGAATTTTCCTGAGTTTGGAACTAATGAACAGAAATGCCTGCCAAACAGTGTTGTTATATTTTGTATACAGGAAGCACGTGCATTAGAGTATATTGAACGCCAGTTTTTAAGATATAGTCACAGAAAGAGGAAGAGTATAGTAAAAAAATTCCACTTGTGTATCATCCCATGCCCTGCCTAAATATTTCAATAAGTAATGTTAACAATTTAATTAAATGTTGTTTTTATTCAACCCTGTCTGACCAGATACTCAGTAATATTTTTGCACTTTTATCTTATTACATTATTTTTCCTTTCATTTTCTTTTTCATTTACACAGGAAATAATTTTGATTGTGGATGATACATTGATAACAATACTAGAAATGTATGTTGTTATCATTTTTTACATGGGTTTAGATGGTATATTTATTACAAACTCTAGGCAGTGAAAACAATTTGGATAATAGAAGAACAAATTTGTGGCCTTGTAGGCACAATGGGCTATACTATTAGGTAAAATAAATAAATGTTGCAACATAAGACTCAACATGTACATAAGGCTGTGCATTTTTACAATGGAGCATGATATGTCCCACTGATTTAAATTTTGTTACGTGGGACAAAGGAGACTTGAGCAGTTCTGAGGCACTTCTGTACCATTATGTTTTGAGCCCAGGCTACAGATTTTACATCTTTGCTTCTAATGGGATGCTTGTAAAGTAAGTCTGGTACCTGTGCCTCGTTGAAATCTGTAATGTCCCCCAAGTGGGCTAGGTGAAAAACTTTAAAACACAGAGAAATGTTGGGTATTTCTCTGAGCCACCTGGAGTACCTGTAAGTTTCAGTACCATGATTTTATACTTCATTATGTGAGCTTTTGTTTCCTGATCCTGGCAATAATACAGATAGTGCAAGCTCATTTTTCCTGGGTATATTATCCAGCCCTCTGCCTGGAATCTGCACACAACATGTAAAATCTCACTGAAGCTTGTCAGGGGACTTAACATATGCAGCCAAAATGTCGATACCTTTCTAATGAATCTGACCTGAAACAACGACTGAAGAATGCTTGTTATGCCAAGGCAACGGGCAGAAGGACAGACAAACACTTTCTAAAGGGTTGTGTCATTGTTACTTTCCGAACCAAATTAACCCTTCCCTGGGTTGATTGTCTTGTACTAATATTGTGTTTATCTGATTTCATTGTTTTAGCCAGCCAAGCCAGGGACCTTTTATCAAAGATGCTAGTCATTGATCCGGCCAAGCGAATATCAGTAGATGAAGCCTTACAGCATCCATACATTAATGTCTGGTATGACCCAGCAGAAGTGGAGGCGGTAAGTGAGGCATGACTCCTGACTTCAGACTGCTAAATGCAGATATGATTCATAGATTCCTGCTGCTTTACAGTAGCTTCATAACGAGCATGCATTAAAGAAATAGTGTTGTGACTGCGGTGATCTTTGGATTTATGGGGATCGAAATATGTAGGGATGGGATATCTCTTTGTTGGATTAACTCGCAATAAATTGGAAAAGCAAAAACACTTCCAGCACATGAAGCCATTTTCTGCTTTCTTCTAGACAACCTAAAGAGAGGATTTTTAACCCATTAGCTTACTTATTTCTTCTAGCTATATAAATCACTCTCTCAAAAGATACTGTCTTTCTCTCTAAAGCTTTTCCTGTGGAAAGCAAGCAAGCATCACTTCCTGTGTTTGTGTTCAGTGATACATGTGGAGAGGAGGAGAATTAACAAAACAATACAAAAACCTTAAGTCAGGATTCAGAAAAATCTGTTCCCTGTAATACTAATCATGAATGAAAACAGAGCTCAATATTTCAACAGGCTTAGAAATCTTACTTCACCACAATAGTAAACTATGATCTGAACCTTGAAAAATTAAATCACTGCTGTTCGGATACGTGCTCCGATTCAGTGTGTTCTTGGAAGTGCAGTAAACAATGCACAAAACCCCATCTGACTTCAGGTGTGTAGGGCTTTTGCAGAGTATGTTGCTTAGGAGTGTTTTATGGCTCTGCTATCTAGAGAGGCTTTAGTTTTTGTGTCTTGTTTAGTTTTCTTCAAGACAAATAAGTTTATCAGTCCAAAATGTGAACATGAAATACCCTGCAAGAGTTTCCCCCAGCATGTACATTTTAGTTTCATGTCCCTCTTGAAGACCTCATTCCATTGTCAGATACTTCTGTTGTATTTCCATGCAGTTCTTAACTCCGCTTTACAGAACTGATCTGATGTCGGAATTCAGATTTGTGTCACTCACCAGATGTGCTTTTCCTGTGAATTTAACCATGGAGAGCCACTTCTGATGCAGAACAGGAAGTTCTGTACAGTGGATATTTCGATATAAAGATTTGCCCAATTGCCAAAGATTTTCATACTGAAGTGGAAGTTGAATTTTTGCCATAATGGGTCTGTCCTTTTAGAAGGAAAAACTTGCCACACACCTAGAATTACAGCTGATATTGAACCTTGTATTGCTGTCCTTTTCTGCAGAGACCAGGGTACATCTACAGCTGAAGAGACAACAGTTTAACTTCTGATTATATTATAGTCCTGACATGATCTCGAACAAAATACATCCTTTCTCTGGATTGTGACTGTAAAATATGAACAATAATTATTCGTTTTGCCTGCCGGGTGAATTGGCTGGAATCTAATGAGCCCACTAGCTCTCCAGAGCCTGCAGTAATTATGTTCTAGGTCACTGAGGCATTTGTCTCTCACATGCACCTCCTGTCACCATAGATACCTGTACAAATGTGGTGCCACATGCTATCAAATTATTTTCTCTGCATTTTCACTGTTGGCTGTGTTTCGTTGTTCAGTAAAATGACTACAGAATGTGTAAAGCAGTGGAAAAGCAAACTGTCATTGCTCCCATAGCACTTCAAAGAACAGAGGACATCCTGTGAGGAAGGAACAGCACCTTTAAATGTTCAACTTCAAATGCTCAATGTTGTCCTCATTATTTGCAGTTTGCATCTTTGTTGGAATTGCATCTTTTTAGATATGCTCTGTGCTCTTCACCCCCCAGAGTTCTTTACACATTTATTGTGTAGTTAACATGAGCTGAACTCACATCGGCACCCCCAGCTGCTTTCTCTGTCTCTCTTAACTTGAAAGTTTAATTTTCCAAAACATGCTATACCTTGTCAATAGCATACTATAGAATCACACTAATAGTTTTGTCATGAGTACTTTGACAGTGAAGTGTTACTGACTTGCTTTGGTAGCAATCGCTCTGTGGTACAGAGACCTTTCTTCTCTTGGGATTGCAGCAGGTTAAAAACCAGGAAGGTTCAGGTTGTGTGCAGTGTAAACTAAATAGATGAACAGTGGATGAATAAATATTAATTGTATTTTGTCAGAGTGCTAGGAAGTCTAGAAGGAGCCTGGCTTCACTTAACATTCCTTAGTTTTCCAATCTCTTTTTCAAAGGGCAAGTTAAGCTGGATAACATTGGTTTTGCAATTAACAGTTTATTGAACTCTAAATTTCAATCTGTTCATGCTGACACACCTTCAGTGGCTAGCTGTGAATAACTTACTAATTATTTTCTGGAGAAAACTTAACTCGGTTGGATTTTCTTTGCCTCTTGATTCAGCTCTTGAGGTATAGTCAGTCCGTGTTTTTCATCAGCACTGTCTCGATGATGGAAAAAGTTTCTCAGATTCATGGGAGATTGGTGTTCTTCCTGAAAAGAGTGCCCTGAGGTCCTGGGACTTCTAGTAACTGGCAGTGCCTCTAGGAGGAGCAGTTGTTGCTACACTGGAGAGAAAGTTTTACTTATGCCTATGTTACAACTTGCCACTTCTGGCTGAATGCTTGCTGTCTGGTCAGCTCTTCATTCTTTACAAGGCAGCAAGGTACCTGTACGTGATAAACTCGTGTGGTAACACCAGTGATTTAGTGCTTCAAGCATGACGTAATTTGTTTTCTCTTGGAAAAAGCTATGTTGGTGTGTAAAACAGGCTGTGAGTCTCTGTGACGTCAGACAGGGATTGGGGCACCTAGTGTAGCGTCCAGAATACCTGTTGGAGTATCTTATAACACTGCACAGATATCTGATGTCCTAAACAGTTACAGTTTTGTGCAGGAGTTTATATTCTGCTGTAAGCCCCAGGTTCTTCATTGTGCTAATTCTCTTGCTCTGGTTGTGCGTTACTTTCTGTTGCAATTTTGTATTATTAAGGATTGCTATCACAAGAGCCTTTGCATCTCCACTGAAATATCCATCTTGTTGCAGTTGCCAGGGTTAGGATCAAATTCAGTAAACGTTTCCTAACGCCACGCGTTCAGCATGTCACAGGCAATGGGGAAATTACTGTGTTAGATTTTTGTTAGATCTTGCCAACTTTGCAGCAGGGATGGGAGTTGGTACTCATCTAAAAACATCCAACAAATGAGCTCTTTGAGAGGTATGTTTGCTGATTCACTTAATAATCTGACTCAGTGAATTTGTCTGTATAGAAGTAAACTGCACAAGTTATAATAGGGTACAAATGCATGGAGAACCAGTATTCGAATGAGATGTAAAAACCTAAAAATGGTTTTCCAGCTCATTAATGTTAGTTTTTGAAAAAAAAAAAGAAAAAATCTCATGGGCATCGGTACAAAGAACAGATTGTGGTCTGATTCTTCCAGGTTGCGTATATCTTAAGTTTCCAATTCCAATTTGAACGGAACAAGTCCTGTTTCCCTCTTGGTAAGCTATTTTATTAATGTGTGCTATGAAACAACGGCACCAGCACTTTTCATCAGTGACTTTTCTACTTGGTCTCTGCATCTGGCCCACTGAATTTTGCGAGGTGGAAATGGCATTTAAATCTGCCACTGGATCTCAGTTCTGCAGCTGAACCTGTTTCTAGATGTGAACCAGAAGACAATTCTGGGTCTTCTGGTTCTCCACACCGTTGAAGTGTGTTGAAATCCTTATGCTTTACTAGTCTGGGTCCTTTTTGTCCACAAACTATGCCATAGTTTGTGAAGCTGATAAAAGTGCCTCATGGGAAAGGCAGAGAAATGTGTACTGATTATTAACTGTTCCACTGAGTGCAGTTCAGAATTTGTCCCAGCATGGTTTCAACTTCTTGTGCCTACTTATCTCTAGCTGTGTTTGTGAGACAGCTTTTATAAATGGAGGACAAAAGCAAATGAAACACTACAGTTTAAACAGGTTTTCCAAACAATTTAGCTCCAATTTTCTTCATGATTATTCATGTATGGATTTAAGATCTGTGTTCCTGATGGAAATAGGTTTACACAAATGCGTATGAGCCTAAGGTGAGTCTGCTACTACAATGCTTCTGTTTTAAGTGTGGAATAAGTTCAATGAACATTTTTGTGTTGCCTGACTGGAAGATTTCCAGTTCAAGGAAGAGATGGTGATATTTTCCTCTTTCCATGACAGTCTTGCAAGCTTTAGTAATAGTAAAGCAATGGAAAGAGATTGAGCAATGTGGGGCACAGTAGCCG
Source organism: Columba livia (assembly GCF_036013475.1). Classification (NCBI taxonomy): domain Eukaryota; kingdom Metazoa; phylum Chordata; class Aves; order Columbiformes; family Columbidae; genus Columba; species Columba livia. The sequence goes on from NC_088605.1 coordinate 54,237,564, forward strand.
TTCTTATTCAAACTAATGGGCAAACAAGTGCAACATTTGTTCTACTCTTCTTTGTCTCTTAAAGGTATTCTCTCATATTTTGATTATCAGGAGACTGGGCTGTTCAAACTCATTGCTGCTTCAGTTAGCCGATAAACCAGTTAATGGATTTTCCATCTGTGCTCTTTGAGTATTCAGTTTTACTCATTTTCCATTCTCTTTGTTTATTTCCTGTTGAAATTCAGATTTTTTATTTTTAATCTATTGGCCAGGTTTGAAGCATTTGTCCGCTAGTATCTTTACCTCAAGATGATCTTTTGTTAAAACAGGTTTTAAGTAGGTATTTGTGGTTTGTATTTCACTAGAAATGCCAGTTAGTCAGCATCAGATTTGGTCTTTTTCTTTCCACTCTCTTTTTTGTGGACTACTCGTTTGAAATCACTTGTTCCTGCATTTTACTGTTGTGGAGCCTATGAATTTTGGTTTTCTACAGTTGCATTCAGTGAGTCTTCTCTTGTATCAGAATCTGGCTTCTGTGACTGGTCTCATCCAAGGTGCATAGATTTCTTTTCGCTGTCCAAGAACAAAGCTTTGGAGACAGAAACTTAAGAAAAGCCTGGTCTCCTTTGACTCCATACAATCTCAGCACTTTGATTCTCTGTTGTCTTGATTCTGACCCAAGCTGAATTACATCCCTCTGGGTGTAATCAGCAGGCAGATCAGAACTCCTGTGCCAGGCAAAGAGATAAGGAGCACTTTACAGGAGCTTACTAGGTACTGCAGTGTTATTAATCTTCTCTTCTCTTCCTTTACACAAGGAAGTACATTGTATTTGGGGATGTACCTGTCTATTAGACTTCAAGTAATAGTGCTGTTGTTTCCCGGTGAAGGGAGAAGAAACACCGTAATCCCAGGTTTTATGTTCTGTCTTTCTGTATCATAGACAGCAGGTACTAACCAAGGGTTTTGCTTTGCCTTCCCCAAGTGGGCCTTGCCTCTTCTAGGGGAGCACCTTTCCTTCATTAGCTCATGGCTTCAGAGATGTGCATACATTTTATGGGCTGGGTGCCAGAAGGTACAAAAGGAGCCTGGGCTATTTACTGTGAGGTGGACAGACAAGGATGGAGTAGAGGGAGGAGTGGGAGAAAGGATGAACGTGGTTTAGTGCTAGAGTTAGGCTGCAGTTGGACTCAATGATCCTGAGGGTCTCTTCCAACTGGAATGATTCTATGACTCTATGAATGTTCTGCAGCCTTCTCAAGGAAAGTTTGCAGTGGACCAGCAAACACCTTAATGCTTAGTGAATTCTCCTTTAGGATTCGCAGCATGATGAGGAAGGAAGGAACAGCCCTGCTTTTCACGGGCTTTTTCACAGGGAACCAGAAAAGAGAGTGATAGGAGAGTGATGGAGATGCTTTTCACCACTTGCATTGTGCTTAACCTCCCACTATTTAATCCGATGACCCCACTGGGACTTCCAGGCCTGTGCTGTGGTGCATTCACCCATGTTCACTGCACTCTCTTTTAGCAGTTTTCCATAGAGTGAGGTCTTTCATCATGTGACTAAAGGTTTGGTGGTGGAGTGGGTTTTTTTGAGAGTCCTCCTCCCATACCATGTAACACGAGGCAGGATTCCTCCCACTGTCAATAACCCTGTATAGTAGAGATAACACAGCAAAAGCAATACAGAGGTATTAAAGAAGATGGCCTTTTCAAGCAGGGTAGCATTAGATTTAATCCACTTAGGTGTCTAGTTAAATTTCTCCCTATCTCAGTATCACAGTATCACAGTATGTTTGGGATTGGAAGGGACCTCAAAAGATCATCTAGTCCAATCCCCCTGCTGGAGCAGGAACGCCTAAGTGAGGTCGCACAGGAACATGTCCAGGCGGGTTTTGAATGTCTCCAGAGAAGGAGACTCCACAACCAGCCTGTTCCAGTGCTCTGTCACCCTTACTGGGAAGAAGTTTTTTCTCAAATTTAAGTGGAATCTCTTGTGTTCCAGCTTGATCCCACTACCCCTTGTCTTATCATTGCTTGCCACCGAGAAGAGCCTGGCTCCATCCTCATGGCACTCACCCTTTATATATTTATAAACATTAATAAGGTCCCCCCTTAGTCTCCTCTTCTCCAAACTAAAGAGACCCAGCTCCCTCAGCCTTTCTTCATAAGGGAGGTGCTCAACTCCCTTAATCATCTTCGTTGCCCTACGCTGGACCCTCTCCAGCAGTTCCCTGTCCTTCTTGAGCTGAGGGGCCCAGAACTGGACACAGTATTCCAGATGTGGTCTCACCAGGGCAGAGTAGAGGGGAAGGAGGACCTCTCTCGATCTACTAACCACCCCCCTTCTAATACGCCCCAGGATGCCATTGGCCTTCCTGGCCACAAGGGCACAGTGCTGGCTCATGGTCATCCTGTTGTCCACCAGGACCCCCAGGTCCCTTTCTCCTACACTGCTCTCTAATATGTAGTTTCCCAACCTATACTGGAACCTGGGGTTGTTCCTGCCCAGATGCAGGACTCTACACTTTCCCTTGTTAAATTTCATTAGGTTATTCCCCGCCCAACTCTCCAGCCTGTCCAGGTCCCGCTGGATGGCAGCACAGCCTTCTGGCGTGTCAGCCACTCCTCCTAGCTTAGTGTCATCAGCAAACTTGCTGATAGTACACTCTATTCCCTCGTCTAAATCGTTAATGAATATATTGAATAATATTGGCCCCAGTACTGACCCCTGAGGCACTCCACCAGATACTGGCCTCCAACTAGACTCCACACCATTGACTACCACTCTCTGGCCTCTCCTTAAGCCAGTTTGCAACCCACCTCACTACTCTATTGTCTAGACCACACCTCCTCAACTTAGCTGTGAGGATGCTGTGGGAGACTGTGTCAAAGGCTTTACTGAAGTTAAGGTAGACACATCCACCGCTCTGTCACCATCCATCCACCTTGTTACATTCTCATAAAAGGCTATGAGGTTGGTCAAGCATGACTTACCCTTGGTAAAGCCATGCTGACTGCCCCTAACAACCCTCTTATCCTTGATATGCCTTGAGATGGCACCAAGGATAAGCTGTTCCATTACTTTCCCAGGGACAGAGGTGAGGCTGACCGGTCTATAATTACCCAGGTCCTCCTTCTTGCCCTTTTTGAAGACTGGAGTGACATTTGCTTTCCTCCAATCCTCGGGCACCTCCCCCGTTTCCCAAGACTTGGCAAAGATGATGGAGAGCGGTCCAGCAATGACTTCAGCCAGCTCCCTCAGCACCCACGGATGCATCCCATCTGGACCCATGGATTTATGGATGTCCAGACTATTTAATTGCTCCCTAACCCAGTCCTCATAGACTAAAGCAAACTCCTCCACTGACCTGGCTTCATCCGGGGTCTCAGGGGTACAGGGCTCCCCAGGACAGCCTCCGGCAGAGTAGACATAGACAAAGAAGGCATTCAGTAATTCTGCCTTCTCTGTATCTTCTGCCACCAGGGCACCCACCCCGTTCATTAGCGGGCCTACATTGCCTCTGGTATTAGTTTTATCTACTATGTATTTGTAAAAGTTCTTTTTGCTGTCCTTGACCCCTCTCACCAGCTGTAATTCTAAGGAGGCCTTGGCTATCCTAGCTGCCTTCCTACATCCTCTAACAGCAGCCTTACATTCTTCCCAAGTGGCCAGCCCCTGCTTCCATGACCTGTAAACTCTCCTCTTCTGCTTGAGCATACCCAATAGATCCCTATTCAGCCACGCAGGCCTCCTGGCTCCCTTCCTTGACTTCCTACGTGTGGGGATGCTCTGATCCTGAGCGTGGAAGAAACAATCTCTGAATGCAATCCAGCTATCTTGGGCCCCTTTACCTTCAAGCAGTCTTGCCCATGGGATTTCCCCCAGCAATTGCTTGAAAAGGCCAAAGTTAGCCTTGTTAAAGTCCAGGGTTGCAATTCTACTTGCTATTCTGTTCCTGCCACACAAGATGCTGAACTCCACCATCTCGTGGTCACTGCAACCCAGGCAGCCCTCAACCTTTACTGCTTCGACCAGACCCTCCTTGTTAGTGAGGATGAGATCCAGCAGTGCACCTCTCCTAGTCGGCTCCTCCACCATCTGCATGAGGAAGTTATCGTCAATGCACTGGAGGAACCTCCTGGACTGTGGCTGGCTGGCTGAGTGGTCCTTCCAGCAAACATCAGGGAAGTTAAAATCCCCCACAACAACCAGGGCCTGTGACTGTGAGGCCACTCTCAACTGCCCATAGAAGGCCTCATCAGCTTCCTCAGCCTGATCTGGTGGCCTGTAACAGACGCCCACAACAGTGTCACCCCTGCCAGCCTGCCCCTTGATCCTGACCCATACACTCTCAACTCGCTCGTCATCCACTCCTGGGCAGAATTTAGTACATTGTAGTTGCTCTCTCACATAAAGAGCAACTCCACCACCACGCCTGGCTGGCCTGTCTTTCCTGAAAAGGGCATAGCCATCCATGACCACATTCCAGTCATGTGAACTGTCCCACCATGTTTCTGTAATTGCCACCAGATCATAATCTCCCAACCGAACACAGGATTCTAACTCCTCCTGCTTATTCCCCATGCTGCGTGCATTGGTGTACAGGCATTTCAGGGAGCGAGCAGAGCACACCAATTTCTCCCTAGGGGCATAGGAGGCCACCCGGTCCTCATCAGTTTTAGAATGCTGCCCCACTGGGACAAGCCCAGCTACAACCCTATCCCCCTTCGAGCCTAGTTTAAAGCTCTCCAAATGAGCCCAGCTAATTCCTGCCCCAGCATCCTTTTGCCCCTGCGAGATAAACCTTTCCCGCGTGACACTGTCCGGACTGGAGTCTTATAAAACCAACCATTATCAAAAAATCCAAAGCCCTGCCTGTAGCACCAGTCTTGGAGCCAACCAGTAAATGGCTACATCAACAGGAGTTGGGCATCTGTTGTACAATATTCATTTGGTTTGGAGGCTTAGGAAGACAGGCAACTGAAAGATTTTATTGTGGCAGAAATGTTGAAGTGAGCCTTTGCAGTGCCACGGAGTGTCACTGAGTGCTGGATTAGACCGTGAAGAGCACTGAAGACAGTTCAGCAAATGAGCAGAGACTTCATTGTCAAGGTTTAACTCAGAGGTAACGACCCTCCATGTCTTCCCAGATTTACAGCGCTGCAAATGTGAGAGGAACAGATAAAACAGCCCTGTCCAGTTAGGAAAGCAGAATAGTGAGACAGTTACAGTCCCTTTTTATAAGTCTATTAAAAGTTTATGGTCTTTCACAGGCTGTATGGGAGCCATAAAGATATTATGTCTCATTCTAATGGGTGAAGACTCTGACAGAATTGGAAAATGGTAGGAATGCAATACCCTTTTCCCTCTCGACATATAACAGCAATAAACTCTTCTGGTTGGCCTTAAGTGCCATGTAGCAATTCCCTGATACAAGGAGCAAGAGGATCTGTTAAGAGGTGTGGTAATTGCTATTCACTAACACCAGGAGGTTACACAAACTTCTGCATAAACTTCGACACAGAATTCTGTGTAAAAACAAACCACATCCGAAGCCTTCAACAGCTCTGAAACAATCATCATATTTACATTTAGAAACAGGCCTTGCACAGTTTTTGAGCTTACCTGTGGAGTGAGTGGGTAAGCCAGATTTTGGATTTAGAGGTAGTTCTTTCGTCTAACATACTGACGTCATTAGCCAGCTTCTTTTGAGCCCACCTCACTCGCTGCAGGATCTTTTACAATAAAGTCAGAGCATTAGGTTCTCCAGAATGTACATCATCACTCTGAAATTCATTTGTATAGTGTTATTCCCAGGTAAGATAATTTCTGTATCCAAGCAATTATAAGTGAAATACGTGTTTCTAAAAAACATGAAAACATAGTAGATAATGTGTGTTTAAGATTGTATGGAATTCTCAGGATTTCAGGAACTGTTGAAATTTGTTACCAATCTTCACACCTAATTCATATGTAGGGAAACCAGCATTCAAAGAGGAAAAGTATTATTTACTAATGTTTCACAGGAAATCTGTTGTAAAATCAGAATAGGAAGCCATAGACCTTACTTCTCTGTTTTATATTTCAGTTAAAGGTTCCTTCTTCCTGTATATTATATGCAGAAACTGTCTTGATTCTACTTTTAAACGAATACTGATGTTTATTACTCTTGTGTTACAATATTTACTTTACCTTACAGTATTTGGGCTATTATTATGAATAAATGAGACACACCATACATTTTCTTCCTCAAAGTGCGCTGGTCTTTTTTTAGTGAAGAAGACATTTCCATCATCTCTTGCTTCCCCGTGTAGGCTACCCTGTTTATTGTAGACCGTTTCAATATCTCCCTGGTGACATATTAACTTCTCTATTTTCTTGTCTGAAAATGCTGTGCCTGAAACTTTGTTTTCATTTGCACAGCTGCCTTTTTTGATGTTGCTATATGTTCTTAATCCTTCATTGAGATGAGCTGTGAATAAATCCCAGATCAGATAGTTAGTTTTTCATAGTTGTTTGTGCGACACTGCCTATATGTATGTTACTGGTTTTATCGTAAAATGTTTAAATCATTCGTGAACAGGATGGATTCCTAGGCACATGCTTCAGATTAGCTTTAGTGTTGCCACCTGGGTGGCTCTGCTGCCAAATTTCAGAACACTCATGCTGGTTGTTCTCTAGGACGGCGTTGGCTTGAGCTGCCTGGTCTCCAGTCTAATTCCTTCCATGTTGTTGGCATGAGAAATAATTTTGAATGGGAGAGATACCTACTTACTGGTATCAAAGTAACAGTCTTATGCAAGGCTGTGGCTGCTTTCAATTCCTTTCCTTAATTTTTCAGTTACTACATTTTTTTGTAAAATATTAACCAAGTGTTTTTCAGCCAAAAATATTTGCATGCATATTTCTGGAAGATGCTGTTTTAGAAGAATTTCTGCTGCTTAAGGGCAATTGTTTAGGACTTAATGTTGCCCATTTTTTTCTTCAGCTATAAATGATTCAGGAATCACTTCTTTTTGGAACCTCTTGAATTATCTGTGTGATCTTATAAGTGGTTCCTACTTGGGAACAGTATTGTTCTGTTCCATTCCATGGTAACAAATGTAGTAGCAAAATTTACCATAGATTATTATCTGGTGTTTTCTATTAAGTGGTTTCAAAATTCATCTTAGATTTTACTTACCTGTAGTTATTGCTTGCTCTCTGACATTGCCATTCATTAGAGGAGAGATTTCTTAGAAGAGGGAAAGATCAGACGTTAACCAAGTACCTTTTAAGCATTTCTCAATGCTAACAGAATTTTACAACAGTGATAGATCGTGTGGGGTTTTATTTGCTGTAACTAACACTGCTTTCGATATTGGTTTTATTTTCATAGGATTTATATTTCACTGGGGTGTCTCTATATCTAGGACTACCTATGGGGACTGGGCTGTAAATTATAATTCATTTTTCTGTGCTTGACAGCCCGTGTGTTGCCTTTTATTGTTGTGATGCTGTTTCCTACAATGCTTATGAAGGAGATCTCGTTTGCATTTCTCAGTCTGATGTCCTCTCCAGGATGGAAACTGCTTCTGTACTGTTTTAGCCCTTTCTGTATAAACTGTGACCAGCTGTTAAATAAAATCTACTCAAATAAATTTTAAGTTTTGAAGTTTGTTATAAGAAAACAACAACAACAAAAAAGCCATCTCTTTTGCCTGTGAATGTTGAGCATCCATGATGATGGAGAAGCATTTCTGGAGACCTCTGTGAGCCTGGAAAACAACACTTGAATGAAGGTGTCACCTTCACTACATGTGACACTTCGTGGCAGAATCAAGGCTGTCAGGTTGTACATCTTTTCTGGTATTCTTTTCTCTTGCTCAGCTCTGTGCATATTTGGATGTTGTGTCTAAACTCTGTGGTGATCTGCCACAGGGGTTTTCTAGCAATCAGTTCCAGAGTTTGGTTTTTTGCTTAGGGGCTGATGGTGCACATCTGTTGTCTCACAAAAGAAGTTTGCAGCTCTGCTTTGTACACAAGCATGGATATTTTGTCTAGTCAGCAGCATCTGTCCATTTATAGCTGATAAGTTATGGAAGCCGAACACACCCTTTGCAGCAATCTATGTTAATGTCAGTGAGAAGTAGTGGTTGGAGACAAAAGAGGCATTTATCTTCTTTTTTCTCCTCCAAACAAAGCTCAAGATTTTTCCAGCTTGCTGTTGTACTTATTCGTAAACTACTCAGTCATCTGTGCACGGCCAAGTAATCTTGCCTCCTGCTGCCTGCCATCCTTGCAGTCCAGCTGTTCAGAAACACCTCAGGCCACAGTTTCTTCAATGAAGTTTTCCTAAAGGGTCTGCAAAGGTTCCAAGGAATGGCTGGGCACAGAAGCATCTCTTTTTCCATCTCCACAGCCTACTGTGGAGTCCCTGCGCAATACAGGGTGAAATCTGAGGCCATTGACACTTTCATGTCTAGCTGAAGAGAGTTCAGGCCACTGGTGACAGCACACCAGTGTGCTTCTGCTTGCACTGCAAAAAAAAAATATAAATAGTAGCAGTAACATCATCTAGGCTGTGGCAAAATACAAGTGAATTTTTATATTCACCTGTTATGAGGATCTAAGCCATTTAACAAATTATCAAACCTCACGCTATTAATTTTTACAGCCTCCCATTGCCTCTGGTATTTGTATATCACTAATTCTCTCACTGCCTTGTGTGCTGCTCCACAACTGCTGCTCCAGACCCTGCAATTCTGGGAACAGATGCAGAATCAAGCCTTGCTTCTGCCAAGCTTTCTAAAAACAGCTCATCCCGAGGTCTTCGCTGTGCTGGCACTCGCTCTGCAGAGGCAGAGACAAAGACTGCAGGATTTATTCAAGTGGGAGGTTTAGCCCACTCCCTTTGCATTCTAGCAGCAGCACACAAACCAATCTGTGTTGCTTTGGGAAAGTTAGAATACATCAGCCTCAACATATGTTTTGCTTTTTTCTCTAGTGAAAAGCTTTTTCTCCCCATGAAAAACATTGCCTTTCATGGGTTTTGGTGTGGGGTTTTTTTAGGGTGTTTTGTTCTTTTTTTTTTTTTTTTTTTTTTAGAAAAAGGTCAGTGTGGATATTTTTGGGGTTTTTCTGTAGTTGTTATTATATTCAATTAATATAAAATGTAATGCATAAATATTTTTAAAATCCATTTATAAAACGTAAAAGCCAAGAACCACTGAAATAACAAGGGATTATTTTAATGTATACTAGAAAAATATAACTAATTCCTTCTCTTCCGCATCTAAAAATAGATTCTATTCTTTGTTGCCACTGCAGTCACTTGCAAATCAATCTGATCTGGGAAGAAAATGGCTGCCTTAAACTGAAGCTAGATGCTGCCACCCATAGGCTTGATCCACACTCTGTTTTGATTTAAGGCTACTTTAACTATACTTTTTCTGAAAAACGTACAAACTAAACCATATAACTCTCAACTGGGACACGATGTATGAAGGATTTAGAAGAATGTCTATAATACTGCAGCTGCATCCACATAGAAGATTAATAATTGTGAGCTCAGTCGTTTTCTAAGGCATTTGAGTTAGGCAGCAAAGTCATTTTCAGGCCAAACTTTGGACCAAGACTGAAATCAGGTGCCCAGGAGGACACAGGTATGGCAGCTCCTCTGTGAGGTCCATTGCTGTGACAATACTTGCATTAAAGACCTCTCTTTCAAGTTAGCACAAATTTGGTGGTCAGCCTGGAGGGGATTATCTAGTTTGATAACAATGCAATAAGCTCTCTCGTTGTCGTTAGGGTTAATGAGGATCATGGGAAAATAAATTCATTCTTGAAACTGTTAGAGGATTCTGAGCTCTGTCCCTTGAATCAACACAAATAAATCAATAAAATAAGATAAAATAAAATAAAGAAATAAAAAAAAAGATTCCTGGTGCCAGTGTGAGAGTGCTGGCCTGGCCTCACAGCAGAGTTCCACTGTCCCGTGTCCTGCACAGGCTTTAGATGTTACAGAGCCCGCCTGTGAGAAGAGCAGAGATTTATTCCTGTCATCATCACACTGAATATTTGTTACCCTTGGCTCTTGTGTTCCTGCCGAGAGCTGTGTATCCCGCTAGCTCACAAATCAGCTCTGCAGCATCCACACTGGTGCAGCAGTAGAACACACAGTGCAGGCACAGTTTCTGGCATCCTCTGGTGTGTGAAATGCAGAGTTTGGTTGCTCTCCGTTGGTTGTCTTCATAGCAAAATAGGAGTTTGGTAAAAAAATTAGATTATTCTAGGCTCTCTCCCTGGAAAATGTCTTCATTTCCAGAATGTGTTAATCTAGGAAATAATTAGTGCTGCTTTTCTTGTTACTTATTAGCTAATTATGCCTGCTTAAGACACAACTGAAATAAATTTGAAGAGGCATAAGCCAGAGGTTTTGTGGTTGTGTGAACTGAGGACAGGAATGTGCATCTGATCACTTGTTCCCTTTGATTCTGTAAATTGTGTGTTTGGGAATTGAAGCAGTAAAAGAATAAAATCTTTTATTTCTGGCTGGGGGAGAAATATTCTATTTTTTCTGTGGAAGGTGTAAAAAGAGTGTTTACATTTGATAGGAGCAATTTTACTCACAGCCTGTGCTTTTTGTAAGCTTTAAGAAGGAAAAGTTGCTTGCAGGATATTCTTGTCTCGGCCAAATGCCTCCCCTGCTGCTACCACAAAAAGTGGAGATGGCTTTGATTTTGGGTGAACCTGTCTTAAGCTTCAGGACAGACTGAAAGGGACAGAGGAGGGTTGTTAATGCTGAATAAGCGAGCAGCTGCATTGGTTTCGGACTCAGACTTTTCATGTGGTTTTATCTTACCTTGCTGATGTGGCAAAACCTCAGGCACCCCTGCTGAGGCCTGGGACTCACTTTAACTCATGGCATGTGTTCCACGTTCCCTCTAGGCATCCTCTCATGTGTGAGAGTTGGCAATCCAGGACTTCACCTAGTCCCTTTGTCTTTAGCCCTGATACAACTGTCAGCCTGTAGGAACTTCTCTTGTTTTCAGTGGACTTGTCTGGTCCAGCTATCATATACGTGATTACTTTCTCACTTTTATCTATAGTATGCACATAGCTTAATAGACTGACGGTGTTACTCCTGAGAGCAAATCCTCAACTCCTCAGTGAATCAGAAAACAGCTTGGCAAACATGCATTTAATAGTAGGATGTATTCAAAGGGACGCAGTGGCCAAGTGCCCAAGATGAAAGTTAGAGGAAATACTTATGCGTGACAAGATCACAATAGATCTTGTTTTCATCTTCATTTGATACTCTTACCTCAGATGCTGAAGCTTCTTGATAGAAGGAAGGGGCAGAGTCCTCTACCTTGCTTGGCTGCTGGATTTGGCAGCTGACATCAGGAGACAAAATGAACATGCGGCTTATTTCCTCAAGGAAGGCAGGTGTTCAGGCTCTCAGAAACTCTAGTTGCCTCTGTCTCAATAAATTTCAGGATCTTCTACTTCTGTGACATTCTCAGCAACTAAAACATACAGTAAAAAACACCCAACACCTTTCTGGTTAGAGCAAAGTTACTTAAAAATATGTAAACTGGCAAGCTTGGTAATTTGGAACATAGATCAGAAATTCTGGCTGGGAGATATGCATTAAATTAGTTACTCTTAGAAGTTTGTATAGCAGTGAGTATCATGTCTGAAGGACAACTTGAAACTTCATATTGTAATATGACTTCTAATTAATCAGGATTGGTATTTGTCTGGCATTCTGACAGTACTTTCTCTACCAGTGCAAACAGTCTGTTTGTGGAATTTCTGGGCTCACGATAAGAACAGTGGCACTGCTGACAAGGGTTCTGTTTCACCTGCAATTATGGCTCTTGTTTAAAAGAAGAAAGGGAGAAATACATTGATTACTCCTACATAAAGACTTGAATTCCCAAAGTGTTAATTCATTTAATACTCAAATGTGTTTCATGTGCTTTTGCATGTACAGCAGGGGTGTCAAACTCATTTTCAGCAGGAGCCACATCAGCCTCGTGGTTGCCTTCAAAGGGCCAAATGTAATATTAGGACTGTGTAAATTTAACTACTCCTACATTTATACAGTTCTAAAATTACATTCGGCCCATTGAAGGTAATCATGAGGCTGATGTGGCCCCCGGTGAAAATGAGTTTGACACCCCTGATGTACAGGATAGATAACAAAGAGGGAGAAGGGCATTTATCTATACTTAAATAGTTACTCCTAATTATTTACAATGTAATGGACAGTTGAATAAATAACTTTGTTTCTCTTCTGCAGCCACCGCCTCAGATATATGATAAACAGCTGGATGAAAGGGAACATACAATCGAGGAATGGAAAGGTAATAGCAGTTTAGAATTAAATGGGAAGGGGTATTTCAGTGGTGAAACAGCCATGTCCCACCACCAGGTGCATCTGTGTAAACCCAAAGGAATTCCTTTGACAGGAAGAAACTAGCACTTTGGTAGCTAAAATATAAGAAATATCCTCAGTACTATCATTGTTTACATAGGTTAATGTTAACACGGGGGGATGCAGATTCCAATGCTTCATAGAAACCTAGGGATATCATCTGGAGAACAGGACAATGCATCAGAATTTTACCCATAGTAAAAAGCACTGTATTACTGTGCTACTTCATTTCTAGGTAGTGCAGCATTAAACAATTCACATGTTTCCTAGTTTCTGTCTCACTTCAGCTCCAAAAAGAGATGATAGGAGAGGAAGGGAATGGAAGAGAGAGGTCTTAGGTGAGCAGGGCTGTCGAACTTGTGAAGACAAGGTAGGGCAGAGCAAGGCAGCCTAAGGAAGGCTACAGTGCTGCGTTTTGTGGTAGTTGCTTTCTTCCTGATCGCAGGTGCTGGTTCTCATTTGTAACTGTCGCAATTTTCTCTTCCAGAACTCATTTACAAAGAAGTAATGAATTCTGAAGAAAAGATGAAAAACGGTGTAGTAAAAGGACAGCCTTCTCCTTCAGGTACTCAACCCCATTAAATGACTTTGACGTGTGTTCTGTACGGACAAAAAGAGAAAGAATGGAGATGGCTGAAGCACTGGGGCTGCACTTACAGTTATCTAAACCAAGTTAGGAAGTTTTCATTAAATCCAGTGCTACTAATAGGTTGACCTCGACAGTTGATGTCATATTAATACTTAAAAATTGGTCTTCTTGCTATTTGAGATATACTTGTCTTGGTATTTTCTATGGAAAGATCTCTGGTTACAGGATTATATTCCTGCAGGTGGGGAGAATTATCTCACACTGTCATTACTATTCCGCTATGCTGATGGATAAATGAATTAATACTCTGCTAATTGATATACGCAAAATTGGTGAGGTTGGCACATATCCACCCATTGGACATGTAACATTGCACCCCCCCATGTAAGCAACTGGCACCTACACTGGTAGTTTACCCTTCCAGAAGTCTGATAACATTAGAACATCTTGCTGACGAGCTTGGTTGACACTTTGATGAGAAGGGAAATTTGTCTTCAAATACAGATTCTTAAAATCCTGTCACAAAAAAATCTCAACTTAATTTTACCTGAGGAGAATTCACATCAGCAGTCTTTTCACAGAAATGCCAAGTGTGACTGCCAATACATAGAAAGACACATTTGGGAAGGTACACTTTCACTGGCAGACTGGAAGTGCCCAGATTTTGAGCACAGTGTCCCAGTAGTGTTTGTGGGTAAAACTACCTACCTTTTGCAGAGCCTTTTCTCAAAGTAAAATAACTTAATTCAGTGTCCTCTGCATATTTTCAGAGAGATTGTGTGTGTGTGTGTGTTGTGATTTTTTTACTTCATGCTAACTTAACATTAGAATAAGAATGTGCCATTAGTAACTGACAGGACAAGGGAAAACATAGCAACAATGGCAGAAGTTAATAGAGTGCTGAATGGTAATAAGATACTGAAAACCATCCATTGCATTCTTTCTAAGTAGTAAATAAAGTACAGGACTTGCAGACTTAATTTACCAAATTACTGTACCACCACTGAAAATAAATCTGGGGCTCTGACAGGTGTGTGACAAATCCTTGCTCTGTAATCTCTCTCCCCTACAGAATGGTGGTTGCAGTATGATTTATGAGCTAGAAACGTTGTTCCTGTTTTCAGGAATTAACTACCCAGGGATTTCTTTTATGTATTCATTTTCTGTTTTTTTCTATGTAAAAGGTTTTTATTGTTTATGTAAAACATTTCTGACCATATAAAATTCCCATTTCTCATCTGTCTTTCTTTTGCTGTTCCCCTTAGACTCATTTTGGTTGCTAGACGCCAACAAGTATAGTAACTATTTAAAAATCGCTCTGAGATGAAACTGGTTTATGAAACAGTAGATTTCCCAGTTTTATGCACCTGACTTAATTTAGATTAGCTGAATGAAATACTGAAAGAATGAGGTAAAGCAGGTGACCAGTTCTGAGCAAAAGGGAAATGAGGGAGACTATACACACACATTGCTTGTGCTTGTTAGCCTTCTTGGCAAGAATTCGGAAGGCTGAGATTTGAGGCTTTACTAGTAATCACAGCAAGCAAGCTGGAGACAAATTTCTGAGATCACTTGATCAGAACTTTTGGGGAGACGACTCAAGTTGACAGCACCAAGGATAATAGTTGCCCATTGATACTGCAGGCTGGTTGGAGTGCCTGTGTATCAGGGTGTCAGTCACTTGGTGCTTCATCTCGTCCTGTGAAGAATTAGTCAATACAACATATAATCTTGAAATGTGGGGTCTTGGAGAAACCTCAAGTGCCCCTTGTGCTCATGTCCAATGAACAAAATCAGCTGTGTCCAAAACTGTTCCCAACATGTACTTCTGCTGCCTGTTCCAGAAAACCTCTGTAAGCGTCTTGTTTACTTTCAAAAATATGTTTGCATAAATATTTGCCTAAATATTTTATTTTTTTAATGCAGTTTAACTCTTATTTCTTGTCCTGTCTCCAGAGGACATGGAGAACAGTTACCTACATTTTTCTTTCTGGTAGCATTTAGCTCGCTTAAATTCCATTACTGCATCTCTAATCAGTCTTCCTTCCTTTGAACTTCACTACCTGCATCTTTGAAACTTCTGAGCTTACTGCTTTTCTCTACGCTTTCTCTAGTTGACTTCTGTCTCTCATAGATGACAGTATCCAAACCCATCTGCTTAAGGCACTTGTAGCGCTGAATAGAGTGGAAAGATCTGTGTATAGGTTTGTATGTACGTGTTACGTAAATATATAAGCAACATGTGCAAAAAACATACACCCGTCCACATGCATACGTAAACATTTAATTTAATCTTAGATCGTAGGTTTTGGTTTTCTGTTCTTTTTCTGTTACAGAGTTGCCAAATTGTTCAGTTCTGTTAAATTCAGCTGATGTACCCCTTACCAATACACTCACTATTGAAGGAGTCTGTGCCATATAATTACTCAGCTGGGAGAATAAAAGTGCTTAGAAAAAAATGTTTTCTTGGTGGAACTCGTTCACAACAATGTATGTGAGAAATAGCCACTAAATTTAATCAATCTTCAGGATTGTTGACTAATTCACTCCCTTAAACGTGAAGATATATACATTTTGTACACCTACATTCTCCCCAGAATACACACAGACATACGCATGTATGTGGCTAACACACACACATATGTGCATCTTCTGTGGAGGTGTCCTTCGGGGTTCCACAGAAGATGTATTATTTATTTCTAATTACTCAGTTTACCAAGAAGTGCTGTAGACCTTTTCACTAGCAGTCTCAGGTCTCCTGCTCTGTCATTTCTGAAACAGATAAGGAAAGAGTATAAACTTCATGCAGTGATATGGGAGTACTTTACCAATACAAATTTCTGTTTGGTTAATGCTTTTTAAAAAAGTGTATCTGACTGGTGTTAGCAAGCAGCAAGTATTTCCACTAAAAAAAAAGAAAAAAAAAAAAAAAAAAAAAAGAAGAGGCTGTAGATTACTTAGAATTAAACTTAAGTAAAAAACCTGGCTGGCATTTGCAGATTTCCTCTGCTCTGACACTGCATAACTGTCCAACCACGTCTCTCAAGCTCGCCCCTAGTCTTCACTACCCAGCTGTAATTTCATACGTAACATTTCCAACTGTCCCCTGACTTCTGGATACTGAATACAGTAAACAGTGCTGATCCCAGTGCAGCTTATTCTTAGCAGTCCCCTTTCATGCTGAAATTCACTCATTTATTCTTCCCTTCCTGCCTTTTAGTTGTTGTCTGATTTGGTCATTTTGCTGTCACCCAAGAACTACTGGATACCTTTAGCAGCCTTTTTTTGGTTCTGTGCAGAGCCTAAAATAAGCAGCTGATGGACTTGCCTAGCCCTGTGATGTAAGAGTTAATACTTACATGATTTATAAGAAGCTGAGCAAATCCCCAAGGCAGACACAAGGCTTTTTTTGGAAACAGCAAAAGCTGCAGTTCTATTTTTTAATTTTTTTTTCCTCCGCATCTGTGTCACTTCACAGCAGAAGTCTTAAAGGCACTTCCATAGGTGCTAATTAAACTGGGCTTCACAGGAGCTCTCTAAGGAAGGAATCCCTGCTTTACAGCATGAAAGCTGATGTGCGGCTTAAAAGACTGGCTGTCAAGTCAGTGGCAGATCTGGTAACAAGTCCCAGGAGCTGTTTCTCACCTGCTCTCAACTTTTGCTCTTTTCCTTGACTCTGCAGCCAGTGAGAAGCTTCCTGCCAAACAGCGGATTTACAAACAGGGATCTATTTCTCTTTTGAATGCACCTCTGTCATTTCTGCAGTGTTTCACATGGCACCCATCCGTTGCAGAACAAGCTGTTGTAGCAGCAGGCAGATACTGAGTGCAGCAAACGAAGCGTTACTGATTGATCAGGACAGCTTTCAGATGGGTTCCTGGCTGTTGCTGCTTCGTGCTGCTGAATTGTTTAGTTCTGTCATTTACGTTTGGTGTGGTTTTGTTTGGTTTTGTGGGTATTTTGTGAGTCTGGGTGCTCTGGGGCTGGAACAGTAACTCTCAGGTGTGCATGGTGTCACGTACAATTGTGCTGAAAACTTGGAATAGCTATTATAAAAATGTACCTTCCAGAAACTTATGGGCTGAGTTGTTACTTGCTGAAGCAAACATAGCAGGATTTGCTGAATTCAGTGATGCTGAATCTGACAGCGTAACAAAATCTTCACCTAAACAATTTCTGCAGCTATTTCTTAGTTATTTTGCCAAGAAAATTTGATCACACATCTATCAAAGCAAGCTGCACAGCAACAGTTTGATCCAAAGTCAATTGAATCTACTGGAATTCTTTCCTTTTGATTCCTGGGACAGCATCCACAACTTACCAGCAGGCTTCTGTCCAGGATTGTAAACATTTAGAAAGGTAATACATTGGTTAGTCATATAATTCAGTCATATTTTGACTGTATCTAAATGCATTCATTTTCACTGATTTTCATAAAATGCCACATGATTTAATAACATGTAAACATTAAGTAACAGTGTTGTCCTAGGTGATTAGTTATCAATAGGAATGAAATAGGTGTAAATCAGTCATAGAAAAACAAACCTCCTATCAGAAAAGATATATGGCTGCTGTCTGCAGTCCCCAATGAGATGTCATTGAGATTACTCTATCTTTTTGCAGCATTTACAACATCAACTGTTTTCTGAATGTATCAGGAGAGTAAGCTAATCCAAGGGTTCTTCTGATGCCGGCATAACTTTGTATCACTGCAACAGCAGAAAGCAGTTCCCATCTAGAGCTCTGAATGGGAGTGTATTTGCCTCTGTTTTGTGCATATTTATAGAGAATGTGTATAAAGGGAAGAAAAAGTTGAGGAAAATAGAAGAGGGTTTGGAGTTATGGTGGCTTCTTTCTCCAAGTAATGTTTTTATTGCAAAAGGGTTAACAGAAATCCTCTCCTGCAAGGGCGAAAGCTCATGGACTCTGCACAATCCAATATGATTTCAAGTGAAGCCATTTATTATAGAAACAAGCCTCCTTATATATGCAGTTATTTCCTGATCACGCGTCCATGTGCCAAGCATGCATTAGCTGATTGGATATTGTCTATGTTCATGAGCTGTCCATGCGCTCAAGTCTCACTGCTAATAGGTCTGTTGTAGCATTGCCACTGAGTGAATTGGTACAACACATTCTACTAAACTACCTACAAGAAAACCAGGGTTTTATGAGAGACTATGGAGGACTGAGTTGGCCTTTTTTTAATATTCTTGTCACCTGTGTGATCCTAGCAGACCTCTGATTGCTGGGTGGTTTTTAACTCTAAGAAGGCTAGGAAGAATTGAAATGATAGACACAACATGAGCTATACCTCTTCGAAACAGACTGTTGAGGGAGAGAAAGAATTCCCCAGTAAAATATTTAATATTATCCAATGCCTAAAGTTTGTATAGCCGCTTATGTTTGCCGTTGTTTAAAATGGTCTGTGTACTTACACGCCTATTGCTACAGGGTAAGTACCCTTTGCTTTTAAACTGCGAGAAGTTCTGGAGTTTCGGGTTTAATCACGCTGGTGTTCATTTTCGTAGCACAGGTGCAGCAGTGAACAGCAGTGAGAGCCTCCCTCCATCCTCATCTGTCAACGACATCTCATCCATGTCCACGGATCAAACCCTGGCGTCTGACACAGACAGCAGCCTGGAAGCTTCTGCGGGACCCCTCGGTTGTTGCAGGTGACTAGCCGCCTGCCTGCGAAACCCAGCGTTCTTCAGAGGATGATGTAATTTAGGGGGAAAAATTAACAGGAGTTAAGAGATGAAAAGGAAGAGAAATAAAATACAAAGATTTAAATGAAACAAACAAAAAAAATAAAGCTTTTCAACCTGCTTCTCCTACAGAGTTATGTAATGCAGCTAAGCGCAAGTGTATATTTAACTTATAGTTGCTCTGCTTTGGTCTTCTTCCAACGATGCTTACTGGGGAGGGGGTGTGGAAAGGAACTGAAAAATCCTTTTTTTTACCCCCTCCCCATAAGATGTAAAATCAATGGCTGCAAAACCAGCAACCTGCAACTCTCCTTTTCTCACTGGCATGACAAGGTGCGCAGTAACCATTCTCCAACATACAAGTGTGTATCTGCCTTCACTCTCTGTTCTGTCATCTTCTGCCCAGTGAGGCAAATAGGGATATACATCAATTTTTCTTCATATGTGAATAGCACATACACACACACATGCCGATAGAATTATGGCAGTGTATGCAACTGTGTGCCTATAGGACATGCACATCTGCGTACATTCTTAGTGTGCACTCCACAACTAAATGGCCCATTTCAGGTGAACTATATACAGGATATTACCACTATATATTGTCTCTGCTTGTTCATACGTTCTTGTATGAGGATTTGTGGAAGTGTAAATAACCACATTAAACTGCGGCTCCCTCAGACACTTGAAGATGTAGCACCAAAATTTCTGCTGAGAGTTGTATATATTTTGAAATAATAACCACTTTGTATTGAAAGAAGATGCCACAGAGCTTCATAGAAAAATGTTTGTTTGTAAATGTTAAGACTTGTTGTTCTGATTTTTAGAGCAGATATGCCAAGCTAAGGCCAGGTTAGAAGGAAGCACATGTATCTTTGTAAGCTACAGGGAACAAGAATGACTTTTTTTTGAAGCGTGTCTAAACCCGGAAGATGTATCTCAGTAAGCAACTTTTCTTGTTACTGTTAAGTGAGTTATCATCTTAGTTCATAGATAGGCTCACTATTATGAATTACGTGTGTGTTTGTATGGTAGGGTGTATGACAGGGCTGGGCAACAGGCAGATTATGGTCAAAAGGACATGCACAACTAGTCTTTATTTTACATCTAGATCTTTACTAGGTTAAATACAGAAAGGATATTTGTGGCTCACTCCCTCTTAGTGTATGTTTGCAGCTTAGAGGTTGTTTTCCCTTTAAATCATTCCCTTGCAGGGATCTCTGCTACTAAGAGAGCCCGCATTCCCTAGTGACTTTAGCTCTTCATTTGCTTACGCCAAATTATGTGATTACCCAGGAAGTTTTATCAGCTGTGTTACATGGAAAAGAGCCAGAGTGTATTTTAAGTAATAGCGGAGGATGCCAATCAACTAGTGCACTGGGCTGAAAGGGTCATCTTAGGCAGTTTTAACAAGTTCCGAAGAACCCAACAGTGACTGAATATTAAATTGATTTTGCCAGATAGTAACACGTACTAGTATTCCCAATAGTAAGTAATAGCAGGCATTTTTACCAGAATATGGCACATCTCCACACAATTTCAGAAGAACTGTACATTTTTTCAAGCCAAAACAACAATTAGCATTTTCCACTGCAAAGGCATCATTACTTGAGTCGGAAATTAACTAAAATCTGAGTCATCTCACTTCTTACCAAAATGTGCCAGGTAAACTGAAATTAGCTAAATCATGCTCTAATGCTTTCCCAAATGTCAAAGGGAGAGGTGGTTTAGAATATACTATTGGATTAAATTCACTAATTCTTAGGTATTCATAATTGTACTTAAATAGGACTGTACTATTAGCTGTCCCACAGGCCTGCCTTTCTAATCAAGTCAGATCTTGTTCAAAGGGAAGAAAGCAAAGAAAGAAACTTTTCTCCAGGATGAGGTGGTGAGGGGAGATAAAAATTAAGTGGATATAAAGTAATTTCAGAATTGGTAAGTCTGAGGTGTCTCAAAATTGCCATAGAAAAAATGCTGGTTGTTTTGGTGTGTGTTTGTGTTCAGCGTTTTTTGTTTTGGTTTGGTTTTCCCCCCTACGTATATTTTTGGTATATTTCTCTGGAAAGCTCTTTTCATAATGAGAAGTAATTGTAAAAGCAATAATTTACTACTGCTAAAAATATTTAGCAATATTCTCTTTCAAGCCATGAAACATCAAATCATTGTTGAGTGATGTAACTCCTACTTCAAAGGCAATGATCATGAAAGTATTGAAAGGTAAACAGCAATGCTTTCTAGGTATGAAGGCAATAACACCAAGGGTGACTTCTTAGCAATAATGAAATGTATCGCCTCCAGATATAATTCGTCATAGATATATATTAAAAATAATCAGGTAACTACTATGACCTCTTTTATATTCCTTAGTGTGCACCATTTGGGTGTGTTATTTCAACAAGTATGTCAAAGAGGCAAAGATGTTATGTAAGAAAAACTGCAAATAACCCCACAGATGTTGAACGTAGAAACTAAGAATAATCACTGTTCATAATCATATTATGGAGATGTGGCACGAGCAATAGCATAGAAGCCATTTATAGTAGACTGATGCTTACAGATCTCCCATGTTTCATCAACTGAAGCAAAAAAAACCTGCTCTTAGTCCCACGGTATAGTTCAGTCCTATTTGGGTTCCTGAGTGCTGGCTGGAGAATTGGTCACCATAGAAGGTGTCCTAGTGATCGACACTAACTGAACCCACAGCAGGGAAGCAATACAGCTTTATTCCCGGAAGCCCTGATTCCGCTAAGCACCAGTGCTTGTACAAACGTTTCATAGACCATAGGGATGCTGACATAATTTTAACCAGGATGTGCTCTTGTCCTTTGCTCAGCAGCGATCGACATCAGCATGTGCTTAAGTGCCTTGCTGAAATGGGACCTATAAGAATTACTGCATCTCTTTCTTTGTCCTCAAATTAGTCTCCTTTATGAGAAGCTCTATCTGGGGGAGGAGACTTGGGGCTGTCCACATTGGACACTAGAAAAAAGCCATCAGTGAAGAAAAGCAATAGTTCTTTGTATGTCCAAACTGATGTAGTGGTCATCAAACAGGAATATTATTCTTTGTTTTGCTTTGTGCCAGGAAGTCAGCACTGTCAGCTGACACTTTAGAAAAATCAGTGTACTCTTGCATAAAAGATTGCAGTGATGATGTTCTGTAGCTGTCTTACAGTAAACAAAATTTTCCTTTCAGATTCTAGAAGTTTTGATACCCTTCACTTCAAGTCTGTTCCCTTTAATCCCAATATATTGTGTTCAGTCTGGTAACGATAGATGCTTTTCTTATTTTCCTTGCCAGTGGTATTTCAAATCTACCTCTGTTTAAAATGTTACTAAATTGTACTCGAGTAACAATTTTCACCTCACTCTCTGAGGTCTGCAGCTGTAAATGTAATTGCCACTGCTGAAGAGGTATAGGAAATTGGGAAACAAGAGATCTATGACAGATGCTCCAAGGTATTTAGGCACTAAAGGGGCAATCAGAAAGCCCATGCCAGAAGTGGCACATCTTCCATCAGCACGAATGGCAGCTGGACACCTTTGTATTTTTGAAAATATGCCGAAGAGCCTATTAGCATCTTAAGTGCCTGAATACCATAAGAAATTCTGTCCCATGTGGCTTGTCATGTAAATGGCCATAAGCAGGTTAACTCTCAGTGATTGCTCAGAGCTCTAGCTGCAAAAAAAACAGCATTGAGGAGGTAGAGAGGAAAGTTGCTGCAAAATATTTCTGCTTTATTTTCAGATGGCATGCTTCTGGAGAGTGCGAGAAACTAAAAAAGAAAAAAAATAAGGTCAGAATTCCTCTTAAAAGACCCCCCCTCCCTTTTCCTTCTCCCTAATGAATTTAAATGAGGACAAGGTATTGATTTGCTTCAAGTTGATGTACGGTTATGCATGTTTTCAGTCAAAAATTTTCTGTAATTTTTGAAATCAGTTTTCAGATACTGGCTTGATAGCTGGAATTGTGAGGTTTGACTATATTCCATTTAAATGTAATAGATCTTTAGAGAGTTCAAATGTTTGAGTTGGTCACACACCAATTTATGCAAATCGCATTGTTATTGGGAATCCTCCCATACTACCTATGATTACATGGTACAGATAGATTCAGAAATCTTAGCAAGCTTGCATTATGTAAAGTGGAGCTTAAATTGGAGTACAAGTATGGTAACTTGTCCAAAAAAACCAAACCAAAACCAGAAAACCACCACCACCACAACAACAAAGAAACTACAACAAACCCACAGAAAGCCTGATCAGTTACTTCCCTGATGCACTGATGGTTTTTCTCTGGAAATCACCAGTTCCTGGATGATATTGGCTTCTGGAGATTACACAAGACAGATAAACATGTCACTGCATCACTTTTCTAAACTTATAACCAATAATAGGTCAATACATATGGGTTTATCTTCACATATATTGCTTTACCTTCCAGCTTTGGGCTAATGATACTGAAGAAATTAGACTTGCTGGAGTGCCTTTAGGAAATTTTCCAAAGTAGTGCGACTTAACTGATTTGGATTGTATTCTAATGTTTGTCAGTGAGCACCAGTGATTTGATTTCCACCAATGTATTTTCTCATTAAAAATATGCTAATGTTCAAGATTAGAACTGCCTGAGAGAACCCATTTCAGCAAATCTCCCAAATGTGTTTTGAGTGTCCCAAAATCCTTAGAAAAGGTAATTGAAATATTTTAATTTAAAATAAGTTTTAATAGCCAACGTTAGCTTATTTATATTAAACACTTGGCAGTATTTCAAAGGATCAAAAATTATTTTAGTTTCAGATCTATCTATATTTTTTTCCTCATGCTTATTGAGATTTTAAAATTTTGTGTGAATTTGAACATGAAAAATAATGAAAATCTTTTTAAAAGGGCATTTTGCAACAATCTCTGTCAGCTTGCAGGGAGAGCAATATGAAAGCAAACCTGCAGGGAAGGATTAGACTTTCAGTTGTCTGGCAAAATAGTCTGAGTTAGTGGTTCATTTTAAGTATAGGCTTTTGTTTCTCTTTGCATCCATATGTGTGCGTAGGAAAGAGAGGTGGTACATATGGATGTGATTTTTAGAACCTGTGTTGTATTTGTATTTGTTCCAAGTTCTCAGTGTGGATAAAGAGTGTAATTGTAACATAATCAGACATCTTCAAGAATCTGACGGCTGTGCTTATTTGAACTTCCACCACTTTACAAAGGACACAGTTCACTAATTGCAACCTCAAGGTGATCTTTTTCAGACACACAATAAGAAAATCACGTTTGAGTATTCCACAAATACGTAATTTCTTAATTAGTAAAATGCTTGGAAGAGGCGTGGGGAAAAGGTGAATGTGTCATTTTCACCGATGAGCTGGAAAACAGACCTGTCAGTAGAATCTTCTTAGTGTATTAAGAACTTGCCAGTGTGGCCTATTTTTTTTTTTTTTCTTTTTAAAAATTAACTACTGATTGCAAGAGGTGAACTGCTTTGACTTGGTTTCTGTTCAGGCTCATTGACCTATGGCAAGTTTGAGTTATAAAGAGGGTTTGATTTGACAAAAGAATGTTGAAAAACTTCAACTGAGGCTAATGGTGCCTTTTTAATTGAGTGTGAAAAGCTGAAAAGCACATATTGAAGGAAGACACAGTCAGTTTGGAAAATAAATGTATCCCTACCATGCTTATCGTTTCAGACAGGTAAGCCTGTCTCTTTTGCTAATTTTCCCTGAACAGAGCCATTCTTGTCTTCTGGAAAGCAAGGTATTTATAATGTAAATAGCTGTATTGAATTTTTTCCTTCCTCTGTAACTAATATGTAATAATCCAACACACTATTTCTGGTAAATCTTTTACAATAAGGCTGCTGTATGCCTAAATATGGTTGACCTCTGACCTTTTCCTAAGTCACATGCTGAACAGGAGGGTACTGGAGGTTTCAGTGTACATATAGAATCATGTATATTTAGTAAATTGAGTAAGTGGGACTTATGGCCAGTATACATTAAAGCCACAACAGTAACAAAGCTCCAGATCTTAACTAGCGAAAACAACTGTTCACCTTGCCATGTCCATCCTGTGATAAGATCTAAGTTGCACCTGCCTGTAGTTCTGCATGATCAGACTTCAAAGTATAACTAACAAGATCTGTAATGTATCAGTGTTGATAAACATGGCGGGGAGGGTAGGGGGGGGGGAAGAAAAAAAAAAAAAAAACACAAGAAAAAACTTGACCAACAAAAGAAAATCAGCAGCAGCAACCGCTCGTATCAAGACTGGAAGACTTGTCCAATTTTGTTGCACAGTTATAGCTGAAAGGGATCAGCAGTGTCAGCATAATGGACTGCAGTAATGACATTTGTTATGGAACCAACCTTATTTCCATATTGTTCTGTTTTTACCCTGTTTTTCTTTGACCATCTGCTGTTCCCTCTGTGTAGTATAGGGGAGAACAGGGTCTCAGTCATCAGTGTTTTTATGGATCAATGTTGCATCGTTGATTTCTGTTCATTTAGCGATTACTGAACTAAGAAAGGAATCTGGTGTCCTCCCACATGTCAGGAGGAATCCTGTCAGAGCTTCCTCATGAGGATACTCTTCTCACTGCTGTCTTGACTCCTGTCAGTTGAATGACTTTGTTCCCGATAAACAGCACAACGCAGCAAACCATATTGATCGAGGGCTTCATCACACGTGCGTTGTGCATTTGTACTTTCACTGGGGCTCAAAGTCATGCGGGGACAGGACTCAGCTGAAACATGGTATGTACTCTATGCATGACGCCTATATTACACCTTTATGACCTTATAGTGGGGAAAACTACTGATATTTACAGATGTGGATTTGGACCATCTTTTTGTGGGGGGACGAAAGTTGTAGTGAACTTCGGTCCTTATCCCAAGTACCACTCGCTCCTACCCAGAGCAGCTAAGTGGAAGGTAAAGCGGTGCGGGGGCCTGCTGGAAGGCTGTGCACAGAGGTGAATTTCATGCTGTTTGAATGTGATCTTGCCAAAAAAAAAACCTGTATGTCTAGCAGGGGAGCCTGTGACTGTTCTATAAGGAGTGTTTGTGTTGTTTACTTTAAAACAAGCTTTGCTAATTAAAATAGTGTATTCTGGAGTCCTGTTTTGAATGGCATGAAGGGTATCAATGAAGAAGATGCAAAGTATGCTTGTACAGTTCTCCTGGCTTCTTATTCCTTTTCCTTCAGCCTCTGCTAGGGGACACAGATTCAGCTGTAAACATGTGGAAGTTGGCAGGATTACAAAATCCAGTTAGTCTGATATGCTTCATAGGTTTAATCATGTCTACCACCATTCATTTAAGAAGCATTTACAGCACTACAGAAATGTAAAGGGATCTTACTGCCCATGACACTCAAACTTTTTGTCTACAAGTAGCTTTAGAGCTTATTCCTCTGGTTGACTGCCTAAAAATATTGGGGGGAAAAATGACCACATGACAGGGCAGAATGAAGAAAAACCACCAAGTAAAAGCTATCACACTCTCTCATCTCTTGCTCCCTTTAAAAAAAGTGTGAAACAAAACCAAACCAGCAAAAACAAAACAGGATGAGGATAGAAAAACACTAAAACTCCAAACCCAACACACAAACTGCAGTTACTATTTGGAGACTGATTTTTCACAAAGTTGAACACTCCAAGTGAAAAAGAATAAAAGGGAGACAAGTGCTGCCTTCTAGAAAACATTGCTGTTTTTCTCACTTCTTGGACAAGCTATCTGTGTCTGTTGTATTGCCAAGCAAGTCAAGCCGTAATACACAAAGGACACTTTTATGTTTGGATTTATCATGTATAGAGATGAAAAATCACTAATAGCTTTCTATTGAAACAATTTGAAGAGTGGAGAAGCTATAGAAAAGAATGACTTGTAAGCACTGTAAAGGAAGAAATTCTTACGGTTGGTCCTACTTAAATGCCATTTCAAACATACTATGCAGAGCTGGTGCTCTTGCTATGACTTGTTAAAACAGGAAATTTTCAAGGTTTATTCTTCTCCCAGTTTGTATATGCAGAGACTGGATAAGCTACAACATAGAATACAAACCTCTGGATTCACAGTGGCTAGGGAATTTTGGCTTTGTGATTCTTACTGCAAAATGGGAAGGATAGGAACCAGCTTTTTTGTTTTACTGGGTACCTTTTGAGACAATGGAAGATTAATCTTTTATGAGAGTTCTGCCCTTTTCAGGACTCAGTTTTTATGACCATATTTCAGTGATTTTATACATCACTGAATCCAGATCTGAAGCTGTAACTGCAATTTATCTTCACATAACGCAGAGTTCTAAATTTCAGAAAATCTGAAGTTGTATTTGAACTGGACAAGGCCCATCTCTCCTATAACACTCCTTGGTATTCAACAGAAGTACTTTGTGTAGCAACAGAACGGCCTTGGAATTCTTCTTCAGTTGGTTTGTGTGACAGCCTAAACACCTCTTGTTTGGTAAGGGGGAGAATGTGTTCCACAGTGAGGAGCTGTAGTGGATCAATGGAATTGTCATGTGTTGAAGCAGAGCTGAAGAAAGGAGATGAAGCACTTCTACAAACTTCCCTCTGCGCCTGGGGCAAACGAACGGGATGAAGGTCAGTGAACAACCTTGATGCTCCAAAGAATGAACGTTTGCTATGGTCGCGTGGGGTTCTGTGGTTCTTCTAAACACGCTGGGACAAGGTCACAGTCACCTCGCAGTATGTATGGCTGTTGTGACCTGTATGTAGGGCTCACTTTCTAGTTTGATGGCAGAGGCGAAGTTTCCCTTCTCCTGTGGAAGCCTCTGCTGGAGGCTGGTTTTGGATCTGTGTGTGTGCTGGTGCTCGGAAAGCAGCAGTTCTGCCGACTCCATTCACTCCTCTGTGGCTGGGACTCTCGAAGTACATGCAGATAAAGACCAAGATTATCTTGCTTTTCAACATGCTCTCCCAAACCTTCTGCTAATTGCATAGCTGGGAGCCTGAGTTGTGAATCTGCTGTGCTTCCGAGAAAACATGATTATCAGCAGAGTGTGAGGAGCCAGGGAGGAAGCTCAGCTTGCTAAATTAATACTGATTTCCTAATGTATTTGTCTTATTTTGAAACTGACTGCTAGGAAGGAGTAACTGTTGTCTGTCCCTTGATGTTTCTGGATGATGTTCTGTCCACATTCCAGGAGCACTTACATGTGGAATAATAATTAGGGTGCTGAAGAAAATAGAGTTCTCTCTGAATATTTCTACTTAATGGATAGACTGGGGCTTTTATTAAGTCAGTCCCATTACGGGGAGCAGCTGACTGTTGTTATCTGGAAGATTTTAGCCTTTCTAGCATCATAAGCCTGGAACTAACAATGAGGGATTTTAACGTTTCCCTAGTCTGAATTTGCAATGTGTGAAATTCTTCCAATCTCTACTTCACATCTAACATCAGAGAATTATTTTTTATTCTTACAGACTCAGGAAGCCGAAATTACAAAGTAACCACTGCAACAATATACCCCTTCAATTTTCCAGAAGAATTAATGTTTAACATGTTGATGAGGTAAAAAGCCATAAAATGTCTCCTTCTTGCTGTTAACCTTAGCTAGGTAAAGACTTGTCTGATGTTACTAGATTAAGTTGTGATAGTGATTAAGAAATTGATGGCAGATACTATGAAAACGTCTTTAAGTCTATTTGTCATCAACAAATGTTCAGAAAGATTAACCCTGGAATTTTTTGTCTCGGAAGACATGTTTATGCTAACGCTTTACCAGATTAGTCTTCAGTATTCTCTAGGAGATATTTCCTGCTCTTGGAGTAGTCTTAGCTTTTCAGTTCAGTTCTGCCATCTTAGATGGGAAAGCATTTGTTTTAAGCATTCTCATTAGAATGCCAAATCATAGATAGAATAAATGGTCACTTTTTTTTTTTTTTTTTAATATAAATAATTACCCTAAGTACTTTAATAGCAAAAGTAAAAGTTCTAGAGGTATGTCACCACAGGGTGCTGTTAAATGCACCCACCCAAATCTGTTTCCCAGGAAGCAATCTGCCTTTCAAGGGAAGATTTGTGAAAGGCATTCAGGTGGGAACTGAGATTCTTAACATCAACCTCAATCCAGAATTAACAGGGTTTGTACACAGATATATTCAGAGTATGCACAAAAGCTCTCTTCAGTAAAACAGGCTGTACTCTAGGGCCCAGGTTATAACTGAGTGGACTGAAGGATGAAGCTCTGGTTTTAAAATCAATGAACATTTTGAGAAATAGTCTAGGAATCAAACATCAGGACTAAATACCACTGAATTTCAGAGTTTGAAGCAGCCAGAACATTGTCCAAATTGTTCTTCAAAAGCCTCATGCCATTCAACAGACGTGAATGCATAGCTGTGTTCCCAGAGCAGGAGTCCTGAGATTTTTAGTTTGTGTCTTTCTGTAATGTCAGTTAGTTGGAGAATTATCATGATTCTCTTGCCTAAATGGCAGCACTTGGTTTTGGCAGTGTGTAGTCCTTTCCTCTTTGTTTCACCAGAAAGGAGAAAAGTAACAGCTCCTTGAACAACACAGCAATACAACACTGTGCTCCTGGCTACAGGGGGGGGTCAGTGGGAGAACGCTGGCCAGGTTTCAGCACAACTGTACTCATCAATTTTAGTTTTCTGACTCTGCTTTGTCACAAGCAGAAGACAGTGGACATGGCAATAAAATTACAGCATGTATTGCTAAAATAATTGCCAACAGTGACATGTGATTTCTGAAATACATGAAGGAAGTTTTAATTTCCCTTTTTGACCATAATTACTAGCATGAGCAAACTGATGGGGTAATCAAGCTGTCCATCAGTTTTAGCATTGGATTTTTAAGCAATTAGCACAGAGACAAACATAAACACTCACATGTACTGCAAAAAAATCACTGTTGTTGTTGTGTAATGCCGAATCCAGAGGGACAGCAAATCCAGGCAGACTGTGATTCCACACCAGATTTCCATTGCATTGCAATCATTTCACTGGAACATTCTTTATCTGGGGGGGGGGGGGTGAGAAGACAAACAAAAAGCAAAAACCAGAAGTGTGCAGTGAAAAGAGTTTTGTGGTTTTTTGTTTTGCTGTTTTGTTTTTTTTAAAACCGATGGAGGAAGGCAACCACGGTTATTCCACATTCTACTTGGTGTCAGATAAGATCCCTTATCTCAGTCGAATGTTGCGCTCCCGTTTCTCCTCTGAATGTCGTATTGCAGAGCTGCTCTCTAGAGCAAGGCAGATGCACGGTGCAGACAGAGAGTGCCACCTAAGGGCAAAAGTGTGGTGAGGGTTCCAGCAAGAGCAGAACTGAGCGCACCCTCCAGCCTCTAAATCATCCATTTGTTGCATTTCTTCTCCAGCCAGGCTGACCCTGGACAGTTCATCATGTACTTGGTGGTCTGGAGCACTCCTTGGACAAAGCATAATCCTACATTTTCAGTAAGTTTTAATTAATTTTTCTTTGTTTTCCAATAACTTTTGTGTGTAAATGTGTGTAAATCGCTCCCTGTAGTGCAAATGACTGTGGTGTTAAACCAGTCAGAGGTATGGGTAGATTTGGACACCATCAATCTCTTCAAAACTGTTTGGAGTCCTGAAGTAAAAGGCCACAAAGAGTTTAGACAATTACCTTTTATAAATTTCCAACTGTCTGGTCTGTGTCCAAGTTGAAATTACACAGTGAAAACTTCTTCCAACACAGCACACGAAGATATGCTCAAGCAGATGTGCTACATAAGCAGATTTCTCTTCCCTTCAGATAGCTCAACCATCAGACAGCAGTACAAATGGACAAAACTATCATGCTGGGAAATTGCCTTGTTCTTTTCTCCAGAAATCTCTGCTCTAGTTTTTGGGTAGTGTGTTCATTTGGTGTTTTGTTTGTTTGTTTGTTTGTTGGGGGTGTGTGTGTGTGTGTGTTTTTTTGTTTGTTTGTTTCTTTCTTTTTGGGAGTGGGGGGATGCTTTGTTTGGGTTTCTTTGTTTTGTTTTGTTGGGTTTGGTTTGGTTTTCCTCTCTCCTGTTTTTGTCCACTTTAACACTTCTTTGGACCATACCTTAAATATGCCTTCCTTCATTTTCTGTTAACTTTAAGAGCAAGACTTAGCACACTAGCTTCTGAGCAGAACCTTTTTCTGGTTAAACTACTGTATTTAACACAAGCAATTCCAAATGGGAAGGTGTTGTCAGTCTCTGTTTCCTGTTCTCTGAGGTCTCCTCTTCCTTGGACTCTGCCCTGATGGTATATGGGCTCTCCCCAGCCACTCCACCTATACTTACTGAGGTAGTATAGATTAAAAAAAAGAAAGGCAGGTGGTGAAACTGGAGAAAAAAGTAATTAAGTAATTACACATCAGTAATGGTAACTGCCTCCTAAAAAAAAAAGAAAAATATATATATATTGCCATGGTACCGGAATCTGTTGTTGACTCAGTGTTCCCTGTGTTACTGACTTGGGAGAGTGAGGAGTATTATGTCCAGTGTGGTGTGTAAGGTAGAAGCAATATGTGCCTTGTTACCTAGGAACAATGTATGCTATTTCTCATACCACCAAACTAGAGAGAGATTAACCTTATCATAATATTAATTAATCCTTCTGCCTATAACAATTCATTTAGCAGTGGAAACAGTCAAGAGTCACTGAAGTAGAAAGAAATCACATATGACCACTGTGAGTAATACTGATTCAGGCTAAACTTTCCTTTAGATCTACACAATTAAACTTGATGTGCCCCCACAGAGCAAACATTGAAACATTTTAGAAAACTTGAATCTTGCCAAGTGATACAGTTTATATCTTCTGTTTTTAAATGCTAGCTTTATTAGAGGCTACTCCATCAGCTCAGGAAATGAGCTCTCTTAGAGACAATAGCATTCAGTAATTATCACATCTCTCATTTAATCGTGTCAGGGAAGCCTCTTAAAATTATGATTACATCCAAACTCCTGCTACATTGCCTGTAAGAAGTGTATTACAAGTAAATTAAAAAATGTTACTGCATCAACATTGCAATCATGCTGTAGGACCTGTCATGGTTTAACCCCAGCTAGCAGTACAACTACAATAGCTGCTCACTCAACCTCTTCCCCACTCCCCCAACAGGAGAGAGAATCAAAAGGGAAGGGAGAAACTTGGATTGAGATAAACACAGTTTAATAAAATAACAAAATACTAATACACTACTAGTAAATATATACATAAAATAGAAATAAAAGATACTCAAGGCAATTCCTTACAAACTCTGTCCACTACTGAGTAGTCAGTCCTAGCAAGCAGCACCCGGTCGCCAGCAGAGGAAAAGGGCAGAAAGGCCCAGTGGCCTCTGCAAAACAGCTAAAGCCGGACTAAACGTCCTGCACCAAAGACTCCTGCGAAAAAAAAAAACAAAGAGAAGACTAAAAAAACCACCACGCGCAAGAGAATGGGCCCAAGAAGCCAGAGAGCCAAAGCGGAAGAGATTGACTCCTTAAAAATGGTGCATGACACCAATGGGATGGAATACTCTTATTGATCAATGTGGATGTCAGTCAAGCTCTGCTCCGCCCATCTTGATGCAGAGGGCAGTGCCCTCAGAATGTCCTTGCCTCTCAGACCAGAGCAATTAAAATCATTAGCCCTGTGCTGGGGTGTTATCTCTTGTTCTCAAAATAAGTCCAAATAATGAGCATGCTAGGTATGAAAAATAAAGATTTCTAACTGCAAGAAGAAAGCTAACTTATTTTCAGTCAAACCAGCACAGGAGCTAATGAATTTGCACTCATGGTGAAGCGCATGAATGGAATTAGTATTTCCATTGATCTGACATTACAATCAGCCCTTTGAAGGCAACTGTAAGGCTGACATGGCCCCCGATGAAAATGAGTTTGACACCCCTGCTGTAGGTGATGTACAGTTAATATACAGGGAACAGCTACATAATATAGCAAGTGCACACAAGAGCATTTTTTCTTCACAGAAGAGCATTAAATGGGAAAGCATTCAGAGCAATAACAACTTACTGCAATGGCAACTAACTGAAGTTGCAATTAATTCACCAAGCTAAATGGAAAATATTTCCTTAGCTATTTTTTTTTGTAAAAGAAAATCTAGTAAGTCACGTTTCAGGCAGTGAGTTTCTATCAGATGTTTCTTCAGGTACGAATTACCTACTATGTGCATGTTAGTCATATCATAATGCTTAATGTTTTCAAAGGCTAGTTAGGGAAGTAAATTACATTTTAGATGGGCAGCAGTTGCTTTAAATTAGTGTGGTGTTTTGGGGAAATAGCCCTGGAAACATTTTGGCAAAATAGCTTGTCTTTTTTTTGTTACAACACTGAAATATGGCCACAGACTTGCCTCCAGGTCACTGCAATGCAGAGGTTATTTCATGTTCTCTTCCTTTTGTTCTTTTAACTACTGAAGAGTACAGTTGTCTCAGTAGTAGTAACAAATTAATCTACCGTAGTGATTTTTTTTTTGTTTTGCAATTACTCAAGTCTTTATGTGAGAATGTGATGGATGTTTTTAGAAGATTTTATGTTGAAAGAAAATAAAGCAGGTTGTTAAGAATGTGGGACAATTGTTTCAGCCAAGCTACGTGAATAACTAACACTAATGAACTGATACACTAGTGGACTGCTGAGCAGTCGCTTACAACAGCTGTGATCCTGTAAGTAATTCAGTTGCTGACACTGCGTCCAGCGTTTTGAACTGAAGAATGAACGCCTGACAGCCACGCTGCTCACAGTCATCGCTCTCTTAGGAAATACCCAGTTAAATGAGTACAATAGAACAAAGCAACACCTGCCAATTGGAAACAATCTTCCTGTAGGCAAATGGTCGTAAATAATACTGAATCAGAACTTCACCTTTGGCCCTGGTCAGAAGTCTGTTCAATGTCACGTGTGCATTTGTAACCCTGTGTAAGTTACCCCTGAAACACACACACACACACACACACAAACACACACACACACACACACACGTGTGCACATCGGTTTGGGAAGACCAGAGAGCTGGGGATGGTCAGCACATCGGCCCACTGCGTGAACACAGGCATGCTGGTTTGGCACTGCAGAGAAGCATTGGACTCACCACCGTTCCTCTCCATGCCAGGAGGACTTCTCTGTTCCTGCTTGCTGTTCTGAGAGCAGCTGCTGGTTTGTTTTTTGAGCCCTTTGATGTCAAATAATTCCACTCATAGGTTTTGCTTCAGTTGGCACATGATGTTTTCCCTGAGGTTCAGTTATGTGAACTGGAATGTTTATTGTCACACAGGCTAAGAACTGGTCTTTGGTTTGCCCGTGGGAGGCCTCTGCTAACTAACTCACATGGCTCTGACCTACCCAGACAGGTAGTTCAAACTTAAAAGGCTAAGGCAGGCAGGTCCTAAGGCTGGGAAAGAAAATTACTGTTCTTCAACTGAGCAGGACTTAAAATAGCAATTAAAAAAACTAAGGTGAAAGACTGTGAAAGAAAAGATGTCAGGGGTGGAAAGGGAGCTGCTTGGTCTTTGCAGAGCAGAACAGATGTGCATCAGACTGCAGTCCCCTGTGCACGGAATACATTTTAGTTCTGCAGCATTGCCAAGATAACATTAAATCAGCTGAGTTTCAGATTTGTTTTCTTGAAAATTTAAGTCACTTGACTTAAAGCGTCTGTGGTTTGCAATAAAGTGCATTCCTGAGATGGAAATGAGTATCTATAGTGTTAAGCCAGTTACAGGTGGGGAGTACACTAAAACACCTGCTTTGGGATTATTGCTTTGCTAGTATTCTGTAACAGAAAGCACTTCAGCAGTATCATAAAAAGTACCTTCTGGACCCCTTCATGGGTAATAATTACATGACTAATGGTAACAAGGACTTTACTCTTGGCTTTTGCAGGTGTAGTTAATCATAGAATCACAGACTAGTTTGGGTTGTAAGGACCTTCAAAGCTCATCTAGTCCAACCCCCTGCAACGAGCAGGGACATCTTCACCCAGATCAGGTTGATCAGAGCCCCATCCAGCCTGGCCTGGGATGTCTCCTGGGACACGGCATCCACCACCTCTCTGGGCAACCTGGGCCACTGTCTCACCACCCTCAGTGTACAAAAAATGTCTTTCCTGATGTCTAGCCAGTGCAGATCCATTGACTTCAGTGTATTTACAGTAATATCAGTAAATTATCTTACTTGCAACATCTCCCTTCAGAGAGAAACCACATTGTATTCCATTTTCTAAAACAGAATAATACTTGTTATACTTCCTACATTTCACATCATATTTGAACATTGGAAGTATATAGTTAGGAAGACAGAAGAATGACACTGGCATTGAAATAAACTAATGCACTTAAAGCAAACAGAAACTGTTTTAAAATGAGATTTTCCAAGTATAAAATAAAGTGGATGCTGCACCATTGCTGAAAGTAACTCCCACCTAGAGCAGGACACAAAAGAGATGGAAAGAGATGACACAGTGGGTGGAAACATACAGGATGTTTCCAGTCAATGGGTTGAACAAGTCCATACAGAATTACAACCATGTGAACAGCAAGGTTTAGTTGGACACAGAAATGGCTAAGGAGGCAAGCAAGAATGAAGTCATCTCACCCTCACTTCTGGAGCAAGAGTATGGTTGTGCCACAGAATTCTTAACTTCCTGAATCTGGAAATTCTTAGAAAAGCTCCAAGAGAGGGGTGTGTATGTAGGACTGTCAGGAGAGAGTCTAAGTGCAGGATAGCATCAGACCAGCAAGACAGGGAACTACCATGTGCTACTGCAAGGGAGAAGTTTGGTTTTTTTAAGTTCCAAAAGCAGATCACATTGTCACTGCACATGGGACATCAATTGTGAGTCAGTCACCTCCAGGGAAGTGAATTTGCACCAGGGAAGAAGACTGCAGGTGCAGTGACATGATAGCAAGTCCCTGCTCTGGACTGGAGTGGGTCCAGAGGAATGTAATGTGTACAACTCTAATGACTGCTGATTTGTTGATGACTCATGTATATGGTATTTTTGAAGTTATGAAGACCTCCCTACAGGTGTTTTTGTAATATGTCTGCCCAAGAAATTCAAGGACAACTCTTAATTACAATGGACTTGAAAAGAAAAAAAAATACTCCCACAGTGGAATTTTGGAAGGAATTCCTCAGATCTTCACTTTTTCAGATTACTTAAGACAACTGTTCTGGTCCTCCCTTGTTTTCTTTTTGTAAGTACTTTTCTTCTGAGTACCATTTTATGCATAGTGATACTTGCAATTTAGGGCCCAACAAGCAAGAAAACCTTGTTTTCTGTTAATTGCAAGGTACATCTGCTTTTAGCCCCCAAATTTGGCTGTCTTCCATGGTGTCTACTTATGGAAGCGCAACCACAGCATCTGACTTGGTTATGCAGTCAGTCTGCCTGAATAATTCTGAAGACTCAATAACCAAACTATACTTGTTTTGAACAAATATGAGCCATCCACAGGCTCATGTTTGTTTATTTACACACACTACTGATGAGACCACTTAAAAAATAAGCTGACAATTTACATGCAGAGAAGTCACAAATCAGAGGGATGACTTCTCCAGCTAAATACTTCAGAAACCTGCAAGCTCATGTAGCTTCAATTCCCCACTTTGTTCCACTCGTGAGGTAGATGTCCTGAGCACTGCTGACACAGACTAGTCTACTGTCAAAAATAAGATAGTTGATTCGTATTAATATTGAGCATGTCTGCTGCTCTTTAGGAAAAAGAAAATGATGTAATGATGGCAGCACTGAATCAAAAAAATAAAAGTATGTCTCTCACATAAAAGAACCTGTCAGGCTTACTTACATAAAATATGGTGTTCCTATTGGTATAAAGCAGCCACACCAGCAGCAAATACAGATCTTAAGACTATTTTTTAAATTACTAATATTATTTCCCCAGAAACTGTGAAAAGATAAGTTCTTCAAATATTCAGTGTTCTCCAGATAAACTAATTTTCCATAATTTACACTTTCACTTCCAGTCTCACACAGGCTAAAAAATGTGGTTATTTCCCTCTGGTGATTTCATATCTAAGGTATTCCTACAGCTATCTAGCAATGATGAGTTAATTCTGATTAAATTGTTTCCTGCATGTGTATAACATATGGTTGAGTTTGCTTGTTTAAGTCTCTGTCTGATAAGCCTTGGAGACAATGGTTCTATTTAAAACTTGTAAAGGAAATAATTGACGCCAAATAGCTTCCTGTAATAGAAAAAGAGACTTCTCCCCAAACACATACACCAGTTTGGGCCAGCATCTGA
This sequence comes from Columba livia, assembly GCF_036013475.1. Classification (NCBI taxonomy): domain Eukaryota; kingdom Metazoa; phylum Chordata; class Aves; order Columbiformes; family Columbidae; genus Columba; species Columba livia. The sequence goes on from NC_088605.1 coordinate 54,274,512, forward strand.
TCCAACAGTAAATGCCAAAGTCCCTTATCTTAACCTTAATTTATCTGTCACACAAACCAGATAAGTTAGCAGCAGACTTGGTCACACTGCATTTAGGTGCATTCTGTTCATTATTTTTTTTTTTCAGTACAAGAGATTAATACAGGGTGCTGGACAACCTGTGGATTTTCTTTTACCTTGTTTTTTCTTCCTTTTTCTTCCTAAGGGTTGCATGCAAGCTGGCCAGCTTCTGCTTCTGTTTATGAGGCTTCCAAGTCAGGAAACTCAAATGAGTTTTAAAATTATGACTCCTTCAAGCCCTTAAAGTACTAACATTTTCTAGATTGCCAGGAAAATACAGAATTACAGGTATGTCTAGATCAGGGTTCTTCAATTTTTGCAGTTCATCCCAGGCTAAATATAGTCCTATTACACTGAAGGATGTGACCATTCAGCCTGGGACGGAGAGCCATCAAAGTCATGACAGCTCACACCTGGCTTTTACTGACTGCAGACCATTTGTTACTGGACAACTGCTGTCTGCCACATGGGTACAGAACTCTGGATCTCCAAAATACCTGGTGCTGGATCTCTAGATGACCATTCACTACTGATGGCCTGGAGAAAGGGCGAAGAGTGTCCCTACTGAGGAAGAACAATCTCTGAACACTTAAATGAAAAGTTCACAGCTGGGCAGACATGAAGGAAAAAGGAGAGCATCCAGTTGTAGAAAAACCAAATACAGGTAGTCAGGAAAACCAAGAGTTGTTACAGAAATGGGTTATCTCTGTGCAAGTCTATAGACGGAGGAGGGTCATCTTTTCCGTAACCAGACACAAAATTCAGTAAGAAGAAAATCCACTACTGCTCCATTCCCAAGACTAGAAATAGTCTGCTGTTCCTGAAGTTCTCAAGGTACTTCTCTATGGAGTTTTGGTACATGATGGTCAGAAAGCATGTTTTGGAAAAACATATGCCAATATTTTTCTGTGTAAGTGTTAAGGGTGCTGCTTACTGCAGAACAATGTTTAGATTTCTTAAAGAGAAGTGTGACTTAAAAGAGTTTGGTGGCAGGTTCACTCTATTATTTACTGCATGGGGGAAATACGCCAAGCTAACCGCTGCCAACCTTCTCTCCAGGTGCCCATACCCATTCACGAAGCAAACTTTCAGGCATCTTCCCTCCCTGACAACCGTTCTCTGGAGTCTGTGCCTTGGAGTTCTCGAAACAAACTTTCAGGTGAAGCCTGTATTTGTCACAGTGCAAACTTTCAGGATTCTTCTCTCTCTGATAACCATTCGCTTCGGAGTCTGTATTTTTAAGCTCCAAAGGCAAAATTTAAGGGTAGGCCTTGTACTCGTTCGTGAAAGCAAACTTTCAGATATTCCCTCTCTGATAACCGTTTGCTCTGGAGTCTATGTTTAAAGCTCCAGAGGCAAACTTTCAGGTGAGGTCTGATAACCATATGCAGAGCAGACTTTCAGAAGACAAAATTCTTAGGAAAAAAAAAATTTAATGGAGTAGAATAGCAGGACGGCTGGCTCAAGCTGGGTACCTGTGCTGAGGTCCAACCCGAGCATAGGAAACCATAGACTTTCATATCTTCACAGACCATTCATACGACAATTCAGTCCAATAGCAATATCTGACATGGGGTCTTCTTGCTTCTCATTGGATCTTTTTCTCTGATTCCACATGGGCCTTTGTTTTGTTCAGCTGTAGACATTGTTTACTGTCCAGAACCTTGCAGGTACTGTTTTGTCTGAGTAAATCCTTTCTTCTCAGCGAAGTGCAAAATAGGCCTTGTCTTGAAAGTGTTCAATGTCATTTGTAGTTGCTTTTGGTAAATATGAGCAGAACTTTACAGCTTAAAATTTTAGCAAATTCAGCTGACTAAGTAACTTGAAGCAAAGAGTTTATTTAAATCATACAACCTTATGTCTCTAAATAATTAATTACATTTAGTGTGCATCTACTTAAGCTAAATGGTTAATATTAAACTTAAATTGGGCTCATCTACTGACCTGTGAGTAGTAAAACCATTGCCATACAGCTCACTTATTTAGCAGGGAGAACTCGAAGTAGGCTCATTCAGGCTGTCATGAAGTGGTTGACTCGTAGTCAAATTGCATACAGTAGGAAAAGTATGCATGAGACTCCCTGCCCCCACAAGCCACCGGCGTTCAGTGTGCCATTCTGCTTCCTTGTGGGTCTCCTGGAAAGAGTTCTTGGCCTGGATATGGCTCAGGCCCTCTCCTCCTCTGGAGTTTGGACCAAACTGCTGCTGCTCTGGCTGGAAGGCAAGTCAAGTACATCCACCACAGTAAGTAATGGCAGTTTCCCAGTCAGGGAACTGCTATTGTACTTGTGCAATGGTACAATTCAAATAATAAGAACACTCCATTAATTATGACCTTTATAATTTTTTTTCTCCAGCTTTAACTGGTAATATGGTTACGATTTGCTGTCATGGCATGCTGTATGAGTTGAATACATCCCTCTGGCATATTTTGCATTCATGATAAGTGTGCCCTCCCTGGGGCACTTTTTTTTTTCTATTTCCATGCAATGAGATAAATTACACAGAGATGTAGACAACACAACTAAATCCTTGCACAAGAAACAGAAAAATTACATGCTTTCTGCTTAAATGAGAATTAAACACTTTATAAAGCTTATTTGAGGGCTGTTGGTTTAGAATGAGCTTATTCTTTGCACCGGTGGCTCTGTTTTGTCATCGTTCAAATGCCATAGCACAGATTGTGCTGTCCAGCCACATGCCAGACACTTGTATTATTATAGTAGACTCTCCCATCATGACTATCATGTATATGCCTGCCTCCAGAGCTGCTGCAAATGCCGCAGTCAAGCACTGGGCCTTGAGCCTCCTTGCCCTATAAGAATCTGACAGCTCCCTGACACACTCCTCAGCCTATCGCACCAACCCATGCTCGGTCCCCAAGTGACACAGCTCTGCTCTCCTGTCCCAGGCTTTATATGCAGCTCTCCCCAGCACATTTGCCTCCATAGGCCTCCAGTACACAACCAGCTCAGGCCCAGCAACCCAAATTCCAGCTGAGCACTCTGACTTTGGTGATGTGTATCCAGTTCATTAACTATGTATCCAGCCCTAGCAGCTCTTGCTTTCCATTGGCAGTCTCTGTGTGCGGAGGAAAGGGGGAGAAGGAGCTGCTAAGGCCTGAATTCTCCTTACTTGCTCAGGCTGTATGTGCTATCTCAGGTGGGCGATGCAAGTACCCGAGGTAGTTTTGCTGGTGTACAGTCTCCGTCTCTTTTCACTGATGATATCATGCCATGGACTGCCGTGATTCACTGGGGAAAGAGGATGTATGAAGTGCTTGCAAATTTAACGGTGCTACAAAACGGAAGGTACCACCATGTGCTGTTGCATTGGCCCACTCTGTATTGCTGTTTCTCTTATTAATGGATCCACCCATAGTTGCATGGCATGATGACTGATTGTAATTAGCATAGTGAGATGCATTCTGTGAGTGCAAAGTAGTTGGATTGTAATTAGTCATGTGATAAGTATACATGGTACATTTTATGCTTGGGTTCTTAAAAATACAGAGTGCCAAAGAGAATGAGAGACAGTTTCTTTGATTTTTAGGTGGTACAGGTAAATTAGTTGAAGTAGTGTCAAGCCAAAGGCTTGCAACCTCAGAACAATGGAAGTTACTCAAAAGATCAGAACATTCTTACACTCTGACTCTGCTTGTACATACTAAATTCTGTTGCAAATGTAGCCTGAAATGCTCCTTGTGTGCAATGCCCTATAATTTCTTAACATGCTGAGTAAAGATTTTATTTAAAAGCTTAAACTAGTGGCTCCACCATAAGGATGTATTCTACAAAGAAGCCCTTTGAAATTTAAATAAGATAGTCTTCTACCTAACAATCTCTGCAGTTGCAGGGAGAAAAGGGCTTGTTTTAAATTCAGAATAGTACAGGACATATTATGAAAGGTATTGAAGTGAAAATAGATGCATAACCATTGCTATGTGTAGCCATAAGAAAACCTTCCAAAGACTGATTCCTTCTGGACTACCAGCTGTTCTGTAGGAAGAGTGTGGGACTGGAAGTCAAAACTTCCAGTATTTTGCACCTAGTTGCCTGTGTAACCCTGAGTATGTCACGTCATGCTTCAGTTTTTTCCTTCTTAGAAATGGGAATATTACCTTACCATCTATGTTGTGAGGTTTAGTATATCAGTATAGCGACTTGGTTTGAAAGCTTCAAGAGGCAGGATTTACAGATGTTAAAATATTACCAGGCATAGAATGACACATGAAAATGTATAATTGGGATTATAAAGCCAGAAATGAAAATGAAGCACTTCATTAACACTTGACCCAAATTGCCAAGTGCTCCCTTTACAGGGATTAAACAATGATCTGGCTTTTAGAAGCGAGAAACTTTTCCAAGGGTGTGTTTCCATTGCAAACTCTTTTCCGTCTCTGCTTGTTCTAAAAGTAGTTTATGGCCAGAGGATACTAAAGAATTTTCTTTTTGGGGCTAATGACTGTTATAAATTCTGTTAAGATTTCCAGTTGTGGAAAAATATAGTACAACAGCAACATAAAAAAGAGATTGTCCAACATACTGCTCCAGCTACTTCATCCTTAAAAATAATTTCCAGTTAACAAATCAGTAAAAAGTTAAGAGAAGCAATGTGACAAAGCTAAGTAGAAGTAGGAAAGAAGTGCCCACAAATGTTTGAGGTAAAAAAATACAATTATTTTAATCACCAAAGTAAATGTGAAACCTCTATAGATGTTCACATGCAATGTTCAACACAAGTCTGCTAGTGTGGCTGGCATATGTATTGGTGAAGATACAATTTACCAGAACAGAGAGCTGCCACTTACCCTGCATGAGGAGTTCTCTTCTTCAAAAGGAAGACAGTCTTTTTAAAAGACATCCAATTTAAAATCTATGAGAGCAAAACTGTTGGGTGATAGTAAGCAATTAAGAAATCCAGGGAAAGTGCTGAAAAAATGCCTGCACAAATGCACCAGCATGTAGAGTGATCCAAATAAAATTAAAAGTAACCTACTTCAGTGGGCATAACACTGTGGCAAGGTTGTAACTTCTGGGATAGAACTCAGTCCCTTTAGTTTGACAAAATCACTTTTGTTTGATTAGGTAAAAAACTATAATCAGACATCCCAGCACATAGCTTTTTAAAAGCTCAGTTCTGTACTACTTTAAAAGGTACATTCAAATAATCCTTATCCTGACATTAACAATAGAGAGGCATTTCTTAGGAACAAAGTGGCTTTTTGGCCAAATTCACAGCTTTTTGTAACAAATCTGAGTAGAACTGTAAATGGTGGTAGTTTATAGAATAACTAGAAGAAACGATAATTGTCCCCAAAACATCAGTCTAAAGCTAGAGTAATTCCACATATTTCAATGTAATGACTGTGGATTTAATCTGGTGGATAACTATACCCTTAAGAGATTTACAGACAGACAGAAGAGATTTTGGTGAGTACGGAAATAAATTTTGGCATCATTAAAGACAGTACAATATTTCTAAGGCATTAGATGTATTTTCTTGTTTTTGTTTTCTTTCGAATCTTTGATAGTTCTTCCAGTAGTTTTTACAGGGATTCTACTTTTTTAGTTCTGTGATTTTCTCACTCCGCCTGGAATCTCTCTTCAGCCTTTTTTTGCTGGTTGTTTCAAAGCATTTAATGATTTGACAGGCATGTTTGCATCAGTGTCTCTTGTCATTATCTCTTCATCCATGGATATTTTAATCCTTACTGAGATATTTCATCACCTGTAACATCAGCCATCTCTTTCTGTTTAGGCTTTGCTGCTACCAGAAAATGCAGTGATCCAGGTTTTGATCTTGAAAAGATGGCACTGGGAATATAAAAACCATAAAGAAAATACTAAGCACAATTTCCAGGACCAGAGAGTTTCTTACACTGTTGCTATAACCAGTGTCTCACAGTGAATGTTATCAATGACAGAAACTGCAAAAAAAAATTTCTTAGATGTCAACAAAAAGAATCAGTGGTAAAAAAAATTCAGGAAAAAAGTTGGGTTATGTTAACTTGGTTTGTATTTCACCATTTTTGCTACCTTCTGATGAAAAATACTACAATTAATATATTCAGTTTCCATTCCTTCTGGTTAGGTTTAATATCATGCAGCTGAATGCGCACATATTCGCTATTTAAAAATAGCAAAACTCTGCAATCCTTAAGGATTAGTATTAAAAAAAAATAGTTTCCAGTCATTTCTATAATCTTAAAAAAGTTAGATTTGATTCAGCAGAGAAATTCATGTGAATAGCCCCCGGAATTTCAGCAGCTCTGTTTGAAAGTGTGACAGAATATTGCTTGAGCTGTAAATGCTGGATCTATGTATTAGATTGTTTGCCTGCAGACATTCATTTACTGAAACTGTCATTGTGCAAATTCCATTGCATGATATTAAAAACAGAATGAGGATGACCCCCAAACTACAGAATTTGCCAATAGATAAGCAGGCTTTCTTGTTGACATGTGAGTACTGAAGGTCATTGCAAAATCCAAAGCTGTAATTTGTACAAGTCAGAGCCTTCTCTGTTTAAGGGAAATTGGAAGCTCTTACTGTGTAGAACAAAAGTCATCCTAGCCCTTGCACACAGGATGATGCTCAGTTGTGTTGCAGCAGTAGGGCAACGAATTCGTTGAAGATAAACACAATGCTTTTAGATGTGAGGGAGCTACAACAAAGGAATATTCAGAATCTAAATTGTCTGCCTGGCTTTTAAAATTTGGTCAGCTGAGAGTCATCAATTATGGAATTATAGAAACAGTACAATTTTGGAAAAAAGTCCCTCTCTCCTTCCCCCTCCAACTTGTCTAGACTTTGCTCTGTCTTTGCACACAATCTCGCTACTGTTGATGCGAGAGACGTTTCTTCAAAACAGGCTGTAGTCTGGGACAGCCTTTGTGTATTTCTCAGCCTCTGTGACCCTTCATCTCATTTCAAATCTCAAATAAAAACAACTCCTTTTCTCCTGCTCTCACTGTACATTTTAATGTGTCTCTTCCGCTGCTCTGATTTAACTCTTGACTGTAATACTCCCAAACAAAACCTTCATTAAGATAGATTCCAAAGTTGAATGCAGAAAGGACCTGTTTGTACAAGTAGTTACTGTCTGGGCAAGATTGTTCTCTACTGTATATTTACTACTATTTCAGCCAGTCTGGTTTCAAGTATCTAAAGCTAATTAGCTTCTGTAAATTAGATTTTCTTGAAGATTATCCTTAAAAGCCGTGAGTCTTAGTGTAAGAAAAATTCTTCCTAGTAAAACCTCTATTTTTTTTTCCTTA